>NC_142025.1:41823304-42525353 GCF_049901735.1 Notechis scutatus | reverse complement strand
AATTCATTGAAGATGCCTCAGAGTTGTATCTAGTTTTGGTTGACATGTATAGTCAAGGAGTCTCAAGGTATGAACCTCTGCCATAGAGGAATTGTTAAGAAGGAAAATAGGATAAATATCTAATATTAACATATTTGACCTTTTAGCAAGTTACTTTAGTTGCACCAGTCAACCATCTGGTCATTATTTTGCAAGGGCTATACAATATATCCATAGCAGGGATGTCTGGAGAAAAAGAGAATGAGCTTCTTCTCTTTTGTATGTGTTGTGATGTTGCATACACATTTGAAAGCAGTGGTGCTTGTGTTTCAGTGACACAGCATTGGTTTTATTGCTTTGATGAAAGCCTTCTGGTCCATATTGAAGGAAAATGGATGGACATCTTACAATTCTGAATTGTGTGAGTGGTAATCAGCCCTGTTGTGTTTCTGTCTTATTTAAAAAATATATGCTCCTGTTTTCACCTTGAAAATTTAAAAAATTAACACCTGCATGTTGGCTTCTTCAAATAGTTGGAGTAATTGTATACCGGTGTATGATGCACTGGAAAAATGGAGGAAGGAATGCTTTTCAATATGTGCAAAGTTGACAGGAGAGAAGAAGGATATGTTTGCTGAGAATTGTAGGAACTAAAATGCCAGGACTTGTTAAAGATATTGAGGAAGGCTGCTGTTGTCCTGAATCTTTTATTTTTGTTAAGAGGAGTAATTTATCCTGACTGAGAATACAGGTGTACAGGGGAAGCCACTATGATTTCATACATAGCATAGTAGTCGTATCACACAAATGACATTAATGATGCTTTTATACAATGACTTCCCTACCCATAGCAGATGCTTGTGCTGAGACATTGTTATTCTCATGGCTTTCCTATTATTAAAGAATTAGTATGGGAAATAGATGTAATGGAATGTGTGAATCATCTTGAGGAACAAGGGGAAGAGATGCTGCCTATGAAACAGGCAAGAGAGGAAGAAGTGGCAATGATTTCATGGTCAAAGAAAGAAACTTAGGAAGGATCTATCCTAATGGATCAGGCAATTGCGAGTGATGTGTCTTCAGATTTGAAAGGTTCTATTCATACTACCTTACAACAAAATTAAGATGAATAGAATTAATTCATCTAGTCCTGTTTCTTATCTGGTTTACCTGGAAGGGCTGGCAATAGGCGCAGGGAAGGAGCAGAGAGCAGGTTTTGCCACTTCCTTGCCTGTTCACAGAGGGGATTCCCCCCCCTCCCTGCACACATTTATGTCTACCTGTGTGGTCTGACAGGAAACTTCAGAGCTGTGAGTGAAATCATAGTGTTACAGCCCAATAGAAGTATCCCACAAAATACTTAATATTTTTTTTTAAAGTCTTTCTAGCAGCCAAAAAATAGTGTAGATGTAAAATTCTATAAGCACCACTAGACATAAATGTGGTTAACCTAATACAGACACATGGAGTTTCCATTGCCCACAACATAAAGATTGGCAGAACAGCAAAATCCAAGCAGAGCAGAACACATTATCTGATTCTAATAAGTTTGCAAATGGGAGAAAATAAATTCAATTTTAAGTTTTCTGTTTCTTAGGCATCTTATCTCCTCCCACCTTAATCCAAGCAACTCAATTAATTTGTGCCATTTGGAATTAAATGTGAAGATCGTCTTTATACAAAAGTCTTGTTAGGAAGAATAGAAAAGGATAAGACAGTATTTTTGGGATTAATTCCTACCCTCTGAAGCAAAAAACCTCAACTTTTATTCAGTAGATATAATCAACCCTTGTTTTAATGAATCAATTGCGTAATAGGATTCTATTAAATATAACATCTGCTATATATTAAAAATAATATTTCAAGCTCCCAAATTCTCATACATGAGAAAATATGTTCTATTGATAAAAGGAAACGCCAGTTTAAAGGGAAGGAGTAAACATTTATTGTCAAAATTGATTTGTCAAAAAAGAGATTTTGTCCCTTCTTTGGGATGAAATCAATTATTGCTTGAAATCTAAAGTCTGCTAAACCAATGTTCATTAAATCTTGGATTTACTTTGTTAGTGGATGGGTGAATGTAGTTTCTGATCCCTGGATTCAACTATTAAATTACATAAGCCAGCAACAGGCCAGCTTTTAGAGTTCAGAGTGGGCAATGATGTACTCTTTATTTTCTACTGAGATTCTATTTTTGCCTTTATTTCTATTCCAACCTCTCAAAATTAAAAATTTGAAAATGAGTGTTTCATATTTATTTATTGGAATATTTATATGGCCACCATATATAGCATCCACCTTTAGCACTGATGATGTTCCCTAGATGTGGGTAATGAAATGACTGCAAGAAAACAACCAAACTCAGGGAGCACCAAGCATCCTTCTCCTTAGACACTAGTGGAAAACTGCTGCTGGCAGCTATTTGGGATGAACAATGACATCAGGATACCATTCAGAACCTGTCTATGAAGTGAATCCTTGTTCTACTAATTGCCCTCTTGTCCTTCTGTTTTTTTTCTCTAGGTCAGGGCTGGCCCATAGGCAGTAGCAATCTGTGGGTGAACAAAGATTTGTGCAGAATGGAATTTTGTGAGGATAAAGGGACAACCCAATTACTCCACTGGGTAATCCTATCAACCAGAATTAAAGTACATCCAAGAGGGTAACATAAGTACTCAAGGAATAAGCCACAATGAAAAGCAAGCCAGGAAATAATGGATTTATCTTTGAAACAAATAAAAAAAATATTTAAAAAAGAAATAATGGAATGTGTACAGACAACATATTTGAAACTCAGCCCCCTTAGTTTCCTTTTTGCCAAAGAGCAACTTGAATTGGATATGGCCAGTGGTGAGATTCAATTTTTTTTACTACCAGTTCTGTGGATGTGGCTTGGTGGGCGTGGCAGGGAAAGGATACTGTAAAATCTCCATTTCCATTCCACTCCAGGGGAAGGATACTGTAAAATCTCCATTCTCTCCACACCCCACTAACCTGCTTTCCAGATCTGTTCTCCTATGCAGGGCAACAAAAGAAGACCCAGCCAATCAGCTGGGACTCGGGAGGCAGCGAATAGATGGGGGTGAGGCCAGTCAGAGGTGGTATTCCGAACTACACAAAATTTTCGCTACTGGTTCTCTGAACTACTCAAAATTTCCACTACTGGTTCTCCAGAACTGGTCAGAACCTGCTGAATACCACTTCTAGATATGGCCTTTGAGTCAGGATCCCAGTGGCAATGTTTTCTGCTGTTTAGAATGCTATTCATAAAGATGGCTGCTGTATAATTACAATTAATCATCCCTAAAAACTTTCAACTAATTTAAAATGGTCATTAAAGTACTCATTTGACAGCATATTTGAGTGTGCACATATTGGCTATTGATTAAAATGAAGCATTGGTTGACAGAACAGATCTTCTTGGTATCACTGCTAGAGATATTTTCTTTCCTTCCTGCTTGAATTCATGACATCAAATTTCTATTAACATAAACCTAGAAGAAGAAGAAATCATATATTTAAGTAGCTCTCAATGAAGGAATGAAATGTTAGAAGTGGAAATGGGAATTAAAAGAATTAACTATTAATAAAAAGCTCTGAACATGGATAGACTTTTATCACTTAAATAAATACTTATTTAATTAATATATCATTTTTCATCCTAAGGATGATTAATTTAAGCACAATATTCAGGCAAGGCATCTTCAAATGTTTAAATGGCCATATAAAGCCCTACATCCATCTTTGTATATCAGGAATATCAGGAATATTTCCATAGAAGGTATTGACATATTCCTGATATACAAAGATGGATGTGTGGCTTGCACATTTATATGGCCATTTAAATATTTGAAGATGCTTTGCCTGAATATTGTGCTTAACATAATCATCCTGGGCCTTCTTAGGATTAAAAATGCTATATTAATTAAATAAGTATTTATAATAGTAGCAATACTAATAAGAATAAAATTTCAAATCTTTTAAAGAATACTTATTCATGTAGAAGATCACTTTTGCAGTGGGATATTGGCAGATATTTTACTGTAGATTTGGAATCACCCCACCCACCTCCTGTATTTGTGCATAAATTATTTTCAGCAGACAAAAAACCCAGCTACGATCCATGAAGGAATTAGCCATAAGAGTGCTCTAGACAGCTAGTGTTCAACTAATATATGAACAAGGCCAAGAGACCAAAATAAGATCAACTTGGTAGGTTACTTTCTATAAAAAATAAAATCCTACAGCTTTTATTTTCTTGGTGAACTTAAATGAACTTTGATTTTTGACTCCATAGTCAGACCTGTAATCTAGTCTCTCCCCGGGTATTAGAACCTTGTGGTCATTCCTGCTAAAATTGGCAATAATAATAAAATTGGAAAATAATATCTCTAGGAAGTGTTTAAAAAAAGTAGTAAGCTTCTAGGGGAAACATGTAATTAAGAGGAACAGAAAGTTTGATATCTCCCCCTCTTCTCAGTTAAATTCACATTCTGACTATAAGTTTTCCTATTTAAATAATGTAATTAGTTTAGTTTTGACTATATATTTTTTCTAAATTGAATTGGTAGTCATGGGGACACACATTTACTGTAAAATAAATTCTGACACCACCATCATCACTCGCTAATGTTGGCGAGAAATAAGCATTTTTTGCAAAATCATACTAAACTACAGATTGTTTTCAACCTACAATCACAACTGGGACAGAATTTCCATTGCTAACCAAGATAGTTGTTAAGATAGTCATGCTGATTTTATTATCCTTTTGCCACTGTTGTTAAGTGAATTTCGATAGTTGTTAAATGAATCACATAGTGTTAAGCAATTCTACAATCTTGCTTGTCAGAAAGTATCTGGAAAAGATAAATACATGACTCTAAGATGCTGTTGTAAATAGATGCCTGTTGTCATTTTGATCACATGGCCATTGAGATACTGCAATGATTGTAAGTGCAAGAACTGTTTTTTTCAATGCCATTATAACTTCGTATGGTTGCTAAACAAATTGCAGTAAGGAGTACTCATAAATAAAAGCCATTTGTTGTGTTTGGGGAAAAATGAAAAATCATTATTTGTGTTAATGATGTTTGTCATCTGCCTTAAAATATACTTAGTAGTTGACAAGGCAAAGAAAAATAAAATGGCTTTTATTTAAATTAAACTCTATGGTTACCTATTAACAAGTTTTGCTGATCCGAGCACGCCTGTCTTATTAGCAGAATGCATTTTTATTACTGTGCAGGTTTTCTGATGTATTCCATTATTTCTTAAACACTAAAGTAGGTGACAAGATGACAGCATACTTAACATATCCATACATTTTTAGATGGAACTGATCCTTCTCCCCCACATAAAACATGTGGCAATGATGAAAGGATGGGTGGACAAGTAAAGATTAGATATGGAGGTGGAAAACAGTTTAAGCAATTTGCTTTCTACAACTTGGCTGAGGACCTCTCTGAAGAATGGAAATCAATATTGTTTTCCCCTACCAGCTGCAGGGCCTGGATTGAGGCCACTGGAATAAGCCGGAACACTTTTTTGATACATTTAGGTAACTATTTTTTTCAGGGGTGGGCAAGAGTTATACTGGAAGTGGAGGTAGAATATCTTTGGCAGGCAAATTATTCTCATTTCCACTAGTAATAAGTCCCCAAACCTATCACAATGCCCCCAAATTGCACTAATAAGATTCTGTGACAAAGTGACCCAGTGCAATGAACATGCAATTTGTTCAGATTTGAGGAGATTGAAAGGGAGTTAATGGGAAAATTAGAGCAGCTTGACTTTCAGAGGCTTTCTTCTCCATTTTTCTGATTTTGCAGGGAGGAAACAAAACTGCAGTTTTAACAACGTTTCTTCTAAATTTTGGTGGCACAATCATGATCTGATAGAGGCTGTGAGCTTAAATGGGAGCATATTCTTGGGCTGCTGAGAACAGAAATGGGGCACAAGTTCCCGCCCCCACTGTGGTGTAAATGCACTCTCTATGAAAGCCCCTTTGTAAATACATTCCCCCCATGAGCCATTTTGTAAGATAATTCAATATATTTTTTAAAAAAAATCAGATATGTCTGCTAATTTCTTATATATGTATATGTAAACATAAGTGCACTTCATGTTTAAAATATAGTGCAAATTGTTGCAGCAAAGGTCTCAACTTCCTTCTGACTCAATTTATTTATTTATTTATTTATTTATTTGATTTGCCAATTGTTTACAATATAATAAGTATAAGTGTATACATAGTTGTGAATACATGAAATGGGTACATATAAGAAAAATAAAAGAAGAATAAGAGAAACAATAGGACAGGGACGGTAGGCACATTGGTGCGCTTATGCACGCCCCCTACAGACCTCTTAGGAAAGGGGTGAGGTCAATAGTAGACAGTCTAAGGTTAAAGTTTTTGGGGTTTGGGGAAGAAACTACAGAGTCGGGTAGAGTATTCCAGACATTGACCACTCTATTGCTGAAGTCGTATTTCCTGCAATCAAGTTTGGTGCGGTTAACTTTGAGTTTGTATCTATTGTGTGCTCTTGTGTTGTTATGGTTGAAGCTGAAGTATTCATTGACAGGTAGGACATTGCAATGTATGATTTTATATACCATGCTTAAATCAGACCGAAGACGGCGTAATTCAAGGTTTTCTAGTTCTAGAATTTCAAGTCTGGTGGCATAAGGTATTCTACAACGAGTAGAGGAGTGGAGAACTCTTCTTGTGAAATATTTCTGGACTTTCTCAATTGTGCTAATATCAGATACGTAATGTGGGTTCCAGACTGATGAACTGTATTCGAGTATTGGTCTAGCAAATGTTTTGTATGCTCTGGTTAGTAGTGTGATATTACCAGAGAAAAAGCTACGTAGGATTAGGTTAACCACTCTTAATGCCTTTTGGCTATGTAGTTGCAGTGGGCTCTAGCACTTAGATCATTAGAGGTGAGTATTCCAAGGTCCTTTACAGAGCTTGGGTCATCAACAAGATCTTGACTATTCAGCTTGTATTTTATTTTCTGATTTTTTTTTTGCCAATATGTAAGACAGAGCATTTATTTGTTGAGATTTGAAGTTGCCATTTGTTTGACCATTCTGATACATAGTCAAGATCTTTTTGTAGGGTAGCAGTATTGTCTGTGGTATTGAACAGCTTTACATCATCAGCTTAAAAGAACGCAATTGCTCTTAATATGATCACAGAGGTCATTTATGTAGAGTATGAAGAGAGTTGGTCCTAGAACACTGCCTTGGGGGACACCACTATTGACAGGTACTGGATTTGATAGGACGCTCCTGATTTTGACCATTTGTTGTCTGTTTGCCAGGAATGCTTCTATCCAGTTATTCAGTTGTCCAGAGATACCATAGGATTTTATTTTTAGAGTAGTTTGTCATGTACCACTGAATCAAAGGCTTTACAGAAGTCTATGTAGATTGCGTCTATTGCTTTGCCCTGGTCGAGTTGTGTCGTCCATATGTTTTTGCAGTGTAAGAGTTGCAGATTACAGGATAGTTTTTTTCTGAAACCAAATTGTTTATTGGAGAGTAGGTTGTTTGTCTCTAAGTGGAGGATGATGGATTGGTTAATAATTGATTCCATGACTTTACAGGTGACGCAGCATAAGGAGATTGGTCTGTAATTTTCAACTAGGCTTGGGTCTCCCTTTTTGAAGATGGGGATGACTGTGGCTTGTGACCATAGGTTAGGCAAGGAGCTGGTCCTGAAAGATTTTTCAAAGATTATGCTTAGAGGTTTGGCTATGGCAGTGGATAGCTTTTTTAAGAAGTAGGCACATATTCCATCCGGTCCAATAGATAGGGATGGTTTTAGATTGCGTAGTGCTTTTTCAACATTGTCTTCTGTAAAATCGATATGTATTAGATCATTGTTGTTATCTGTGGTACGGCTAGGAAATACTGGGCATGATCCGTTGCTGTTTACAAATACTGAGCCGAAGAATGTGTTAAAGATGTTGGCTTTAGTGGTGTTGTGTTGCAGTCTTTACCATCAGGTCCTATCAAGGGTGGGATAGACCTTGAGTCTTTTAGTTTGTTGTTTACAAAATTGTAAAAAGCACGGGTGGAATTGGTGCTTAGAAGGTTTTCCTCTTGTTTAATGTGATAATTGATGCATTCGGTCTTTATCTGGTGGCATAAATTTTTGTATTGGCTTTTGAATTTCCTTCCTTCCTTCCTCCAATCCTCCCTTCTTCTCTTCCTCTCTTCAACTATTCTTTCCTGCCTGCCTGCCTGCTATTGATAAGAAGTTAGATGCACTCTGAAGAGATCCAGGTTCCAGTTGAAGCCCAAAATAACTTTGGACCTATCACTGTTGGGAAGCTGCTCGCTATGCTAGAAAGAGGGATCCAGTAGGGAGTTAACCTTGAATCATTGCCACAGCTGCAAGAATCTTAGAACTGACTCTTCTCACCCAAGAGGGAATGAGGAGTCTGAGGAGATTCTTATATTAAGGTAGAACACATTATTAAGGGGTATGGATACAATTGCATGTGCCTGACAATCGCTTTCTTAACCTCAGAAGGTTTTTATAGAACAGGAGTGTCAAACTTGTGTTATCATGTTGGCGTCACGTGTTGTATCACGACTTTTTTTCCCTCCGCTAAGCTGGGCGTGGACGTGGCCACTTTGTGACGCATCCAGCCTATGGACCGCAAGTTCGACATAGAGAAAAGCAAGAAAAGGGAATGCTCTTTATATTACCTTGAACTTCTATTTGAAAGGTAAAATAGACATCTTAAATCATAAATCAAATATTGCATTGTACTCTGAAACACAACACTACTGTAAGCATAGTTGTAGTTGTAGATACAATGGTATTATATATGTTTAATCACATGTTGTGATATAGTTCTTTTTTCATTAGAATAATGTTTGGGGAAGCTGTTAAAAACAGGGTAGCAGGTATTTGTACATATATAATTGTGTGTGTTTTGTATGTTTTTTGTTACATACATATAGGCTACATTCTCATGGAGGATTTATAGGCAGTTATAACAGATAATCAGAGTTGGAAGGGACCTTGTAGGTCATCTAGTCCAACCCCCCCCCCAAGCAGGAGACCCTACACCATTTCTGACAAATGGCAATCCAATCTTTTCTTGAAAGTGTCAAGTGATGGTGCTCCCACAACTTCCTAGGGTTCCATTGGTTGATTGTTCCATTGGTTGATTGTTCTCACTGTCAGAAAGTTTCTTCTTATTTCCAGGTTAAATCTCTCCTTTTTCAGTTTCCATCCATTATTCCTTGTCTGGCCTACAGGTGCTTTAGAAAATAATTTGACCCCTTCCTTTCTGTGGCAGCCCCTCAAATATTGGAAGACTGCTATCCTGTCTCCCCTTGTTCTTCTCTTTACTAGACTAGCCAAGCCCAGTTCCTGCAACCGTTCATTGTATGTTTTAGCCTCCAGTCCCCTAATCATCCTGGTTGCTCTTCTCTGTATTTTTTTTTCTAGAGTCTCAACATCTTTTTTATAATGTGGTGAGCAAAACTGGATGCAGTACTCTAGGTGTGGTCTTAAAAAGGCTTTATAGAGTCGTATTAGTACCTCACTTGATCTTGATTATATCCCTCTGTTAATTCAATTTAGGATTGCATTACCTTTTTTGGTTACTGCTGCACACTGCTGGCTCATAATTAGCTGGCTGTCCACTAAGACAGTGATCCCCAACCTTTTTTATGCCGCGGCCCGGTACCGGCATCAGCTGGGCGCCGCGCCTGGTACCGGCATCAACTGGGCGCGCCATCTTATTTGACGAAAGTGCTTCCGGTGACTTCACCGGAAGCACTTTTTCATCAAAAAGATGGTGGTGCAGCGCTCCAGTGAGCTTTTTCAGGTAGAAATGGCTTTCTACCCGGAAAAGCTCACTGGAAGCGCTGGCGCCGCCATCTTTGATGAAAAGCTTCCGGTGAGCTTTCACCCGGAAAAGCTCACCGGAAGCACTTTTTATCAAAAAGATGGCGGCGCCCAGCAACCAGCGGCCCGGTAAGACTTGTTCCACGGACCGGTACCGGTCCGCGGACCGGCGGTTGGGGACCCCTGCACTAAGACTCCAAAATCCCTCTCACAGTTACTGCTATATAATTATAATACAGCTATGTAACTATAATACCTGAGGAAAAAAAACATTTTCAAATTTGTTTGTCTTTCAGGGTGTTTCCTTCTCCTCTAAAACCTCATTACCTCTGTCTTCACAAAATCTAGGTCAACGTTCATCTGCTTTTCACTTGTACTGGACTTGAACGTTCATAATTCCCAGCTAAAAGACTTATACTGATAAGATGATAAGTCTGGAAGTCCATTCCAGTTTCATTATTTCTTTGCGGCTTTAACTGCTTCTCTCCAACACAATTAAAAAGATTGTAGCAATTTTTTTACTCATTAAGAAATTGTGCGGCTTTTTCAAAACTGTTGCCTCTGATTCTGATTTGTAAAAAACATATAATTCTGATTTGTAAAGAACGTACAAATTTTATCTTTTGGTCTCTGTTGTACTGATCATATACTACAAATTGAGTGAAGAAACTCAGATTCTTTAATGGGATGATCCATTTCCAAACAATTTTGCTTTTCATAATCAATATTACAGTAAATGACTGAAATTATGACATAATCCTTTTGACTTGTTCAAAACTTTTTAGTTAATAACAACTAAAATCAAAGCTGATGAACACAAATTAAATTTAAGCTGAAATAAAGCTGAATAACAGCTTGCTTTCAGGAGTTGCAGTGCTTCATCCCTGGATATTTTTAAAGAAAAGATTGGACATCCACTTATCTGAAATGGTGTAGGTTCTCTTGCTTGAGAGGGGGTTGGATTAGAAGACCTCCAAGCCTAGCTCTATTCTGATTGATTGTTTAACCATCATTCAATATAGTTTATGCCACTATGACACTTAAACCTGAAAGAAAAGAGATGGAAATAACCATAAAGGGTTTGGAACTACCATCATTTTTCTGGACATAATATCTGCAAATAAAGCTTATTAAAAACTGTGGTCAGTCCCTAATTTGCTGACATATTACTTGTTCATTTGTTTATATAATTGATACAACTAAGTACAAAAATATAGAAATTATTATGAACCAACGCTAGAACTCTTAACAGTGACATATGATTGTTGTGATTCAGTGATACATTTGTATAGCAAGATGAGTGTGATTAAATGAAGAACAATTATTTACAATTAATCAATGATCATGATAAAGTTGATGATAATGATGATGTAAATAAAAAGACCGTTATCACATAACCTTCCCATTGGTGATGTTTTAAGTAGGACCAGTTCAAAGTTTTCAAAAGATAGCGGAAAACGTATTTCAATAAATACTTCTGCCTTTAAGCTATATCTCCACTTGTTTTAAAAAACAAATAGATTTTTTTTGCTCAACAGCCATATCCTTGCGTACATGTGTTTTAAATGCTTCTGTGTAGGGCACAGGAGGTTGATTTAGTTGTGAATGAGGTCCTGCCAGCTATGAGTTGCTATTTTTGTGCCCAGTAAGTGCCATTTGTGACTCTCTGCTGCTTTTGCAACAAAGGCATTTATGTTATGTTTGCTCCTTTTTATTACTTGGGGGTGAGGTACACTTTGTCTACTGCAACATTTTATGTGCACTCCATGGGTTATTTCCAGGTGCTGCTGATCACAGCCATTTGCTTCTTTGACAGATTTGAGGCATCTGGTTCTAAAATAAAATTGACAAAAAGTTCGATCTATCCCCTTACAGTCTAAATTATCCATTACAAATATAGAGGACATAAGTGGAATAAAGTGGGAGGAAGATAGTCCAGTGCTTCTCACAACCCTCCCATGATCACCTGTCACTCAGACTATTGCTGAATAAACATCCACTGTTCTTCTGAAAGAGCACTAAACCCATATCCCAAAATACTCTGCTGACAGGCCAAGGAAGCAGAGGAGGAAGTTGCAAGGTATGTAAGGCCATCTGAAAGGCTCCTCACCTCAGAATTTCTCCACAGTCTCCTAAGCTTGCCCTGCTTAGTAGCTTTAAGGACTGCTCCTCTTGTTTGTTTTCCATCATGCAATGAAAACATATAGTCTTTGACTTACAACAATTCATTTAGCAACCATTCAAAGTTACAGAGCACTAAAAGGGGGGACTTATGACACCAATCTTCACACTTATGACAATCACAGCACCCCCTTTGTCACATGGACATGTAGCAGTCAGCTTGTATTTATGACGGTTACAGCATCTTTACGTCATGTGATCACCTTTTGCAATTTTACCAGCTGGCTTCTAACAAGCAGTGAATGATGGACCAACTGGAATGACTTAACCACTGTGTCGAAAAGATGGTTGGGCACATCTTATCTTAACAGCCATCTTGCTTAGCAATAAAAATTCTGTTCTCAATTTTGGTCATAAGTCAAGGACTATTGGTATGTTACACAGGTATGGATTTTAAGATTGGTTGATAGGATGTTTTAATGCTGTGCTGTGGTTAGTGAGACATGAGGTGAGCTATTAGAATGACTTTTTAGAGTTTTCCTATGAGAAGCTAGTTAGTTTTTACAATGTGATAATACATATAGTGATATATGTAGTCATATCCATCCATACCCATGGCAAAAATAAGTGCTATCTGTCGTTCTTGTGCTGTCACATTCACACACACACACACACACACACACACACACACTACAGGTGTAAGGAGTTTTTGTTAAGGCTTCTGAGCCTGAATTGATATTCCCAGCAATTCTACGTACTAGCACCAACTCAACTGCAATGAATTCCATAGGCTACTCAAATGAAGCCAATATTAGGCAAAGGCAAGTCCAGTCCACTGGGCAAAAGCAAGTTCTCAAGGCAAGGCAAGGCAAGGCAAGGCAAAGGAAACAGCTGAAGAGATACGGTCTGAAGTTCAAGGCAAGAACACACAGCAAGGAAACAAACATATTGATCCCAGCAACATCTCCATCTGTTGCTGTGCTAAATAGCCACCTTCTGGTGCAGCCCATCAAGAGGGATGAGGCTTGCTTATGAGTAATCTGGCTGACCTGCCTTTCCTCTGTCCTATGTGTTCTTGGAACAGGTGCAGAAAGCACTTTCTCTTATCACACTTCTGCATTGATCTCAACTGATGAGACTGTAATAGGGCCTTTCAATAATTAATCATAAAGAAGAAAAGGTATAAGAATTTTAATCTTACTTTAAAATCCAGGTCCAAGATCATAAAATCCCGTAACCACAAGAAAGTTTGCTTTGCCTTGGAATTGGGGCTATTATCTCTCTCCTATATCCCATCTCTGGAAAATGCATCCTATGCTTGAATTGTCTTCCATAATTCTTATACTACTTCTAATTATAAAACGAATTCATGTTTGCTCTTTCAAATCTTGAAATCGTGTATTACTGTTGTTTTAAAATCAAGAGGTGTCATACTGTTTCTCTAGATGGAAAAATATGTTATAGGATATGGTAATTTTCCTCAAATAATTGAGCATTATTGGAAGTTATGTTTTTCAATAAAGTTTTATTCTTTAGAACCTGAAGGTCTAGAACAGAGATGGAAAACATGTGGTAATGAGGATGTCTGTGGCTCCCAGCAACCAATTGTAGGAACTTTCCAAGTATTCTGAGATCATACCACTGTAATTCAGAAATAAAATAGCCAAATTTGATCTGCACAATTTTTTAGGGTTCCACTACACACAAATTGAGGATCAAAATGTTTTTACACATCTATTTTCATATTTAAAATGTTCTGAAATCTCCTAATAGGAAGTTTTTCAAAGAGATTGTTGGAGTATGTCCACTGTGGCTCCTGGAAGTGAAATTCCTAATATGAAAATTCCTAAGGTTTATTTTTCCCTGAATTAGAAATTTATTCTGAAAAAGACAAAAGAAGAGAATGGAAAGTTAGTGAGCATTATAACCTTTCTAAATGTCAATGAGTCACTCAGAAGCAGTAAAGTAATAATTTCTTTATTTTTGGATTCTAGACCCAAGGGTCTTTGAGGACCCCTCTTCTTTAGATGGGTTGAGTCTTACAAGGGCTTTTTCTTAGCATTCTGCTTCCATCTTCAGAAGAAGAAAATGGATCAGGTGACCCTATGCACTGGATGACCCAGGAATAAATTTAGGTACTGGGCTGGAATTAATCCCATTTGCCAACAATTCATGGATTTAGCCTCACTAGAATATACTCACATGATCAGTATTGCTTTCTGGTTAAATATCAGAAAGCAGAGACTGAACATAACTATCAGTGGCGAGTAATAGATACTTATAGCTTTTATTATTTATTAACATTTATTATTTATTAATCTTTGTTAGAAGCAAAGCCTTTCAAATATAAGCTTATGGAATGGATTACTTTTTGCCCACAGTCTGATAGACTTCACAGATACACTGATCCTTTGTTGTTTACTGTGACCTTGTTTATAGTCTTGTCTTTGGAATCTTGTTTAGCACACAAGGGTTCGGATTTTGACTTCTGATTCAATTTACCAAATATTTTCCTATGGTATATAAGAAATCCCTTTTGGAATTAGTTCACTGATTGTATAACTATTGTTCTGCTGCATTCAGACCTTCTCTGATTTTTCATATAAAGCACTGGAAATTTGCCCCAATGGCTTAATTTGATATACAATCTATGTCTGTACCTTACTTAGTGAGTTCAGGGAGTATTTTGTTTCTATAAAGGACAAAATACAATTCCTCTGCAAACCCTTAGTAGTTCTTATTTGTGTGCAGATTCTTACCGAGAGTACTCAGATGTCTAAGGGTTTGCAAGACCATGCCAGAAAAAAGACTTGCAAGATTTAGCCTTCCTGTCCTTTTTCCAATAAAAATACATGAAGAGAAATATAGAATTATATGTAAGTCAATTTGCTTTTTGATATTACCACATCATTTCCACTTCTGGCAAGGAAATGTTGCTGAGGTTAATTCTGGGCACTCTTTCCCTGAGCACATTGGCATCTTCCTCTAATTTTGATAGAGGCCTCATTCACGGAAAGAGACATGGCAGCCTAGCGGCCTTCCAGTTCTTCTCACAGTCTTATTTGTTGAATCTCTCAAGTTGCTGTCTGAACATATAAACATGTTACACAGACAGCATACTAGATGAAGGTGAAGCACAGATGATTATATTTAAGGGCTTACAATAGTCATTAGGAGCTCTTTAACCACAGGTCCTGGCAAGGCAAAAGGTGGGCCTCTGACTGCCTGTTTTGGCTACTCTGTCAATTGACTTCCTCTTTCTTCCCCATTGAAAAGCGGCCAACTGTGTCAACCCAGTGGCAATGAAAAAAGCCCCCCCGCCGACCCCCCGGGTATAAAAACATATATAATAGGATTATAAGATTTGGGGCATATAATGTTGCTGGAGATGATTTATTTGGAAAGTTGATTTTGTTTTAGTGAAAAACAAGCATCAGTCAGCACACTTGGGAGTTCTGATTCCCCCCTACCCCAGCCCCTTGCCAGATACAATCATTCTGGTTTGAAAGACATGATTGCCTTTTAATGTGGAAATGTAATGTGGAAAACAAGGTTACACTAGGAGGGGGAGGAGGAGGAAGTGAGATTAAACTCCTTTTCTATAACAAAGTCACTTTGAGATATGCAGTACAACACCCTGACAGTGTCCAGATCCCCTCCTATTCCTTCATATATCAGAACAGACAGGGGGAAAAAGGAAATTGTGCTACCTCTTACTTGTAACTTCTGTTACATCTCTAAAAAATAAGAAAGGAGATGGCGGTATTGATGGTTATACAGAGATTAAGTGTATGTGTGTGTGTGCACATGTGTGTGCATTTTAAGAAAAATAAATAGACTTCAATTGCCTGCCACCCAAAAAATGCAGGAAATGGGCAGCAAGGAGAGATATTGAGAGAGAGAGAAGAATGTAGCCAATGCCATCAACTATTGGGACAAAATAATCTCTCTTATTCTCTTTGATAGCTCAGCACCCCAACTGACAGCCCACAATTTGGCATATTCAAACAGAATTTGGATTTGGAGGCTACTGGGCATCCTTCTTCAAATGGATCAGGAAAATAAGCAATATTAATAATAACCATAAAAAATCATTTTAAAAAACAATCTTCATTTTAAAAAGCAATCTTCCTAAGGACATAAAGAGAATATAAGAAAGGGTGACGGAATCCACTTTCAATCTCCTTTTAGCAAATGTCTACTTCAGAAGATTTGAGCGGAAAAAAAAAGATGACTCTGAAAACATTGGCAGAAGGCAAAACTGAAACATTTGTTAGATTTCTTCTTCTTCCCCCCTCCTCCTGCTTCCCCTCCTCTTTCCATATCTTTTCCCTCACTTTTGTGGCTAAGATCTGACACAGTTACAAAAAGATGTTTAATTACTTCTTCCCTTAATGATAAAGGGGACCCATAATTTTTATTGATAAATTTCTTACATCCAATATTATTTACCTACAGAGGGCACTCCACCTATGTGTTTCATATGTTTGCAATTTTATCTACCAATATATGGTCTTACTTTAGGCTATATATCTCTGATTAACAGCTGCTGGGGCCGAGGTCTTTTCCATGTTAATGCCAGAAGGACTGAACCAACTACAACCTAATGTCCTCCAGGTTTACCATAACATAGTCTTGTCCTATGTCTTTGTACCCATTCCCTTCTCATTTTTCCCTTCCCTAGTAAATTTCTTTCTTTACAGCATACCTAGACTTCAGTTAAAAGAAGAAATACATCAAAAACAAAAGAAACACTTATTAAATAAAGTATAAATGATGGAGAGATAAAAATCAAATTGGAGATGTTGAAGAAAGCAGAAGCATCCAGGAATGTGTATATGGATTTCCTAAGAAAAATTATTCCTGGCTTCTTTTAACTTGAAAGCACTACTACTGTTTCATTACATAGTTTTAAGTGGAGCACCTTTGCAGAACCAGAGGTTCCCCATCCTGTTTTACAATGATACAAAAGTTATTTCTATTATCTGTGAAGCTCATTTGCTTTTTGCACAACCAGCAGTAGTAGAAGCTCATCCCCAAATAGAATGACAGCCAGCTGAAAGAAGGTCACTCTTTGAGTGAGATGGACAGCCTCTAAATTTGAATAAGTAAGTAAGTAAGTAATTAAGTAAGCAAGTAACACTGCCAACATTGCTAAATAAATATCTTTACCAACCTTGGCATTGACAAGGGGAAGTAAGAACCATAACCAGTTCTGAGCTGTGGAACTGTTTGTGATCAGAAGGGTTATTGTTTTTATCATATGTATGTTGGGTTTTTATTTTTGTAAGCTGCCCTGTGTCACTGACAGTGAGTGGGTGGCTAAATAAACAAACAAACAAATAAATAAATGCTAACTGACTAGCACCAGAGATAGCAAGCAGGCAAGGATGCAACTGAAGTGTCAGGATTCAGATAGTGGCTGGAAGATTCTTGATGATTAATAACTTGGTGATTGATATTCTTTTAATTGTTACTGTTTTAAAATTAAATATGTAATATGAGATTATATTAATTTAGATTATTGGTAAGCATGTAGATTTAAGGAATGCAGTTTCTGATGAAGTGTATTTTTAAATATATAAGAATGTAAAGTTTGATATATAATTGAGATTAAGAATTTTTTTTGTTATGATGAATAGAATGGAGAAAATATGAGATTTTTAAAGAATTATATGAGCAAGGTAATATAATTTACAGAGATGAAACAAAATTAATAACAAAAAATGGATTTAGAAAAATGAATTGATGGAAACATTGAAATTGAGTATTCTGGTTATTTTAAGATTTTGTTTAGGTTTATTTTTAAACTACAGATTAATTTTAAAATCTTATTTGATAATGATCACTAAATATTTTTGAATTAATTATTGGATAATTGGATTTGTTTTAAGACTGTAGTCATATTGTATGCACTAGATATTAGATATTGGTTATATTATATTTAAATTAAAGTAAAATATTACCTGATTATATATTTGTATCTGTATGGAGGTACATTGGAAGTCTCTATCTCTCTGCCTCTGTCTATCTCCATGGTGTGTGTGTGTGTATGTGTATGGTGTGTGTGTGTGTATATATATATATGTATATATTCTGAGGTTCTCGCATGGTATTTGTATGGGATCTTTGGTTATTTGAGTTTTCCCCGCAAGATTGAAGTATCTAGGCAACGTATCTAGGAGACTTCATCGAAACGTTGCTCAGATACTTCCAATCTACGCAGGAGAAAACCCGAATAACCAAAGATCCATATATATATATATATTCTTAAGTTTTCGCGGGTACTTACATGTATGGTGTTCAGCTTTGTTCGAGTATTTTCCCACGTCATTATAGTTGTGCTTTTAAAGTTGTAGCAACGTTTCGGCAGAATCTCATCTGCCATCATCAGGCATATGTATATGTATATGTATATGTATATGTATATGTATATGTATATGTATATGTATATGTATATGTATATGTATATATATGGTATTCAGCTTTGTTCGGGTATTTTCCCATGTCATTATAGTTGTGCTTTTAAAGTTGTAGCAACGTTTCGGCAGAATCTCATCTGCCATCATCGGGCTTCTGTATTGTGTTCATCTGTGAGTCAGACTTTTGTCTGACAACAATACCTGAAACAATTAGTATATAACGTTTCCAACAGAGAACTCACCAAAACAGAAACAGATGTCCTAACCAAAGGATTCAATTATGCTATAGCACCCAAAAAAATCACCACAGAATCCATCATATGTGCAATAGAATCCAGCCTAACTAAATTAAATACAGATGAAGCTGATAGAATAAGACACCAAGTTACTAACATCCTATGCACAAGCAAACCACCCAAAAGCAACTTGCACAAAGAAGAACTAAAAGCGCTGCAAGCCCTAAAAAAGGATAGCAGTATAATCATACTTCCAGCAGACAAAGGGAATGCCACAGTACTAATGGATAGAAAAGACTACGAAACAAAATTGACAGACCTATTCCAAGACTCCACATACAAACCCATAAACACAGACCCAACCACATATCTGGAAAAATTAACCAAGAAGAAAATTATAACCAGCCACATGAGCAAAGAGATCCAACAGACGATCAACCCAAGAGAAAATCTTTCCAGATGCCCCAAACTATATGGCCTCCCAAAAATACACAAAGAAGGCATACCTCTCAGACCCATAGTCAGCTCCAGAGGAGCACCACTACAAAACCTTGCTAAACACTTAGCAAAACAGCTACAGCCCCATGCTGAAACAGCAGCTTCACATGTACAAAACTCATACCACTTCTTGGAAATGATCAAATATCTACACGTGGAACAAGAAGATCTGCTTGTAAGTTTTGACGTGGTTTCACTATTCACTCAAGTCCTGATAAAAGAAACTCTTGAAATCATCAAAAATAAATACCAACCAGCTAAACACCTCATGGGACTAGCAGAACACTGCTTAACCAACACATATTTCATATACAAAGGACAAAGATACAAGCAAGTTGAAGGAGCCCTATGGGATCACCACTGTCACCCATCATTGCAAACCTGTTCATGTAAGAATTCGAATCCAGAGCCTTGGCTAATGCCACCCACAAACCCAAACTATGGTTAAGATACATCGATGACACATTTGTGATTTGGCCCCATGGACAAGAAAACCTAAACAATTTCCTAACACACCTAAACAGCACACACCCAAAATCAAGTTCACCATGGAAACGGAAACAAACAAACAACTACCATTCCTAGATGTACTAATCTACAAAAAAACAGATGGCACACTAGGACACACCATATACTAGAAGAAAACACACACCAACCGCTACCTCAATGCCCAATCCCACCACCACCCAGCACAGATAAACTCTGTGGCCAAAACACTAATTGCTAGAACCAAATGCCTGGCAGACAAGACACACATAAAGACTGAACTATGCACCCTAACTAAAGTACTGACAGCCAACGGCTTCCACAAAAGCAAAATCACTGGCTTGATCCACAAAAACACACTGAGACATAATGGAGACCTAGAAGATGAACAGACCTATGGAACAGCTGTCCTGCCCTACATAAGAGGTACTACAGACAAAATCAGTAAGATACTACACAGGCATCACATCAAGACTGCCTTCAAAACAGACAGAAAAATAGCAGCCATCCTTAGAAACCCCAAAGATAAAATTGACCTGGAAAACCAAGGCATATATGAAGTCCCCTGTGCATCATGCCCAGCCACATACATTGGACAGACCAATAGAAGAATAAGTACCCACCTGGATGAACACAAAAATGCTTCCTAACAAATGATAGCCATCCATTTACTCGGAGCCAAGCCGCACTAAAAGCCTCCAATACAGGAAGCACAATGTTGCCAGCCAATCAAGACAAAAAAACACTACAAAACAGACAGAAGATATTAGAAACACCAATCGAGCAGAACATAGCAAGTAGAAATCTAAAACATTTCATGTTTTATCCATGAGATGTAAAGCCCCAAATCTCTGCCTGACTGATGGATTGTGTGTCAGCCATGTGTCATGGGTTCTATTTGGAAAAAAATGGTGTAGCCAGATGAAAATTTAACTTTTGCATCATTTCATTTACATGTGAATTAACTATGTTATATATTCACAATTACAGGTTGGTTACAACTGAAGATTTTTGGGAGAAGAGACATATGTGGTACTATGACCTCAAGTTATGCATGTCTGATTGTTATACATCAGCTACTATATATGTGACTTACATTGAAAAGCTATACAGATATATAAAAAATTATATAAATATATAATGTTTGTGTAGAATATCCACTTCTTATTATATATTCAACTCCCCTAAGAGAGTCCTTCACATGTATTAAAATGCTTAGTCATCCAGTGGCTAATTGGGGGTTATAGGGACTGTAATCCAACTTATCTGGACTTTAGAAGATGGCAATACCCTGGTCTTATTTATACATGGAGAGCTTGTCATGGTACCTACCTAATATTCTGGTTAAGGTGCTGTTGATTAAGGACTTATCTTTGGTGGATCCCAAGAGACATGCCTTCTGTGCCATATGGCATCCACTTTTTGAACCATCCTTCTCCTGAAATTTTATTGGCCCCATCCATTTTAATTTTTCATAAAACCATCAAAACTTGGTTACATGACCTGGCCTGAGATTCTCAAGGAACCAGAGATTTCTTCCAATTGGGAGAATAGGGTTATCATTTTTATCCCTTTGCTAGGATTAACATTTTTTTTTATAATATTCATTGCAGTACTGCAGCTTTTAGATTTTTATCAGTTTTATACTATCTGTGTCTTTTATTGTTGTTCATAACCAAGACTCCCTTTTTGGAGAGGTGGGTGACTTTATTAATTTGATTAATTACTAAATAAATACATATCTCATAATGAGGACATTTTGACTCCAATAATAGCAATAGCACTTAGACTTATATACTGCTTCACAGTGCTTTACATCCCTCTCTAGTCAGTATATTGCCCCCAGTAATCATTTTACCGACCTCGGAAGGATGGAAGGGTGAGATTGAACTGCCGAACTATAGGCAGCTGGCACTCAGCAGAAGTAGCCTGCAGTACTGCACTCTAACCACTGTTCATATTATCTGTGTGGAACTATATACTTATTGTCATATTTCAGGAGTACATAAAAACATAAAGCCTGTTCCTTAATGTTCTTGGTGTTTGCACCAATATGTCATTACAAGGCAATATCCATATCTTTAAGGGAGGAAGAAAAGAAAGGAGAAACCAATCCAACAGAAGGAATAGCAACCAGAAAAAAAACCTGTTCGTATTCTTGATTATCTTTTTAAGCATCAAGAAAGAATATTAAATGATTTCGTGAGATATGCATATAAAGAATCATGAGTAATTGCATCTGTCATCAAATGGTCTCCCAATGACCTGCAGTGCCAAAATGATGATTTCAAAGGGAGGCTTAAGAGGAGGCAGCTCTAATATTCCTTATGAGAGGGGATTAAAATGACATAGAGCTTTTACTTTTCTGTGTAATTTGCTATCATCCTGTTGGGATAGTACATTCAGAATACATGTCAGCCTATTCTCTTTCTTAAATCAGAAGAGAAATGCACATTTATTGCAGGTTTTCTTCCAAAAGATATGGTAGAGATTATTATATCCGCTGGGCACAGAAAGAATAAAATTGTTCGTGTTTATTAAGAGGTTTTATTAACCAAAAGGCAGCATAAACAGTAGACACTGAGATATTTATATGGAAGCCTGGGGCCTGCAGTTACAGGAAGGATTTGTAGTACTCTAAAATAAAGCAGAGATGAAGTAAGAATACAGGTGGCTCAGGGGTGGGATACAACAGGGTTA
Organism: Notechis scutatus; assembly: GCF_049901735.1. NCBI lineage: Eukaryota > Metazoa > Chordata > Lepidosauria > Squamata > Elapidae > Notechis > Notechis scutatus. The sequence goes on along the minus strand of NC_142025.1, from coordinate 42,503,034 downwards.
ACTATCGGTTCGGTGATTTACGAAGTTGCTGCAACTGGGCACCTGTAAATCGTCATCAGCACGCTGCTTGTAGAGAAGCAGTCTTTGAAACAGCCCTCCTTTCCTGCTTTTTTAACTGCAGCTGTGCCTCGCATGGCAGCTGAAGTTGAAAAATCAGGAAATAAAGGTCAGGTAAGAGCCCGGGTGAGCATGTGGGCAAAAACATCAGCAGACATAGAACCAGTTCTATGTCTGCTGCTCTTCAGAGCTACCGGTTCTACAGAGGTAGACAGAACCGGTAGAAACCCACCCCTGAGATGGCTCCAGTTGTTCTAGATAATATCACTAAAATTCTAGAAATAAATGCAAAACCTGTTTCTTGGTGTGGGGGGAGATAACATGAGAACTAGATTCTTGCTGATTCTGACATAAATATATCAGCTGTCAAAAGTGCTGAAGTTATTGGTTTAATGCACACCCTGTAAAATAGGACTGTCAAATTCCTGCCCTGCGGAATTCACTGGCCATGCCCTCGCCCAGTTTAACGAATAGGGGAAAAGTCCCTATATGTCCCTTGATACTGCAAGTTTGACACTCCTGCTGTAAAAGAATGTCAGTTGATCTTTACTATGATGGCTTTAGAATTACATGTGATATAATCCAGGAATAAGCAATTCTACTGCAGTTGATCACTGTTCCTGCTTTTAATCGGCCACTTTGAGTCACTGGCAGCATGTCAGTGACACAATTACATAAGTGCAGGATTAAAATGTTTGGTTTGTGGAGAGGACTAGAATTGTTCAAAAGATTTGTTAAACAAATCAGAACTTGCCTCTGAACTTCCACAGCAGTATTGGGGTGGAGGGGGAGGCTGTATAAAGCATAGGTTCCAATGAATTGCATGTCCCTAATGTAATCAATAGAAGAAGAGAGAGGATTTCTTACCTATTCAGATTAGAATTGCATGACATTTTATAAATTTAGGAACAGATTGAATCAGAGAACTGCTTCCACAAAACTTCCACAAGACTTCGAATCTATGATTATAGTTTCTATAGTCTAATCTATTATAAAAGAAATATGAACTGAAGACATTAGAAAATTTGTTGCAGATTATGGCCCTAAATTTGTTTTTTGTGTTTATACTCCATCTTTATTATTTTTACGGATAACTCAAGGCAGCAAACATATCAACACACCTTTTTCTTCTTCTTTTTCCCCACAGCAACTACCTTGTGAGTTGGTCTGGGCTGAGAAAGATTGATGGGCCAAAGATCACCCAGCTGGCTTTCATGGCTAAGGCAGGACTAGAACTCACAGTCTCACACTTTGTAGCCTGGTGCCATATGCATTAAAACAAACTGGCTCTAAATAAAGCAGAATGAGATCAATATCGCTGAACTGTTTTGTAGCACTGAAAGAAATATTCAGTCTTAAGAGCTTTATTCTTGAGGAAACAGAAAAAGAAAACAAAATTTAAAATATCAATGTTCTGCTGCAGATCTGAGTTGCAGCTGTTATATCTCTTTGCTGCCATCTAATCATTGTGTTTCAGTTTTTGTTCTTCAAAACTTTAAAGTAGAAATGTATTTAATTTACCTAAAACCAGGTTATTTGGTGAGATTAAAGGCAGTGCCGCAAGAAGTAGTATTTAGCAGGTTCTGACCAGTTCTGCAGAACGATAGCGGAAATTTTGAGTAGTTCAGAGAACCAGCAAATCCCACCTCTGACTGGAGATTTTACAGTATCCTTCCCCTGCCACGCCCAACAAACTATGCCCACAGAACCGGTAGTAAAAAAAAATGAATCTCACCACATTCAAATACACCACCTTTGAGACAAAAGTACATGAGCAGTTTCCCAATGTCATGGGAACACAAGGTTAGAGCTGTTTTCAGCTGGTATAGAATACCAATAGGGAAGTTTCCTTACATCTTGATACAAAGTTCAATGTTATTTATACTAAAGTTTTAAAACACCTTTTCGACTTAGATCTACATGTTTTGAAGAGTATTCAAGGGCCACAATTCAAATGAGTGGCCTAATTTATTGTGTATAGTTAGGAGAAAATGCTTCCACCACAAACATTGGAATATCAAAACTGATGTTAAAACATCATAATAGCACCCATCTCCCATAGTTTAATACTAGCATTTAGATACCAGAGATTTATTGCCTCTAAAAATAAACAAATGAGATGTAAATTCCTTTAGCCTTTTAACAACATATGAACTGTCCTTTTATCAACTCTCCAACAGCTGTTAAAGGTTTGGGGTGACTTGTGATTAGTTTAATTGGTGGGTTTGCAACCAGACAAAAATTACATCATTCACATTGAAATGAATGGAATTTTAGTTATGATTAATTATCCATATGTATAAAAAACTGAAAGGAATGACACAAAATCCAACTCATAGTTTTTACTATAGCATAGTTATTCAGTGAGAGCTACTTTTTTGTTCTAAATATAGGATACAAATTGTGGGTTTTCAGAATAATATAAAATGCAAACAGCCTGATTCTAGGTTACGATACACAAATGAAGGAACATAGAATGAATTGACTATTTTGTGGATGGATGATTTGTAATGAGCCAGCAGGAGGTTCTTGTTTTTAATTATTTAATAAGAGCAATGAGAAAAAAGATTTCCATTCCAAATTCATTTATCAGAACTTCTGAATTATGAACAATCACTATTTATTTACATATTTGTAAATAAATATGTACACACATATCTGTCAGAATATATTACATAATTCGCTCTATTTGTAATTTCACATTTATCTTTGTTTGATGGACTTCAGGGTTCTAGAATAATTACAAGTGCATTCTTAATTTCATCCCTCCCTGCTGCAATACATTTCTATATCTTCTATCAGCGTATCTGTGGTATCCTGTAGGACAGTGGTCCCCAACCTTTCTTGTACCAGGGACCGGTTTCACGCAGAAACACTTTTTCAAGGACCGGTTAGGGTTTTTTATTTATTTATTATTTTATTTTATTATTTTATTTTATTTTATTTTATTTATTATTTTATTTTATTTTATTTTATTTTATTTTATTTTATTTTATTATTTTATTTTATTATTTTATTATTTTATTATTTTATTATTTTATTATATTTTATTTTATTATTTTATTTTATTTTATTTTATTTTATTTTATTTTATTTTATTTTATTTTATTTATTTTATTTTATTTTATTTTATTTTATTTTATTTTATTTTATTTTATTTTATTTTATTTTTATTTTATTTTATTTTATTTTATTTTATTTTAATTTTATTTTATTTTATTTTATTTTATTTTATTTTATTTTATTTTATTTTATTATATATTCCACTCATTGAAAAGCTAGTTATGACTTAATCTAATTATAATCAAAGTTGGATTGGATTTAATAATCATGGTTAATACAGGCATGATATTCCCCTCTGAAAAAAAAATTGGGACCGGCCAAAAGAGACCCCACGCTGCGTGCCAAGAAATCACACACACACACAACACCAACACTACACACCCTTCTTTCCAGCCGGTCAGGTGTTGATCAGCTCTGGAGCTGGGCAGCCGCTTCCCTGGTGGCGGGGCCGAGGCCGCCGCCCGGGGCGCCCGCTGCTTTCCTCGCCAGGGCCGAGGCGGTGGTGTGTTGCCCTGCGCGCGTGGCCCCGCCTGGCAGCGTGCTTCTCGGCACGAGGCAGCCGGTTGCCAGGAGCCCGGCCGGCCAGGCGGGGAAGGCAGTGAGGGCCCTGCTGGGCTGGGGTGGAAAACCCACTTGGCAAGGGGCTGGGGAAGCCTGCGGGTGGAGGAACAAGCGTGCTGGGAGGCAGAGATTCTGCCAAGGCCGTCAGACGGAGAGACAGCTGGTCTGTGGCTGCCCAGCTCCCATTTCCTGCCGCTCACCTGCGTGGCCTGTAGCCGCGTGTCGGTGAGGCGATTGAAGAAGAGCTTCTCGTGAGCCTTGACCAGGTCGCCGGCCGCTTCCAAAGAGGGTGAGGGAGTTCGTGCAGGCTGGGATCGAGGTAATCGGCAGCAGTGTAGCCTCCCTTCACCAGAGCCTCGCAGAACTCCTGGCGTAAGCCCGGCGAATCAGGAGCCTCCTTCTTAGGGAGAGCAGCTTCTCCACGGCTACCACGTTCCCTTTTCTCTAGCCACGCACGGCGTGGGTTGATGTTTTTGGTCGAGCGAGGCTGAGGGCGGCGTCAAAACCAGCGCTCGATCCAGCACGTCAGAACAAGATGGCGCCCGAAGCAAAGTAGGCGACCGGTCCCAAATGACCCACGGACCGGTACGGTCCATGGACCGGTGGTTGGGGACCCTGCTGTAGGAGATGATTGGGGAAGGGAGGGGAGGGAGAGAAAGTGAGGGAAAACAGGGCAGGGCAGAGCAGAGCAGAGCAGGGAAGACAAGACAAGACAAGACAAGACAAGACAAGACAAGACAAGACAAGACAAGACAAGACAAGACAAGACAAGATGGGAGTGAGTGAGAAAGCATCAGAATTCAGCGGAAATGTCCCGGTACTTTAAAAACAGTTTAGAATTTAGAACAGAACAGAACATAATAGAATAACAGAGTTGGAAGGGACCTTGGAGATCTTCTAGATTTAGGAGGACAAGATTCTGGAACTGGAAAATATCTCTGCCAAATTCCCTGAAAATATTATAGTCATCGTCGCCATCGTCATCATCATTATCATCACGATGATCTTTTTTCATCATTAAAAACAAGCCAAAGAGATAGGGGGTTGGCTTTTACTCATCAATATAGAGGATGAAATCTTGCCTCAACCACTAATAACCCTACTGACATGGTTAATGGTGAAGGTCATTGGAGATGATGTCAACAGTGCCTGAAGGGCCACAGGTTCCTTAGCTTTGATGTGGGCAAGTCTGAGAGAGGTGGACCAATGATCTAATTCCAGACAAGGCATTCTTTCCATGGCTGTGACTTCTGCCATGGGCCAGCAAAGTGTGGGTTTGGAAAGAGAACAGAATTAGCTGTTCACATATTAGAACAGTCTATGTGGAATCTTTTCCTTTTACTCCCTATTCTTTCACTCTCTTTCTTCACACACACACACACACACACAAAGTCTAATGAAAAATGCAGCTTGAAAGGGAGACCACAGCTCACAGGTTTCTCCTGGCATGACAGATGATCAGAGGCCTAAAGTCAGCAAGAGGCTGGACGAGAAGCAGTCTTTCACTGGGTTTGTCTTACTGAGAGGAAAAACAGCTTTGTGTAATAACTTTATGGCAAATGCTGGCAGAGGATTTGCACTGCATATTGAAAGGGAGACATTTCTAACCACAACCCGAGGAACCACACTTGTTTACTCTGGCATCTGGCCATCAGTTGTTCATAGGTTTTCTGTCTCTGCTCAACATGTTCCAGTCTTGGAGGCGAAGTTATTACCAGTAGTTTCCAGGACATTCCACTAGGCTAAGCAAAATTGCCCTGAGCAGAGACCACGGGGTTAGTACTTTTGAAACATAGGCCATTTTCAACATAAAATGAAAAGATACCAAACACCCTCCCTTCCTGGGTTGTGGTCTTTCAGGGACCATGCTTTTAAAACATGATGTGGAAGGATTGATTAGCACCCTCCATCAGGAACCAGACACATGAGCTGTGAAAGGGCCAAGCATCAACATGGTATAATCCCTTAAGGGGCATATCAACAAGGGACAAAGGCCCTATGCAGTTTATCTCTAGTTGATGTTTAACTATAGCATGCAAAATAAACGCCACATATCCAACAAGTTTCTGTGCACTGGCAAAAATACATTTACAATCTTCATATTGTGGGTCAAACTGATGAAATAATTTTGCCATGGATGTCCTATATGCCTAAAGCTGCTCTGTTCAATCCCATTAATAACAATAATAATAGCAATAATAATTTTGAAATATACAATTTTTATTACAGCAATTTTACATACACACACACACACACACACACACACATATATGCATGTATGTTGCATTCATAATCTGAGCACATAAAATTTGAAAGATTTACAATATCTAGGCCATTGAGTTCAACTCCCTGCTCACTGAAGGAACAGATTTGCATCATCTTTGAAAGAATTTCCCATTATTTGTTTCTCAAGCCAGTGAGATATACATCTCTTCAAAGGAAGTACATCTAGTTCTTTAGTACATGTTTTGCTTCTACTTTAATAGTTCTATCTCAAAATATCTCATAGTATAATTGAGACTCTGGAAAAGTCCTTTCACCCAGAGCTAGGCAGTGTAAATGGTATATAGTAACTGCATATCTAATTCAGCCTTCCTTGGTTCCTTCCTTACACTTTGCCTTACAATTCCCTAAAACCCTCGGCATCATGGCCAGCAGACATGCTGGCTGAAAAATACAAAAGCTGTTATCTTAACATGTTGAGATAATTTCTGAGCTAGAAATGAATTCATGATCCCAAAGTTTGTTTGTTTGTTTTTCATTTTGAATGCTCTAAAAAGTTTCTCTGGACTTTCTTATTTATTTCGCCTTTCCAACTTGGCCTACATAATATTTTTTTTGCAAGCAAAAGAAATTTCCTGGGAAAAGAAGATGGGGGAGGGAGGATTGAATTAATCTTGATAAGCAGATGCCATTTTGTAAGGATTATTTTAAAAGAGAAGAAAGCAACCACATTTCCCAATCCTATGGAAACCAAATTTATTCTCTCCTTGGAATGCATGAAAATTGATTGATACAAGGATACAGATAAAATATTGCTGCTTTACTCTCTCTCCACCTCAATTTGCACTGGAAAATTCAAGCTTTTAGAAATAAAGGGGGGAAAATAGACAGGTAGAGAGTAGTCACATCAAACAAAATCCAAGGGAGGCCAGGGATATATTTGACAGCTTTTCACTTCTCTGTTTTGAATTTCACTAAATCACTCCCATCTGGGGATTGTATATTTTCAATGGCCTCTCCCAGCAACGCAGACCTGTAGTGCCAGTCTTTCAAATACCAACTAAACCTATCTGCATTCCTACTCCCTTTGATGGGGCATCAAGTCTATGTCAAGTAAGATGGAACTCAACTCAAGAGACTAAAACATATGACTAAAACTCAAAAGACTAAAAGATGTGATCTATCAACAGCAAGAATCATATTTTTTTTTAAAAAAAAGGCAACAATGAGTAAAAATGTGAACCAGGAAAACTTAAAAGATCTTATCTTTTTTAACATTTATTAATTGCAGATCCCCTCTTTCAGTTGGAATTTCTATGAAAAATGCAGTTTATTTATTTCCTTATCATCAAGATCATCTGTGGATTGAGCAATATTTCAGAGGAACAATAGGAGGATCTTTTAAGCCATGCCACTCCATTTTTGGAAGACAACTCATCGCAGATTTTCACCAGATGCTCATATTTAGTATCAAGCTGTCCCCCACAGCAGACCCAAATTCAAAGGAACATAATTCTAATCCTAATTTATTAATTTCTTTTAACAGTAGCTTTAATTAAAGTGTTGTAATTCCAAATTAAGGCAGTGAGTTTTAGTCACTGGAAACAATTGGGAATTTGGGTTGTAGACTTAAATCTGTGCTTCATTTGCACAAAGGAGGGTCTGGATTGCATTTCTCTATACTTGGTGTGGAACTCCCTTTTCCTAAGAAAGATTATGAATGTGTATATAAGCATTTGTAGCTGCATAAATAAAGCAGATGCTACTCATTACCATGTCTGTCATCCATTTGTTGTCACATTCTACACAGCTGTCAATGGGTAGCAAGTTTACTTTCAAATAAGCAAATAAACAAAACAGTTCTATGACCTAGTTTGTAATATTTATTTATTATGAATTATGTATGTTTTATTAGCATGGTGCTAATGATGAAGTCCTGGTGGATTACCCAGCTCTTCAACAGAACAAGTTATATTTGCATATGAAACTGAAAATTTGCATAGCATATTATCAGAATCAAAATTTAGTGCTTCTGCACAATTTATTAGTTAATGTAAGCATTTTCATTCATAATTGACCATTCACCATTTTTGCCTCTTTTTACACGATTCCTTTTCAATATGAGAGAAAGTTTAAAACAAAACATGAACCTAATTTTTCATGAAAAACTACTTTACATCGGACCTTGGATTGTCTCTACAACTATTGTGTTTTTGCAACATTTAGTTTTGAGTAAAATATAGGAAAATAACGTTAAAACTTTGGGTAATTTTTTCTAGCCTGCTAGCATCCAAACATGCCGAATTTTTCCTGCTCACTGGTAAATGGCAGAATAGTTCATGCTTTGCAGTCAAATCTCAAAATTCATGCTAACAAGACCAAAAATCAGAAGAATGAAGAATAGGGACAGTAAATGCATACAATATAACTATTTTCCCCCAAAAGTGAATAAGGATGTATGTGATCTGGATCATCTATAAAAATTATCTTGGATCGCTATACAGTACTTTTATTTTGTGGTCTGATGCTGTTTTACTAAAAATGAGGAGGGGGAATACCCACTTTCATAATTCTCATGGCAAACATAGCTACTTAATCATATATGTTTCCCCATATATGAATTGATGGCATATCAGGATTCCATGGCTCAAATCACTTCATAGTTCATGCAATAATGCAATATTTCAGTGACAGCAATGTTCCAGTGTCTAAGGGTTGTCACAGACAGGAGAAAGTCAACCTATTCTCTAAGACACTGAAGGTAAGACAAGAAGCAATGGGTGGAAACTAATCAAGGAGAAAAGCAAACTAGAACTATTCATCAGTGGAACAACTTGCCTCCAGAGTTGTGAGTGCTCCAATGCTGGAGGTTTTTAGGAAGTGATTGAACAACCATTTGTCTGAAATGGTATATGGTTTGCTGCTTGAACAGGAAATTAAAGACCTCCAAAGTTCCATCCAGTTCTATTCTGATCGTTATTATTAAGATGACTGCTTTGCATCAGTTATATCATGCCTGGGAAAAAAACAACACTTTTCTCTATATATTTGAACAAGCAATTTATGGCAGCAAATTCCATCTGGAAGTTGCTTTACTAAAAAGCATATACCACTTTAGACCTTATTCTGTTCTGCTAATATGCATATAAGGTGGTAGATATATGACAACATTCCAATATGGGTGACATCAGCTGCAATTACAAGTGCCCAGATTTACCACATTTTACAGGGCTTCATAAATTTCAATATATTAATTTGCTTGGACTACATAATCCAGATCATTTGAAATAATGTACATTAGCCAGAGGGTGGACATTTTAAATTCAATACGGCTATACAGATTGGCTGTTAGATTTATTGTTATTTGTAGGATCCAAATAACAAACCAGACATAATTTTAAAGTTAGAAGAGAAAACAAATAAAAGAAATTGATATATATTACATAAAACATTAAAAACATTTAATATATTAATAAATTACTTGTTTTTACAACCATTGATTAAAAATTTAGCCATTGCCATTGTAAGTTTAAGTTTGTTATCCAAATTTTAACTTATTCAGAAATATCTCTTCCTGGCCTTTGCTTTTAAAATAGGTCAGATAATATTCTGCTGAAAATCTTTTTAAAACTCAATATGTTCCATAATTTCAGACTCAATACCATTAAAACGACAATATCCTTGAGAGATAATCTTTTGAAATCTAATGTGTAATATATTTAATGATTTATTGTTATATGCATCAAGTCATGTTTGACTCCAAGTACTGTTGTAGTCCTTATCTTACAACCATTCATTTAATGACTCTTTGAAGTTACAGCAACACTGGGAAAAAAGTTACTTACAGCTGATGCTCATAACAGTTGCAGCATCCCCATGGCCATATGATCAAAATTTTGATATTTGGCAACCAGCATGTATTTAACACAATTGCAGCTTCCTGAGGTCATCACCGTTTGTGTCCTCCCCTGACAAGAAGTCAATGGGAAAGTTGGATTCATTTAACAACCATGTAATTCACTTCACAACTTCAGTGATTTGGTTAACAACCATGGCAAAAAAGGCTATAAAATCAAGCACAACTCACTTCCTTAGCAACAAAATTCTGATCACCGTTTTGTTCATATAACAAAGACAGTAGAGTGTTTCATTAGAAATGGAGAAACAAAACTTATGAAATTTACTAACTTTTAGGGTTTTGGTGAGAACAAAACAGGGGTTGAAAAATAAATATTATATAATATATTATCTATAAGGGTTGTTCTCTTTTCTGTTTTTCTATCAAAAAAATGTATATGCTTCACAAAGAATAGGAGCAGGTTTTATTTTCACAGCTGGATTATATATATTTGATATTGGGGAAAAATAATAATAATTATCTGCTAGAACTAGATCCTTCTCCCAGAAAACTTCAGTGAAAGTCTATAGTGTAACTTAATTCTATATCTGTAAGGTTGCTTGAACATGCTCCACCATTCTCTCTAAGAATGTAACTTCAGACATCATCCCCAATATTTATTTTCTCACCTCTTCCTTCTTTTTTCCTTAGAAAGTGTGTAACTATCACCTATTTTGGAAAACTCTAGTGGCTCTAATAGAAATATTGCCTCAAATAGAGTTTGTATTTACAGTGTTTTGGATAGAAAGAGCAGTTACTACTTTTCTCATAAAAAGTATCATCTATTGCTAAACAAAATTTCTTGCAACTCCCATATCCTACAAATTTTGCTGATTGGATGAGTGTCTGGCAACAATGAACACAACCAGGTCTTTCATTTGTCAAAGGATGCCCTTTCTTTCTCTGCATACAGAGCATGAAATGATCTGATCATTTATATTTCTTCCACCATCATCAGGTTGCTCCATTTCTCTGGGAATTGGCTGCCTAAAGACTTTCTAAGATGTCATGGCTCAATATGGAATACTCATGCGTTCTTCTTGCTATATTTTATGCTGATATGGGTTTTTCCCCCTGTATTGTTTTGTTCGTTTAAGTTAATATTCAGCTACATGGGAGTGTGTAGAAAATCCAAAAAGAATGAAATAACTCAGGATGATATTTTATCTGAGTTATGTTATTGTCTTGAATCCAAAATATCCGTACACTTGATCATTTCAAATTCAAAATTCACTCCCTCACACAAAAAGAAAACCTATCCCTTACTCTACTCATATAGTAAAGATGCAGGTTTTTCCCCTGAATCCAGAGGAACTATCTGTGTTGTTGCTACAACTTAAAGACAATTGAATGGCACGTAATCAAGTAATCAAGCCAGAGAAGCACAGAGAAATTGAAATATTATCTACGAGGCTGAAACTTTGGAAAGAGAAGTTTCAGTTGGGCAATGATATTATAGGCTTAAACAACAGCTACCTCAAGAAGTCATCTGATGACCCTTTAGTCAGGAAACAATCCTTGTTCATCATTTACGTTTAGCGGTAGCTGAAGATAACCCACAAGTGTCCCTTTTTCTCTTTAGCATTGTAGAGAACCCTGCATTTTTTAAGATTTGTCTTTTTTTCTGTTTGGAGTCTTGTGCTTTCAAGATCTTATTTTGTAGAATTTTCCATCCGTTCTGAGCACTTTTCTCCTTCAGGATTGCCATTTCCTCTGGGTTTATCAAATTTTCTTCCTTTAAAATTCAATATGGAAATCTCACCCTTCTTGGTACTTCCTATTCTGAATATCACAGAAGCAAGGATAAAATAATTACTTTCTCCAAGGTGCCATTCACTTTCATTTCTTTATGCTCTGGTACTGTATCTTCCCTAGGTACCAGTTCATTTTCAGTAGGTACTATAATTTCCAAAATACCTTAACTAATGAATTTCTTGCAATGGATTTCTCTGTTTGACAATATGGATCAGAAAAGGTGAAATACAATATGATGTCAGGAAAAAAAAGATCAGATTTATTATACAGACTGAACTCATGAGATTTGAAAGCAGTTCATAAATCTTTATCTGGAGATGTTTCCATTTCTTTACTGTGTTCTTTCCGAAGTGAAAAACAAAATTATCGCTATTATATTTAGAAAATATTGTATAAGAAGTGTTATACATTTTAAAGAGTTGTTAAATATTAGAAATGCTAAGTTGTAAGGTATTTTGTTCTATTAACAAGCTTATTACTTGCTGAAAGTGAATAAGTTCATGTGCTTTTTAAAATAATTGTTTAGACTACAGAACTAGTTTCCTACTATCAGCTTGCTAAAATCTATTATCTAGGGACAGTTTTTTCCCCTCTTGTTATATATCCAGGTTCAGAAAAAGATCAGTAAAAATATCATTTTTTCAGGAATCAAGGGAAGGATTATTTCAACCTAAAACATTCAAGCTATATTAGATTACTTTCCTCTTCTGCATTTTTCTTCCTATATCTATTATCAAGGCAGGGGTTTTTATAACATTTATGTTAATTTTTTCTTTGCTAAATCATCTATTAATTTCTCCCTCTTATATCTCTTATATCTTTTTGGGTTTTTCAGAAATCTCTTTCTCTGATCATTAGAGTTCTTATGCTTGAAATACTGCTTTGTATACTTTATATTTCCACATTGCGCCCCTCCTAATGTCACTGCTTTCTCTCCTACAACTGAGTCTCTGAGTCAGGACATATTTAAGGTTGAACTTTGGAGGCAGAAGTCCAGACCTTTACATCTAGAGCAAACCAAAACTGTGTCCACATAACAACGTGCACATGGTAATCTCATGCTGTAAAATCCACATGTAAGGAATTACAATTCAACATCTGGAGTAAGTACATAGCTTTTTCTTCACAGTGTTGTGATGCACATTCTTATCACTTATTCCTTATGGTCTTTAAGTGTTATCAATATTTAAGGCCCCAATCAGTAAAATGACTCAGAAGCTTTCCACTGCTACTTTAATGAAGACTGCTTGTCTTTTTGATTTTAGTTAAGAAATGCACTGCATCATTAAAAAACACACAGTAATCAGACAGTAAATCAAGAGCCTAAGGCCATCTCCAAATGCAGGAACTATGTATGTGAGTTCAACATTGCTCTTGTGCCTCCATTCAAAGCTTCTAGCTATCTTGACAATACAACCCTTTTGTAAGTTAATTCACTCAAACCTATTGTAGGGTAAATACTGCAGTTGCACTGTTTCAGGACTTTCTCTGGAACTGCAAGGTACAACCTCTTCTCATGAATGGAAACGCCCACCTTGTCATGACACTAGGATTCTCACTTCCTCCAGAAGTCAAAATGCTATCTCGTCCTGGGATTTCTCCATTGGCTGACTGGAGAAAATGTTGCTTGTCATGCAGAAGTTACACACCTCCCTGCAGACAAGCGCTTCACTCATGCATATATCAAGAGACGACATAATTCCTGGTCAGTACTTTCCACTGTTGCAAAACAATACCCAATGACTAGACAGAAAGAAGTATACTTCCAGCAGCCTAAAGTAGCTGGGCAATTGCAAATGCTTGACTATGTTAGTATAACAAAACTTCATAAACTGTATCCATATGAAGTTACATCCTGTGTTTATAATAATCCAAATATTATGTCTCCTATACCATATTATGTTTTGTCAATAGCATGTAAAATGTTGAGGTGTTGTCACACTGACAGCATTCTTGTAGGCATTTTGACATGGGTGGGTTTTTTTCCTGAGCTCTTGGATTTGTGGAACTTTTGGCTAAATGTTTCCAGTTCTGCTAAATAAATTATACATTATATTATCTAGTCAGTCATATCACTGATGAAGATCAAGAAGCATTTATTATGGAATGATTTTACTATGTAAACTAGACCTTAGAAGAGCTATCCACTGGTTCAAAAAATCATTGCGGGATTTAATAATTTAGTACATTTAATTCTACTCCATTTCACAGTCATAATCTTGTAACTTAGGAGTGTGATGGTAATAAGGAATGTTACTAGAAAAAAGAGAATGGAGGTGAAACTGAGCTTTGATATAAGTAACATGGCAATCATGGTACTTAAATTCTTATCCAGTGTAACATCCAGCTGTGTGCAAATACTCTTCAAGTTCTTCACCCAATTTTTTATTTGGGGAACACCAAATTTCTTCTAGGGATTGGTTATTTTATGAATGGAGTTCATCATTTGCAACATTTACAGTCTCTATTTTTTCCCCTGTAGGATCATATTGTTGCTGCCATCTTTGTAATGATGGCTGGTCAGCATTTTGTATCTTTCACAAAAGATAATTTCTTCAACAGATTTGTGATTAGTATTCAATGCCTGGTAAAGCCCATAAATTCAAATGAATTAATAGTCTTCACTGGAGTAAGAACTGTTGAGAATGAAAAGGTACACTGTTTTAATATCAAACCCAGCTTACATTTTTGTCTTCAGACATTCTAATCTCACTGAACAAATATAGATATATTTATGGTATCATCTGTACTTCACCATATTTTTATAATAGCTGCAAATAAAACACAGAAAAAATAATATAATAGAAACTGATTCTTTCTAACCATAAAATGACCATTCCATTGGTTGGTTGGCTGGTTGGTTGGTTGGTTGGTTGGTTGGTTGGTTGGTTGGTTGGTTGGTTGAACAAATTCATATGATCATCCAACTCACAGGAGACTCTGGGCAGTATACTTTATTAATAGTATTAATATTTACAGGTAGACAGTGTTATTAAAGATTTTTGTTGAATAAAATATGGCAAGCAATTGCGGTTATTACTGATACTATAATTTCTCTTTTTGCTCTTTACTAACTCAAAAAGGATGACCTAGCTAAACAGGATAGATGAATAGATAGGTGTTCCAGCTGCAGGTAACATAGATACTATGACAGGTAACTTTAAAATCTAAGATTAACAATAGTTCCCAAAAATCTAATCCCTTACTCTACGAACTATATGAATACTATAGACAATTCAGCCTATACAATGTATAAATACCATGATTTATGGAAGGAGGCTTCATAGTATCTGAAGCAGAACATCCAGATTCAGTCAGAGTTTTGTTCCATACAGTATCAACCTTGTGAATTGTCAAGCTTCCCCTTTTGGCTATGTATTCAAGATAGACAGTGATTGATATTTATATGTAAGGGTGTAGGTATATACATATGTATATAGCAGGTCTATATGTGTTTTATGTATGCATACACCTTTGAGAGCAGGCAACAGAATTTCATTTTTAATGTGTGCCAATATGCCCATAGTAAAAAATGACAATAAAGGTTATCTATCTATCTATCTATCTATCTATCTATCTATCTATCTATCTATCTATCATCTATCTATCTATCATCTATCTATCTATCTATCTATCTATCTATCTATCGTTCTTTTTTACTCCTACAATCATGAAGGTGTAATGGCAAAATTTATTTGATTATCTTATTCTATTTCATTCTCAAGATATAGTTAACTATTTTTACATTGGGGAAAGGATAATTGTAGGCTTATTTATGCTTGCAAGATGACTGTTTTCATGGTTTTTGTTTTCTTATTGAACTGCCCATTTGTCTGTTGTTTTTTATCTAGAAAAATAAAATATTGTGGGAAAAATCCTCCTTGACTTTAATTAAAGAATAAAGTTTCATTATAGACTGTAATGATTTCAGGATGGATTGTAATGAAAAATCAAGTGCACACAGATACCCTTGATTACCTGTATCTAAACAGTAAGGTTTTCAGGGAAGACAGGGTAATGGGGATAATCAGATTGATAGAAGTAACATCATGACATCATGAAACAAGCCCACAAATTTTTAATCCACGCATTACAACTTCACAGATATATATATATATATAAAGGGGAGAGAGCTTGGGTCATGATCTGCAGTAGTGTTTTGTTATTCAGAAATCACAGATGCTGCTGTAGCTAAATACCTACTAATTTTTATGTCTACCCCACCCCCCATAAAAATCTTCTGCAATAGAATATGTGATTTACAATCTATCTATCTAGGTTGAATTATCTATTAATATTCTGTTTTTAAATGAAATTATTTAAAAAATACAAATTTTGGCTCAACATAAGTCAAATTTGCTTCCTGCTCTCTCAGCAGCAAAGATAGAGAATAATGAACATACTATATTGTAGATAGAGTTAAACCAGTTACAATCCAGAAATGTTTCTCTTTAAGTTCAAATTATTTTAGAATAACATATGACAATATACTTTGAAATAATGGATTAAATAGTGTTGGTTTCCTCTTGAGCTATCGTTATTTTAATTCTTGTAGTGCTCTTGTATTTTGTCTGTCTAAGGTATAGTTACAGAACTGTATGCTTAATTCTTTGAAAATTCAACAAGTGCAAATTTCATGCATCACATTTCAAACATCTCTGCACTTTTGGCAGACCATGTCAGTGTTCTGATATTCCTGAATGTCCCATGCAGCAAGAGTTTTTTTTAATGCATAAACAATAACTATGATTTGACAATGAAAGGTTACATTTTTTGTGTAAATGTTCCTATTTTGAAGAAAGAGAAAGCAAGCATGTTTATTTATTTAATTTATTTATTTAATTTGTTTGCCACCCATCTCATTGCATATCTTTCTAAGACTATAGGACTTTCATCATTTAATCACAGAAAATTAGGCCTGCATAATATGTTTCTGTGGGCAATTCCTATCCTCCCACTATTTGTTCTTTTAGTTACTACTCACTGCAGTCAACTGATTTCTCTCTGATATCATGGGTGACAAATATAGCAGATCCTCCCCACCTCCACTCCACACTGTGAAATGGTGCTAGAGTAAGGAATGAAAGGGAAGTACTATTTTGATATCACTATATAGCCATGGTTGTCAAGTCAGTCTCACCTGTGGACTTAAATAGGATGGAAAGAGAAAAAAGATGCACTGGAACATGTTTGTGTTGTAATTAGGAACAACTGGAGGAATATTTTTAAAACATTTTTCTCTCAATACTCCTTCCACTTTTAAAAATTATGGGGGAATCCAAAAGAGCCTTTGTTTGTATGGTTTATACTTATCAAGAGCCATGGTGGCGCAGTGGTTAGAATGCAATATTGCAGGCTAATTCTGCTTAGGGCTGACTGCCAGCAGTTCAGCAGTTCAATTCTCCCTTGCTCAAGGTTAGCTCAGTCTTTCATCCTTCCAAGAGTGGTAAAATGAGGACCCAGATGTTGGAGGCAATATGCTGAATCAGTAAACCGCTTAGATAAGGGGTGTCAAACTCACCACAACATGTCATCACATGACATATCACAACTTTCCCCCCTTCACTAAACTGGGGATGGGGGTGGCCAGCACATGACTCATCTGGCCCATGGGCAGTGAGTTTGACACCCCTGACTTAGAGAGTGCCATGAAGTGGTATATAGCTATTGCTATTGCTATCAATATTTACTATATTAAAAATAAAATTGTCACATTTACTACTATGTCTCATGCTATAGCGTTTAATATTGAATTATTTTTCAACATAAACTGACAAATAATTTTGATTTTGAGCACTCTGAGAGGACCTTCTAGAACCAACCTTTACGAAACATTGAAGCAGGGAAAGGATCAACATTGTGTGGAGATTTCACATTTTTCTTTTTTTCATTTGAAAAAGCTGTAAAATATCCAGCCAATATATTTCAAATACCTGGTTGATCTTCTGGATTTGAGAGGTCAGATGTATTGACCTCATCTAAATACTGATAATTTCTAATAGATATGTTCTGTGTCATGCACATCTAGGGTGTATCAAATTTTATAACTTTCAGGGAGTCCTTCCTTTCCCCACCATCCAGTCAGAGCTGAAGAAACTTCTCGGATGAGAAGCAAAACGTCTTCAAAGAAAAAACAGAAAATCCAATTGCCTCTTGAAAAGTACCTTTAGGACAACATTTTGTTTGTTTTAGTTCACAGGTTCAGCTGTCTTTTTCTTTTTGTTAAACGTTATTTTGTCTGAGAGTGTTTTAATACTGCTAGCCTCATTTCCTGTGAGTGCAATAACTGATCTGTAATGGCTTCTAGAAATAGAACAAGACTGGGAACATTCACTCATATGAGTAACCTAATTGAGACTGGTAGAGCCTTGTTACCATCTCAACTTCCAATATTGTGAGACATTCTCTGTTATAGACTACTGTTAAGAGAACAAAGGAGTGATGATTCTAGAAACTCCCCAGCAGCCAGTCTTGCAAGAAACATATCCAAAAGTGTTGAGAAGTGGAAATGAATGAACAATTCTTTTATGACCTCTGTTGTAAATTCACAAGTGACAATCTGGAATAAGACCCAAGAGAGCTGGGATCTAGCCAAAAACATATCTCTTGATAGAGGAAAGTTAGATGTCAAAGAGACTTTCACTGGAAAACTTGACAAACTGTTTGACATCTTCAACTGCAAGTGTCAAATAGTTCTGTGTACTGAATTTGGTTGCCTGGCTGGCTGAAAAAAAGAAACTCACATTAATCTACCTGCCCTAAGGAGTTGAAGATACCATTGAAGGAACTTGCTTTCATTAAAGGTCAGAAAGACAAGATTGGTTCTTTTGGATTGCACCAGGTTGGTTTGCCAGATGTGCCCAAGCAAAAACAACTATAAAAAGGCAAACGTAACAAGACAATGACAGACAAAGGCTTGCTAAATATAAGCAGAGAAGTATTTCAGACATTTTGAGTAATTATCTCTTATGATGAAAATGAAGGACAGATGACTGATAATGAAGATGAAGAAGAATGTGATAGAAATTTGAAGAGGCCTTAGACCAAACATGCATGCTCTCTACTTCAAAAGAAAAGACAGAATACAAAAGATTAGAAATAACAAATGTTACTATGCAGAGCATAAGATATGGTGTTGGTCTATGCACCACTTCTGCCATAATCACAGCCACCTTCATAGATGCTGGCTTGATCACTGAAGAAGAAAAGAGATTTGTAGTTGACCACAATAAAGTCAAGAGAGCCCAGGAAAAAATATGAAGATCAAGAATTTGATAAGCTTTGTAAGAAGGGAGAAATAGAACACATCTTCTTCAATGGCTATATAGATGCAACTAACGTTATGCTGACAGTAAACAAGTGAGATCAGCAATTCCCCAGTACCATCAAAGAAGAACATTATTCTGTGTGAATGAGCTGGGTGGAAGAGATCTTTATCATTTTACTCCAGAGAAAGGGTCAAAAACAGAAAACCTGCTCAAGTAATTGCAGATAATCTGGTGTAGTTCATAAAGAAGAATGGCATAGACAAAAGCTTGGAGGCCATTGGAGGAGATGCTGCAAATGACTGTGAACGTAGTGCCATGCACTGGTAGAGGTCAACCTTGACTAGAAGTTAATCTAGTGGATATATGCATTCCACAAAAATGAGTTACCTCTACGACAGGTAATCACAAAATTGGATGGGAAGACCTTGTCTAACAACAAATGGGCAGATAAAATTGGCAACATGCTAGACACTGCAACAGAACTTGACATTGGTCCTTCATTCACCAAAGTATCATTTAGTGAGCCTCTTGTTTCACTGAGAGACAGTGTTGTAAAGGATCTCTTTACTGATCAAGCATGTAGATATAGAATCACACAAGTGATTCTAAGGACAGAAGAACTTCCCACAGATCTGGCTCTTCTGGAAATTGGCCTTGTAAGCCATTCACATTGGTTGACAACTGCAAATAGGCGTTGTCAAATATGGGTTTCAAAACATGGCTTTAAAGGCAAAAGTATTCAAAACTTAAGAATGATAGTGGAATACATCATTGGTGTGTACTACCCTTGCTGGTTCAACATCAAAGTAAAATATTTCTGGATTAAAAGCCTGTGTCATGTGTTGTTCCAGCTGCAGCAAGTCAAACTGCAAAAGAAGGTTGTGGTAGATGCTGTTTTGCCAACCATTCAGAGCTCAGCATGGTACGCTTTTAGTAAAATGATAATCCAGACACTCTTGTGTTCAGATGACATTCAAAAGAGAAGAGCTAGTGTGCAAAAGATAATTGACTTGAGGGTACAGACGATGACACGCTGGAAGATTTTTCTGTACATGTAAGAAGAACACCTTTAATCTATGCCAAAGCATCCACTCTGCTGGAGATGATGGACTGGTCTGAAGGTATATATGTGCCACCTTTGACATGCAAACTAACTACAGCGGAAATAAAGAAGTTCATTGACAAACCAATGCAAGTACCACAGCATTCCTACATGCCTAATCAATAGAGTAATGTGTGAAACAGGTCACAGAGGCAGCAAGCAGAGTGTATACACATGAGAAATGGGAGAGTTATATCAGAGGCCCAGAAGCAAATCAGTGGCTGATGTTGAAGAACAAATCAAAACAAGACTTGGTGAAACTCACTTAAACATTTTTGAAATTCAGATAATTGCTTTCTGGTGTTAGTTTATGATTGCATGGATAATTTTTTGCTTAGCTAGATAAGATTCATGCAGAAAAAACTTTAATTTTTGAAGCACGTGTAATTTTGAGAAGATAAAATTAACATTATTTGGGTTACAGTATGTGGGCTATATGATCAGATGTGGATTTACCATACCAAGCTAAACATTGTGCAATTGCAAAAATAGCAGCAGATTTGAATTCTTGAAAAATAGGTAAAAACACATATTTTTAAAAAACCCTCACTGAAAAATATTGCAAACATTCAATTTCATTCCATTAAATGACATCGTCTCATGGTTTTAGAAAATAGCCAAAAGAAACTTTGGCTTGCTTTTCATCCCAAGGAACCCATAGTTACTGTATCATGTCAAATAACTAACTGAACCATGAATAATGTATAAGTTTGGACATCTATTAAAAAGTGATATTTTTCTGAACTTTCATTTACTAAGGGGGAAAAGTCACTGGAAGAAGAATCCTTCTGAATTAGGTGTTTCTGGTCCAATATCCTGTTTCCTACAGTTTTTTATATCTATGGAAGTTCACACACACACACAAAGATTAAAGATATTAACTCTACCCCATTACAATCCAAATTGAAGGTCAGAATACATTAAGAACTATTGCTAATCCTACAGATAGTTTATTTGTTAGACATCAGTTTACAAAACTAAAAAATATTTCTTTTTCCCTGCAGGCATTTTACAATCAGTGTGTTTCTTTTTCTTTCTGGAATGCTGGCACGAAGCAGTGCATAGCTTTATTGCACTATACTAATCTGGTGCTTTGAAAAGAGGGAAGGGGTTAGCGAAAGAAATATAAAAATGAAATAGTGGAGCAATGGGATCTAAATGGGAAGGGAAATAGCTTTCTACAAGCTGTGTAAACTTCTATTATGAGACAAAGAGCTCTGTTCTCTTCCAACACAAAATATGCTTAGTTTGCTCTCTCCAATAAGTAAACCAGACTGAGGTAAAGAGACGTTTTAGCTACTTAAATCAAAATTGAAAAGGGACAGAACATCATTTTCAAACCCATGAATCTATGTAGCCACTTGGTCAGCAGTTTTTGGGCTGCTACATATTTAGGCTGGCCATATGATGACAGAATCCTACCAATTTTGGAAGAAGATCCAAGTAAAACTGTTTATGCATGTACTGCTGAATTAGTTGTCATTGTCAATAATACAGCAGGAAAAAGAGTTGCAGTACTTTTTCACCTGATCAAAAAATGAAAGATTAAGGGAAATGATAAGATATTTCTCACCATTTGGTAGGACTTCAATGAAATAAAAGACTGTTATATGCACATTGTATGTTAAATTACTATTTAGTTATCATCACGTATAAAATGCGTCCTAAATCAATGGTTTGGATCAGATGCCATGGGAAATACTTTTGTTTGATTCAGTAACTATTGGAGAGAATGTTTGTTATTAATAGATAACATTCTAATCATATACAGATTCTGCTCATGCGATATACTAAAGGAAGATAACATGCTTTAAATGAAGATATTTATTGTCTGTTATTCATATCCTGCCAAATATACTGCATAACCTTGCAGTAATTCAGTGTAAACTCCTCTTCACCATATTGACAAGGATAGATATATGTGAAGCAGTTATGGAATGAGTCATCATTCTAGTTCAACTGTGAGACAGATAAGAAATGTATTGGACACTTGTTTCTCCATACTATTTTCAACCATTAATCCTACTGCACATTAATTTCACATTAGAATAAGTTTTTAACAATGTTTCTTAGGATCCACTTAAAGACATGGAAAATTGTGGTGCATCAGTAGCTACTGCTACACAAACTAATCAGAAAAAAAAATATAACTCTGGATGAGATTCCAACATAAAAGTTCCAAATCTTTAAATGGGTATTTTTAATTAAAGGATCTAAATACTGATTCAAATAGCAGAAATTATAAGTAGTACATCTTCTAAATCAGACATGCAAATAGTTGCTTTACTAAGGTGCCAATTTAGAGATGGTCCTATTCTAAGTCTTCATAAATCTTTCCCCAATATTTACACATATAACTTTCCACTTTCTCTTTTCCATGTAGGTGCAAGGTAAGGTACAAGGGAGAATGAATGTACGGGGAATAAATATCATGTTCAAACCAGCTTCAAAGCTTTATATCTCACAGAAAGTCTCTAAGGAGAATTAGTTTAAGTGAAAGACAGTTGATGAATTCCAGAGAACTTCCAAGAGCCAAATATATAACACTGACAAAGCATGATAAATCAAAGTACAAGTAGTCCTCAACTTACAACAGTTCATTTAGTAACCATTACAACAGCACTGAAAAATGTGATTTTTCACAGTTATGATCTCTGCAGCATCCCCATGATCATGCTTGTCAACTAATTCGTATTTATGACCGTTGCAGTGTCCCAGGGTCATGTAATCATCGTTTGCGACCTTCTGACAAGCAAAGTCAATGGGGAAGCCACATTTACTTAACAATCAGGTTATTATTTTTTTTGAACAAATTTTTATTAATTTTTAAAAACATACAAAACATACAAAAATACAAGACATAAAAACATAAAAGATCTCTTTTCTGAAAGTTGCTTAATCCCGGGTCAAAACTCTTGGTACAGACACACATTCAAATTCATATTCATTTTACATACCATTCCATATCTTATTACATTTTCATTTTTCTATATAGCTTCTCCTTTCTTTTAAATTTTCTCAATTTTATTTTATTTATCTCCTCTCAATTCAAATCATAATATTTATTATTCTTTGTCTGTTCTATTTCCAACTATCCGTTTATCTTTCTTCTTAAAAGAAAAAAAAGAAAAACCTTCTCCTGTACACTGATTGGAGTATGACGCCTATGTCTCTTTCCCCTATATTTATAATACTTGATTTAAAGTACATAACTTACGTTGGGATTCTGTCTGGTACATTCTGACATTATACAATATCATCAAAACCAATAGAAATCTATTCATTAATATTAATATTTATTCATATCTTAAACATCTAGCACATTTCTTATCAATTAGGTCACATATTTCTATGGGAGCACCTATTTGCCATATTAATTCCGCCCCACACATCACATATTATAAATCATTATTACATTACATGTTCCCTCTCCTTCTTCAAACCTCTCATTTCACGAATAGTTTCACTAATATAACATGGCCTAATCATTGGTATTAACAATCATTTATATCTTTAGACATTTTACCCATTTCAATTAATTATCATACCTTTATGGGAACACTTCTTATACTTTCCAAAATTATTCCCCCCACATCACCGATCTTAAATCATTATTTCATTAAAGTACTCCCCTCTCTTAACAAAAATTTAACTGAATTATACTAAATATTTTATCACATTTTAAATTGCATATTATTTCCAGTCTTCTATAATTATTTCTAAATACAAATATAAAAATGCAATCTTATGTACCCTTCTAGAATCCCTTTTCCAATAAAATCTATCCATTATCTCTAAAAAACTTTTGTTTTTGCATTTTGCTCCCCACCATTGAAGCTTCTCATCCCTTCCTTTCTCCCTTGCTTCTTCTTCTCCTTATCCTCTTTACCCCCTTGTCTCTCCACCTCCCTTTTATCCTGTTTTCCCCCTTTCTGTTGTTTCCTAACACGATATCCCCTTTTCACCTTATTCTTCTCTTTTTGGATTGTTTTCCCAGGTCTTAAAGTCTTCTTCTCCTTTTTCTCCTCCTTCTTTTCTTCCCCAACCAAAGTCACTTGTTCTTCAAAAATGGCTTCTTCTTTATCCTGCTCATACGATTTTACATAAGCACAGACCGCCATTTCTATAAACTGAAAAAGAGTGCCAAAGACATCTTTCCCTTCTTGCTTTTCTCTTTCATATTTTTGGTGTATAAGTTCTAGTTCATCCACAACTGATGCCATTGTACAGAGAAATTTTTTTTTCAAAACAACCACCCAAGTGCTTTTAGTCTGAAATAATTCTCATAAAATCCAAAGTCATCAAACAGTCCAATCAGCTGATTCTTTTTAATACTTTCTCTTTTTCCACTTTCTCTTTTTGGGATAAAGTTTGATCACAAAGTTCTCTTTAAAATATATCTTTAGGAAGTCTTATTGCTGTTTAATAACTCTTTAAAATTAGCTCTTTAAAGTTTTAGGCATTCTTCTCCTTATTTTCAGGTTGCTCCAATATTTTTTTTCCCTCTCCCTTCCCACTCACAGCCAAAAAAAAAAAAATTCTTCTTTTTTTTTTCCCCCTTTGAATATTCAGAAATCCTTGCTCCTTCAATATTCATTTACCTCCAGAACAGATTCTGGTTTCTCTTATGGTTCCACTGCTGTCACGTTAGGGAGGAGAGTGAAAGGAAGAAAAAAAAACTTTCTCTTTTGAAATGTTGCGCTTGTATCTCTTTCTAGAAACAAAGTATCCTTAGCAGCCTTCGAGGTTACAGGGCACTCTCTCTTAACTTTATCCCAGTCAGAAGCAACTTCCACAGCTCTTCCCTCTTCCTCCAGCACAAATCTTACCCGGCTGCAGGCTTCTTTGAGGCGGCCATTACTGACTGCCACTCCACCACCTCAGGAAAAAGGGGTTATTCCGGCTGGAAAAGGGGTCTGCGTTACCCCCAAACCTCTGTCCGGATCCCCTCTCTCTTCGGCTGCCTCTACAAGGCAGCCATAGCCCCCAGACCTGTTTAGATCGGGGGGCACCTTGGTGGCGAGCGCGGCAGGGATCGCAGAGGCGCGAATTCCTGCCACTACCGAAGCTGCGCAAAACCGGAAGCCAACAATCAGGTTATTAATTTATCAACTGCAGTGACTCACTTAACAACTGTGGAAAGAAAGGTCATAAAAATAGGGCAAAACTCACTTAACAAATGTCTCACATAACAACAGAAATTTTGGGCTCAATTGTGGTCATAGGTAGAGGACTGTCTGAGGTCTTAAGGACAGCCTTCTTCATCCTGGCATCCACCAGAGGTTTTGGATTATAGTCCCATCATTCTAAATTAATGTTGCTATTCCAATTCAGGATGAGAAAAGTTGCTTTAAATTACAACATTATCTTGAAAAATATGATCGATAACTGTAATGTCTTTGAATCAGAGGTGGTATTCAGATCAGTTCTGGTGTACCGGTGGAGGAAATTTTGAGTAGTTCAGAGAATCAGCAAATACCACCTCTGGCTGGCCCCAGCCATTTGCTCCCGCCCTTTCCTGTCCTATATTCCCTTGTTTTTTTAGCTCAGCTGATTCACGTGGCAGAGCAGAATGCCGTGCCTCAGCTGAGCTAAAAAACCACTCCCCTCACCAGCACTGACACAGAGGGCGGTTTTTGAGTGCTGTGTGCACACGCAAAGCACTCTCTCATAGAATCAGTAAGAAAAAAATGTGGAATCCCACCACTGCTTTGGATCATTCCAGAAAACTATTCAGCCTTGTTTAAATCGGTGTAACATTAAATGAGGTACTCCATGTGCTGTTATCTTTTATCCTGTGCTTTAATTAATGTGCCCCCCAAAAATCTCACAGTTTTAATTTTGGCCAAACATACCTAAAATATACTCCCATGCCCAATAAAATTACTAATAGATCTATTATTATAACGTGTTGAAAATAAAATGGTGTGTTATCTAGAAAGCATCTATAGAAAATGTACACCTGCTTTAGGGAATTATATAAAAAGCTAATGCCCGAAACATCCTAGCCTAGTATAAAACTACACTGCACTTTGCAAATATTGTTACTTTTTCCCTTTTTTAACCTTTTGGATTAAAGTTTTTGCCAAATACTTTTCCAGACACACTTAATATGTGATTAATTTTTGCATCTAACCTTTTTCATAGAGGAACAACAACAGATTCTTCTAATTATCAGACAAAGCAGGAGTCTTCACACAAATATTAAGCCATTCAGACATTCCACAAGCAAATCATATTTGTGTCTTAACATTTCTCCAGTTACACCATCTACACCTGCAGCCTTACCCCATTTCTATATTCTTATAGCATTTTCTAGACTTTCCTTCCATCATTTTTCTTGGATACTAGCATTTCTGGCATTTTATTTGTTTCAGTTCTTCCATATATATCACTTTCTCATTTTCATAGTAATATGCATTTTTCTCAGTATCTTTCACTTCATTCTTCCATCAATTAATTTTTTCATTATTCCCATTAGTTCGTACAAACATCATTCTGTTATTTGTATTTGTATTATTCTGACACAATTATTTTCATTCTGTCCCATGCAGCTTCCACCTTAACTTCCTTTAGTGAGAAATTAAACTATTTTCTAAAGCATGACTTTACTTTTTTAGTTTCTTCTTCCTACAATCATTATACATTCAATACAGTTTTTTTCTTTCTCCTTTTCTTCTATGTCTATTTTCTCCAAAATTCATTTTTGAACTTAAAAAGTAATGTCTTGTCCCTTATTCAAAATCTGCTATAATCTTGCTTATTTTACCAATTCTCTTAATATTTCACTACAAGCAATCAAATTGGTTTATTCATTCTTCACCCTGGATCTGCCTCCTTCTTTGCGACCAGATCTTCCATTAAGAACTCTACCTGGCATCTGTATTTGAGAAATGTAGGACTTCCATGCCCTGTGGTGCTTTTCTGGCAGCGAAATGGTAACAATGGGGTAACAATAGTTTCTATAATGCAACTGGTAATGAAGTTTAGAGATGTGTTTTACAGGTTTCAAGTTTACCTTCCCCATTCAGATAAGCACAATCTCATTAAAAATAAAGAAAATAAAATTTTATCTAAAAAGGAAGAAATGAAATATGTACCCCATTTTAATCCTTAAATAGATATATTCAACATTGTGATAAATGGGTTGGAGTTGCTGTGATCACAATCAGCAACTAAACAACTAAAAGCACAAAAGAAAATGTAAGAGAAATATTCCACGCACACAACAAAACGATGCAGTTCTATAAATGAAAATGATATTATGAGAGGGAAGAATATGTAAATTAATATTCAGAGTACAAGAAGATATCTTACTGTTCAGTTAACATAATTTTTTACTTTCATTTTATTTATATCCTGACTCTATTATTTTTATAAATAATTCAAGGTAGCAAATATATCCAACAAACCTTCCTCCTCCTATTATCTGCACAACAACCACCTGTGAGGTTGGCTGAGAGAGTGTGATTGGCCCAAAGTCACCCAGCTAGCTTTCATGACTAAGATGGGACTAAAACACAAGGCTGAAAATCCACATTTTAGGTTTATATAATACGAACAGAGAAATCTAAAAGAAAGAATTGCACTTGGCTCAGCAAAGGGAAAGCCTGGTCAAATCTTATTCTTTCATGGACGATGAGCCCTGCATCTCTCAGAAGATTTGGTATGGGTGTGATAATTGTCTCCAGTCCCATTTGAATTAATAATTTGGGCCATTGATCTGAAATGATTGATAAACTGAAGTTTATTTATTTTTTTCTACCCTAATTAAGAATAAACCACTTTGAATCTAATCTCCAGATCAAACTTTTGCACCATTCTACCAGTTAATTCATTACCTCAAAATATCTTTAGCAAAAGAGTGAAATGCATAAAATGTACATAAGAAAAAACTTCACTGAAGCTCTTTACATTTGATTTTACAATTAACTAAAAGAGCATGATAACAGAATATTCTGAAACTACATTCAAATGTGAAAAGCCTTCTTAAAGCAAATCTACTCCTCTCTTTAATATAAGTGATAAATTTAAATTTTCCCTAGCTTTCCTCAGGTTTTCTGGTGTGACGTGTATATAATGAAATTCGCATAGCAGCATTGTGATACGAACTCTGCCTGTTCTGTTTCTGCATTACAACATTAAATACAAGTATATAAGAGACTAACTTACATTATGATATCACAATGCACATTTTTGTCACTCTGATGATAACTAGGTGCATCTGTCCAACAGCTCTTACTTCAAGCATCTTGACTAAAATAAAACTATACATTGTAGATGCTATTATTGTAATCTTCAAATAAACAAACCCTTTAGAAAATGAACTCCAGGAAGCTATACCTTTGACCAAAGAGCCAAAAGGCCATAGTTTCTGCAAATGTATCAGTCTGGAATTCTGGGAGTTGCAACTCAACATATCTGTAGAGAACAAGAGGCTGATGAAGGCTGATTAAGTCATTGTTACATTTAAGGCATTTTAAATTCTAGAGGCTGACTATAATCTCTCTAATTATATGCAGCCCACTGTTTCTAAACCTTGGCCTTTCTAAGAGGTGTGGACTTACTTCTCAAAATTCAAGAACTGAAAAGATGTGGACTTACATCCCAGAATTCAAGAATTGAAGTCCACACCTCTTAAAAGGGCCAAGGTTGAAAAACACTGATGTAGCCACTTGCTGACAAGGCTCTTTCTTATGTTCTCAACTTCCATTTTAGATTCTAATAACTTGCTATGTTATCCCAATCTATTCACACTGCAATCACCAGAAAGATGCTGTTTTCAAATTAAACTTTATGGAACTGGCATGTTTTCCCTCCTGGTAGTATGGATTAATTTCAACAAAATTATAACTAAGCCACAGTGAATTAGTTTCCAATTCTAATGACTTTCTGACAGATAGGTCAAGAAAAGGCATGAATGTGTAATGGCAAAATGAGGCTCATGATACCAAGTTATGATGGGCAGGCCAATTAATTTGATTTTAAATCACACTGAAGCTGAGGACTTAGAGGAAACCTAAAGTCACTGAGATCCATTTACACCATCCCCAATTCAGTTCAGGAATTGAAATCAAAGTCTTTATGCAATTGACTATCCAACCTCCAATTGAAGACATTTTGTGAAAAAAGATCCACCATCTCTTTGGATAATTGGTACTACTGTTGAACTGTTCTTGGGAGTTAGGATCTGAAATCTGCCTTTCTACAACTTATATCTTTTATTATAAATGCACACCATAGATCTTGACTATTTTCTCTTTGACATATTTTCAGTTAAATGAAGAGTTTTAACTTACTAGCAGTCA
The DNA here is from genome assembly GCF_049901735.1 of Notechis scutatus. NCBI lineage: Eukaryota > Metazoa > Chordata > Lepidosauria > Squamata > Elapidae > Notechis > Notechis scutatus. The sequence continues at coordinate 42,473,799 of NC_142025.1, read as the reverse complement.
ATCGTCTCTCCCCCTGGTTAAACATGCCCACTTTCTTCAATCTTACTTCATGGTCCTCTGATCATTCTCACTCTTCTTATCTGAAATTCTTGCAGTTGTCTGAATCCTACTTAAACTGTGCTTCCCAGAATTGGATAGGGAGCCCAAGATGGGGTCTAATTAATGCAAAAAAGGGAAAGCTATATCATATAACCTAGCTATGATAAACCTGCAGAAAGTAAAAACAGACTGACTGATGGTTATGAGAGGTTTACTATTATTTCTCCCTTTAAGAGCAATGGGATAGCATCAGGAGGGCAAAGAATTTAAGGACTGATGATATTCAGTTCTAAAAGACTAGAGGTACTTGTGACCCAGTCACATAGTAACTGTTCAAAGTTACAATAGATTCCAAAAAAGCTTCTTAAGACTCAGATCCAACATTCCCCTACACAAATGCACACAGTTACATACCACGTTTTGGATGCTTAGCGCTTAACAACCATCATGACATGGGCAAAATTGTGGGCTCAGTTATGGTTGTGAGCCAAGGACTATCTGTTTGCACTTTTTCCTCAAAAAACAGAATCTGTGATATTATTACATCTGAACATAGCTGATGTACATCCCACTTACTAGTGCTGTAATGGAAAGTATCAAAGAGAGCCAGTGGGGTGGAGTAAAGGCATCAGGATAGAAAACAGGAGACTGTGAGTTCTAGATCTGATTTAAGAACAAAGCCAACTGGGTGATCTTGGGCCAATGACATTCTCTCAATTCTAGCAAGGAGGCTATGGCAAACCATTTTTCTGCACACACACAAAAACTGCAGAAATTTGTCCAGGCAGCTTCTGAGAATCAACACAATTGAATGGAGGAGGGAAAAATACCCATATAAATACATACTACACATCCAATTAGTCCATGGGACTGAAACATTTATATCTATATCATGTGGTCTGTGTATGTGCATAGAGGAATGGGATTAAACAGGCAGACGTACCAGCTCAGCCATGGCTGATCTAAACAAAGCTAAGTAGGGTGGACCTGATTAGTGGTTGGATGGGAAACCACCAGGAAAACTTACAGCTGAAAGGCTAAATTGGAAAGTCAAAAAAAAATCCATAGAAAAAGGAAATGGCAAACCACTTCTGTAGGCTTGCTAAGAACAAAAGTCTCTCAAGCTTGACTTGAGAGAATCATTACCTTATCTTCAAAAACACACACAGATATTTAGGGAAAGTTAATATATCATTTAACGTGTGTGTTAATTTATCTTGGCTATATAAACACATATGCAGCAGGAGGAAAAGAATGAACAAAAACATCTGTTTCATGTTGGGTGAGTGCAGGGTGCCGTCACAGCATTCTACTCTTATAATTGAATTCTCAGTGCTTTGACTTGCAATCCCCTTAATCTCTCATCTTAAATGTCCAATTATTTCCTGATACAGATAACTCTCTAGCAGAGGCAATGGAGGTCCTATGAAATGGAATAGTGGTATTTTGCAAAACCACTTTGTTGTGTGATCACCTGGTTACTGCTTTGATCACCCTTTATAAATAAAAGGATTAAGATTTTTTTCATTATTATTTTAGTGTTTGCCTGAAGCATCGCTAGCCTCTAGGGATGTATTTGTAGCCCTTACTACAAAGAAAAAGCCACCTGAAGACCATCGCTGCAAATAGATGAATGCTTCCTGTGAGGTATTTTTTGATGTTTCACATGCAGGTAGTCCTTGACTTATTCATTTGATAGACTGTTCGAAGTTACAACAGCACTAAAAAAGTGAATTAGTGAATTATGACTGTTTTTCACCCTTATGACCATTGCAGTATCCCTAGGATCACATGATCAGAATGTAGCTGCTTGACAACTGACTCAAATATATGATGGTTGTAATGTCCCATGGTCATGTGATCAATGTTTGTAACCTTCTGATAATGATAATTTATGCAAATGATTCAGTGAATCACGTTGATTACTGTATTGCATCATTATTTATAGTCAGTTTGTGCAATTTTTCTATCTGATCTGTTGTTTATCCTGTTTGCACAATCTGCACTTCGAATCATTTGTTGATTTTTTTTCAGTACTGGCCTTGATTGCATTAATTTGAATATGTGGCTCCTGAGCAACTAAAGTCAAGCCTGCAATTTCTTTTTTTTAACAATATTAAAATTATTATATTTTATTGTTACCATTGTTATCTCTCCTAATTAAGGTTACAACAGAATCTGAGAACAAGTTATATTTAACACAGTAAAATCAAGCCACAATAGACATGCGAGTAGGCATCTTCAAACATATTTGTCAAGGAAGAAGCTTCACTGAGTGCAGAGAATTCATTTCTGAATAAATACACTGCTACACTGCTTTGTTACAATTGCACACTTAGCAAGTACATTTTTCAATCCTACATAGTCATCTAGAATCAAGGCCCATAAAACATAGAGAGACTAACAAGTTGATATATACTGGAACATGCAGCAAAAATGTGTAACCCTTCATTTTTGCTGTCTTAAAACGATCACATATTCACAGCAATCTTTCAATCTGCTCTTCCCATTTCCCTTTCTGGTTCTTGCTGATCATCAAAACCAAATCCCACCGAATCTGACATAACTCACACAAAATGTATTAAACATGTGCAAGCTTGGAACTTTTAAGATCTGGTGAGACTACAAATTCTGTGGATATATCTCTACCATACTAGAGGTCTTCAGATTGGCTGCTATGACCACCATATCATACTTTTCAAACTTTTATCGTTGTTCAAGTCATTCCAACAACAGCTTCAGAAATATGGAAATGCTACAAAGGCTACTGATATATACTTGATCATAAAACTGAAACGAAAATTAGAAGAAAAGGAAAAAGAAAAAGAATATTGAACTTTTCCTTGGAATATAATCCCCACTGTTAAGCCATTGCAACCCAAATCAGGGGTGGAGTGGGTCGGTGGGAAACAGATGACAGACACATCTGAACATTTAAAAATGACTACTAGACCAACTTTTTTTTTTTACTTATACATAGACTTTTCCTAGTTTCATTTCCATGCGAAGAACTGAATTGACTACATTTCTGCTTCTTTTATTGCTACTACAAAAACTTAGTTGCATAATGAGGATTTTATTTAAAAAAGTAAATCATTTTTTATTATTTTTTCATATCTTTCTGCTCCTTTCTACCTCTCCATTAATTATGATTTATTCCATTAAAATGTTATCATGTTTTATGAAATTCAATATATTTTATTTGGATGTATTGTTATTTACCACATTTTGTTGCAAGCTTCTATGGACTGGCTTCACTAAGAATGTGTGCTTTATAAACATGTAAAACAAAAACCTCTTTCTTACTCCTCTCCTCCAATATTTTCCCCACTTTATCTCAATGGAAGAATAAATGGAGTTATTCAGCACAACAACTAATAAAACATCCCTGCAACTGAATTCAAAGACTCTCTGTACACAAGTAAGAACTGGAACTCTTCTAGATCATTTAACCCCATTACTGGGAGAGTGATCCAATCAAGATACCTCATTTTAAACTTCAGCCAGCCTTTCTTATTGCATAGAAGTCAAACATTGATGATTCTCCAGATCTAAGAGGGTTTGTAACTTTTTTTACTACCTGAAAACTATTCTGTGAGATTTTCCCAAAAAGAATAGGGGCCAAATGTACACATACTCAGGATAAGGCTCCACATCTGAGCTACAGGAGTCCAATTAATATTAGATGACAACATACCTATTTGTTGAGGTATTCCTCAACTTACAATCAGCCACCTGGTGACTATCTGAAGTTACAACCGATCCGCCCCAAAAGGTAATTACTACCCAGTTTTGAACTTCCAAAAGCCAACCTCACAGTCATATTGCATGCTAACCAGCTTTCACAGCACTTTGCATCCTGCTGTCATGAGATCATATTTTACATTTTTGCTAAAAATTGGGTTTATTTCTAGTTTTGGGGGAGAAATGCCCCATGGCAAATAATGACTTTGCTTTATGACCACCACAAAAGCAGTTGTAAATTCAGGACAGTCAAGTCAGTGACCCACTTTATCAACATCATGACTTACAACTGTAATGGGTGAACTCCAATATGGTCATAAATAAAAGACTACTTGTAATAGTCATCCAGACTTTTTATAGACAGATCATCCTGATTATGGGACAAATTAAATTTCTTTCAAGCCACAATAGCAATTGAACTTAGATTTATATACTGGTTCACAGTGCTTTATAGCATATTGCCCCAAACAATCTGGGTCCTCACTTTATCCACCTTGGAAAGATGGAAGGCTGAATCATTGAGCTGGTGAGACTTGGAACTACTGCAGTGAACAGTGAGTTAGCCTGCAGAACTGCATTCTAACCACTGTACCACCACAGCTCAATACTCAGAATCAGATTGTAAATGTGGCCCTAACCACTCCTTAGATTAGACAAAAGCAAACCCTGCTTACTCTGAGAGCATATTCAAACACAGTTCAATGTTAGTCTTGATGTGGATGGTGGTTTGCTGCTATCAAACCTTAACCATAAGATTCTAGTGATAAAATATCCACACACCAAAGACATCTGCTATTTTGATTTATAAGCTGGCCCTCAATTGAGGTAAATGATATCAGTCTTTCCAGGACACAGTTGGCCAAGTGACTATGATCAGCCAGGAACCTTTACATTCTTTACATACCTTTACATACATTATTATTATTATTATTATTATTATTATTATTATTATTATTATTATTATTATTATTATTGTTGTTGTTGTTGTTGTTGTTGCTGTTGCTGTTGCTGTTGTTAATCTTTGGTGAGATTCACAGTCTTTGGGGCTGGTTGGTAGCTCAACAGCTCGAGTCCTAACCAAGGACCTAGGAACTGTTCAGGTAGCGTCGGAGGATATAAGCTGTTCCAAGTAGGGTGGTTTTTTGTAGAATCAGGGTATTTATTACTATTGTTGTTGCTGCTGCTGCTGTTGCTGTTATTTTTATTGTTATGATTATGGTTTATCACCCAGTCAGCCAGATGTTCAGGCTGGATTTGCCATTTTTGTCTTCCTATCAAATTCTTTCCAAGGACCTGGAATAGGCAGGTATGAATGTTTGATGGTGACATCAATGTTTGATGTTTGCAGATAGGTCACAAGAATGTAAGCTGTTGCAAGCAAAATCACATTTTGCAATTCACTGGTGGTGAATGCATTTAATGCCGAGACTTTCAAATGATGCTCCATTTGCTTTGGGGTTGCACCCAAAGCGCCTATTACTATTGGTACTGCCATTTTCTTTTAAATAACAACAATTTTATAGAGGAATTTTATAGAAATACTGTCAAGACACTTAGCATTGGCACTCCACAAGGTTGTGTCCTTAGTCCACTACTGTTCTCCATCTATTCATCTGATTGCACAAATAAACATCCCAACAATAGGATAATGAAATTTGCAGACGATACTACGCTTGTAGGACTCATTTCTGGGGATGATGAGTCTGCATATTGGGATGAGGTATTACAGCTATCCCGCTGGTGCAAAAATAATAATCTTCTATTTAATATTAAGAAGACTAAGGAGGTTATAGTGGACTATAGAAAAAAAAAGAGCAGACATTCAGCCACTGTATATAGAGGGAGTTCGTGTGGAACAGGTGGTTGAATGTAAGTTTCTCGGGACCATCATTACAAATGACCTGACCTGGAGTGCAAACACCTCTGCTTTAATTAAGAAGGCACAACAACGGTTGTATTTACTAAGGATTCTTAGGAAACAACAACTGGCTGAGAGTCTATTGACTACCTTCTATCGGAGTTCAATTGAGAGTATATTATCCTACTGTCTCTGTGTATGGTTCTCGAGCTGCACAGTGGCAGAGAAAAAGGCAATTCAGAGGGTGATCAAGACGGCCCAAAACATCATTGGCTGCTCATTCCCCTCTTTGGAAGAACTGTATAGGAATAGATGTAGGAGGAAGATACTTAACATATTGAATGACTCCTCTCATCCGGGACATCAGCTCTTTGAACTATTACCATCGAGAAGGAGATTTAGGGTATTAAGAACAAGGACGACCAGATTTAAGAACAGTTTTTATCCAAGTGCAGTTTTGAGTTTGAATGTGGGGTCATAAGATTTTTGTGGAGTTTAATGGCTGAGAGTAGTGGGGTATTTACATTTTTAAATTGTATAGAGATTATTGTATGGTTGGTTGTGTTTAGTTTAATTTTTTTTCTTTTTTAGTGGTGTTTGTCCAGTTTGCTTGTGGAAGAGCACCTCATTTCGTTGCACCCGCTTGCGAGTGTAATGACAAATAAATTCTTATGTCTTATGTCAGAAAGGTGGTAGATATTTCATCATGTATGTGATGCTAGGAACTATAGGAAGGGCCTATTTATCTATTTTGATTTATGTTTTTAAAATGCAGAGTTTAAGCCACAGAGTAACTCCAGTTGAACATAATGCCAGATAAATAAGTATAGGATTGTAGACTGCTCTGTCATAATTTGCTTAACCATAATTTATCAAACAAGCTACTGCTGGCTGCATTCCTACATTATGCTGACCACAAATGAGAAAACCACATTATAATTTAAGGTATTGTGTGAACCCACTCACAAGTAACCTGATATCCCAAGGCTCTAAATATTTGTTGCTTTGGTCCACAACTCACTTCAGATTTCTATAAGATTTACTAGCTGGTAAATGTGCCTAGAATTGTTACCTGATAAAAACCAGCCAGGTCCTTAGGATTCTGGTGGAATTAGGGTGCTAAACAATTTAAGCCCTATTATTAGATGTAATTGGGCTGGGGGTTCAGATACTTACATGGGGAAGAGTTTGAACTATTGTGTGTTTTGTTTTGTGTTTGAGTAACATGTGTTTTGGGAAACATATATCAGTATCTATTATTGTTATTCAATGAAACAAATCATGGTTTAGCACCATGTGAGAGCCAGAACACCCTATAAAAATATTTTGAGCATCAGCTAAAAAATAAAATTCCCTCTTTTAAAACTTCCTCCTGTTTTTTTTCTATGAAGGAAATTTAAACTGAAAACCTCTTTCCAATGTAAAGGCCATAGCCTGAATATGGCAAACAACTGTATAATATAAAAGAAAGGGAATTTGATTGGGTGCCTAGACAAATAGTCTTTAATTGAGTTCATGTGTCTGTTATGTGTTTGCATGTATTTAAAGCACAACAGTTTGTAACTCTCATCCCCTTAAAGAATTCCATCATCTCTCCTAATGGATAGCCATATCTGCCTGCATTCTCAACACAACCCACCCAAAACTTCCATACAGATGTGAAATAATGTAACTCCCACTTGATATACCACACACACACACACACACAACTGCAGGGGTGGTGGTAAAGAGGGAAGGGTGAATAAAATTGCAGTGCATGCTTGTTCCTGTGTATGCAAAGAAAAGAGGTAGGTAGGAAAACAGAAAAGAAGACAAGGGGAACAAGATTTTTCTCCCCCCACTCATTTGTTTATCTCCAGCTTTCCAGCCCAGCTAGACACACACACACCCTCCCCATTCCCGATAAATTCATTTGAATAGCTTTCAAGGCATAAAATGGAAACGGAGCTCCTGCCCTCTATTTCAGCAGCAACAGTGGCAGCGTCCTGGCAACAGAGCAATTTTCTATCATCAAGGATAAATGGCATCGAACAGAACATTCTGATAAAAAAAAAAAGTGTGTGTGTGTGTGTGTGTGTGTGTGTGGTGGCACGGAGGGGAGGGGGGAATGTTAGCCGGAGAAGATCGTGATTGCTGCCCTTCCCGTCTGTCATCCCATTACAAAACCCTCTCTTCCAAGCCTGAGCTGCATGCTGTCAGAGCTAATAACGTCTCTGTAATAAAGAAGTGAAAGGGGAGGAGGAGGAGGAGAGACATAGCATCCAGGCACAATGTTCCCATTTATGACACAGAACTCCTCCCCACCCACCCACCCTCATCTCATCCACCTCCTTTCAAAAAGGAAAAGACCCAAATTGCAAAGATGCATCTTTGTTTGGCTGGCTTGCAAATGAAATAAACAGGAGATGCTCCCCATTCTTGCCACTCCATCCAAAGAAGGGGCCGTGGCTTCACTGTGCAGGTGACAAAAATCGATTGTGGAAGGCAAGATATAAAGAGGAGAAGGCAGTTTTAAATATACCATTCCTGTCATTCGTGAAAGGGGAAGGGAAGAGGATTGGGGTGAGGGAAGCAAACACTCCCCTCTCACTGCCAGAATTGAGGTTGCAAGGAGGAGGAGGAGGCCCTTTAAAACAAGGGCAGCATCAGCAACATTCATGCAGGAAGGCCCAGAGAATGGCATCGCTAAATATTAAGTCAATAAATGGCCCAGGACGATGCCCTCAAAAGCAGGATGTTGGCAAGCTGTGGCTAATAAAAACTCCCATGTGCGTCTCTTGGAGGAAGAAACAGGTCCTTCTGATCTTCCACGCAACTGGCCTGGCTGGAGGGGCCACTGCTCTTGAAATGCAGCTGTCCGCAACGCAGCTCCTTTCAATCCAAAGATCGATCAAGGCTTCCATCATGCCTGACCTTGAGAGGAAAGGCGCTCCATCTGCAGAGGGTGGGCTGGGGTTGAGCACAACAGGAGGGCTGAGGAAGGCCTACAGCAAATAAAAACACAGACATCACCAACAGGGTATTAATCCCAAAGAAAGGAGCATGGCAAGGCAGCTCTGTTAAGGTTCTGGGGCTCATTGTTGAATTTAGTCCCCCTAGCTAAGCAGGGACCACTGTGGTTACCCCCAAATAAGCCACTCTTCCCAGTCACCCTTTAAAATGGTAGGCCTCTTTTAGATTTGCTAAGTCCTGATAATGAAGGCAGATGAAGGATTTCCCTTCTCTCTGATCTCTATTTGGGAGAGAGAGGCTCTGAAATTCAGTCATCTTCCTCTCTGGTAAATATTGTACTGTTTATTCTGGAAGTGATTTTCTTTTTATGGTCATTTCATTCCATCCAATGAAGGCCAGTTGTCTGCCCAGAACAAACTGTGAATCCCACCCTCATTGATGGCTGCAGATCCCTGTAAAAATGATATGTATCTAGTATGCTGGATGAAATCTAGTATGGTGGTTAGTCAGCCTGTTGTGTAAATCCAAAAAATTGAAATTTAAAAAACCAATAGTAAATTAACCAGAGGTGATTGTATCATAAGAGTGTTGTCATTTTTTCCTACTATGCTTACTGTAGTGGTCATTTGCACTGAAATCTGTGTAATTTGAGCTATTTTATAGAGGAGAGCAGCTTTCCTTAATCTCCGTGTATTTTGTCCTAGAAATAGATTGGATGGAAGCTATTGGCAAGTTCATGTGATAGAGCTTGATTAATTAGAAGATTAGAAGATTTATCAGTCTTTACATCCTCTATCAATGTGATGAATACAAACTAGTGGTTCTGAACAAAGCTTTATTGCACAATTATCTTTTGTTCTTTACTACATTTTAAGAGGGCTTCATAGGAACAGACCCTTCATACCTTTTCCTATCACGTCTTCAACTCTCATTTTATTTTCATAACAAAATAATTAAGATGGGGATCTTTGCCTAACAGTCACATCAAGTTAGTTATCCCTGAAGCCCCACTAACTTCTACTATGAGGAATACCCTCTCCTTCCTTATCTTATTCAACTATGACTCTCCCCATTATGGCTAAGGAAATTGGAAAGTAACATAGAGAAGAAGAGCAGAATTCCACTAAAAATATTATTTATCTCGATCTTCTTTAGAAATTCATCTGTCTTCCAGTATCTAACCCATTAGATTATTTTTTGCGGTTGATCAACATGGGTGATTGAGGAAGATGAGTTTAGCTCAAAACAAACTTACGACTATTGGGACCAAAATTAACTTCTTCTACTCCCACTTCTGATTGATTTCTGATATTTATCATTTATTTGTTACATTTATTTGCTGCCTATCTCAGGGACTACTCTGGGCAGCTTACAATAATAAAAAGGAAGAAAAATGAAGAGTGTAAACAGAAGTAAAATAATAAAACAATAACATAACAATGACAAAGGACCATAATGAGAATAATAAGTCAATGCAGTAACCAAAAAGATGGATAAGTAGGGAGCAGAGATGAGGGTGGGGGGTAGGGAGCAGAGGGGAGCAGGGGGAGTTTGCCATCCATCTAGCAGCCACTTTCAGAGTACAAGTACACTAGTCTCCTCTGTAGCCTTGCCCTTGATCCAGCTGGGATTATTGTGTGAATACAAGGGTAGGTTATCACTTTGACTCTCAAACTGAAGGACAATTTAAGGCTACCTTCTTAACTGGTATCCACAAAACATGCTAATGGATAAAAATAGTGGCCACACTATGTGACTGAAATCCTACTCTTTTTCCATATGTTGCATGCACAGGGGTAATGCTTCAGTCTTGCAGCTGCCACCTTGATTTTTTTGACCTTCTTGCAGTTACCACTGTCCATAGAAATAAATTGGGTGGAGTATAAAAGACATCTCTGGTACTTCATACACGCTCAGCATCTAATATAGAATTGAACTCAGTTGGAGTCATTCAAATACAATGTTTTCCATTAACAACTATTGTGTAGCAGTAGGTTTCAGGACTTTATTTGTTGCTTTTCAGTTGTATGGGCCACATCTACAAAAGTAGCGTATGTACCCAGAAAAATAAAGAGGGGAAAATATAAACAACAGGGCTTAATGGCAATGAGAAACAAGAAGTGCCTATGGTCCTGGTTAGGAACTGCATAATACAGGAAGAGTGACCATTCATAAGTAATCATTAATAACACAGTGGCTGAGTTCACACCACATGCTAAGACATAATTTGGTGAATAAGCAACAATAGCATTCATACAACACACTGAGCCAAAATCAAGCAAAGCATCAGTGCTTAGCAAATGATATGAATGCTGCCAACCTTTTCAAGTTTATTATGTTCACTTAAGATGGCAAGTTTAAATTTTATTGAAAAGGGCAGAGATTTTGCCCAAAGTTGACTGTTGCAGGCACTTTGCACTATATTTTGCAAAACCATAATAGCTAATGAAGTTATAATTCACAAGAAGGAGTTGGTTTCTTAATTCTAGTAAGTAATATAAATAACATCCCAACATTAAAAGGATCTCATTAGCATTTATTTATTTTAATGACTGTCTCTTAATTCACATGATACAAATGAAATTCATCAAAATAATTCAGTATTAGTTGAAGTAATCCATTGGGTTTTGTTTGATACTTATGTTTTTTATGATAGGACTGAAAGTTTGGTTGCAATTAAAATTTTGAATCTGAAAATGAAAATAGTAATGAATGGAAATTTCACAGTAATGAATGGAATTGCAAAACATGGTTATTATACTTTCAAAAATTACCCGACTTTCCAAATTGAGTTCTCTTCATACCATTTTAAAAAAAATAGCAGTATTTTCAGCAGTTGAATCCATAACTAATTAGGATCTACAGTTATAAGCAAACCATGGATTACATGAAATGCACCCATATGCTCATATTATTTATTGTATCTTTACAAGAACTAAATAATATTTTATATAAACATATAATTAAGGTATAACAAAACAATTACAAAGCATCAACTGAACCTATAACAGTTCTGTACACTTAATAAAATCCAGTTGTCTATTTTGGATGAATCCTCAAATACATGGAAATCTTCCAATTCTATCGTACTTAGCTGGAAATAATTCTGCTGAAATCAGAGGAATTTATTTCTAAATTGAGAGATCATGTGCCCATCTCTTTGATAACAGATCTTATTTTATATTAATCTGATTTAAGAAATCAGATCTACCTGATTTCAGGTAAAAATCAGATCAATCAAATGTGTCCCTATAAAATCTGAAAAAATAGCTTTTGGGTGCTAGGTCAAGGATAAAAATATATATGAGATTAGGTTAAGATTAATAGTTTATACTGTAGTTCTATGGACTTAGTAACAGAATGTGAATTTGAATCTATAGTACTAAGGAGGAAACAGTTTAAGTATCACCTGTTGAATTCAGAGAAAAGTCATTCTTGTCCATTAGCTCCCTACACTTAACTGAAGTTGCATCTGTACTTGTGTTTACTCCTTGACAACACACACACACACACACACACACACACACACTTATACATATATATATATATACATATATATATATATATATACATATATATAGTTGTCTACTAGAGATATTCCAAATGATGCTTTTGCTAAGTTAGTAGGGCAAGACCAAGTGGGGAAAGAATAGTCAGATCCAATAGTTGAACATAGTCACCAATGAATATAATGACAAAGTCTTTCTCAATAGAAACACACATTTTGGGATCTGGAGGGCCAACCTTAGAAATTTGGATTTAACAAGTTCTATTTGTGCAAAAATGGAGAAGAGGCCCAGATGGAAACTCTCATAACCCAGAAGTAGCATGACTAAAGCCTTATACTGAGTTGTGAAAGATCAAGGTGAATCCATTTGGGACTATATTTGGGATAATTGTGGAGAGTTTATTATTTATTCTTTCTTTATCTTTTAAAAAATCTTCAAAAGTAGTAAAAAGAATGGCTTGAAATCGAGTTGCACAACTTCCATTGCAATGGTAGTTCTTCAGCACTTACTCTTCGACATGTAATTTTTAAAGATACTTTAATATACTTACCAGTTCAGATCGTGCTGCTCCCAAATAAATGGAGCTGAAGAATGCTAACTCTGGGTGGATACCAATGTAAGATGGTCTTTGTATAAGGATTTGAATTATAGCAAGGAGAGAGCTCAAACATATAAAACCTAAATATTTTCTGCAGTCCCTTGGGAACTTACCTTTTTAGAAATAAGACGTAAAGTCTCCAGTTCAATTTCTGATTAGGTTACATGCTAGGTTACATGCCATTTTCTTGGCAACCACTTTGATTTGTCATTGCCTTCTCCTGGATGTTTTGTATTCCTTGAGAGAGATTGTCTCCACCTGCCTACTTTATTCCTCCATGGTGCAATCAGGATCAGAAGGAATTCTTCTGTCTTTAAACTTTGCACTTGGGCAGGATCCTCATTAGTGACTTACAGCATTACTGCCATTCAACATTATGCCAGAATAACAAGGATAAGCCACCTCAACATGGCTGGAGGATGTTATAACATGCAGTTCATTATTAGTGGTTACCCTGATCCACTAATGTTTTCATCTCTGAACTCGGTAGCAAAGCTGCCTTGTGTTGATATTAGAGATACCTGTTCTTTGAACCACAGCATCAGAGTGTTGAGATGTATAAAATCTGGAATGGTGTATCAAGCATTATCAACTGGACCTGTTATGGTTGTAATCAGAAATGTGTTTGGGAAATGCTATATTCTGATCACTAACTAGTGTCTACTGTCACTATTTCTCTTCCAATGTTTGCTTTTGCAAATAACCCTATGCTTCCAGAATTCCTTATATGTCCATCATTTACTGACCTACACACTTTCAATACCAACTTTTTTCCACATTTCCAGGAAGGAAAAGATAGGTAGACCATATTTATTTTATCTAGGAGTGAAAGTGTTAGTACTTTATTTTAACAGTGTTTTGTAACATGTAGCAACCCCAATTTTTCCTAATGCAACTTCATGAAAATAACAAGTGATGCAGATTTAGATTTTTATTATTTTCCATTTCAATCATTGCCAGCTTCAGTGGTTGCTTCTCATCTGAACTTAGAAAGATGGCTGTCCAGTGGAAATCAATTTCATTTCTCCCACTGCCAAATCTAGCCAGTTCCACTGGTGACTGTTGGAAGTGACTTCAGCAAAGGCAGAAAAACTGATCACTTTTTCTCTTAGTGAATAGCACAATCACAAATGAAGATAAAAGCATTTGGATATGATATAGACACAACACAGGATTAGAGTTGCAAATGTAGGCAATAAGCTTTGTTGCCAGTGTTTTGAGTTAGTTCAAGAATGGATGGGTGGCTCTAACGCAATATGTCAACATTTAACATTCCTTTAGCATCACCAAAATATTACTGTAACCATATAAAACCTGTCCTTGTATCTTTGTCTAAAAGATGCTATAAGCTGTTATTCTCCCATCCAAATATTAATTGGGTCTTACCCTATTTAGCTTCCAAACCCTGTTTAGGCTTCCTTAACCTTCTCAAACTCAAATAAATATACCCCTTTCCCCTTAATAAGGGAGATTATATCTTGCTTTATTATGCTTATTGGACATCAGTAAAGTGAGCCACTTTGCTGTTGTTAGTTTATGATTCAGGGTGAGGCAGAAGCTCAGAAATGTTGCTAATGGGATAATCCTTAGTTCAGTTCACCATTGTTTCATATATATCACCAAGTCTAAGTCATTTGATAGGAAGGAAGAGGCAAGTTCAAAACTAAGAGTCAAAATGAATTAGCTGCCTCTTCCAAGCAGAAAAATGGATCCTGCTTTTATGTTGCCCTGGAACAAGCCTAAACCCTATGGAAAGTGAGTTTGAAAGAGAAGCAGAATAATGGCTGTAGGAGGAAGAGAAGGCTGGCAAAGTTTCAGCCATGACCTGGCGCTGAAGGTCCCTTTGCTAAAGAAGACTTGAATTACTTACCTCCTGGCTTAGAACAATTTGCAGAAGGGAGCCTGCTTGCAAAGAACAAGAACTACAAGAAACCACAAGGAACAATGTGAGGTCCTTGAAAATGGGGCTCCTTATTTACATTTGCCAAAGGGAGTGCCCAGGGTCAACTTTAACTACAAGCACAAAGCAACTATTGTTTCTGGCACCCTAGTTCTATGACTCCAGGACCAAGTTCTATACAGGTGGGAATAGAAAAGGCTTTTTTTTAAAAAAAAAAAAAACAGTGGGAATACAATGCAGGTCTGAGGGCTTGGGGGCTTTCCAGATGTTGATGAAGTACAACTTATCCCAGCTCCAGAGTACCCAGATGAGGATTGGGATGACAGGTCTTGCCCCCAAGGAAATACCTGAAGGAACACAGCTCTTCCAATTCAGATATAAGGAGATAAAATACTGTGCAAGTTTATGGTTAGATTGCATGCAAATAATTGCCTCATCTAGAACCCACTTATAACCCCTGGCTGACCAAATGGGTTGTGAAATGTCCCATATAAACTTTCACATGTTAGAGGCAAACTTACAAAAATTTACTCTAAAATCACTGAAATTTGCTTGGGCAGAAAACAAGGGTTTATAAGCAGCACATCTATGTATTTTCTATCTAAAGGAATGGATCAATAAGGGAGTGATAGTTGTATAGTTAGCTGCTGATATATAATCTTCACATATGATACATAGAATAGATTCACAAAATATTTGATAATTCTTTAAAGTTAGTAGAAATTGCAGCAAGGTAATTTCTAAAAGATTTGGTTCCCAAGCTCAGTCAATGCCTTCAAAAGTCATTGGATGTGTTAATATATTTTTAGCCTCCATTTCCCATCTACCTGCCAGCAAAAAAAAGAAGGGAATGAAATGAGTGACATATTGAGGGGATGCAATCAAATATTATAATAAAAAAGATTTTATCAATGCGTATAAACCAGTACACAGTTGGCCTGATTCACACCTAATGTTAACTCATCATATGGATTGGTGGGCTTTGACTTAAGGGTTATGAAAAAAAAAACCACCCATTCAGGTTTAGCATTGTATGTGAATCAGTTTGTTCAACAAAACAGGGCTAGAAAAAAATTATATAAACATTGTGAATATATATGAATGTTGTTTGTGAAAGGGGTGTGAGGTCTGATTTAGTCCAACTAAAACCTTTGGTTTGAATAGGCTACAGAATGAGACTTTTGTCAAAATGGGATACAGATTGCTTATTATGGGTAACATTTTAATTAGGCTGGTTAGAATCAATGCGAGTATATTTAGATTTTTCTCACACCTGTATTCACATTCTGGCACACAAATTCCACTTCCCTTCCCTGGGTGGTTTGATAATGCCTCTCCATGGATCACTTGCAGTATAATTAATTCTCACATTTGTTTTCTTGTCTGCTGAGATCTGTAATAAAAGGGAGGGGTGAGGAAAGCAATTGCCCTAACTGAGGAAAGAAAAACTTGAGAGCCAGAGAGTTTTGCCTGGTGTGGTCAGATAATGAGAATTTTCTTCTGGGAAAGGGGAAAAAAAGTGGGGGGAGAAGGAAGCAGAACACTGGAGAACAGCCTATCCCCACCACTGCCACCAATTTGCCTGGCTAATCAAATAAACTTTTAATTGATTTGTGAAAACTTTCCCAATAAAAGTGAAAAGTTCATCTTTCTTTTCCCACCTTTTTTATTACTATTCCATTTGGAGGCTTAATAAAATGCTCTTTTTTTTTTTTTAAGGCAAGAGTAAATAATTGGTGTTTTTTTTGTCAGCTGAGAAAATAATGAGTCCACACCTCCGTCGAAAGAAGCTAAAGGGGAAAAGGAAAGGAGGCAGCAGAGGAGTTGGGCCTGGCGAAACAAGGAAAGGGTCTGCGTGCTGCTTTTTCGGGAGATCCGCTTCTGATCTTCCCACTCCTCGCCCGTCCAGAAATGCACAGCAACGGGGTCCGGTTCCTTGCAGCCGGTAGAAGTTGGCTGCCGAAGCCTAAATGATTGATGAAAGGCGTCAACTTGGTCGGACGAGAGCCTGACAGGACAGAGGAGTTCCAGAGAGGCTGAAAGAAGTGGCACCCGCGGGCTATCGCTCGCCGCATCCAGGATTGAGAATGATGGGAGAGGTAGCGCGGCTTATCTCTGGAAGGCCCTGAGACCGCTGAAGAACAGGCGGGCCGAAAGATTTGCGTACCACCGCGACCCAATCCCCTTGAACTGGGATGCGGGCAAGCACAACTCCTGCAACTATTTCTCCTAAGTAAAATCCAGAGCTGTCTTAAAAGGAGCACAAGATTCAAAAAAACCAAAAAACCTCCCCCTCCCCGCCTCTTCTCCCTTCTCCGGTCTGCAAAACTAAAGCGAATTGCGGATACGGAGCTATCCAACGGCGCACCTGATTCTAGGGCCACATTGGGCCGCAGAAGTCGGAAGCCAAACAAGTGAGGATGGGATGGCGACGCAACGCCTGGCATTAAAACAGAGAAAGGGGGGCGAATGCCCGAAATCAAGGATCAACCGTTATATATCAAATTCCAATTTGCACCAAGTTTTCTACCTGACGAGGTTGCCATCAACTCGGAAACGGAAGGAAATCCCTCTAGGTAATGCAGGCTGATTTTACTTGATTGGTGAGTTCCTTTCGTATCCCTATTTTGAATTAAAGAAATAGACCAGGCCGAGTGGCAATGTAATCGGCGTTGGGGTGCGTGGCACCAAGACCGATGCCAAGGCCTTCAGGATGATGCTCAACCGGATTCAGCAAAATCAGAATTACGACAAACCCATAGCATAAATAAAGGAGGAGCGAGGTTCGTTTTGCGCCCAGAGGCACTGCGTGAGTTAAGA
This sequence comes from Notechis scutatus, assembly GCF_049901735.1. Classification (NCBI taxonomy): domain Eukaryota; kingdom Metazoa; phylum Chordata; class Lepidosauria; order Squamata; family Elapidae; genus Notechis; species Notechis scutatus. Next base: position 42,456,379 of record NC_142025.1, on the reverse strand, counting down.
GTATTTGCGCCCGATTTTCTGAAGTCCACGCCGTTGTTTCAAGCACGATTTATCTCTTGCAGCCCGAAGGAGCCACTTTGAAGTCGGGCGATGGATCGCGTCACCTGAGTCCCGCGTGATTCGAGCGATCACTAACCAAATATGGAAGCAGTTTGCCCGGACTGGATCCCAGACGACGAAAATTCCGAGACGTCGCTGTTTCCCGACAGAACCAGTGGAAACCGAGTATGGATGAAAGAGCAACTTCCCGGAAGGAAAGCTCCTCTCAGGCGCATCAGAAGCGCAGAGAGAGCCATAAACGCCCCTTCTGGGCCTTGGCAGAGGCTCTTCTGGGCCTGCAGGGTCAACATTTCGCGGAGTTGTTGCACCGCGAACTGCTTTCTTGATCCGGTTCCGGGGAAGCTGCCTCGAGCAGAACCCGAAAAGGGAGCACTGAAACGCTTCGCTTTGAACCAACATACACGAAAGGGTTGGGTTGTGTCAACCGCATTCCTCGCGCCTTGTTAACAGCGGGGTCTTCATCTCCACACTTGATCGGAATAGAGACACATCAAAATCAATGGGGTTAGGGATTAAGCAGAACTAAATTGAATCCCGTTTCCTTCAAGGGCCCCGTATCTCTTGCCTTGGCTTCTTTCTGCCAAGGAAACATCCAGAACTAGCCCTGCCTAACAGCCATTCTGGCTGAATAGCAGGAAGGTTGCAGTTCAACACATCTAGTGTCCGGGGTTGGGGCGGCTGGACCGATGTCAGGTTTAACCCACCTCACTCACCCTAATCCACCCACAACTAGGCCCAGTCAAACGGTCTGTATATTATTATTCTTTCTTTCTCTCTCTCTCTCCCCCTCCCTCTCTCTCTCTCACACACACAGTTCTGATATAGGGTTGCTGGTTTAAAACCAGAAAGCCTGCGCAGCAGCACACATTGTATTCATCTGAACCGAGGATCCGGTTTAAATTACGCGACAAATCTGAACATGAGACAGTAGCGGGGTTTTCTGCGGATTCTTCCCTTCTGCCTTCGATTATTCGGCCCAAAAGGCCGCGCGGGAAAGATGGGGGCGTGGGGTGGGCTCTAGCTGCAGCTCCCCTCTCTCTCTCTCTCCCCGCTCACCACTTCCTCCACACTAGTAGTCGGGAGAGTGTTTGACGCCTCCCAGTCTGTTCCCGTTTCTATCCAGAAAGCGGGGAAGGGGGAGGGGCAGAATCCAGGGAAAGGGCGGGGAGAGTGCCTGCTTTCTTTCCTTCCTTCAAGGAATAGCAGCGCTGACTTTCCTTTCGTACGGAGGAGCTAATCTCTGTGGCTTCCCCCTCGCCTGGTGTTCAAGGGATGGCAATTTGATTTCCTGGCAGCACAGCACAACTTTGGAAGGAAGGAAGGAAGGAAGGAAGGAAGGAAGGAAGGAAGGAGGGAGGGAGGGAGGGAGGGAGGGAAGGAAGGAAGGAAGGAAGGAAGGAAGGAAGGAAGGAAGGAAGGAAGGAAGGAAGGAAGGAAGGAAGGAAGGAAATTTCTAGCAGATTCTTTTTCTTCTAGATCCTTTGACAAGATCAGCATAGGATCATTAGACATTATCCCTTCTTGACAGAAATAACAGTGCCACAAGAAAAAAAAATATTCCAAAGACATGTTCAACGGTATTCTAGCCATTCCATAGACTGTGTATAAATCATATCCTCCAGGTACCTGCTGCTAAACCAGGAGAGTATGATCTCTAGACTTACCTTAGGTAATGACAGACAGTTGAGTGGCTTTAGTCCAGCCACTCTCTTTCAGTCCAACCCGATCCACCTCACAGGCTGGTTGTGTGGAAAATAGGAGGAGAAAGAAATATTATGCCTTATTGCCTTGAGTTATTGATAAAGGTAATAAAGGTGGGGTTTTTTTAAAAAAAAATGTAATCAATAAATAATGTATTATATTTAGGCCGGGAATGTTAAATCAAAGGATATAATCCCAATATAAATTAAGTATTACTATGAATGTGAGGGCAAATGGCAATTTTACACCCACACTAAGTAATTATTTATGCACTACCCCTTTTCTTTCCTATAACTAACTAACTCTCTCTCTCTCTCTCTCTCTCACACACACACACACACACACACACACACACATCACTCTCCTTCAAATGTTATCTACTTTGGATCAGAGTGGCAAGAAAAGAAAATGCAAGGAAGCTGTAACTTAGATATATTATAAATCCAATTTTTCATGCGCTATTAAGATCGATATCAAGCAAATGGGCTCACACTAAGCTGAGGAAAGAAAAACACTTTGATATAAATGAATATTGGTAGCTTTTTGAACTCATTTCAGTTCCCCCTTGAACTCTCTCTCTGTATTGTTTCTTCTCTATCCAATCACTATGGTTATTGGTCAATATGGTTAAGGAAGGGAGCTTAACCTGAGCATATCTGGATAGTGCTGGATTGTGGATAGCTAATGGATTATTTGCCTTCAGAGAAAAACAACTTTGTTTTGAAGACACATAGAACTTCAAAAATTACTTTCTCTTCTTCATTGTGGCAGCAGGAGGAGGCCAGGGAGGCGGTCACAGAACTGAGATGAAGCTTGGAAAGTTTACCTTGAAACAAAGGCTATCCTAGAAATGAAATTCGAGGTGCAAATTTATACCTGCTTACGCCATAAAGCCTCCATAGACTTTCCTCTAAGATATGGCTGGCTTATTAAAATAGACCCACAAACCTCTCCTAAAGTTTCTGGTAACAGTTTTGATCATGATAACTGGCAGCCAACTTTACAAATAAACAACTTTATGATGGTATAAACTACCATGGATATTTTTAGACTCCCAATCCCTCTAAAAATTAGTCGAGGAAGGTTGTTTAAAAAGAGAAAAGAAAATGCAAACCAAACCTTGGAATGGCTGGTCACCCCTGGAGAGTTAGCTGCAAAGTTAATATTTAAATGATAACACAAAGGAGATGATAAAATGCATGTCTATTAAAGTTTCAATCTGGCTGCAGCATGTTGATATCTTCCAATTAATTTCAAGAATAACTCTCCCTATCGCCCAATCCCTACGACTTCTTCACCTTAAAGGCTCCAGAGATGATGGACAGGGGTGGCAAGTGCTACAGCCAGCCCTTCCTCTGGAGGGTGGCCAGGGAAAGGAAGGGAAAGGCTGGTTGAACGGGTTTTTCTGCCAAATTCACACTTACAGCTTTACTGGAAATTAAAACACGGTTGCTAATGAGACGATGAGAAATGAGATGTTTCTGGGCAACTGCAAAAAATATACATATTGAGGTAATATATTGGAACCTAGCCGGATTGAGCTGGATCAGCTCCGCAGGAATATCACTAGAATGGTGCTCTTATCTGAATGTAAGGAATCAGCAAAATTCTTGGAGTGGAGTGGAGGACTCTGCATGCTGGACTCTCGTTGAAGTGGGTTGCCTTTGAGGGAAAGGTATGGTCCTCCTTTGTTCTAGCAAACAAGGTTGGAGGTGGACTCCTAAAGAAACGGCACCTCCATTGGCATCTATGGAGTCATTAATGGTGTATTGGTGGCCAGCAGCTGCCAAGCCGATTTCCTTCAAAAGCAGAAATGTTCGGGAACCATCCCATTATAGATTGGGAAGTTCATATAAATCTGAAGTCCACCTCTCTGCCAAGTGCTAGGGCTGTCAGTATTTCCTCCCTTCCATCTATTACCTCCCTCTGATTAGAATCGGAGTGTGTGAGGATAAGAAAACAGACAGAGAGGTAAGTCTGCATGCGTCTAGCAAGGGCATCGGAACCAATAAAAACTCCCAGCTGGAACCACATCCTCCTCCATGGGAGCTGAGGGCCCGTTTGCAAAGGCTAAAAGACTCAGGAGATGAGGGGGTGGAGGTGTAAAAGAAAAAGGTACACCTTAGGCAGAGCGGACACAACGATCTCTTTTGTGAAAAGGGTTCAAATCTGCCGAACTTTATTTGTGCCTCATGTTTTATGCTTCATAAGAAACATATAGTTGGTTTCTTCCCTCGCCAGCAATTGGACAACTTTAAGTTCAAGCTGTTGGTGGTGGCTCTCTGAGTGGGAAATTCTCTGCAGTGATCAAATTCTGCCAGATTCCCAATAAAAGACTACCAGATTAATGATTTTGACTTGTTTTATTCTGCCCCTGAATATTTGAAACACAAGGAAGTCAAATGCGGTGATCTGTCCACAATAGATGTTTCACAGTTCTAACTGAACAGTTTTGGCCTTGGTAGGAGATTTGGCGGCAGCAAAAACTTCACATTAGGAAGAAAAACTGAGAAAGTGAGACAAGGCCCTGGTTTGCAATTGTAGGTAGAAAACCACTTCTTCAGCCTTAATTATCTTAATTCTAAATTGATTTTATCTGAAGGAAGGTGGAGTAAATTGAGGCCACTGCTATGAAATGAAAAAGATAATCATGTTCATGGAGAGGAATAGTGACAAAGATAAGAAGCAAAATTTAAATTGAAAACTACACTGGATTTTCTCTACAGGTATCGGAATAATTTTGCCACACCATTAAAATAGAAGTTGTACCCACACATGCATAGATGCACTAGTTTGATACTTACCTCATCCAAATAGGAAGGCATTAAGTCTGCTATGGCATAGTGCTTTGCAAGCAAAATGTTCAATCCTAGTCTTTCCGGGCAGTGCAGAAAAAGTGCTTCCCACTCCCAAGTACTTCCCAACCCTTTAGTAAAAAGGTTTTGGACTCTGGGCTTAGAATCCAATTGTCAGGCATTCATGTTATATAGGAGAGTACATAAGCATGTAAGCATAAAGTTTCTCTCCCTCCACCCCCATGAATTGATAAACCTTGGGTTCCAAGCTGATAAAAGTAAATAAGTTCTTCTTGCTTGTGTGAAGGTCTCCTGTTGTACTCCTAATTGTAAAAGAACTTATTTACAACTTTTTAAGTCTTGGACTCTACAAAAGGCTAAGAGGACTTCGGTAAATAAAATTTATAATAGTGCACTCTAGATTCTTGATAGTTACAGTTACAGTTGCTATTGATACAACAATACAACAATACAACTTAAGGTGAGGGGTTTGTTGTGTCCAGTTCTTTCCAGCCTCCTCAAAAATCACTTCAAATTCACAAACTTAAGAAGCCATTGGGTCATTATTTTGATCATCTGATCAAATCTGAAATCACTGAATTTTCTAAAATTGGGCATATGTTATTCATTCAGATTAAAATACTTATGCAGTAAATTCCCACCATAATCAGCCCTGCAAATGAATTCATCTTAGCAAATAAACTTCCTATTTGGATCTTTTCCTGCATTATTGAAGGCAGCTAAACTAAAAGTACTGAGAGGCCAAAGTCAATATGCAAAACAGGAAAGAAAGAAAAATTTGGAATATTGGCTTTCAGTAATTCTTTGTCATTTATGTCTTACTATTTCACCTTGCTAAATTAATAACAACAATACTTAAAAAAAAAAAAACTTCACAGCCTAGTCTCACAAACTGAAATGAAGGCTCATATAGTTCCATGAGACACCTCCTATAAACTCAGAACTTCCTGGTCCAAAGGCTAATTAATAGCCTTCAAAAAGAGTTAACAAAATCCTTGATGGGACTTTTATCTTCATAAGGAATATATGATTATATTTGGAAATCACTAAAATTAATTTCCATGGGTTTAATTTTCAATAGAGTCCCATACTTCAAAGGAACCTACTGGGCTGAGGATATGGTGAAACAGGAACACTCTCTTCACCTGAAAATATTCTTTGCACAACTCACTTGTGGTTTATAGTAACTTTCAGCTCTCACTGTAATTGTTTAGTAATAATGAAGAAAGGCTTTATGTCATCACAAGGATAGCTTTAAAGACACTACAAATTACTGGTTTAGAAATAGCCGCAAGACCACCACTGGCCTTACTCCCTTTACATTTATTAGATATGGAAGGATAAAATAAAGGAAGGGTGGAACAAAGGGATGAGAAACAGCATTTATTCTAAAGTCAAAGAAATGGGAAGAAAATGGGGCTTCTCCACTCTTTCCATCTCACCTATTCATATTAAAGTCTGGAGTCTTGCATTTTAAGAGGAATTAAAAGAGCTTCACCTCCACAGCAAGTGAGTTGAAGTTTCTTCCACAATAGGCCTCTCTGGGGGAAAGGCCCCTTGTAGGAAGAAGATTGCATGGATAGAAAGTCCAGAACCAGAGATACCACCAGGGTTTGTAAGGAAAATGAAGAGGTCAGCTAAGAGGTTAAATCATTGGAAGAGAGGGAAAGATGGGGAAGAGAAGGACTGCTGCACCACAATAAATGAACTCAATAAATTTTTACTGCCAACAATGAGATTTTTCCAATTTAAGAGTCATTAACCCCAGCCAACGAAGAGCCCCAATCAGATAGATTTGGCTAATTAAATTGGTGGAAATTGGCAGTATTATATTTCTGATATTCAACTGGGTTTGATGCTAAAAATTTGGGAGACCTAAAAACAGCTTAGCAAGAGATAGAAAGGGGGTCTATAGATTTAGAAAATAGATGTTTGATCTGCAACAGACAAATTTTGGTATAAAAAAATTCCCTATTGATCATGTTGGATCAGATCTGTGGTCTATCATCCTATATAGCTGTTAAGTGGGGAGGAGTGAAGCATTAAGAGTTTCATGCTAATCTCGCTACAAAACTTGCTCTCTGATATACATTAGTGAGTTTTTCTTTGTGCTATCTTTGATATCCCTTCCCAAGTACAGGAAGCGAGATATATAAATTAAAGGAAAGGCTTGTATTTATTACATGAGCAGGAAGACAAGCCTTTTAGATACACAGAACTGTTCACTTCAATGAATCTTATGGAACTGGCAGACTGGCATATGTTTATACTAAAAACATTTTGTACTTTTAATTGAAATAACGTTGTGGATAATAGGTGGGGACATGTACAAAGATATCAGAGACAGTTATACTTTAAAACAAAGGCGGTTTTTAAATGTATGCACGTGGAAGTAGGCATACATAAACAGAAGTTATACATTTCATATAAATTCCAAATCCACATGGCAAATAGTTTCCATAGGAATTTCATGGTGGAGAAGAAGAACAGGGAGAGGAGGAAAAGAATAAAAGGAGGAGAGTGAGGAAGCAGAAGGATTTAATGGCAAACTAATTACTCCAGCTTTTGATTCCGGCAGTTCTCATGTGCGACCCTCTCCCACCACCGTTACCCATATACATTATTTTTCCTATTTATTTCCGTGGAAGCGTCCTTATCGTCCTTATCGATACATTCTCACATACCAAATTCCTCATTTAAAAACGACGTCTAATTCCTCAGAGTGGGGTGCCACCGAATTCGGTAATATTTATTCCCGGGTAAGAGGATCGTAGGAAAAGAAACAAACCCCCTAAATGTCAGAAGCGGCGTTTTTTAAAAGGCGAAGAAAGGAGCTAGATCGACCTGTTCCTTAAGCGGGTCGCCGGCTCCCCTTTGGCTCAGCGCGGGCGTTCTTATGCAAAGCGTGGAGAATGCATCAGGTTCCTTGCACCTGCAAAGCCCCGCTGTCTTGATCTTTGTTAACAAGCAGCTTCAGGGTATAAAGCAATAAACCTGCCAAATCTACCTGTACGCTAGTTACACCCTACAAAATAAAACGTCTTAGGAAAACTCTTGGAGACAACTGTACTTAACGTCTCTCCCCCGAACACGCTGCAGCCCGACCCCCCTTCTATACTTTCACGCTTTTTCCTCCTATAGAAGTCGGTACATTTTTAAAAGTTATTGTAGATTTGTAAAGGTACGGCTCGAGTTACCCCCTTCTCCGTGTTAAGAGTGGAACCCTTGTTAAAAAAAAAAAAGGAAAAAGAAAAAAAAGGCGAAGACAAGGCAAGGCGCTCAGAACTGCATTCAGAGTTACTGAACCGACCCCAGAAGCTCGAGGAGTTAAACGGCGAGAAAGAAAAGCAGTGGGTTGAAGAAGGGGGAGGGGGAGGGGGGAATCCATACACTCTGAAAAAGACACGCCGCCGTTGGTTGTCCTGCGGACAAAATGTCCTGCAACCGAGTCAGGACCTTGCTTTGCCAACTACAATTCACACCGAACCCTGTTTACACAACCAGAGTGCAAAAGTACAGCTTTTTTTTTTTTTTTTTTTTTTTAGAGCTTTGCTTTTAAGACTTGTGTTGGTCAGCAAAATATAAGACCAGAAAAGAGAACGAGAGGGAAGAAAAAAAAGGGACCTGCCCTTTATAACGCGGTGTTTTACATGGGGGGTGGGGTGGGGGGAATAATTTATCTACAAAGTGGTAGCATGCATTTTCTTGACCTGAACATTTTCTCTCCTCCTCTCCGTTTTTCAGAACTATTCTACAATATTGCGAGCCCCCCTTTCCTTCCGTCTTCGGTTTTCTCTGGCTTTCTCCAACGCTCCATTTTCCTACCTGGCTCGTCTGTAAATCGCCAAAGATCCTAAATTCTTTTAGCCTTAGTGGACGCCAGATTAAAACAAAGCCGAACAAAATAACTCCGGGGCTGACGGCTGACTTGTCCTGAAAGAGATCGCCAGAGATCCAGTGCAGAGTCGGTCCCCAGCTCCTGTCTTTTTCCAGTCCATATTTGCGAGAGATGTGGCAATACCACCTGGCTGTTCAGCTATAAATCTCCTTGCAAATAATAAATGGATTAATAATAACAAGGTATGAAGTTCTTTTTATAGAAAAAATGGGAGAGAATTGAAACTAAATGCGGCAGTTAGACAACCATTTTGATAAGAGGATAATTGAGGCGACACTGGTGTATAATTAGAGGATAATTTATGCTATATCCACTTTTATTTCACCTCCCAAAATAAACCCAGTCCATAATCATTACAGGCAAATTGTTCTGAATTTTATAGCTGCAATTTGAACAAAGTAGTGCAGTTAATCATGGGAGATTTTCCCCCTCTTTTTTGTGTGTGTATTCCTGATTAGAAGTCTAATTGCCTCCTTTCGGAAAGTAAAAATAACTGCAAAGTGACTCTATTTTTATCATTAACAATGTTGACAATAAAATAAAATCAACTGGAATTGTAATCGAAAGGCAAACTTAGGGCGAAGGCACTTTTCCTCGGGTAGTTTATATTGCAATCAAGATTTGCCAAACCACTAACCGCATGTCTCATTTGCATATATTTGAAAGTATTACAGGAGCTTCTGTTTTCAATAGGGGAAAAATGTATTACTGGCAGATCTCTAAGGATTCGCCTTCGGATCAAGATGCTTAAATATAAAAGCTATTGTGCAGATGAAGGAGAACCCTCCAACATTTGAGGTCCTTTTTATTGAACGCTTCCCGTGACGACTTGTTCTTGAAACACCCCACTTCACGTTATCAATTTTGTGTAAAATTAGGGCTACTACGGTGCAATGGCCACATTAATCGTATAAAGGTCACTGTGCTTTGCTTCTGGAAAGGACATAGTATATGCTATTGCGGGTTGTAATGCACACGCATAAGGTGAGGTATAACGGAATGGCAGAGTGATACCTGAGGATGGAAGTGTACCTGTACACAGACATACTCAGGCAAATACATGGAAGGGCAAATCGTGGTATATTTACTGAATAGGAACCCGATTTTCTAGGCGAGAGTGCTGTTTGAGAGCGTAGCTTTGTTGCGGTGATGGTGCGGTGAAACAGCCACACGCGCGCGGACACGCACGCACGCACGCACACATACACACACATAGAGACTATTGGTTGGTTAGCTGGCTGGTTGGCTGGCTGCTTCTAGCTGGCTCAAAGCTTTGAAGTTGTACAGAAGGTGGGCTGGCGCAGACGCCAGTAGAAGTGCCCGGGCTTGGTGACGTCAGGGGTTGAGTGACCAATGAGGAGCCGCTGCCCTTTGGAGACAAACCATTCGACTTGGGCGTTTATTTATTTATTTATTTGGAGGGTGTGTGAGCTCGAGCGCGCGCGCATGTTGCATTCCGTTTTCCCTCCCTCCCGTTTTCTTGCCTGAAGCCTATAAACCGAAGCTCAACTTTAAGAGAATAAATCCATCTTTAAAAAGAAGAAAGAAAAGAAAAGAAGTATCTGCCTTAAACTCCACCAGCTTTAAGCACAGAGATTCAAGGACGTAGAAACAGACCCCCAAATCAGAAAAGAACCAGGGCGACGGAGGGAGAGAGGAGGGGAAACCCCAAGTTGCTGGCTAGAGGGCAAGAGAGGAGAGGAGGGAAGCCCCAGGAAAGAGGACTTGGCAGCGCGTCCCTCTCTTCCTGCTCCCTCCTTCCCAGCTTCCCTTCCTCTCCCTCTCCTTCTTTCTCTCCCTCCTCAGCGCCTCGCACACGCCTCCCCTCCGCCCCTCCCTCAGTTAACAAGGCCCCTCTCCCCCTATTGCTCTCGCACGCGCTCTCCTTTCTCCCACCTCAACCCCCCCACCCAAGATACACACACACACACACACACACACACACACACTCGCCAAAAGAGGGGGGGGAGAGAGAAAGGAAAAAAAGGAGGGAAAGGGGGGGGAAATATAGCGAGCGAGCCCCGGCGCTAATTCCCGCCCGGCGCAGGCTAATAGGCTCCCTTGAAGGTGGCGGGAGCGCAAGGGGGCGCCGAGCCGGGCAGAGGCGCTCGTCGCTGGCTGCCCAACTTGGATGATGACCATGACTACGATGGCTGACGGGCTGGAAGCTCAGGACTCGTCCAAATCTGCCTTCATGGAGTTCGGGCAGCAGCCGCCGCCGCCGCCGCCGGCGCCTCAGCAGCCTCCCCAACCGCCGCCGCCGCCGCCGCCTCCAGTGGCACAGGCGCCCGGCGGCTCCTCACACTCAGCGCAGCAGCAGCAGCAGCAGCAGCAGCAGCAGCAGCAGCAGCAGCAGCAACAACAGCAGCAGACCTCGCCGGCGGCAGCCATGGCGGGCGCCCACTATCCGCTCCATTGCCTGCACTCGGCGGCGCCGGCCTCGCATTCGCATCCGCACCACCAACATCCACACCCGCACCACCACCACCACCACCACCACGCCGCGCCTTATACGGCCGGCCCGGCCGGCGCCAACTCCTATAGTCACCGCTCGCTCGCTGCTGCTGCCGCCGCGGCCGCGGCCGCCTATCCCTACGTGAGCCACTCGCAGCACAGCCCTTACCTCCAGTCTTACCACGGCGGCGGCGGGAGCGGCGGCGGGACCGGGAGCGGGAGCGGCACGGGCAGCCAGACGCGGCCGGACGACGCAGGTGGGTGACACTGACGCGCACGCGGATCTCAGCCAAGGCCCCCCGCGCCTCCGGCGTCTGCCCGATGTGGCTGGCCTTCCTTCCTTCCTTCCTTCCTTCCTTCCTTCTTTCCTCTCATTCCCCCCTCTCTTCCTCTTCGACTGTTCCTTCCTTCCTTCCTTCCTTCCTTCCTTCCTTCCTTCCTTCCTTCCTTCCTTCCCTTGTCTTCGCTCTCTTTATCTCTTCTTCCCTCTTTCCGGCTCCTCTATTCCTTTCTTCTGGCCTGCAATGCGTTTCCCCTTTTTGCACCTTGTCTCGCCTCTTTCTTTTCACACGCCTTTCCCTGCTCTTCGTTCCGATGCACGTTTCCTGGCAAGTGAGGACCTAGGTAATGCACAGAACCTGGCTTCTGATTTCCACCGTTTGTGGATGAAGATGCCTGGCTCTCTGCACCCCCCTTTCGCGCTGAATATCTCTTTGAAACGACATTTTCTCTGCCCGATCCGAAGCCCGTTTCTCCGAGAAGGAGTCGCAAGCAGTTCAATGGAACTTACACTCTATTCTTAAGTAAGTGTGCCTGCCATTTACGGCTCCCCCTCCCACTATCCCGACTTCTTTTCTTGCACCACTTCGACCCGCATCGGCAGCTCCCTGACATTCTTAAGACCCACGCGAGAGCTATAAGGGAACTAGAATCCAGGTTCATCAGAATGTTCAAGCATGCGGGGTTGTTGTTTTTTTCCCCGCGGGTTCTGCAAACATCGTCGTGCACTTGAACGCTCCCAATGGACTGTGGAGTGCAACTTGTATTCTACAAACCATTCGCTAGGACCAGACTGACCTTCCACAGTTCAGAATTATAACTTGTTTGTTTGGGTTTTTATTCTTTTTGAATGAGTGTGTGTTTAGCCCATGGGAATCCTTTCCGCGCGGCGGCCTGTACCGTCAGAATTATTTTAGAAAGAGCAGTAGGCCCTTTGCCTTCTTCTACAACGATGGGCTCAAAAAAGACAGACTCTCTATGAAAACGAATTCCTCCCCAGCCAAAGGCAGAAGCCACAGAAGTTCCAGGAGGGAAGGAAGGAAGGAAGGAAAGAAAGAAAGAAAGAAGGAAAGAAGGAAAGGGAAGGAAGGAAGGAAGGAAGGAAGGAAGGAAGGAAGGAAGGAAGGAAGGAAAAGGAAGGAAGGTAGGAAGGAAGGAAGGAAGGAAGGAAGGAAGGAAGGAAGGAAGGAAGGAAGGAAGGAAGATTAAAGTGTCAGACACAAATGACTTAGGTATCTTTAGGTGCCTTGCAACAGAGGGAGGATGCATCCTGATCCTTGTAAAATCTTGTAAAATTTCAAATTACATATGTATTTTTATCCATTCGTCTACTCAGCTAATCTCTAATAAATATTTTAACAAACCAATAAAAGTGACTAAATCAGCAATAGCGTCAATATGAAAGGTTTCCTTCCTATTTTTGACTGTGGTTATCTGTCCAAACAGTTCTAGCAATTTCTCTGAATTTATTCACTGAGAGAGAAATAAATTAAACTGCATTTGTATAAAAATGAGGCTAACCATGTAAAAGGAAATGTTCAGATAATGTGTGTTTATTTCTGCTAATTCAAAATAAAAGCTGTGGTTTAGAGGGGTATTTAGATAACCACAGTAATTATAAACTAATTTAAAATGAATGTTTCATTAAAATTATCTTCCTGTTGCAATTCTTGAATTTGTCCTGGAATGAAGACATCTGGATTATTCCCACAAGTTGCAATATTTATTTACTTGAGGGGAAAATCTCTAAGTGCTTTATTAAGCATCCATTAAGTAATAAGTTTTTGCCTGCGGAAATGTCAGGAAAACCAGTTAAGGTCATTTTGCAGGTAAAAGTGAATCCACCACTAAAAAGGGCATTTGATGGTCTGCTTGCCTTATTTACCTGCCCTCACCCTAATGCTTATACAGTTTTAGCAATGATATTGGGGCAGTTTTATCAATAGATACTATTAATCTCCCCTCCTAGCATGAACAGAACCCTAAACTAGGCATGAGGTATCTTTAGCTGCCCCTCTTCCTTTCCAATGCACTTTCCGTTTTGATTGCAGATCAACAAAAAACCACAGTGATTGAAAATGGGGAGATTCGATTTAATGGGAAAGGGAAAAAGATCCGGAAACCTCGAACCATTTACTCAAGTCTGCAGCTGCAGGCATTAAACCACCGCTTCCAGCAGACCCAATACCTGGCACTTCCAGAGAGAGCAGAGCTGGCGGCTTCATTAGGACTTACTCAGACACAGGTAATTCCCAGGAAAGACCAGGTCTAGGCAATCTTTAGGAAATAAGGTCAGGACTGACGTGGTGGTGGTCGTAGAAATGAGATACACACACACACACACACACATATTTAATGTATAATTTCATTGGACAAGAATAGAAACTGGAGAACAGTGGATGTCCTAAGCAATGATCTAAAGTGTGTTGATGAGCTATCAGTTATCTGTATAGATATATTTGGAGGTCTAGGTCTAGTTTAGCTATCTCTCTACTTTTCATTTGCCTCTGATCAAGGCAAACATTGTATTTAGATTTAGAAAAAGGCATATCCACCAGCTCAGAATTGTGGGTGTTTATCTACTTTATTATAGTCAAAATATTGACTATAAAATACTCACTAAGATGGAAAAATTAGAGTGTGATTTAGAAATAAAATTATATATATATACACACATACATATGAAGTATTAGATGTAGGAAGAGTAGAACAGCTTCTCCATCCTAGTTTGAGATAGTAGAAAGGTACTGGATATGCTGAAGAGCCTCTGGGCCCAAATAAAACACAACTACTTTAGTGATATTCAATAGTAAATTATCCTGGATGAGTAACTAGAATCCAGTGGGTGCCCTCAGGCTAAATGTACAAAAGGTGCTGATAGAGGCTAAGGATCAAAGGGAAGCGTGTACAAAATTAGAACAAGTTAAGCTACAGTTAAATGTGGTTGATGTGTTCTTGGTTTCTCTGCAAATTTAAGCCTGAATGACATATGGAGTATTATTGAAAAATAAAGCAATTAATTGTATTCCCGGATGGCAAGAAAAGTTTCAAAAAAGTTTTTGGTGGCATTTACATTTTGGGCAGGAGGGTGGGAGAATCAATCATAGATGTGCCCAGGGCTTGCAGTTAAGAATGTAAGTCAAACAGAGAATTAAAGACAGAGAATTAAGATTCCATGTCTTAAGGTAATAAGCATAAACCTTGCGACCCGGACCCGGTAAAACAGGAACTTGTATTCTGTCATACAGGTTAAAATATACTAGAAAATTAATATTATCAGAGAAAAGAGGGATATTGTCAGTTTTATTCCTGCGAGTTCCAACAGCTATCCCATTTGAATGACAAACACTTTGCAGTTGTCCATGTATTATATTCTTCTTTTAAAGTCTCTCTAACTTTTTTAGTTCCTCCCTTATCCCATCTTAGATTTTTTTTTTAACAGCGCTCAAATCAACCCAGCGATCTCCATTTAAACTTCAAATCGGCTCATTTTTCTAGCTCTTTCCTGCTGACCACCAAAGGACCTGCTGCACAGGGGCTGTTTTTGATTTCTCCTGTAACTTTTCTTATATAAGCCAAGGTGGACTTCCAACTATACTGACATATTTGTGATTTAAGCCAATTTAGGCCCCCTGAAGCCAGTCAGCTGCCAGAGTCATTTTAGAACCTGATCTTAAAAGCTCTTTCAAGTCCAAGTGGCACCCCCTTCGTAAGCAGATTTATTCAGGAATAGATCCAGCTGACCAGTGAAACCGCTGAGTATGTGTTTCTAGGACTGCACACTCATCCCACTGTAAGTGAAGAACCAGCTGCACCAGACCAGGTGAAAGAGTCCGCTAAGGGCAGTTTCAGGTGCTGGAGGATGGGGATTTGAGATGGGAAGCCACTACTAAAATATGAATCGAGATTGTAGACAATCGCTTTTGTCGAGTACAAAAACAAAACAAAACAAAAAAACCCCGAGCATTCTTTCCCTTCTTCTCTTATTCAAAATGAGTGTTGCATGTTTTTAATTATGCAGCATAGTATACTGATGACTATCACAGCCGTGCACGTCTATAGCTTATGTACCTGCGTAGATGTTTTCAATAGATGCCTACAAAATAAGCAAGCAGAGTGAATGAGTGCACTTGCAATGGTCCCATAGAAGAAAAAGGCCCTTAAAAATAAATGCAGTAAAATAACATGTAATACTCAGTTACCTAAGGCTCCTTTGTTGCAGGTAACTACAGCAATGAGAATGAGGGATGGGGAGGGGTGGGAGGACATTTAATTTTATGATTCAGGATAGTTGTGCTCTATTGCTCCAGATATAAAGAAGGGGGGAGGGAATAAAGGAAATTTCAAAGAGACTTTCCTTTGTCCTCTTCCCTCCTCTTAAAGCTGCTCTGAAGCTGCTCTTCTGTAGGCATTTCGATGACTTCTGCCCTTTGATTGCAGGTGAAAATCTGGTTCCAGAATAAGCGTTCCAAGTTTAAGAAACTGCTCAAGCAAGGCAGCAACCCCCACGAGACTGACCCTCTGCCCGGCTCGGCTACCCTCTCACCGCGTTCTCCAGGTCTGCCTCCAGTCTGGGACGTTTCAGCCTCTGCCAAAGGAGTCAACATGCCTCCCAACAGCTACATGCCTGGCTATTCTCACTGGTATTCCTCTCCACATCAAGACACTATGCAGAGACCACAAATGATGTAATCGGTCCAAGAACAACTGCTGGGCTTGGCGGACGGGGCCAGCTCGTGGGTCTTGGGGTGAATTGGGAGCGCGTGGCAAGGAAGACGGACTGGGGCGGTTATGCCTTTAACCTCAGCGATTGATCTTGAGCTGAGAGAAACCATTTGCGTTGTGACCCACGTCAGATGCCCTCTTTGGGATATTTTTTTGGGGATTCAAAGGCACCAAGCCTTATTGGGAGTACAAGTCAGAATGGGGGAAAAAAGAAAAAAACAATTGCAGCCTTTCCCCACTAGTCCACCATGCAGCAACTTAAAAAAAAAAAAGTTCCTGTGGAATGAAAAAAGCTAACAAAGCTACCCTATTTTTTATTCACCAAACCCAAATTAACAAAACAAAATGGATAGGGGAAGGTTTCTTTTTTTCCCTTTAGGAAGAAGGAAATGCCATCCAGAGAGGAGGGTGCAGTGGAGGGGGAGGGTAGGATGAGGAGAGGGGGAAATCTGGTTTAAGAATATTTTATACCAACCCCCCTCTCTCTCAACCCCCACGCCAGCACAATGGTGAACCTTGGTTGGAACTGGAAATCTTTTCTTTCCCAATCTCTTCCCCCCCCCCCGCCTTCTTTTCCTCCTATAGTCAATAAGCTTCTCTTGGCGAATTAAAGCACCTGGAAATTGACCAGAAGTTCTTTTGCGCATGCCCCATTGCAACCAACTAAAGCTCTGCGTTTGCGCCACCTTTATTTATTCTAAAGGGGCTTCCAGGAGGAATCCTTTCCAATGGATTCCTCCGGGGGAGAGAGGGAGGAAGAATCAGGGAAAATAACAAAAATTCGACCTGTTCCAAAGGCTAAAATTCAAACCATAATCCCCTCCCCGTGGTTTTTCAGCTGGCGACAGTCGCGTTGTACATATTGTTGAATTTTAGTTGTATATATCTATATCTTTGTATGTTTTGTCTCCTCCTTTCATATATAGAGTAAAAAGCCACAAAATGTGCGAGAGTCCTGCTTTTCTTCTGTGCGTTGACAAGTTTCTTTCTCTTTCGGCTTCCCACCTCCCACCCCGGTTATTCCGCGAGCCAAAGATTACGTCCCTTCCCACCGCCCCTCTCCCGTCTCCGGAGGAGAGGTGGATTCTTTCTGGCTCCTTCTACTGGAGCTTTACTCCTCCGGGGTAGCCTATCTAAGACCGCTGCTTCCCCAGTCCACATCCTCGGCGTAGGTGGAGTTCTCCAGAGCAGGAAAGCATTTTTTTATACAGCTCCCCAGGAGCGGAGCAGCACCAGAAGAGTCCAGTCTAAGGAAGTTTCCCACTCAGCAGGTGCCGGTCAGTGGGGAGGCAGATACACACAAGCGTACCCACGCACAAACCAGTCATAAAACCGTGCCTCTTTAGGAACCGCCCGACTTTCCTATCTGCCCACTCTAACCGATGAAGATTGTTCCCTGTAGGAATCCTGTCTGAATCCGCCGATTTAAAGTGTTGCCACCCTCCCAACCCAGATTATCCTCCAGGAGAGCCTTGGGTTGAACTGAAACCACCTGGAGTCGCGCGCCTTTGTCGACATGAGGGGCCACCCGTCTCAGGGCTTTCGGCAGTTCTACCCGGTTTCCCCCCCCCCCGCACTTCCGCCCCAAACACGCCAAGGTCGGCTGCCTTGGTGAGCAGAGGGGTGGCCCTGTGGCGGGCCGTTCCTCAGACAGATAGATATAAGCTGCCTCCGATTCTTCGGGTCTGGCAGAGCGCTCCCCAGCTTCTCCAGGCAAGGGCTGCCGCGAATGATATCCTTGCGAGGTGGTGCCAAAGCGAGAAATCATCCATCATGAAAAGCCCCTTTCGTCACACAAGCAGGATGCCCCATACTGAGAGAATTAATGGCTAGAGCCCTGGGCATCCTTCAAATTATGAACCTTGAAACCACTGAGCCATTTATCAGAAGTCAATGGAGATTCTCGGAGTGCTGAATATAATGACAGCTACATACAGTTGTGCAAAAGGACAGTCACTATAATTAGACACAAAAGCCAAGACTACTTACCAATATACCAGCGCCGGTTTTTTGTTGAGTAACTTCCATGCTCAGTCAGTCTTCAGAATGGCTTAAAACCGATCAAGTCTTGTCATTTTCTACCATTCGCATTGTTACATTTGGAGGGGGGAAATGTTTTTCTTTTCTTTTTTTTCTCCCCTCCCCGTTCCTACTGTGAAACTTTCGGTTCAGCTCTCCCCAGGATCAACTGTGAACAAAGCCCCCAGCTGCAGTGCCATCCAATTTGAAGCAGACATTGGGGACAATTTAAGGTTTTTATCCATAAGAAGGTTTTTTCCCCCCATTCTCTTAAATGCAGCCATAATTAGAGTAATTTTTCATGTAGCCCGCTGATTACAGCGTTTTTACCGTCAAAGATAATTACCTGTAATTTTCTTCCACTTTTAATACTAAAAAGCCATCTTTATTTAGATTCAGGAACAGGAAAGGCGAAACAAAAGAGGGAAATTATTCTGTTATTCATACACAAATTGCAGAGACATAGGACCTAAAATTGAAAATTAACCAAAATTATAATGCTAGAAAGAATGGAAGAGAATTCTGAGGTACAGCTGGTTGTGGGGTTCACTGACTGGTTCTGATTTGTATTAGGGGGTAAACGCTATTGAGCATTTAAATCGAGGGTATCCACGTCTGTGGATGAGCCAGCTATCCCGTCCCCCAAGTTTTCCTGATGAAGAATAATGTTGAAAACCAAATGAGCCACAGAGAAAATGGGGACCGCAAAGCCACCAGCCCAGGGAGGTTTCACAGCATGCTGCCGCTGCCTCTGCGATGGATAGGCCTCAGTGCTAGACAAATATAACTATGGGATCAAGATGATGCAAGGCACAAATCTCATGCTAATGAAATTAGGAAATCACTCCCTGCTTGTAAGACTTACAATGCTTTGCACCTCTGCTTTTCACCGTTTCATGCAATATTGTTGGTTTATTTCACCTCAACTGGTTTCTGATTGACCCATCCAGCCGCCAGTAACACACACTCCCTCCAGCCCTACCGCACCACACTCCACTGCCAAAAGCAGCCTATTTCTTCCAAAATAGAAGGCTGTTCTAGGTAATATATCCAGTTAGTTCATTTAAATCAGTGGAGCCAGTCCTAACCTCTCATTTCCCCCCCCCCCCACATCACCACTACTGGGGTGGAAATAAAAGCAAAATATGTGCACCTTTCCCCTCCGTTTGCTCCCCACCTGGCTAAACCTCTTTAGAAGTATGTATGTGTGCGTGGGGGGCGAGGGAGAAACAATAGAATTTGCTTCTTTTAGAAAAGAGCTCTTTTTTCAGACCAGCAAGAGCGAATGCAGGACGTTCTCTGCACTGGGCCTTTGATAGCAAAAATTCGGTGATGTTCAGATTCTACCCATTAAGCAGATTCCCAGACTGCCAGTCCGGGAGGGGCAGAGGGGCAGCACGGGATCCATTAAAGGAATGGCAGAGTAGGGCAACCCTGCCAGGCGACTAGAATATGTAAGACTTCTCTAGAGCATAATTTTTCCTGCTGCACACCGCAGCTTCTTTATATCCCATTCTAGCCTCCTCCCCATCCGGTGAAACCGCTCTCGGTTGAATACGGGGATCGAAAGGCCTCTTTCTTAAATCCAGAATTCTGGATCCAGGAACGTCCCAAAGAAGGTTCAGTGTTTTGTGGGGGTGGGTGGGGGTGGATGGGTCTTCCATTGAAACCGAAGGCAAAATTGCCCTGGAGAATCGGGTAGTTCTTGCGTACCAATTGTTTCCTTAAAAGCATTCCATAAATTTCCTCTGAAATCGGCGTGGGGGGGTGCGGGAGCGGGGAAGAGAAGGCGATCCAGGCCTACTGATTTTGTCCAAGCCAGATGCACTGAACTTTCCCACCACAAAATAATATTTTTAAAAAAAAAAAAAAAACAAGACTTCTGCAATCTGTTGAACTTGTTTTAGCAACCCGATTATTCTCTGCTACCTGGCCTGGTGACCTCCTCCCTAAGAAGAGGCCTTTAACTTTCGCCTAACAGCGGAGAAAAGGTTTCTGGGAGACAGGAGGAGAATACAGGCAAAAGGCTGCTGGAATAAGTGGCGGCGACTTCCCACTCAGAAGTCTCGAACGAGGGGTAGAAAAGGAAATGCTTAAGTTTAAGAAGAGGAACCGAGATTTCAGCATCTTCAAAGCACCTGAGTGGGTGGGGCAGGGCGGGGTGGATGGGAAAGCAGGAGATAATTGAAAATTTAAGAAGTAAAAAAGAGGCTCCGGAATGACAGCTCGCCCTTCTTTCAACACCCCGTCTCTAAACAGATTTGGCTGGGAGAAAAATTCTAGTGGCATTTACAGCCAGATATTAAGGATGCCTTAAAAAAAAAAAAAAAAAAAAAAGCACGACTCGGCAGGATTTACCTTAAATACATTCGCAGAGCATTGAAGCTATGAGAAAGCTGTAAACATGCTCCATACACACCAGCGCGCCTGCACCTACGCGCACATACACCCCCCTACACATACCCACCGGCTCTCGGAGGATTCTTTTACAGTGGGGCTACACAGGATTGGAGCTGGCAATGCGAACCAGCAATGTAAGACTTAATAGAACTGTTAGAGAAGTAGCAGCTCTTGAGCAAACGGCTCTCCCTTGCTACTGAAATCATAGTGGCCTCCTCTTGTCCTTTTTGAGGCGCCTTATTCCCTCTCCCCAATACTCGTCTTCCCTTCCCCCACCAACTGCGCTGGCAGGAATGAACCGGGCTTTACTCAATTAACCCAATCGCCTGCATTCGCACGACTCGCTGAACCATCAACTCACCACGCAGGTTGGATTCTCTCACGGCCCTAGTCTCAAATGGGGTTGGCTGGTTCGGGCTTCAGTGGGTCGTGGGAACACGGCCACTGGTTCTGAACACCACGTGAATCGTGGTGTTCGCATGGTCGAGTCAGTGGAGCGGCCGGCAGAAGGCTGCCTTCCAGAGGCACCCATCTTAATCTCCTAAAGTCCCAATCGGGGAAGAAAGTCAGGCGGGCAAACAAACCAGACAAACGCTCCTTGTTCTCAACTTGACTCGGCAAAGGTCTACTTCGGAGAAAGGAGCAGCCATGGGGGGCTGCTAAATAACTACTCTTTTTCTTTTCTTTCTTTTTTTAAAAAAAGACCAATAGCCATAATTTCTGTATAATGGGAAAAAGCTGAAGGAATCATGCGGAAGCGGAAAGAAGGTTTTAAAATCCCAAGAAACCTCACCCAATCGAGACAAACAACTTACCCCCGTGCAAACCTGTTAGGCAGAGACGAGAATCTAAGGAAATCTAGAGTGAAAAGAAGCAGTGGAGGATATATATATATATTTTTCCCTGTGTTTCAGGGCAGAAGCTCTTTCTCTAGATTCTTGGTTGACTGAGCAGATCCAGGTGTGAAATTGTTTGCACACCCCAGCACCTCTTATATTGCCAGCAAAATTAGCTGTTATTACTGTCACTGTTTAGTGATGGTTAGCTTGATAAAAAAAAAAAAAACCCGCTGTAATCAAGACCTGGCGCATCTTTGCAAATTACGGATAATTGTAAACGTCCAGATTATGATAATAGCATCCTAATCCAGCCTGCAATATAATTATTACAGAGTGTTACATCTGAAACTGTCCAGTAGGGCTAATTCGGCCATTATTTAGACCTCTTCCCCCTCTCTCTCCCCCCTACCAATGGGTTGCTGAGCAGAAAATGTACAATTGTAATTTCACGGGGCACTCAATGTGTAATGATAGAGGAAGAGGGGGAAAATACAAAAGTGAAATGCTAACGGGAGCGATTAAATCAAAACGTGGAGGGCTGCGGGAAGGGGGGGAATATGGGCTGATACAGAGCAGAAGAAGAAGAGCGAGAGTTAAAAACCGAGCAAATCAGGGGTCCGAGCCTGGGCGGGCGGGCGATTGGAGCTTTGTTGTGGAATCACCAGACAGGCAGCTGTGGCTTTTCGGAGGCGAGCCCGCATCGAGAGCCTGGAATCTTCCGCTGGAGAACGTTTCTGCAGGTTTGGGATCCTCTTCCTCGCCGGGCCTGAATCGAAAGCACCTTGCTTCCACTGAGCTAAACCTGAACTCAAGACAATGGATTCCAAGTGCCGCTTTCCTGGATCCCAACGTTCAAAGCCGCAAGCCTGGCCAGCACGATCCTGCTCTAGGTGCCTCTCCTCCCCCGATTCATCCCCCCCCCGATAGGACCCTTGTCTTTTACCCCGAAACAAAGCCCTTACTCTGTCAGCCCCACCGCATAAAAACCCCGTTAGCTCAGGGTCCATTCAGCACGCTGCCTCCCAAGCGGACAGGTAGATATCTCAGGAAACGCTCAAGGAAGGAAGGGGAGCAAAAGGACCCCTTCCTTGCGCTTCTTGGCTCCAGCGGAAAACTTTCTAAATGCAAATTTAATTACAGTGGGCTGCCATAGGTACACTGTCATTTCAAGAAGGGGCTTTATTTCCATACCTAAGCTGATCGCAGCCTGACCCTCTAGTACTGTTTAGGATTAGGTCGTGATAATCTAGGGATTCCGTTTTATTTAAGGCAAATACATGCATTGGAACAGTGGTATCTATTGTTTGCTTGGGCGGTGTATTATCCTTAGGAAAAAAATGTCCTTGAGATTCAATCTCCACGTTCCAAAGACCCGTTTTCCTCTTGCAAATTATCTCATTGGACGAATCCTCAGGAGCCCAATGGGCAATTATCCGGGCCAGGTCTTAATTGCAATTAATTAAACAAAGCAGCTTGCTGGAGATTAGAGTTCTCTTCTACTGTCTGGGGCACTGAGTAAATGAGGAATGCAAAGATTATTTCGAACCATCAAAAGAAGGTACTTGATCTAACCACCACGTTTTACATGCTTGCACATTTTCACATGCGGCACCGGGAACCTGAGCCAGTTAGATTTTCAAAAGGCTCCCTTGAAATCAACAGCTTAATGTGGGTATTTAAGAAAGAACACGAATGAAAGAACACTGGCTTTCTTTTTCCTAAGCAGGTTGTTAGGAAGGCGACATTACTGGGCCAGGTCCTTAGGCTGGTAACGTGTCAGCTTTATTCCCGCCTAAATTAGGTGCAGGCATGAATCGTCTTATGGTGTGCGTGCCGAGCCAAGGCCTGGTGTTCTTGGAATCGGTATTGGGATCAAATAATTCGATGTTTTGTCTCAACCAGCACAACCGTTCTCCCCCCTCCCTTCCCAACTTCTTATGGGACTTTGGCGGCCGCCATTGAACCAAAAGTACTGAGGGTGACATTTATCCAAACTCCTCTGATCTTTTTGATGCAGGTGGGCTCCAAAATTCGGCTCCTATTGAGGTCCCTGCTTCCTGTTTCCCTGAAGGACTCCCGCACGCCTTGGAACTGCCCTTCTAGTTTACAAAAAAAAAAAAAAAAAAGGAAGAGATTTCAGGAAGCATGCCAAGGAGACCCTGCAAGGTTTCTGGCCGCAAAGCCGGTGCACAGGCGGGATCCCTGAAATGCGTGGCGGGGGAGGGGGCGCTCAGAAAGGACGCGGTGGCCCTGAATGGAATGCTGGCAAAGCGCGGTTGGAAGGGGAGACGGAACCTGGTGGTGACTTCGGATCCTTCCACTGCCGCTTCTGCTACTTCCCACCTTCTGTTGCCTTTGGGTCAGGTTTAACCCAATGGAGAGCCCCACCCCCACCAGCTAAAAGGACGCCGCGGAGCGTCTGGCAGGGCACGAAAATTGACTTCTGCCAAACGGATCTCCCTCCGGCCCAGAGAAAGTGAAGGTGTGTTTTGCTTTGATTGAAAGTCGTCACGACCGGCGTTTATTTGCTAAAAAAAAATCGGTCAGGGGCGAGGATCAGATTTCAGGAGGATAGTTCTGGCAGAGGGTTATATTAATATTAAACTCGGCCAGTCTATGAGGAGGAGCAGGGGAGAGGAGGAAGAAGATGAGAAGGAAGATCACTCCCGCGTCTGCTACTGCGCGAATCAGCTTCTCAGCGTGCGCACACCCGTGTGCGCATATGCCTACGCCTTTGTCCTCGGGGCTGACCCATGAAGCACATAACCGAATTAAAGCTGGGTTAGTTGCCTGGAGGAAGGTTTACACCTTTGCTACCGGCTCGCCAGGTCTTTTCCAAACTGGTAAAACCTTAGCCACTTTTCGAAAGTTGCCCTGCCTCCTCTCCCTTTACCCGCCCAGGAAGGAAAAAAAAAAGGGGGGGGGGAGATTCTTTGATGGTTGTCTTAAATAAATAAATCCAAAACGGGAGGCCTCCAACTGGGTGGAACCTCGAACTCGCAGCCTCTTTGGTCGCGGTGGTTGGGAACAATGGGATTTGTCGTTCAGCATTCCTATCAGATGGCTGCTGATTCAACCTAACTTTGCAGAAGGCCACAATCTGGTGGAAACCTCCTTACGGTAGCTTTTCTAAGCAGGTAGGGGAACGTATCTGCCTAGAAAAGCTACCGTCGTGGTAAAATCCTGTGTTTTCCTAGTGCGTATAGGGTGGGGTGAAACGCTTCACCCTCTTTCCCATAATTGAAAGGCATTCGAAGTGGGGTTTCGGCGGAAAGGGAAAGCTGCAGGGAGCTCCTTGACGCGAGGGATAGAAGTCAAACGGCGAGGCCTAGAAACTCCGAGCCATTCGAGTCAGCTACGCCAAGGAAGCCAGAGAGCGTCCCCCTTCTAAGGGCGAGCAGGGCGCGGAGAAAGAGCAGCCCGTTTTATCCCCGCACCGGCCAAAAAAGCACAGAGCTATAGCCCCGGCATCACCGGGCGGCGAGAGGAGCGGATCCAACCGAGAACTTTCCGGGCTGCAGACGAGTCGTGCAGCGTCGGGAGAGCGCGTGACCTTGCGTGCCTCGTCCCGGGAACGCGCGATGAGCCGCTGAGTGGATGCGCTTGTGGGTGTACGGGAGGGGGGGAGATAGGGAGGAGGGTTTCCTGGGTGGAGATCAAGGCCGCCGGAGGTTGCGGGCTCTCGCTCTCTCCGGTCTGGGCTTCTTTCGGCAGCCCTTGTGGCGCAGCCCTGGAGCCATTCGGCACCCACAGGAATGCTCTTCTCCCGGTTCTCCGCCCGCCCGCCCCCTGCGGCTGTCCCAGCGTCGCTTGGAAAAGGAGGAAAGGGGGGTGGGGAAGGGAAACGGTCTGTTAAGTATAGAGTTTAAAAGCGCCGTTGATTATATATGTATCTTTGTTAGGAAGGAGCTTTTGTGCAGTCATTCCTAGCCTTCTGCCCGTCCCCTTCCAAAATCGCAGCTCGCTGGAGGTGCGCTTTTCTCTGGCCATAGTTGTCCATGCGCCCACGCTAGTATTGGGAAGAAAGCTTGGCAGATAGATCCTCGCTACCTGCCCGAAAGAACGAAGAAAGATACTAAGGGCTAGCGCCTTTTCCCAAGGAGACGAGAGAGGACGAGGAGAAAATAAAATCCTCGGGGGAAAAGATGGTGAAACGGGGACCTACTGACGGTAAAGAACAAGGCGTCCCTCTGCAGAAACTGCTCCTTGTTCTCGGACATTAAAGCAACGCCGGACAAAAACTTAGGGAGGAAGTCTCATTCATACTGGCTCAAATGAACAGGGGGGTGGTTTCGGGGTGGAGCCCCTGGTAGCTATCAAAATGCTCCTGCTTATACAGATCCCTGCCACCTAAGGCTCTATAACCAACTATTGAGCGAAGGCAGCTGGAGGAGAATCTAGTACGGTTTTCTATCTCAAGGAAGAGGTGCGCTCTTCGAAAGGTCGCCTTCATGGCAAGTGAGCAAGGTCAAATTATTGCTATAGTCAAAATTGAGATGTTTTATTAGCATGCACAAGCCCGAATCCTTAACCAATCGAAAGCTGCAAAATGTAGGTTGAATCCCTTTTTATATGTCAGTGGAGCCCAATTCCCAGGATTCCTAACGTTTGGTTTCTGTCTCTCAGCATTGCTCGCTGCAGAGTTAATAGTGCGATGCCGTCTTATAAAGGGCAAAGAATAGATGAGGTGAGCTGTACTAATGCCGGGAGCAGAATGCTCCTAAGATGACTGCAGGGATGGCCACGAGAACAACATTTTGTAGAAAGGGATCAGATTAAAACAGCAGGGTATTCTATGTTTGGGTTTGCATCACATTCCCAGGTAAGGGGTATCAGGAAAGCAGGATCATTTTAGTTTTATATAAACTAGGGAAAGAAAAGCTTTATTTCCCAACATTTTATTGTCCTATATTACAAACGAACTGAATGCCAATAATATTGAGAGGAGTCAAAATTGAAAGAAGGAGGGAGGGAGGGAGGAATGGAGGAAGGTAGGTAGGTAGGTAGGTAGGTAGGTAGGTAGGTAGTCTAAAGGCAGATAAATTTGCTCCAGCCACAAAAGGAGCCATTTCTGAGGTTTTGTGTCCTAGTTCTGAAATATATTTTGCTGAACTCCTCAGATGACAGGGTGTAATTTTTAATGAGTTTTCTTTATGTTCCAACCTTCTTTCCAAGATGAAAACGACTCCCAAACCCAAGCTACTTTTAAAAGCATACCCTTTGTCACATGGGTGCAGAAGATTTCGAAGGAATGCCTTATTATCCGCCTTATTGTCTACATAAGTACGGAAGAGGAAAGTGTGTGTGTGTGTGTGTTGATGCACAAAAACAAAACAAAACCCGCTAGTTGCCTACTTCGACCCCCGGCACTATTCACTTGGCCAACTTAGTTTGGGCTGCGTGTGCAAGAGTCCCGAAACAAACCAGCTCCTTCCACAGCCACTCTGCCCAGGTTCCGATTACGATTCAGTTTCGGAACTGGTGGCGCTGAAAGGAGGATGCAAAGGGAGAGGCGC
Source organism: Notechis scutatus (assembly GCF_049901735.1). Classification (NCBI taxonomy): domain Eukaryota; kingdom Metazoa; phylum Chordata; class Lepidosauria; order Squamata; family Elapidae; genus Notechis; species Notechis scutatus. Next base: position 42,429,672 of record NC_142025.1, on the reverse strand, counting down.
GACAAAGGCGCGTGCTTCCAAGTCCGTGCGTCCTGTTCGCAGATCGCCTTTGTTTCCAGCCCTGAGGCGCAGAGGCTCCGTGCCATCTTCTCGACCTGCTACTGCCCAGTTTCGGAGCTCCTTTGGAAGGAAACACACCGCCTTGCACTCACCAGCTGTTATTTCTGGCTTTCCCCCGAAAATTCAACAGAATACAAGAAAGCAGAAATCCAGGAGAACATTTGTTTTGTTTTGTTCTGTTCTTACTCGGACCCGGATTCTCCCCCTTTTCAGGTCGTTTTTCTTGCTCTCTCATTCAGCGGAACAGGCTACGGTCATTGCTTTAGTCTCCCATCTCCAAACCTACAAGACTTACTGGCAGATTTGAAGACTTCGGTAAAGATTGCGGGAGTTTGTCGGAACCGCCCTACGGTGGGGAGAATCGGGACTCAACCCATGAGGAACCTAGAGGAGGTAGAAAACTGTCCTGAAATTAAGTTTAGGAAGATGTAAGGGCTGCTTCTAAATAACCGGTCGTAGGACGGCAGTCCAAACAAAGGAAGAATGGCAAAGGAGGCTGGTTGGAAGGAGCTAACAGTTATTAAGTATCTTCTACTTCATTTCGATTAGTGGGGTGTGTGTGTGGGGGGGGGGGAGAATAGCAACCTGCCATTTCATCTCTCTCTCCCTCTCCCACTCTCTCTCCCTCTCTCTCTTTTTGTCGTCACAGTGGAAATAATTTTATTTATTCAGAATATACAGTTTAATTCCTCTATCTACAAGTATGTACATGATTAAAATGACATTGAAAAAAAGTCTCTTGAAAAAAGTTGAGGTCATAAGATTTCAAGGCACCTTTGAAAGTGTCCAGGCTGCTGAGAACAACAAGCAAATCCAAAACCCGTCTTCAAAAATAAGAGAAAATGTAACAAAAGCAATGGGGGACGGGCAGAGGGGGGAGTTTCCTCTGAAATGCAATAAATTACATGCACAAGCTTTACACATTTCATCCTGTTAGTTTCCTTAAAGAGAAGTCCCCCTTTTTATTAATTATTATTATTAATTATTATTATTTCCCTTCATGAACAAAAGCAATTGAGTCCAAAACAAGAGAGGAAGGAATGGTGGGTTTTGTTTTGTTTTGTTTTAAAAAAGGATCGTCCGTTCTAATAGATTGTCCCGGAAGCCAACACTAAGGAATGCTGGAGGGAACCGTGGGACTGCAGGTGGCCATTCAGAGCGTTTGCGCTGGAATACCAGGAAGAGGAGTTTTCCAGGTAAGTGGATGCAGGCGAGGGGTTGGTAGTTGCCCCATGAGCGTGGGCATGGTGGCTGAGAGATCTGGCCGTGCCCTGCGACTCCCACACGGCAGGGGACTGCGGAGAGTTACAAGCCATCGGGTCACTGGCGCTGGGACTGTGTTCCGGAGGCATCTCTCCATTTTTCATAATCTTCTTGATCTTGGACCTTTTGTTCTGGAACCAGATTTTCACCTTGAGGAGGAAAAAGAGGGGGCAAAAGTCAGAGAGGGACGGCAGGGTTGGATCCCAAGGGACAAACACAAAGGAAAAGGAAAACGCTGACCGGACCCTCCTTTGGAAATCATTTCTCAGCCTGGACTTTAACCGGCAGAACGCAGCTCTGATGCCCTCTTGAATCGGTGGGTTTACAACCTCAGCTTCCACGTCCGAGCAACGCGCTTACTTCAGAGAAAGTGGAAATGGTTAGATACGCGGGGGTGGGGGGAGGTCGCTAGACGGGCAACAATCACACACAGATTTACACCTAAGCCAACAAAGAGACTGTGAGAACGTGAAGAGTGTCCTGAGCGACCTCAAAGTGGCAGCTTTTAAGGATCCTAGTATGGCTTGGGCAAAAAACCTCTTGGCCTTCCGTCGGTTCCAAGACTTAAATCTCTCCCTATTGCTCGAACTAGCCTCTACCGTGCAAAACAGTCTCCGGACGGGGCCAGAGCATCAGAGACAAGAAGCGGGGGAAATACATTTTTTGTTCCAAATACTTGCACAGAAAATTCGAAATGCAAATAATAATCCTTAAAGGAATGGCATTTATAATATTAAAAATGGGATACAATATAGAGCGTCAGTTGCTTTCACCCAGTCTTTGGACATGGGGCGGATATTTAAACCGTAGAGCAGTTGTCCCAAATAGTTTTGAAAACGTGGAGGGTGAGGAGAGGAAAACAGGAAAGGGAACAAAACAAATAAACGAAAAGAGGACGCCGGTTGAACTCCTAACAAACCGGAACTAAAAGCCGGTGCACGTAAAACCCTTTCTGTGGGATCCAAGCCTCCACAGCAATCCCCACCACGGTCCTCCGTATCTCTCTGACAAGCCGACTCCCCCTCCCGAGCTGATCAGTGGAAGGTCCTCCCCCCTTCCCCTTCCTCACTTTTGATCCCGAGAAGGCCGAGAAGTTCGGGACTGTCGAAAAGCACACCGCTCGCATGCTGGGAAACGCAGGCTGTAAACAAAGCGCTTGGGAACCGAGTTGGAACTGCGCCGAAGTTAAGCTCGGTTAATTTCCACTCACTGAGGCGCAGCTTTCTGAATTTGCCTTAAGATCCTCTTCCCCGCTCCAAAGGGATCTGGCTGGTGCAGCTGACGGTGGAACCAGACGCCTATTTGGCGGGGAAATTGGATGCACCAGAAATTTCGCTGGGAGAAATATGCTCGGGAAGAAGATTAAACGAATAAACATTCAACCCACGCCCGCACACATGCACTCCCTTCCCTGCCCTCGCCCCGTTCCTTCCGGCCTGCAGAAGCACCCCACAAGCTCCTCGAGGAGAAAGTCGGGATTGCTCAGCGCCATCGCGCGTGAAATGGTCCCTTGGAGATCAGCCCAGTTGGGATTCCTGGAGGGGCTTCGCCCACCGCGAGAGAAGATTGGGAGCCTCGAGCCCCGGCCGCCGATCCTTACCTGAGTCTGCGTCAGGCCTAAAGAGGCGGCCAGCTCGGCTCTCTCGGGAAGAGCCAAATACTGGGTTTTCTGGAACCTGCGTTGTAAAGCCGCCAGTTGAAAACTCGAGTAAATAGTCCTTGGCTTTCGCACTTTCTTTGGTTTTCCGTTCACCATCCGCACCTCGGGTTCAGCCACCTCTTTTTCTACAGAGGTATAGGGAAGGGGAGAAGAAAAACAGATTCAGGAAGAGGAGGAAGAGGAGGAGGAGGAGATGATTATGAAAACTAGGCACCACGCCCACTTCCCTTGCCCTTGCCCCGAATCTGGCAGATGGGCCCGCAATTATCCTGCTGGCCCGGACTTGGCTCAAATTTGTAAACAAACGCAACGCGTTTGGTCTGCAGAGACCCTTGGAAGATTAAGAAGTGCGGAAACTGACTGGCAGGCCCAAACCCCTTGCCAATTTTAAATTAGTTGGAGGACAGGCGTCATCTCCTATGCCGAAAGATATTTTCTCCCCGGGATGTTATTTATCTGGCTAAGCGTTTTAGTGAAAGAAGAAGGCAGGAACTGAGTGGCAGAGGTGCGCGTGCCCGCCTGGGAGAAAACGTGGACTTTTAAAATGTCCTCTTAAAGCACTCCTTTGATTGGACAAAACTTTGCAGTATTCTCAGCCCTGATCCTGCTTTCTCCCCACCCCGCTCTTTTTCTCCCCCTCCCCGCTTGACTGGGGGCTTCATGCGTTCAACCCTGATCAGAGACCTTCTGAGATATACAGAGTTCAAAGCCCCCCACCACAAGGAGGGGGGAAAAAAGGAAAAGAAAGGAAGAGAGCGTTTCCCTCCATCTGAGCCGAAAGTAGCCAAATCCGGCCCAGACAGAGAGTCGATTATACAGAATAATCTCGCCGCCGATCGGCCGGGGGTGGGGTAGAAGGAGAGGAGAGGCGCGGTTGCGTCTGGTTCCTTTTACGAAGACTCAGTGCGCCACTGGCAGTTTCTTTCTAGTTTGGGGACAGCGTCGGCCAGCCGAAGAAATACATAGAAATGCCAGAGTGATGGGCAGAGAAGGGAGAAATATACGTGCATGTTTCTCCCTCCCCCTCTATGTAACACACACACACACACACAGAGAGAGAGAGAGAGAGAGAGAGAGAGAGAGACTCATAGCTATGTATAGATTCTGGGTAAGTACAAAGAAAGTGGTGCGGAGACTTGCAGGCAGCCCCAAAAGTTTCCGCGCCTTTGATTCACAGAATAGGGCCGGGGTGGGGTGGGGCGGCGTGGGGCGAGTGATGGCGGAGAGGAAGAATTCCGAGCTGCCTCCAAAGAAGCGCTTCATTTTCCTGGAGTCTGCTTCCCGAGGAACCACAAGGAAGTCGTTCCAACCGCGCTTCTCCGTGTGTGGGAGCAAACCAGCATCCGAATTTGGGCGTTCATATTAGCGCTATTTAGGAGACTTTCGGTCCCTTCCCCTTCCTCCCACCGGAAGGGGAGGAAGAAGGGGAAAAGATCAAATAAGAGTCTCCCTGTTTGCTCCTCTCTCCAGCTCAGCACGTCTTCATGCAAAAAATATAGGAGGGCTCAGGTTTTCAAGTCCCTTTGTGGTATTAAAAAAGGGTATACAAAATGTGGGTTTGTTTTTTTTAAATAGTCCACCGAATAGCCCAACTTTTTACAGCCGGACTCTTTTTATTGTTATTTTAACGCGTAGCCCTGGGAGGAGGGGGGACCTTTTGATTTCCACACTTTCCATTTTCCAAATTCGCTGTCTTTCAACCCTGACTTTGGGGGCGACCAAAAAAAATCTTATTTCTCTTCCTCCTCCCCCCCATCTCAGTTCACCTTCCGAAACCTGGATCCTTCAGCGGGAGTGGGCATCGGGCATGGCTGGGGAGACGGTTCTTTACCGAGCTCCAGCTCCACGCCGTCCCCAGGCGGCCTGAGAGGAGCGGCGTATCCCCTACCTGCAGTGCGCCCCTCGGCCTGTCCAAGTACTGCTCTCCCGCTCACCCCATCCGCTGCCGGCGGCGGCGCCTCTCACCTGGCTGGCTGGCCGTACTCGGCGCCCTAGTGTAAGCCCCGCCGTATTGGTGGTAGGGACTGGCATAGCTGTAGTCGGTGTAAGCTTTGGCGGGGTAGTTGGCGGCGGTTCCACTCATGCCCTGGTAAGGGTACTGATAAGGATGGAGCGCTTTGCCATAGGATGCAGAGGAAGGCGAAGCGTAGCCATGCGGGGCGCTTCCCGGCGAGCTGTAGAAGTCGGGGTCCGTTGCCGAAGACTCGGGTAAAGTGGGCGACTCTTGGGGCGGATGGTGCATGGTGGCGGCAGTTGCGCTGCTAGGAAAGGGGGACTGGAAATCGCTGGATCGGATGGTGGGCACTCTTCTGTCAAAGACCCCTGTCATAGCTGGCTGGGAGGCAAGCAGGCAAGCGGCGTGCGTGCGGCTGTGTCTTCTAGGCAGCCATGGCAGGGGGAGCGAGGGAGGGAGGGAGGGAGAAAAGGAGGCGGCGGTGGCGACGGCTGGGAGCTCTCTGGAGCTGGTTATAGCTCTGGCAGACTGCTCGCAGGGAGCGTAGAGGCTTGGTTAAATCCTTAATTGCGCTCTTACGCACAGCGGGGTGGATCGGGTTCCATTGGCCAGAGCAATCAGGAGCAGCGACACCCTAACTCGCCCAACTAGTTTAGCACAACAAAGCGCTCCGCTGGCTGGCTTCCTTTGAAAGTTCCATTCACGCTCCCTTAAAAAAAGGAGGAGGGCATTCGAACGTCACCATTATCTAGGGGTTCTGAGCCTTGTAGCCCATTGGCCGGGAGGGGCAGAAATGGCGTTTAAAAGCATGGAACCGTCAAGTTTGTGCAATTTACAGACAAGGAGGAAAATAGCGCCTTGGGGAATAAAGCTTTTCTCTCCCGCTCCCCACGTGTGAACGCTTGGCCCCTATCTTTCCATATCAGCGTGCTGCCCCAGGTTCAAGTAAAGAGGATGGACCAGGCGCGCGTCAGTCCTCAGCAATGCATAGAAGCTTTCACCCTTCCCTTGGGTGTTCTTGGCAAATGTGAAATTAGTGGGTCTTAAAAGGAACAAAGAGATAAAATAAAAAAAATAAAGACACAAATATGCATACAAAAGGCTGAAGATAGATCGGAATCACATCCGAAATAAGATTTTCTTTTCTACATTGGACAACCTTTCCTTTCTTTCCTATATTGGACAATCCTCTGACTCCACTAGTCAGTTTTCCTATCCACAAAATGGGTCTAATCGTGAAGGTGACAGCAAGGCTGTGAGGCAATATTATAACAAGGGATTCCACCGAGTCTTTGGGACAATTTCAATAATTTATTCCGAAAGTATTAAATAAACCATGGACAATTCTGTTAAATGAATCAAAGTTTCATTTCACTGATCATATTCTCAGTGCTGTAGTGTAATGTATTTGTGTCTAATTTTGGAGTCAATATGAGTAAAGATCTAGTTGGCATGAAATGCTTTCTATTTCATTGTAGATCTCAGGAAACTTTATCAAATCAGCTTGAAAAAATACAATGGCACTATTTCTTTCAGAAAATGTCACCAGGGAAAGACATCGGTGAGACTGGTCTAAAGACAAAGCCACCTCTGGAATCATCAGCCTTGGCTTACTGAGACCACCTTCCTACTTCAACTTGGGGTGGCCATGAGGGCCTCTAATAGAGAATTACACTGAGTGGGAAAACTTTCACCTCCTCCATGTAACAGTCGTTTTTTTCAGGTGTGTAGGTGAAGAACATATGCTTCTACACTCAGGGAGATTCTCTATCTCCTTTTCCTTCTCTTCCTTGCCAGTCTTCACCCAGCATGGCAATAAATATTTACTCCACAGGATTCAGCAACAGAAATACTTTCCCAGATTAGCTGCTTTGCTGCAAGCAAGGCAGAAACCCTCATCTACAAGGTATCTTCCTATAAGCAGTTGAGAACCATCAATAGCTAGATGTCAGTCTTAAAACTTTTTCCTCCCAATCTTCTAGTCAACTGCTCCCTTGCTATTCTCTTAGAGTTGCTGCTGCAGTTATCCTCTTTCTCAAGATGGCTTTCACCATTCTCCATGTACATTGGACTACAGTTCCTACAACTTCACAGCCAAGCAGCCTTCCTCAACCTTATACTCCCAAATGTGTTGGCCTTCAATAGTTGGATTCCTGCCCCCCAAAGCAAAGTGGCCTGCTTCTGTAGTGCACAATTAGCAGTTGAAGGAACAACCTCTAAAGAAGTACAAAAAAACACAAAAACCTAACGCACCTTATCTGAAACTTCCTACCTCCTATGATTGCCTAATCAAAATCCTTGTTTTGGAGCTGTAACTGCTGCACCGAAGAACTGGGGCTGGGATTGTGACTTCTCCCCAGATATATTTTGAATACAATTCTCAACATTCACCACTGACTTTCTTGGCTAAAATTGGAGGGACATTCAGCCACATCTTTAGGACTATCCCTTCTCCATGGACCCAACATGACCTCTCATGTTCTCCATCATCGGTGGTGGGAAGGACACCAGGTTTAGACAGCAATTCTGAAATCGCTTCAGATACCTTTTATAGTGACCAACAAACCTCTTGGAAGAGGGCTGAGGAAGGAGAGGGAAATGAAGGTGGTAGAAATTAATGTGGTTTTTTTTAAAAAAACCTCAAAGTCAGGCAAACAAATCCGGCGCTGTTTTCAATGGCCTGGAGCGACAGATTCTTTCGCGAACTGTTTATTCTCCAGATTTAGGACTGTTTGCTCTGCGAAGACCCGGTTAACTGCGCTCTTGTGAGTCTGCTTCATGTGCAAAAGACTCGAGCGCCTTGTTTGCTTTGGAAACAGGCGCAGCCCTTATAAAATCACATTAAGCAAATCCCTAATCGTTTAATTACAGGAATCACTTGATCTAAATAAATGGCGAATCATTTTACCAAAAGCGCAGGCACCCACCCGTCAATCGACGGTCAGTCCACTTTACTAGAGCGAAATTTAATGAAATACCCACTTCGTACCCCTTTAGTCGGGGCGGAAGGTTTTTAATGGTAGGAATGGGGCAGGCGAGAGACGCGAGAAACCGCGAAAGCCATAAATTTTGGTGAAGGGAATTTGCGCCGACCAACACAAGAAAGGGAGATGGGACAGAAGCCAGCCAGGCTACTGAAACCCAGAGCACAAATGCGAAGGATCGCTCTCTTGGCCTGCACCGATCTTCACATTCAACTTTCCCCAACATGGTGCCCTACAGATGGGAGGGCGCTTGCTGAATGGGCACCTGGCTATTTCTCCTTTCAACCCATCTGAGGGGCGCCACGTTGGAACAAGCTGTTTTTAACACATTTCTGGTAGGTGCGCTTGAACTTCTGGTCTCTGCAGCTTCGATCCAGCCCTTTTTTTCTAAGGGACCCAGAGCATTTTCCTTGCTCTTCCAATGGCCAGCTGCGACTAATCTCAGTCGCTTGGATGCAGCCGCACTGGGGAGGCCAGAGTTCAGGGGTTCAAGCGTGCCTTGCTTTCAGAAAAGGCTTTTTTGTTCGGCAGGCGCGAAGCTACCTGATGGGACAAGGTTGGATTCAGGCTGAACCCTCGACCCGCTTCTTTTAACAGAGATTTCAGTGGGAAGCCGAGCAGCGGAGACAGAATTAACCGTGGCGCGTGCTTCGAGCCTGGCGACCCCTTAATTTAGGCGAGAGAGTCGGGCGCAGATCCGTACCTTCCGATTGGTAGCTATCTCGGCTTAAATGGTCGAAGTCGTTTAAGGAAAATTTGGCCCTAAAGGCGCCCCGGAGGGAAAGAGTTTGGTGTGCAAGGTTCAGAACACTATCCTACTTTTTCTTATAAAACTCTTTGGGGTGGGGTGGGGGCGAGCCACGAATGCCTTTCAAAAGTCACATCAACAATTCTCTGCCTAGGTTAGATGTGTGGAATTCACCCAGCTCGGCCGATCTTCTCCTGTTCCCCCTCCCCCCAACTCGGTTTCTGGACTTTCTCGTTTGCTTTACTGCGCGGTTTATATTTGGCACATCCGGAGCCAAGAGTCTAGGGAGCTCTCAGCAAGAAAGCCAGTGCTGGGTTGATCTTGCACAATCCACCCATTGTTTAGGGCTCGAGGATCCTGGGCGGCGGTGGGGGCGGGGGCTTCTGGCTGAAGTGGTCAAGGCAGGAGCCTGTGGCGACGGCGCTCTGGGCTGGAAAAGCATTCAAGGCAACCCCAACTCGGGTTCTGCTGAGTTGGTACTTTGCTTTCCTGGAGCGAGCGAGCGGCCGCCACCGCCGCCGCCGCAGCTTTTCTCTGCAAAGAAAGAGTTCGCTTGGGACAGGGAAAGAATTTCAGTGCCATCCGAACGGGGTGACACGTTGGAAAAATGGGAGTCATGCTCCTTTTTCAAGGACCACAATTTTTTTCTTTTCAGCACCACCAAAGGTGGACGTTGAAGTCTTTACTAAGAGTGCCATCTTGTGGCCAATCGACGAACTGTTCATGCGTGCTCCGGAGAAACACCGGAAGTGCATAGTAAAGGTCTTTGTTAGAGAGTTTCCTTATTAGGGATCTATAACATAGGTCAGCTTTGATCATTGTACAGATGTTCTATTTTGCCCGAATAACTGCATTAACTTTGCTTGCGGTACTGTCTAGTTAACGAAATCTGTTTTCTTTTATGGGGCAGCAAGACAAAGAGAGACCTTGAGTAGGTAATTGGCTGACGAATACAGATTGTCCTTGTTTAACAATGGCTTGAACTTATGGCAACATTGAGAAAAGCGACTTACAACTCGTCTGTGCACCCATGAACCCAACAGTATCCTTGCAATCATGTATAATCACAATTCAGGCACTTGACAACCGTTCCACATTTATGATGGCATTTGATTGCCATGTGGTCACCATTTGTCACTTTCCCAGTCAGCTTCCAACATGCAAAGCTAATAGGGAAGGTGGCAGGAGTTTACATGCCCGTGGTGATGTGGTGATGTGATTTCTCACTTAATGATCGTGGGTAGTTTGCTTAACAACTGCAACAAGGATTGAAAGAATTGCTGTTGCTATTGGGATACTCAGATATTTTCTTTAATGACACTTCACTTAGCAATGGAATTGCTAGTCCCAATGTAGGGTCATAAAGTGAGGACTATCTGCAGCTAAAAGTATGTATGTATATTATTCTTTTCTCCACCTCCAAGCTAAGCACTTCATCTGCAAATTTACCATTGGTTGATCAAGGCTGGTTGATTACATGGATATCCTTCTCCCCAAATGGAAGAATTGGAATAAACCACACATTTTGATTCTGTGATGAATTAAGCAGGAACAAAACATAGTTACTTCCCAGAATTCAAAAGATGGACATAAAGCTGTTTAATAAAGGAGGAAAATTTGATTAGTGCCTTGCTATTTAATGCCAATCATGTTTTTACTCATGTATACTGTAAATCAGGAGTGCCAAACTCACAGTGTCACAGCGGTGTCATGTGATATATTGAAACTTTTTCCCTTTTGCTAAAAAGGGTGGAGGCATGGCCAATGCATGACGCATCTGGCCCGCTAGCCGTGAGTTTGACAGCCCTGCTGTGAATGAAGAAATAGCTTAGAAAGCTTAAGAATTTTTGGCATTTCTATGCTAAAATGTCCATCAGACAGGAAATTATAACAATTTCTCAGCCCAGCTACTGCTTACACAGCAACTTATTTTTTATTTGTATTTATTTATTTATTTATTTATTTATTTATTTATTTATTCAAAGTATATATCCACCCATCTTGACAACAACTTAGGGTGGTAAATGATGATAAAGATATGCACATACAGTACATTCAGAAAAATCAATTAAACCATATTGTATACATTGCTATGTTGCTGCATCCTTAGTTCTTCCTTAGTTGGTCTGACTCCTGTCTTGCTCTTGGCTTGCTTTTCAATCTTGACTACTGGGTTAACTGATATATCCTAGCTGCCAACTCACCTGAGATTGTTGCTCTTAACTCATCCTTGAGAAAAGGAAAATCTCTGTTTCAGTTGGACCCACATAACTGTGGTTGAAAACTGGTTTCTTGTTCTCAGTAGCCACTGTATTTTTTAAATATTTTGGCTGATTTTTAGTTGCTTACCACAGATATCAGTGCTGCTTCAACTTCACTGAACACTACAGTTATGAATAGAAGGTTTGTGTGTGTGTGTGCCTGTGTGTGTGAGAGAGAGTGACAGAGAGAGGGAGGGAGAGAGACAGTGGGGGAGAGAGAATGAAAGGGACAGGCAGGAGAGAGAGACAGGAGAGAGAAAGAAGCAGAAAGGGGGAGAAAGTGTGGAGAGAGAGGAAGAGTCAGAGGGGGAGAAAGAGAGAGAGGGACAGATAGAATTATAAGACCTTTGCTTTCCAGATTCCATCCTGTCTGTTTGTCTGTTTTGATTATAGTGATTGGGACTGAAATTTCTGTTGCTAAGGCTGCAAAGCAGTTGTAAATCCAATGTCACACGACTGTATTGCACAGGGAGAGCAATCACAGCAACTCCCTGCCATTTTCTGTGGGCATGGCTTGGTGGGCATGGTGTGGCTTGGTAGGCATGGCTTGGTGGACGTGGTAGGGGAAGGATACTGCAAAATCCCCACCCCCTCCCCATTCCACTAACCTGCTTTCCAGCTCTGTTCTCCTGTGCAAGGCAACCAAAGAAGACCCAGCCGATCAGCTGGGACTCAATGGGAGGCAGAGAATAGATGGGGGCGGGGCCAGTCAGAGGTGGTATTTGCCGATTCTCCAAACTACTCAAAATTTCCACTACCAGTTCTTCAGAAGGACCACACGTCCTTATTAGCCCATTCTTCTGTAATGTGCAGGAAAACCAATTAAACCATTCTTGAGAAGCGACTGTCCAGCCTTTTTAAAAGAGACAGAGAATTTGCACTTCAACAGGTAGCTGGTTCCACTGTTGTACAATTCTTGCTATTATAATAAGGCTTTATTTATATTTAAACCAAATCTAGACAGCTAGAAGTTATATCTGTCTGTTATTTCTGCCCTGGCCATGTTTTTGATAGCTGAATACCAGGTCTCCCCCGATCTCTTTTCTATAGGCTGAATATACCAAGTTTCTTTAGGCCTGCCTAATAAGAGCCCAGTATCATTTGTGTTGCCAGCATTCACCATCATAAAAGCCAGATAATAAATACCAGGTAATCATTCTCTCTCTTTCTATTAAGGATTCTTTAAAAAAAGTGACAGGAAACAAAAGCAAAGTGAAACCTACAAGCTTTGTATACAAAGGACTACTTTTCCACAGTGATCTACTGTGTACATGACATCTATGACTTAGTATGCATATTTGTATGATAGTGATGATAATATAGAGACATCTTTTAGATAATGATGTCATGCAGATGATATAGAATGATGAATAGATCATTTACAGAATCTGCATTGCACAAATGTGATACAGGTAGTCCTCGGCTAACAAAACTTCATTTAGTGACCGTTCAAAGTTACAAGGGGACTGGAAAAAAGTGATTTATGACCACTTTAATGACATTGTATTGATCATTGCAGCATCCCCCATGGTCACATGATAAAAAGTCAGACTCTGGCAATTGATTCATATTTGCAGTATCCCAGGGTCATTTGATCAGCTTTTGTGACCTTCTGGCAAGCCAAGTCAATGGGGAAGCCAGATTCACTTAAATAACTGTGTAATCAACTTAACAACCACAGTGATTCACTTAGCAACTGTGGCAAGAAATAGGACAGAAATAGGACAAAAAAACCTCACTTAACAATTGTCTCACTTAGCAACATAAATGTTGGACTCAGTTGGGACTATCTCTGCCTGAATGATGCAGATTTGTGTTTAATGGACATTTGTGAGCTATCAGATCAAAGGAGGTCTCCCTATATGTGGTTTTTATTTCAAATACATATAATCATCCAGGGCAGCTTTTCTCAAATTTTGACAACTTTAAGATACATGGACTTCAATTCCCAGATTTCCCTAGCCAGCATAAAACAATAGGCTTCTATTGAATCCTGGCAAAACTGATTGGCTTTGGGTATGTGGTGCCTCGGGATCCAGGACTTTACCAGCTTCAGTTCTGGTTGGGGTTGCACTACCCCACACAGACCCTGTGTGCAGCTTGGGGATTCTCTTGGATTCTTGATTCTTACTTAAAGAACAGTTGGCAGTCGTGGCTAGGAGAGCCTTTGTATAACTTCATGTTATATACTAGTGGTGCCCTTTCCTGAATTCTGCACTCTGTCACTTAGGCCCTGCTCTTCTTTCACCTGGATATTACAATGTGCTCCACCAGGGGTGGCTCTTAAAGAGTATTTGGAAGCTACAGTTGGGTAGTCCTTCAGAGAGGGGGTAGGATTCAAAAAATTTTTTTTACTACTGGTTCTATGGGTGTGTCTTGGTGGGCGTGTTGAGTCCTGGTGGGCATGTCATGGTAGGCGTGGCAGGGGAAGGATTTTACATAATCTCCATTCCCTCCCCACTCCTGGGGGAAGGATACTGCAAAATCCCACGCCCTCCCAACCCCACTAACCTGCTTTCCAGCTCCGTTCTCCTGTGCAGGGCAACCAAAGAAGACCCAGCCAATCAGCTGGGACTCGGGAGGCAGAGAATAGATGAGGGTGGGGCCAGTCAGAGGTGGTATTTGCCAGTTCTCCGAACTACTCAAAATTTCCACTACCGGTTCTCCAGAATTGGTCAGAACCTGCTGAAGACCACCTCTGGTGTGACTGTGGCAATGCCAGGTCACAATGCCAGCATAAGTGCAATCAAACTGATGTCTACCTGCCTACCTGTGACCTGCACTTGTCCTGCCACCTGGCGACTCCTCAAGAGACAAAGTGATAGGAACAAGAAAAAACTTTCCAGAATGATTTGCAAACTTTTCTGCTGACTTTCCCATTGACATTGCTTGTGCTTATGCACATGACTACAAGATGTTACAAACTTTAATAAGTCATGTGCCTGCTGGTTTGCTGGGATGACTGCAACTTTGATGCAGAAAGTACTAGTTGTTCAACACTGTCATAACCGTATTGCTATCCTGCCAGATCTTTTGAATTTAAGAGCATCAGGTTTCATTGAATCATAAAACTGTGGAGGTGGAAGGGACCACAAGTCCTTATTAGTCCATTCTGCTTCAGAGTCTTACAGTGGCCCATGTAACACCACTGCGGAGGGAGCTGCACTGATTGCTTCTGGGTCCAATTCAGGTATTGGTTTGTACCTTTATAAACCTTTATGGCAGAGTTCAGGTTACCTGGCGAACTGTCTTATCCCAATGGGATGCCACCTCCCCGCCCCTCCATGCTGACAGAAAGGGTGTTCTGCAGACTTAGTCAAGGAATTCCAGCTGGTGGGGTCCAGGCAAAGAGCCTTTCCTGCTATGGTTCTCCATCTTTGAACATCTGCCCCTCAAGATGAGATCTGCCCCAATCCCTTTTGGCCTTCCAAAAGAGCCTGAAAACTGTTTCTGCCAATTGGGCTGGACCCATCAATGGAGGAGTGTCATATTGGAGGGGATTAATGAACTGAGGGAAGATTGTACCTCTACCTTGTTTGTACCTTGTTCTTTCCTTTGCCATCTTTGTCAATTGTAATCGGGGGTGGGATTCAAATGTTTAACAACCAGTTCTGTGGGCATGGCTTAGGTGGTGGGCGTGGCTTGGTGGTCATGTGACTGGGTGGACATGGCTTGGTGGTCATGTTATTGGCTGGGCGTGGCCAACTCAATATCACTCACATCGAGGCACGCATCTCCTTGCCTGGCCTCTCATGACTGTGGGGATGCTGCAGCAGTCGTAAGTATGAAAAATGGTCACAAGTCACTTTTTTCAGTGCCATTGTAACTTTAAATGGTCACTCCACACAAGCAAAGTACCAGCAAAGGAGGGGAAAAAAAACTCCAGGGATGTTCCTGAGACAGGAAGTCTAGTCCTGCCAAGAATGTAATAAGGGTTAACGGAGAGGCAGTTTCTATAAGCAACACCAGAATGTTTCCTTCCTGCCTTCCTTACAGGATTAGGCCAGTAATTTCTTCTAACAACCGGTTCTCCGAACTGCTTAGAATGTTAACAACCAGTTCTAGCGAATAGGTGTGAACTGGTAGAATCCCACCCCTGATTGTAATGTTAATATTTATTAATGTTTTATCTCACTTTTACTTTGTTGTAAATCACCTAGAGTTGCCCATAGGCAATATGGGCAGCAAATACATTTAATAAATAAAAACATAGACAAACACTGTTTCAGAGGCTTATTCATTAAATTAACTACTGCTTAACAAAGAATATGCAGCATGAAATGCAGGAACAACTACAAGCAGTCCATGAACAATAGTTCATTTAGTGACCATTCAAAATTACAATAGCACTGTACTGAAAAAAATGACTTATGACTGTTTTTCAGACTTACAACCATTGCAGCATCCCTACAATCATGTGATCAAAATTCAGATGCTTGGCAACAGACTCATACTTATGATGGTTGCAGTGTCCCGGGTTCATGTGATCACTTTTTGCAACCTTCCGACAAACAAAGTCAATAAGGAAGTCAGATTCACTGAACGATCGTGTTATTAATTTAACACCTGCAGGGATTTACTGAACTACTGTGGCAAAACAGGTAATAAAATGAGGCAAAATTCACTTAACAACTGTCTCATTTAGCAACAGAAATGTTGGGTTCAATTGTGGTTGTAAATCAAGGCTGTTGAAAGAATGAATGATTCTTAACGAACGTATCTTTTCTTTATTTATACTGAGAGTATTTACACCAAGACAAATTCCTTGTGTGT
Source organism: Notechis scutatus (assembly GCF_049901735.1). Classification (NCBI taxonomy): domain Eukaryota; kingdom Metazoa; phylum Chordata; class Lepidosauria; order Squamata; family Elapidae; genus Notechis; species Notechis scutatus. Next base: position 42,413,969 of record NC_142025.1, on the reverse strand, counting down.
CCAATCACACTTGGCCAATAAAGTATTCTATTCTATTCTATTCTATTCTATTCTATTCTATTCTATTCTATTCTATTCTATTATGAAGTAGAGCATTTAATTTGACGTTCAATCAGAATATATGTCTGTGTCCCACACAGGTTGTTTCTGCCACACTTGTTTGTCTACATTTGTTTTCAGAAAGTGATTCTAGAACATGCAAAGGTATCTCTGCAACTCTGAGCATCTGCACCTTAATAGGGAGTTGCAGACAAGTGGATATTTTCACTCCAGCATGCTCCAAGCACTTTTTAGGAATAACACATGAAGAGCTGCACAGCTTGAAAATCTCAGGAGTGGGAAAATGTTAACCTTATAGGAACTCGGCTATGGAATGCATTTTGGAGGAAATGCACATGTCCTACACTCATTCATCTTCTTCTTCTTTATTAAAAGTTATTTCCATCCCCCTCCCACAAGGAGACTCTGTACGGTTTACTAACAGAATAACAGAGTTGGAAGGGATCTGGGAGGTCATTTAGTCCAGTGGTTGCCAATCAGTGGGCCACAGAGAAATATCACCCCAATGTACCCCACAAAGTGATTAATTCAGGCTGCATGGGAACACAAGGCTTGTGTCGCTTACATTGCGAACAACATGAGATAGAGAGGGGAGGGGGAAAGGGCGGAGGGGATAACTTGTCCCACTCACCCCATGTGCCTTACCTGACCACCAGGCTGCTTCTTTCCACTTCTTTCTTCTGCTTTTGGTTTCACACAAGGAAAGCAGCAAAAGTCTTTCTTTCTTTCCTCCAAACTCTGCCAGAAATGAGTCTTTGGTACCCTGCAAGGCATCCAGCTCCAGGAGGCTGCACCAGCGCAACAAGTCTCACAAAGACTCATTTCTGGCAGAATTTGGGGGAGAAAAAAAAAAGACTTCTGCTGCTTCTGCTGCTTTCCTTGCATGAAGCCAAAAGTCTCTCTCTCTCTCTCTCTCCCTCTCCCGCTGAGAATGGAGCTGGAGATGGTATCCTGCGATCCCAAATAAAGAATGATCAATTGATAGGAAAATGGGGTAGGGAATTTTCTTGCAGATTTTTTGGGGATTTTCCCATGGTCTCTGGTACGCAGGATTTAAAATTATGAGTTTGGTGGTCCTTGAGATCCAAAAGGTTGGCAACCCCTGATTTAGCCCACCTCTTTCATAGGCTAAAGTGATATTTTCATCAATTTTAATTTATGTTTTGTTAATACATTTTTATTTTCATATTTATTTTATTTTATTTCATTTTATTTTGTTATACATATTTTATTTTCACTTCATATTTTTCATTTTAATTAATTGCTGGTACTTTTGTGCTCTGATTGGCAAACTCAAACAAATAAATATCAAACTCTGAATATGTCTAATAGTACCTTATCAGGCTGATTTCTAATATTTGGCTATCGTAGATTAACATAGCTCTGCTACAATGTTTCATAAAGTGTAACTTTAGATTATGTTAATGGCTGTGACTGCACTACTAAAAAGTTACTTTTTTTTTCCTTAGAGAGATCAGCAGTATACTCACAATAGCTGAATCTTCTTCAAATTTTCTCAAAGATTGAAAGATGTCCCTTTCCCCCTCAATCTTAGGTAAAAGCAATGCAATTGGACATAATTGAAATGCAATTTTTCAGGAAAACTGAGAGTTTGTAGGAGGTCTTTGTGTAAACAATCAGTATTTGGATTGGTGAGTTTCGGGTTATCTGATATGAGCTATATATTTGACTGTTAAGATTTTGTCTCCGTTTATTTTAATCTGGGGTTTTATAAACAATAAATTATCAATCAATTGGTTAAGATCATAGTATGACATAAACCCTCAGCATCTTCTTTCCAATAGAATCATAACTAAATACTGTGTTTCTTTTAAACATTTCACCATTGACAAACCAATGTATGTGTGTGAAACAGGGAACATAGATACACATTTAGAAAAGCATATAAAAATAAATAAACAAACAAACATTAGAGTTATATAAATAGCTGATTCAGAGATTAATGCAATTTAGTCAGGTACTGGGTTTAATTCTGTGAGATGATTAGAACATTTGAATTGGTGAAGCCAACAGGATACCTCAAAATCAATTCAGGCAATATTGTGTTTGCATAGATACTATTTTCTCCTAATCAAATCCAAACAGAACAGAACCAATTCAATTCAAATGTTCAGACTGGATTGGACCTATTTTCCAAATCAAATTGACATTTAGATCAAAGTACATGATTTATATTGGGCCTCATAGATCATGTAAATACAAAAATATAGACTCATATCCTATGCTTGGATCATAAATGATACAATTGATTTACTGCTGAAAATTGGTCAGATTGTAAATGGGAAGATATGGTTCAGCACATATGGAAGAATAGTGGAAGAACAGGGCTGGATCAAAGTAGCATAACAGCAAGTATGTTTATGAGAATATAGATTTTTAAAAAATCAGGATGGTCACCATAATATTGTTATGAAAAGCCCTGTTTCTTTTTTTTATGCATCGCATATACAGGACACATAAAAAAGAAGCGAGGCTTCAATTATATAGTTCCAGATGCCTTTAATTTTTGACACATACCCACAACCAATGGATACCCCTTATAGCAGTCATTCTGTGTGCTGTCCAGCCAGTGTATGGGAATTGGATAGTTAGATAGCAATTGTGAGCTGTCCCCTTAAGGGAATGCATCATGGTAAATGTAGTTAAGGTATCCTGGGAAATGTAGTCCATGTCACATTACTACATCTGTAATCCTGATTGGTCACTGAATTGACCCTCGAGGGGTTGGGGCAGTTTTTCCTTACTCTTGGCTGAACTCACGGACTCGTGGTAACTGTTTTACTTCTATCGCTACAACATGAGGGAAAAAGGATAAATCATCTTTTTACCTACAAGACAGATATGCAAAGGATTGATCATCAAAGAAGAACTTCATCACAAATGTGAGTTATGAGGATACCTGATGAACCAATAAAAGTACTTCGTTATGGATGTTTTGTTGAGTGTATCTATCTGCATCTGTACAGAAGACAAATCTACCACTGTACAGAATACAGAACATTCTGGTCTCCAAGACACCAAATCAAAATCTAAGTCTTCACCAGGATATGAAGTAGGCTTCTATTACCTGCATTCTCCAGCAGTTAACATCGAGAGGCATATTTGATTGGGCTCCAGAGATACTATTGAATTCTCATAATTGGTAAGTATTAATAGTGTGACCCCACATGCATTTACTTACCTTATTTAAAGCTATCACTGTAACTTATAATAATTAATTCCATAATGCTGTGTGAAAAAGTCCTTTCTTTTATCTGTGGAGACTCAGCTAATATTCAGCTTCATTTATTTTAGAAAAGGTTGGAACTTGATTTTGTATTACTTCAGTCATTTATAGTGCTATTATTAATTCGTAAGATTTAAGCAAGAAAATATATTTAGAGAATGGTTTAAAATGTGAATGGGAAGTTTAGAACTAGCAGAAAAAGACATCAGATTCCACCCATACATCTGAGTTTTTCCTAGCAATTAAATTATAAAGTAGCACTATCTATGCATGGTCAAAATGTAGTTTAATTGTTGAATATATCCAGTATGTGTTTTTGTAAACTTGCTGATTTTTCTGCCATTCCTACTAAAAACTCTTCATGGTCAAAGGTACAACATAGTGGATGGAAGTTATAATTATGTCACCAAATACAATGATGTAATTTCTCATTATACTTAAAACTAAAAGAAAACTAGAAAGTAAACAATTAAGAGACACTGATTGGTGCCTTATGTGTTTTTCCTCATGTTTTGAGATTTATTTATATAAAAATAATACAATGGTAATAACTGATCATCATTTTGGAATGGCTATAGAAAATTCTGATACAAAATGTATAGCTCCGCTGGCATGCTTCATGGTTGCAATTTAGCTGGAGATCTTGTTCGTAATAGCAACTAGGGAAATGTGAGGCAAAGAGTCCTTTCGAAGTTAGCTTCACTCTGATTTCTTTACCAATGGCATTCCAAAAGCTGAAGAACAAAGCAGAATGTATGTATGTACTGAGCTGGTGAACATGGCCTCTTGATATTTTAGTGCTGAATGGCTGTATTGTAACTTGGGGAATGAAAAAATAAATAAAAAGTTTTTGCAGCCTGGTTGTCATATTTATGGATATGTGCAGTTATATTTGAGGCAAAAATGTGAGGGAATATGAACTTCATGTCATTTTTGCAAGAATATAATGTTTTTACAAAGTCCCAACATGCAGAATTTGATAAAGAGGCTTCTATACAGTGGTATCTGGAAATATAGAACTCTCTCCCAGCTTCATTCAGAAGATTCTTCAAAATATTGGCCTTCATATCTACTTCTAGGCTAGTTAGATGAGGATAATGACACTTTGCTTCTGATGATAGATTTGGACTTTAAATAAACTGGCAGCTTTTTAATGATCAAGGGAAATCATTTGGTCTTCTGGATCTAATTTCAGAATCCTATTTCATTAGTAATATTTTAGCTCTGAAAACAAGTTTTTGGTAAGAATTTTGTACAGTACTTTTACCTCAGCAAACAAGACAACTGGGCCTGTATCAAAAATCAAGAATCATAAACAACAATGTGATTATTCACTTCCTATAAAGACTTTCATGCCATACCCCATTCACACATTACTACTACTCTATTAGGGTTGTAAAAATCCCAAAAATCCAAAATCCAAACTTTAGAGAGCAGCAACATAATTATTCTGTGTCTTTTTGTTGCAATATTAAGTGACCTTAAGAGTTTTGTAGCCCAGATACAATAGCCCTGCATTACATATTTTATTCAGTAAAGCCCTATTCAGCAGTCACATTCAGTGAACTAGAAATAGGTTGGATTTTGTAACATATATGCAAAAAACCAACATGAACTAAAGTTTAACAAAAATTAAGTTTAGAACATGGTACAAGTGCATCTGCTAAATTTACTCCTAATCTGGTTAAGCATTTAGTGTAAAGCAGCTGGTATAAGGTTTGGTTCCTACAACTTATGGATATGTCATCTCAGAAATGTATTAAGAAGAACTCAGACAATACTAAAGATGACATGATAGTAGCGTTCAATATGTGAGAGGCTGTCACAAAGAAGAGGAAGAGGGAGACAACTTATTCTCCAAAGCCCCTGAGGGCAAGACAAAGAGTAAGACAAGGATGGAGACTTATCAAAGAGAGATCCAACCTAGAACTAAGGAGACATTGCCTTACAGTGAGAATACATTATCCTGTATTCTGTCAATACAGATGGATTTTTTTTCTCTTCCCAGTGACAACTGGTTGTAACACTGAGCCTGGGAACACAGAATTGTATCATGAGGATAGAGTTTCCCTGGGCCCATGTTTTTACAAGTTCTCCACAAGGAAGAGGGACAAACTATATATTGAAGCATTGAACCATATATTGACTGTTCCAGTATGTGTTGTCATCCATGAAACAAAGCAGCATGGGGGAAACACTCTCAGCAAATAGTATCATGTATTTTATTCAATGTACCATAGTAATGTATTTTTAGTTATCCAGCATTAATTATTACAGAGCAGATGGGGTACATTTTGGGATTATATGATCCCTTTCTACTATGAAACTTACTGGGTGGCCTTGAGAAAATCATTTTTTTTTCTGCCTGACCTACTATGAAGTGAGGGGTGGGGAAAACAGACCAAATCTGAACTGTAATATCATTTTAGACCAGCCGACCTCAACATTCTCCAGATGTGCAGGAGAATAGCTCCCAAGATTTCTAGGCAGTATGGGCCAATTAACTTCTGACCAAGAGATGGTAGTTAGGATCCCCCATATCGGGGATAAACTAGTGTGAGGGAGGTGACATGGTTGATTGAAAGATAGAGGAGAAATATTCCAGAATCAAAACTGTGCCAAGATGTTTGTACTTCTCTCTTGCTGTAAAGTCATGGTGCCATAATGCTGCATCTTCACCTTCTAATTTAGAGAAGCATGATGGGCAGAATTTGATTTCTTAGGTAAAATTGTCAAAAGTATTCATATTTTTGTTACCATGTGCCAAAAGTATGACTAAAACCTTCGAACCTGAAGCCAAGGGAGGAAGACTTTCTTGACATTTAGGAAACATATGCCTAAAGATCTGGATTCAGAAGCCTAGCCTGAACATCTTCAGTGGTGATGTTCAATCTATTTTTGTACTTTTCAGCATGGTTTTGCTTTGACTCTCCTGAGGTTATATGGGCGGTTACAATACTGGCAGAGTTACACAAATACTGTGTTCATAGCTCAGCAATCTTTGGATCCACATTTGGAGTTCAAGGTGGGTGGCATGTCAGCAGATGCCAATAGAGAGGCTACAGCAAGGTTGCTACAGAGACTTGGTGACTCAGTATAGACCCTATGCAAACTCTCAATTAAAGGGCCAGAAGTCTTTTCTAATTACTAAAAAATGATGGGCAAATCTCAGTTCAAGGCAATTATACTAATGACTATTTTTATCTACAACTCATCATCCACAATATTCAGAAATGAATGGCAACCAAAGATGCCTCATGTATATAGGATTTTTTTTAAAAAAGAGTATTTTATTTCTTGTAAAATTGCAGAACTGTAGCTGCACATAATACAAAGATTAATATGATCTGAAGAAGAACCAGAGTATAAATGGAAGGAGGGAATCCATGAGCAGGATAAGATGAAATGAAATATCATTTCCTGACTGTACGGATTACAAATATCCTTTCAAGCCTTAGGATATGGCTTTCCAATAACTCAAAAATTGGTTCAAAATGGCTGTTTTTCAGACTGCAGTTTCTCTATCCTTTCCTTCAAATAAGGTGAGATAGAGATTCTAGAAGACAATAGCAATAGCACTTAGACTTATATAAGGCTTCATATCATTTTTACAGCCCTCTCTAAGTGGTTTACAGAATCAGCATATTGCTCCCAACAATCTGGGTCATCATTTTATCAACCTCTGAAGGATGGAAGGCTGAATCAAACTTGAGCAGGTCAGGATGAAACTCCTGGAAGTGGACAGAGTTTGCCTGCAACACTACATTCTAACCAGAGGTGGTATTTATTTATTTATTATCAATTGCTTACAAGATAATAGGTATAAGTAAAAACATAGTTATGAATACATGGATACATATAAGAAAAATAAAAAAATATAAAAGAAACAATAGGACAGGGACGGTAGGCACGTTGGTGCGCTTATGTATGTCATAATGTATTTAGCATTATGTATTCAGCAGGTTCTGACCAGTTCTGGAAAACTGGTAGTGGAAAATTTGAATAGTTTGGAGAACCGGAAAATACACCTCTGACTGGAGATTTTACAGTATCCTTCCCCTGCCACGCCTACCAAGCCATGCCCACAGAACCAGTAGTAAAAAAATTTGAATCCCACCACTGATTCTAACTAGTGCACCACCACGGAAACAAGTCACTCCCATTTCCTTCCTTAAATGATCTCCCATTCCTGGTTTCAAATTGCACTGCTAAAACTAAGCCCACTCTCCCAAGAAATTTTAGTGACATGATTTCAGGATGTGTTTATTCAGTATTTTAAGAAATTTCAATAGTGTAAATGGAAGCAATTTTCATTTTAGAGGCCTCTGGCTCCCATTTCATCCCATCCTTTAAAAACCCACAAAATAGTGGTGGTAGTAGTGGAATAAAGAAATACAGATGGCTTCTTTTTATTGAGTTGATTGGTTCATCTGACTTTATCTCACTTTACCTTTCAAGAATTTTTCACAGACTTACATGTTTCAGGAAATGAAACTGGGCTCTTTTACAAGCAGTGTATGTAATCTACCATTAGGGTTATTTTCCATTTTGGGAGATGGCGACAGGCTGGTATATAGGTTCACTCATCTAGATTCCACCTCTGCCTATTTTGGGGCTTCGCATGTCTTTGCTGCAAGTGGCTAAACTAGCAAGTTACTCAAAGTGAATGAAATCTATAATATTAATAAAAGATCTTACCATCAGTCTTCCTTTAAGGGTCCTTCAGACGTATTGCTTCAATTCCCACATTGCCCAACCTATCTGATCTACAATCATGCTGGTTTATAGATTATGGGAATTGTATGACACATCCGAAGAATACTAGGTTGTCAACAGTTTCTTAATTATGGCATAAGGAGATCAGGCAGAAGTTTTTAAGCAATGTAAAACAATGCTAAAGAGCATTTAGGGAGCTTCAGTAAAAAAGGATGAAATAAGATTGGGAAGGCTTAACTTCAAATGGCAGCCATAGCTGTGGAAGTTTAATGGACAAGTGACTATTTTCCCATCTAACCTATCTTATAGGGTTATGTATTGGTACATAGCTAGGAGTGCCTGCAGAAAGGTCAAAAAAGTCAAGATGATGGCCACAACCATGCAAATGAAGGCCTGCTGCTAAATTATGTGCATCACACTGAGGCTTTGATTCAGAGGTGGTATTCAGCAGGTTCTGACCAGTTCTGGAGAACCTGTAGAGAAAATTTTGAGAAGTTTGGAGAACCAGCAAATATCATCTCTGACTGGAGATTTTAGAGTATCCTTCCCCTGCCATACCCACCAAACCACGCCCACGGAACCGGTAGTTAAAAAATTTGAATCCCACTACTGCTTTGATTGTATGGTTGTGGCCACAAGCTTGTTTTTTTTAAATTTTCCTGTGCGCTCACCCAATACTTGGCCTTGAGTTCCTGGAAAGAAAGCAAGGTAAAAATCTAAAGGCTTTTAAAAAATATAATGGAAGTATTAGCAACCTTTAACTTGACCATCATTAATGATCTTATTTCCATTTATGTATTTTTTTTCCTGATTGTTATATTAAAAGGAAGAAGGAAAAGAGTATGACCTATGTTAGACAACTTCTTTGAAAGCAAAAAAACCCAGAACTTTTCCAGTTCTTTTTTGCCATAAATCTGATTGCCAAAACTGAAGCCGCCACACAGAGAGGTAAGGAAAACATAAAAATTTAGAAATGGGGAAAAAAGTAAACAAAATAATAGTACAGTTCTTTACTGGGAGCAATGATCCTGCCAAAGCAGTCCCATAACTTTCAGTTAACCATCTCTCACTGAATGTGCGTTTAATTAAAACAAGAAACCAGGCAATGAGCTTTCTTTTAATTTTGTTAAATGCAGGTTACTTCTGAATTTAATTTAAAGTCAGCCTTCTAGACTAAAACCCTGTAACTAAAACAATCAAAACTTTTATTCCATGAGTGCTTCACCTGGAAGTTAATCCTGATTTATAGAGAGGGGCTTCATTTCTGAATAAACATGAATAAGGCAGCCTACCCTTCCCTTGTGGTTCCCCCATGTCCTGGACTACACTTTCCTTAAATGATAACAGTGATTGGGAGTAATGGGAACTGTAGTCCTACTCTTCTGGCCTGCTGCTGGTTAAGGAAGATTGGGATTTCCCCATCTAAAGCAAACAGAGATGGGTTAACTGAGGTGAGAGGATTGGATTTTGAAATCAAGATGTTCTCAGTGTAAGAAGGATAAAAGAAAATACTTGGGCCTTGAGGAGAACTACATATTGAAGGCAAGTATATCTTTTTTCAGATGATTTGCTTACTGCATTTTTAAAATTTCAGCTTTCCCATTTCTTTACTACTACACAACTCTCAATGAAGATTCTATACTTGTTGAAGATGCTTAATACTAACTAAGCCACTGGGGAAATGTTCTCTCTGAAGAGTTTATTCATTATCCTGAATAAGACTTAAACTTATAGTAAATAAACCATCAAGCTAACACTTCCTGGTTCTGATGAACAAAACTGTTTTTAATACATTTCTCAAACTGAGATCAGTATTAACATATAACAGAGGCCATCCAAGAAACTTATTGCTAGAGATCAAATAGCAAATGTATAAAATATGCAGCATTCCTACTTTTAATTTAGTAGACAGAGCAAACCCAGTCCACCAAACTATGCTAGTCAGTGGTGGGAATCAATTTTTTTACTGCCGGTTTTGTGGGTGTGGCTTGGTGGGCATGGGAGGGGAAGGATACTTAAAATCTCCAGTCAGAGGTGGTTCTCCAAACTACTCAAAATTTCCACTATCGGTTCTCCGGAACTGATCAGAACCTGCTGAATACCACCCCTGATGCTAGTCCTTTAGTTTTCTCTATCCATAGGATGAAAGCGAAAGTGATATACACGTGCACGCACACACACACATACACACACACACACAACTGAAGAGCAGAAATAAATAGTTGCTAAAATAAGGAAACATGTTGAGAAGTAATTCTGAATATTAGCCATGCTTTCTTAGTTAATACGGTTGGTAGTACAGCAAAATTTAATAGGCTATATTTCTTCACTTGAGGTTTCTAAATAGTTTGGCCAGCATGACGTTCTGTCTGTTTGACCATTCATTTATCTCTTCATCTGCATTTATTCTGAAAAGAAAAGGAACAAAATACATATCTTTTTAATGACTATATAATAATACTGTATGCACTATGGTTGACAAAACTTATGTAATAATAAACAAGTTAGCCATCAAGGTTCCTTGTTATTTTTTTTTTCTGTTAAAGACTACCAGGGCAACAGCTCTGAAGCAGTACTCTAAGGACAATTTGATCAGAGGTGGTATTCAGCAGATTCTGACCAGTTCTGGAGAACCAGTAGTGGAAATTTTGAGTAGTTTGGCAAACTGGTTAATACCACCTCTGACTGGAGATTTTACAGTGTCCTTCCCCTGCCACGCCCACCAAGCCATGTCCACAGAACCCGTAGTAAAAAAAAACTGAATCCCACCACTGAGTTTGATCCTGTCCACTATTTGTAGGAAGAATTTGAGGAATAACTGAAGACACTTCACTTTGCCTGGTGTCTCTTATTTTAATATTTTCTAAAGAATATTGGAGTCTTGTACCTCAAGGGCATGTCAGTACTTTTCATGTACCCTTTAAATGGGATTATAGTTTACTGGCTTGCAAGGTAGTTTCTGGATTAGCTTGCACTGAATAGCATGATTGTGCTTGGGATAAAACTGGGATTGGTTGTGCTTCTGGCACAATGTCCAAAATGCACCCAAACTGTCCACTACTGTTCTTACTGTTAGCAGAGAATATTGAATGTGACATGGGTTCAACTAAGATTGGTAATTTAATTTACATTTCCTCTTTCTCAGGCAAGTTGGCAAGCATGTTCTGAAGAGTAAAGGGCTAAAAGAGTAAAGCACAGCCTGTAGAATGCCAACAATACCAGTCCAGTCTAGAATTTCTAGGGCCAAATACATGTCAAGGTGCCTTCCTATTCTCTAGATGCCAAATGTGAAGGGCGAAAATCCCCAGGCTATGGAAAACCAACTCTGCATGTTGGCCTCACTAGCCTCTCTTTTAACTTGATTTGTCTCTTATCTAGTCAGGAATCAATTGTTCTTTAATTGAGATGTCATCTCTGCATGAAGGCCATACTTTTAATGCCTACTCTGTTGGATAATTGGCCAGTGAGTTTATTGCCCTCCATTTCAAAATATGGCTTGTCTTCTACATGGCAATAAGTCTAATTTATATTTGGACTTGTTTTCTTTGAAGGTTTGAAATAGCATTGTCCTTCACGCTATCAGTTGGATGGATTGTTAAGAAGGCAAGAAAAAAAAGTTCTTAGTTAAGAACTAGTTTCTGAATCCAATCAGCCATGGAGAGTGAAATGCCTCGTAAAGCTCACTACCTGGCATTTAATAGCACTTATAGCAATAACAAATATACTTATATACTGCTTCCGTGCTTTACAGCCCTCTCTAAGTGGTTTACAGAGTCAGCATATTGCCTCCAAAAATCTGGCTCCTCATTTTACCCACCTTGGAAGGATGGAAGGCTGAGTCAATCTTGAGCCTGGTGAGATTTGAACTGCCAAATTGTAGGCAGCTGGCAGTCAGCAGAAGTAGTCTGCAGTACTACATTCTAACCACTGCACCATCATGGCTCATAGGTGAGTAATGGTCTAATTCCCAAAGTTCAAGAGATGGTCCACTGATTCTTGCTAAGCATAATCAGAATATGAAAAGCAATCCCTACCAACATTTTTCTCAAAAAAAAAAAAAAAAAAAGGTGGGGGAGGGAAACAGCTTAGATCAATGATGTATTGTATGTTTTGGATGCAGAAGATTTGAGGTTTAATTCCAAGCATTGCCAAATAAACCTGGGAAATTCCCTGCTTAAAATCTTGAGGAACTTCTGCTGGTCATGACACAGTATTCTGCTAGATGGTTTGATTTGGAAGACGGCAGCTTCCTGTGTTCCAGTATTGCTTGTTTATGTATACAAGCACCATCTGTTTGTGAATAACTTGAATTATCTGCCAATAAGGGAGAAATGTATCTGATTCAAACAAAAGCTTCAGGGAAACAAACCAGTTACTTGTACTTTGAACTTTGCTTGACATTATGTGTCCTTGGCAGTAACAGGATTCAGACACACAACTATAAAGGTCTTTCAGAGGAAAAGGTAAATTTCCAACAGCCTCTGGAAATAAAGAGCTTCTTTTTCCTTTCAAACAAATCTATGCAACTGATCAAATACAGGGACTTAAAACATATTTTCAATCAACGTAAAACTAGTTTGGAGAGAACTAGTTATAGGCAGTACTTGTTTGGCATCATGCTGAAATGCACTCTGTGTTGCAACTTTGTGTGATACATCCGTCTTGAAATAGGATCCCATCATCTCCAACAGAAAAAAAAGTACTGCATGATATCTAAGAATATTAATATCAAGTTCTTCCACATTGCTTTTTTATTACTTGTGAAGTGATATGCTTTTTCCCCGTCAAAGTAATAAGCTGTATCCACTAAAATGCATGATGGAATAACATGGCAAAAGATGTGCCCTAATCTTGCAACAATGGAAATGAATGAAGGCCAGCCCAAGGCATTTGGTGTATGAGGTTAAAGACAAAATAACACTGCTTTCCATTATATTTACAGAAGCCAACTGAACTGTTACTTGAATTTTGCTTCAGCATTACACAACAGTAAGGCCCTATCCTGGCAGCATCAGCTAACTGAAGATTGCAAGAGAATGTGTGTCATATCATTGTGTCCAAGAGATAGGAAATGCTAACTAGTGTTACTTTCCAGCATTTGCCCTTTGAATCAGTTGCTTTACTGCCCAGTAACATAATCAATTCTGCCATTAGTAAAAAATCTGCTAATATAAAGTGTCCCCCCCCAAAAAAACAACTCATGGTTCCTCCACATGAGATATTTTTGCTGATGTAACATTGGTACTGACTGAGCTTGAATATTTTCACAGTATTAGTATTCTCTGCAATCAATTAGCTTATCTTCCACCATTAGGGTATAGTTTTGCAATATTAATGTTGGAACTGAAATATGGGCTGCTTCTCATCAGCAAGAATTCTTCATTTCATCCCATCTCCCTGCTGCGAAGGCAGCTACTTTGATATGCTACCATGCTTTTTAAAAATGGTTTCTTAATCTTGCTTTTTAAATTAAATGACCCCTTTTTTTCTTCTTCCTTAAAAAAATAGCACAACAAAGTGGATCTATGACAACTTGCCATGGACAACTCACTGTGGGATAAGAGTTACATTCATATTCACACCAGATAAGTTATCTAAGATGTATAAAACTATGTCAAATGAATGTAAAAGAGGGGACTTTTAACCATCTATGATGGACATGAGATAAAGCAAAAAAAAAAGGAGTATGATTCATATTTTAATACAGAAAATTGTGAAAATGGAGATAAAAATGAAACCAGCACTTTTCCTCTTGGGCATAATAGAAAAAGAACTGGAGAAAACATTTGGAACTTTATTATATATGTTGACTGCAGCAAATTGATGGACTTGGATGAAATGGCAAAATTGACCACTTTGATTAAAGAAAAGAACATAAGTATTTTTGTTTCCACATGGAGTTCATGGCTTCTGAACTTTGTGCTTGATGTGGAAAAGAATGAAACTCTGACTGGATTTTACCGATTAGTCTGATAGATCTTTATAGAAATGGCTTAAATTGAATTGTTGAATTGTCCTACAGCGAGTTGTGTTGCCACAAGTTAGCTATAGCAAGTTGCCTGAATAGGCCATGCCGAGGGGGCTGAGGTGAGTTGGCCCATTCTGCAATAAAGCATTGATATGAAACTAGGGCACTGCTGCATGCCAAACTTGGCATTCTTTTGTTGGTCAACTGGAAGGATTGGTGGTTGATTTAAGGGAAGGAATGATCACTGCAAAAAAGTGTTAATGAAGACAGATGCTTCAGCAATTTTGCGGATTTCAGGGAGTTAGAATACTTCTTTGGGAGTGTCCCCTAACCAATAAGGCTTAGAAACGTAATTTTGGGCATAGGATGACAAATTATTATGTAAATTTAGGATTCATTTCTGGGAAAATGTATTAAGTATGCCATATTGAACTCCTGGTGGAAAGGTGGAATGTAAACCCACAAAAAAATAATCAAGAGAAATAAATAAATAAATAACAAAATATATGCTGAGAAAAAAACTAAATATATTTTATTTCAATCATCTGATTTTCAGCATTATACTTAGGCTTGCTGACTCTCAAAATATGTGTGAGTTGGTAAAGAAATGACTCAAAAAGTATTTAAAACCACAGAGGTCAAGTCAGGGCTATATATGGGAGCTGACCAGAAACCAAGAGCTCTATAGCAGCAATGTGATGATCAAAAATAAAACAGGTCCAGCTTTCCACCTATCCCAAGAAAGAAATAAACAAAATGTAAATACAGAAGTATCAGATGTATGGAAATGCAGTACCAGCATTTTGCAATATTCCCTAGCATCCTAACAGCAGCACCATTCTTCATCCTGGGAGTACAGTAATTTCCCTAAGAGTGAGTTCTGAAATTTTCTACCAGGTATGTATGTGTTTTCTAGCAGCTGTACAATAAGAAACAGAGAGCAAGTGAGATAATTGCTTCATAAAATCAAGTACTGTTTTAAAAACAGTAGAATGGCTCTAAAAATGTTCTTTGTTTAGGTTTGACAAAGCTGGGAGAAGGTATTCTCCTGCCCCCAAGTGGCTACACTGTATAATTCACTTTTGCCATAAACTCTCTCGTGTTTCAGGCTTAATTCTGGTGGGACGTAGAAAGATAATACTAATCTGGACAGTGATCAGATTAAACATTACATATATACACTATATATATATTTCTTAAGTTTTCGGTGGTATTTATATGTATAGTATTCAGCTTTGTTCGGGTATTTTCCCACGTCATTATAGTTGTGCTTTTAAAGTTGTAGCAACGTTTCGGCAGAATCTCATCTGCCATCATCAGGCTTCTGTATTGTGTTCGTCTGTGAGTCAGACTTTCACAGCCATTTCCGTTTTAAATTTGGGGCTAGCCTACGCTGTGCCAGAATGGTTTTTTCTTCATCCTGATTGGTTGGGAGTCTTGGTCTGTGTTTATTGGTCTTGGAGTTTGCTGTGTTCTGCTTGATTGATGTTTCTAATATCTTCTGTCTGTTTTGTAGCTTTTTTTGTCTTATTGGCTGGCAACATTGTGTTTCCTGTATTGGAGGCATTTAGTGCGGCTTGGCTCCGAGTAAATGGACGGCCATCATTTATTAGGAAGCTAGGTTTCATCTGGGTGCCTGGTTGGGGTGTGTTTGAGCTGGAGGTATTAGGGGCGATCTGTTTGTGCCCAGGTGTTTGCCTGGCTTGTGGTGTGGAGATTTGTTTGTTTGTGAGTGCAGGCTTCCAGATAATTGACAGTCTGGAGGAGTCATCTCTTCTATTCATGCTTCCAGGTCATTTTTCAATCTCTATGGCTTCTCTGATAATTCTGTAGCTGGGGTTTTCTATAGTGGCTAGGGTTTTGGTGCCATTGAAGTTGATGCTATGACCTGTGGCTTTCATGTGTTGGACTAGTGAGGAAGTGTGTTCCAGCTTTTTTACTGGATTTTTGTGTTCATCGAGGCGGGTACTTGTTCTTCTATCGGTCTGTCCAATGTATGTGGCAGGGCATGATGCACAGGAGACTTCATATATGCCTTGGTTTTCCAGGTCAGTTTTATCTTTGGAGTTTCTAAGGATGGCTGCTATTTTTCTGTCTGATTTGAAGGCAGTCTTGATGTGATGCCTGTGTAGTATCTTACTGATTTTGTCTGTAGTACCTCTTATGTAGGGCAGGACAGCTGTTCCATAGGTCTGTTCATCTTCTAGGTCTCCATTATGTCTCAGTGTGTTTTTGTGGATCAAGCCGGTGATTTTGCTTTTGTGGAAGCCGTTGGCTGTCAGTACTTTAGTCAGGGTGCATAGTTCAGTCTTAATGTGTGTCTTGTCTGCCAGGCGTTTGGTTCTGGCAATTAGTGTTTTAGCCACGGAGTTTATCTGTGCTGGGTGGTGGTGGGATTGGGTGTTGAGGTAGCGGTTGGTGTGTGTTTTCTTCTGGTATATGGTGTGTCCTAGTGGGCCATCTGTTTTTTTGTAGATTAGTACATCTAGGAATGGTAGTTGTTTCCAATACAGGAAACACAATGTTGCCAGCCAATGGCACCAAAACCCTAGCCACTATAGAAAACCCTAGCTACAGAATTATCAGAGAAGCCATAGAGATTGAAAAAAGACCTGAAAGCATGAATAGAAGAGATGACTCCTCCAGACTGTCAATTATCTGGAAGCCTGCACTCACAAACAAAAAAATCTCCACACCACAAGCCAGGCAAACAAACACCTGGGCACAAACAGACTTCCCCGATACCTCCAGCTCAAACACACCCCAACCAGGCACCCAGATGAAACCTAGCTTCCTAATAAATGATAGCTGTCCGTTTATATGAAACTCCAAGACCAATAAACACAGACCAAGACTCCCAACCAATCAGGATGAAGAAAAAACCATTCTGGCACAGCGTAGGCTAGCACCAAATTTAAAACAGAAACAGCTGTGAAAGTCTGACTCACAGACGAACACAATACAGAAGCCTGATGATGGCAGATGAGATTCTGCCGAAACATTGCTACAACTTTAAAAGCACAACTATAATGACGTGGGAAAATACCTGAACAAAGCTGATACTGTAAAATCTCCATTACCTTCCCACTCCTGCAGGAAGGATACAGCAAAATCCCCATTCCCTCCCCACCCCGCTAACCTGCCTTTCAGCTCTGTTCTCCTGTGCAGGGCAACAAAAGAAGATCCAGCCGATTAGCTGGGACTTGGGAGGCAGAGAATAGATGGGGGCAGGGCCAGTCAGAGGTGCTATTCCAAACTACTCAAAATTTCCAATACCAGTTCATCGAAGAACTGGTCAGAACCTGTTGAATACCACCTCTGTAACTGCTATTGCTAAATGTAGCTAATGTAGCTAAGAAAAAAACAACCATCACTATCAAATATTTCAAAAATGGAAAAGATAAATATCTGTATGAATCTAGTCTGAGTTCTAATAGTATTTGCTTCAAGAAAGGAACCTAACCCACTAAAGCAAAAAGTTGAGATTGGAGTGTGTTTATCTTGTACTGTGCTACGAGGAGTTGGAAGTCAATGCCACCTTTTTTTTTCTTTCTCTTTCCCTTTGTATCTCACATCCCCTTTCCCGTTTCCCTCCCTTACTTTCCCACTTTTTTCTTTTCTTTTTTGTATTTTATATAATAAAAATAAAAATGATAAATACTAAAAAAAAGAGAGAAACTTAACCCACTGAAAAGGCAATGTTAGGTTACTTTAATGTTTACCCTTTGATTGCCCACAAAACACTGCATTTTCATTAAACACACCACCCTTAGTGTGAGATATTATCTAAATAGCTAGATTATAATTAAATAAAATGTTAAAGTTAGTGGTATAAAGCAAACCATATATGTGACACATAATTCATTTTCAATATTTTATTTCATCAGTATTAAACCTATGTAGTATATCCTAATTATTTGCCTGTTTCCATTTTTCCAAACATATCTCCACCTTTTGATTTTTATCTTTTATCTTTTATCCAATTCATTCTGTGCAATCCATCAATCTGACAAAACTGGTAAAAGTCCTTTTTCTCCTTCTCCCTCCCTCCTCCTCCACTTTCAATTCCATTCCAAGAATACTGCGGTGCTGGAGTGACAGGAAACACCAAGAATTCAAAGACTGTAAAAAGATGACACTTTTTCAAAGGATGAAGGAAAGGCAGAGAATACTATTTACGAAATGATGGGATCAAGTAATTTTTGATACCGGACAGGAGGGCTCTTATGCCTTTCTAGCCATAACTTTGACAGGCGAATAAGCACAATTTTGTTGCAGACAAGAATAATCTAAAGTCAAAACTAAAACATGAACATTATATGGCCCAGATTATAAAATGATTTTAAAAGGAAAGTCTTTTATTGTGACAAGGATTGGGAGCCTTTCTTGACCAGCCTTTTATTGACACCCCACCCATTTGCCCCCCACCAGCTTCCAGGTGAGTATTTGCTCATCTCCTCCTCTGCGGGGCTTGGCTCTTTGGTCACAGATATTGCCCCATCACTTGAGGGTCGGGATGCAGACGCAGAGATGCTCCTCCAAACAATCAGCGGCCTTTAACACGGAGTTTAACTTTTCCATGGCGTTACCATCTATTCTGAGAGCTTAACAGAGGTCTGAGCTAACAACCCCGCGTGTAAGAGTGCGCGTGTCATGCTCACGCGGTGTAGGTTTTCTCAAGGCCTTGAAGGGAAGGCATATCGGAGGACGTGGACCCGGGCCAAGAGACGGTGGGCCGACCCTTGCCCTCTTGGGCGAATAAGGAAACGCGCGTTTCCCCTCCGCAGCTTATTTTCTCGGCAGGCTTAGCTTTTTCGCGAGGACGAGCCGCTAACCCGGAGAAATAGCCTCGCCCATCTACTTGTTTTCCCAAGCACGGAGCCCCAAAGGAAGGAGAGAGCAGCTTAGGCCGCAGCGCGGCGCGGTCTTCCGGTGCTCCGGACTAAACCCGCCGACGTCCAGCGTTCCGCGATTTGTTGCCTGGCGGCCACCGTCTCCTCCATTCTGAACAACCCCTCCCCCTTTAACCGGGCGGAGACTAGGGGACGCTCCGGGAGTCGCATGGCATTTTTTCGGTCGCAACGTCAGGTAGAGCAGCGCGTCTCTCTGTAGAACCCTCCCCCTCCCCTTGTCGCCTGGGCAACGAGCAGTGAACCTCTCCGGACAGAGTTTGATGGGGCCGATGAGGCCTTGGGGACACGCGTTCCGCAATAGCGAGGTGACATATAGGTAGGCAGAGAGAGAGAGAGAGAGAGAGATAGACTGACACACACACACATAGGTAGATACTTAGATAGATAAACAGACACACATAAGTATATAGGTAGATAGACATAGATCGTTAGATAAAGAGATAGATACACACACACATAGGTGGGTAGGTAGATAGGAAAATAGATATAGACAGACATAGATCGATAGATATAGATCGATAGATATAGACATAGGTAGACAGACAGACAGGCACACAGATACATAGGTAGATAGATAGAGTTAGGGGTAGGTAGAGATAGGTAGATACTCGCTCTCTCTTTCTGTGTATTTATTTATTTATTTATTTGATTTGCCAATTGTTTACAAGATAATAAGTATAAGTGTATACATAGTTGTGAATACATGAAATGGGTACATATAAGAAAAATAAAAGAATAAGAGAAACAATAGGACAGGGACGGTAGGCACGTTGGTGCGCTTATGCTTATGGTGCGCTTATTTGTGTGTGATTCTGTGTCTATATGTGATTATGTGCCACCAAGTAGATTTATAATCCTAGTGACCAAATAGATTGATTTTCTCCATGCCAACGTGTCCCTAACATGTTCTTTCAAGTTTCCCAATGGTGCACCCCTCACCATTGTAACTGAATCCATCCACCTTGCTGTTGATGTTCTTTTCCTGTTTCTACTTTTCACAGCATTGGGATCTTTTCCAAAGAGCTGGGTCTTCCTATTATTTGTAAAATAACCTGTTTCTGAACATTTGCTCCTGGGATGAGAATTCTGGATTGATTTGTTCTATGATCTATTTGTTTATTTTTTTTTTTTGGCTGTCCAGAACTCTCAGGAATCTTCCCCATCAATATTTATGCATATGTGTGAATGGATAGATGAATGGATGGGATGAATGGATCGATGGATGTGTATGTATCTGTATATGTGTATTTGTGTGTATGAGAAAGAAAGGGCTATGAAACTCTGGCCACCATACATAGATTACTCATTTCAGTTCAGATATGAATATCAATGAGATCAATGCAACTTGCAGATGCCAAATACTTCACTGTTGGCCTGAGTCATATTATCCTGAAGTCATAATGTGGTTTCCTTGGTTACTGTAGGAGTAAACCCAGCCATTGGGAATGGTGATTAGGATGTTGTATGCTCTCAGCCAGTTTATTCAAGAACTAGAAATCACAGTTTACAGGTAATCCTTGACTTAACAACCATTTGTTTAGTGACCATTCAAAGTTATAAAAGCACTGAAAAAAGTGACATTACTGGTT
The DNA here is from genome assembly GCF_049901735.1 of Notechis scutatus. Taxonomy (NCBI): domain Eukaryota; kingdom Metazoa; phylum Chordata; class Lepidosauria; order Squamata; family Elapidae; genus Notechis; species Notechis scutatus. The sequence continues at coordinate 42,393,476 of NC_142025.1, read as the reverse complement.
TTCTCCTCATGATAATGTGATCACACTTGGCAACTGGTATGTGTTTATGACAGCTGCACTCTTCTGGGATCATGTGATCATCATTTGTAATCTTCCCAGCTAGCTTCTGACAAGCAAAGGCAACAGGGAAAGCCAGTATCTATTTGCTTAATGACTGCATAATTAACCTACCCACCACAGTGATTCTCTTAATAACAGTGCAAAAAGGTTATAAAGTGGGGCAAAACTCAACAACTGCCTTACTTAGCAACAGAAATTTTAGGATCAATTGTGGTCATAAGAGGAGGACTGTTTGTACTTTAGTGTATAAAGGAATGCTTCTAGATCAGGAGGTGTCAAACTCAAGGCCTGGGAGCTGGATCCAGCCTGTGGGGTGCTTAGATCTGGCCTGCAGGGTCACCCTGGAAACAGTGAAGGATCAGCCCACGGTGCGTCTGCCGGTGAAAACAGGCTCCTGAACTCTGTTTTTGACTGCGATGGCCTCCTGCAACCCTCTGCCAGTGAAAACAGAGCTTGGGATGGCCGTGTGCAAGCTCTATTTTTGCTGACAGAGGATTGCAGGAAGCCATCACAGCCAAAAACAGAGCTTGGGAGCCCGTTTACCTGGTAGAGTGCTCGGGTCACCACAGGTACCCTCAACACAAGTGACATCGAGTTGGACACGTTTACCCCAGCCACACCTACCCCGTCCCCCCAAGATCAAACACAACCATGATGCGGCCCTCAATAAAATTGAGTTTGATATCCCTTTTCTAGATGAACAGTACTCCCAAGTTCTGTCTTTTTTTTACTGATTAGAAAGGCTGGAAGAAGTTGGAAAACAAAGATGTTCGACCTATAAGGTCAAAACACTCTCATAAGAATTCCATCCTGTGCAGTGTAGTCAATGAGATCTGATCTGGAAGTTCTCTTCGTTAGCCCACTCTTAAACTGTAGAAATTATTTTATTTTAGAAAAATACAAAATATAGACAAAATACCAAAATAAATTAAACTTTTTGAAAAAAATCATATTAACTATGTTTCCATTGTTTATTTGCATTTCTATATTCCTTTGCTATTGTGATGTCTACATTTTTTATCATTTATTCCCCATCTTATTGTTGTAAGCTGCTCTTAGTAGCCCCACAGCGAAATGGGTGGAAAATAAATTTAATAAATCCTTAAAGTTAATAATAAAAAGGAAAAGAAAAGAAAGGAGAAAAATGGAAAACAGAGAAATAAAAATGTCTATCTTACACCAGAAGTGTTGCAGGTTATAATTTGGGAATCATTGTACTAAGCTATTCTAATATGAACAGTCATGAAAGTAGTATATGTGTTCCTAATGCAAAACATTTTTTTTTAATCATTCAAAAAATTATTGAATACAATCCTATGGCTACTCTAGATACTGTTAAAGGTAATGTCAGATCTTATATGTTCAACAATATATTATTTCTCCTCCTCCCCCCCCTTCCTTCCCCCCTCAGTTTGATGTCCTAATTCAGCAGATAAATGCTTTATTGACATTTAGGGTCCCTAAGGATTCCTTTAATTATTCTCTAACTCAGACTTGATCCTCATGAATAGAACTTAATAGTAGATACATAGTAAAACTAAAGTACTATTTTAAATGTTGTCGTATTTCACACCAAAACTTAGTTGTTTTAAACATCAGTAATATAATAGTATTTGTAACAATCCAAGCTACTCTCTCGCTTGAAAATGCTAGCTGTAAACATTCAAAATGTTAATGGAACATTAACCATGAAATACAAAAGCATATTCACCCAAACTGAATGAGATTGGCCAATTTACTGAGCAACAGCTAGTAACTTAGCTGATGTTTCACTCTATTGCCATCTGATTGTACTTCTCTGGTAGCTCCAGTATTCAAATTTGGGCATCTTGAATGTTCCTAGAACTGGAAAAACATGACTGAATTCTTAACCTTGTATCATTGCAGCATAATAGACATATATCTTCATTTCTTTATATAGATCTTCCATCATGCTGACTGAAAATTCTCAACAAAATTCTGACACATCTAGAAGGCCTAAGTTTGGAAAGCATTTCTGTATCTTTCCAACAATGTTGCATTTTAGATCAATTTGTCATATTTAGTAGACTGCCTCTATGTTGACATTAAGCAAAATTTGAGAAGTGTAGTGCAAGTTTTGCCAGACAGGGAGTTTATAGATTAGACTTTTGTCTTAGCAGGAAATCTAAGAAATATAAGAACATGAGAAGAAAAGTTTTATAATTTAAAGCAGGGGTACGTCTCAGGCCCATTGGGAATTGGGCCATGCAAACTGCGGGCGAGCACATGAAGCTTCATTAACGCATGCACGGGATTTAAGTTGCATGTAAAACCAACCCCACCTCCCGCCACTGACATCACCTCTGCCCTTCTGCCAGACCATGGAGCTAAAAAGGTTGCGGACCACTGATTTAGAGAATGCATATGATAAAGTACATGGACTTGACTGATTACATGTTTTGTATGAATATGAAATACAATAGGATGGTTTCTAAGTGTAGCAAGTGTGGTATATGATGAAAGTAAAGCATGCATGCATTGTGAATAAAGGAATGCTAAGTGAATTGTTCAGTAGGGACTAGGACAACAAAACGTAATGTTCTATTCACTATTTAAGACATTTATGGATAAAAAATATGAAGAATGTTTGTGATGAAATTAGGGAAGTATTCATTACATGAATGTATGTATGTATATTTTTATATGCAGACAATGTATTGGGTAGATTTGCAACAAATGTTTGATGCAATGAAGCATATAGACCTGAAAGAGAAAATAGCATGAACAAGGAAAAGTGTGTGGTGTTGATATTAATTATCTTAACTTTTTCTTATCTTATTATGTTTTAATTTCTTTTCCTATTTATTTGTATGAAAATAGATGATAATTTGATTATTACATACACACACACACACACACACACACTGGTTTTTTTCCTTCCCATCACTTGAAGAATTACAGTTTAGTGATAATTTTCCAACAAATGGAGAGGCCAAACTCAAAAGTTTCAGAGGCTGAATGTGATACTGGTTTTTTTGAATATTCCCTTCTTTTTGTTTGCATCGATTACAGAGATTTTGTGTGTGGAAAACATTTTCAAAGTCCCATACATATCCCCTCCCCCTTGTGTATCTATTTTACACCCATTGCAAGCATTGTAGTAGTATTTAACCAAGTGGCTACATAACGCATCTATCTGTCTTACTTATTTTTATTTTGCTTCCCTAGAACGAATACTGAAGCTAGTAGAAACAGAAGATAATCCAGTGCTCTTTCTTGAACATTATGCCAGGCAGTGTGTGTCATCATGTGTCGCAAGTAAGGACACTGTACAAAAAGATCCTTCAGCTTCACCGTGTATTGCCCCTGGAACTGAAAGCACTGGGAGATCAATATGTGAAAGATGAATTCAGGCGACACAAATCCATCAGTCTTCAGGAGGCCCAGCACTTCCTACAGGAATGGGAGGCAAGTGATTTCTTCTTCACTTGGAGTTACCTTGCTTTAATTTTGGTTTTGGTGTTGAGCCTTTATCATTTGCACCCCAAAGGCCATCTGCAATTCTCCCAGTTACCCCTGACCTCCTTAAAATGTTGCTGTTGAATTGAAATGCTTAATATGACATCAGTAGAAAATTGTTAAGTGTTCAGCAAGTAAACATGCTACTTGTATTTAATAATTAAAATAATTTTAAGGAAATTTAACATAAAAAGAAATCAGATGATGCAGTTTTTCTCCTAAGCTTACCACCTTATTTATTTTGGATATTTGGACTTTTAGTACATCTTTTTATATTTTACTTAAGTTTAAATGTGGTCCTTTATCCAAATAAAATTTGGACTTTATCTTACTGTGCAGTCTTTCTGGTAATCTTAAATCAGAATAATGTGTTTTACTTGTTCCATAAATAATGTATATTGCAGGGCACCAGCTTCATTTTTTTTTTGACAATTAGGACAAGGGGGCAATAGCCCAAGGATTAAAGACGCTCAGGTTTTTTTAAAATTTTCAAATAAACTTTATTAAATAGAAAAAGTTAAAATATACAAATATACAAACTCAAACGACAAAGATTCATACAGACAAATGTCACAATAATCTCTGTGCTAAAACTAATTAAGCTTTTCTTTGATACATTTGACAGTGAGTTAAATATTTCCTAGATTATATTATGTGGCAGTTATTTCTTGCTTCCTATAGGTTCTCTATTATTTGTGTTCTATCAAACATAATGTTCTGCTATTAATATTTATTGTTGGATTATACTTATTTATTTTTACCGGTGAATTCCTTTTATTAATTGTTTAAAGGACGAGGGAGTCTAAGTCTTGCATTAACAATTTCTGTTTGTTATTGTATGTATCATAATCTGTTTCATAAATTTGTTTTCCCCCCTTGATTCCCCTTTTCATTTTTTTTACATTCTAGCCAACCGTACCACCTATTCCAGATTGAGTAAAATTCCACCTCTTCTTTTCCTTTTAATTTTAATGTGAGTTTTTCCATTTCTGCACATTCACATTTTTTTAAAATAATAAATTGTATTGGTGGTATATTAGGCGATTCCAAAATTGAGACAGTGAAATACGTGCCACTGTTAGGATATGGATAATCAAATATTTTATTTTGGAGGGATGACCTTCCTTAATGATACCCAGAAGATACAATCTAGGTTACCACTCCAATCCACCCTGGACAATTTCTTCTAACCAAGTTTCAATTCTAATCCAAAAATTTTTGACCACTGGGCATGTCCATCAGAGATGGAAGTAGGTTCCATGATTCCCTTTGCATTTCCAACAAGTTGGATTGGATGTTGGGTATATTTTTGCTAATCTGGAGGGTGCAAGATGCCATCTATATATCATTTTATATAAGTTGTCTTTATAAGACACAGATTTAGTTATTGTAAGATTTCTCTGCCAGATTTCTTCCCAGTCTTCTAAGTCTATATTATGGCCAAAATTTCTTGTCCACGCTATCATTGGTCCTTTCACAATTTCTTCAGCTAATTCATATTCCAATAGATAATTATATAATTTAGATATCATATTTTTATCTGGGCACAAAAGTATCTTATCAAATTTAGTGCTTTTTGATTCTATTCCAAATTCTTTTAAATCTTTCTCATATCTTTTTTTTTTGAAACAAATTTTATTAATTTTTAGAGACAAACAAAACATAAAGCTTGTAGACATTAAACCTCTTTCCCTTGTCAATTTTTACAAGGCAGATAATACATTATTTTATACAGTGTGATTTTAATATATCCCATTTCTACTTAAATATCTTTTAACACTCTCATTTCTTCTCTTTAAATTTAGTCATCCTATTCATATTTCCCTCTGTCTTGTTTGCAATTATTCTCCTCCCGCTTTCCTCCAAGGTTTTATTAAATCTCAGATAAACATACACACACAAAACACATAAAGTAAAACTTCTTTTTCAAAAAGTAGCTTGGCCCCGGATTACCTCTCTTTGTATGGACTTCAATTAAATTCATATTCATCTTATATGCCATTACCTATCTTAATTACCATTCTGTGTCTTCTTTATAACTTCTCCCCGCTTTCCACTCTTCTTAATTCTATTTTGTTTATTATCTTAATTTAAATCATTATATTTCTATCCTTTGTCCATTCTTTTCCAATTGTCTATTTATCTCATTCCCCATAATAAAATAAAAGAATTTCTCCTGAAATCACAAATCAAAGTATGATGCCTTTCCATCGCACCTCTAAATTAACATTTAAGGTAACACCAAGTTCCCTATCTGATTCTGCTTAGTACATACTACTTACAAAAAGAAAATAGTAAATCCATAACATAATTAAATATATAATTAAACATTAAATCTCATAACATTCCAATTATCTATTTCAAAAACAAATATTACAATAATATATTCATACTAACATCCACACAATAGTCAATTAAAATCTATATTTAAACTAAGTATTTTAAACCTTCCTTTTAATATTTTATTAAATCTTAAATTCTACCATTATTAAACCTTTAATATTTTAGTCTTTACTCAAGTCTTATAAAATTATAATTTTCTATTTCTAATACAAATACTACAATACTATCTTATGTACCTTGCAGAATCCTTTTAAAACAAAATTATATTACCCTTTGTCCCTGAAAAACAATTTCTTTTTCGCATCTTGTTTCATACCCTTGTGGCCTTTTTCCCACTTCTTCCTCCCTGTCTTATCCCATCTGGTCTTTTTACCCCCCTTAACTTCCCCTCTCTGTTGTATTTCTCTTTCCTTTTGCTTTCTAGCCTTGTATTGATTTTGCATCTTATTTTTCACTTTCTTAGATATTTTTTTAAGTCTTATATCCTTTTTCCCCCTCTCTTTCTCCTTCCTTTCTTAATCAACTCTGTGGGTTCGTTAAAGATGGCTTCTTCTTCTTCTTCTTCTTCCATCAGTTGTTGTATTTGCTGATAAGTAGCAAGCGCCATTTCTAAAAAGCAAAAAATTTCTCCCACATCGTTTTTCTTTATTTTGCCATATTCCTCTCTCAGTTCATCAGCAGATAAAGTCATTGTAAATCCTCTTTCTTCTTCTTCTTCTTCTTCTTCTTCTTCTTAAAACAGCCAAAGATATTTCCAAGCTTAAAACAATTCCCAAAGTCCCAAAGTCATCAAACAATCCAAACAAAGCACAAAGTTCTTCCCTTCTTCCTGGGTTAATATCTCAGTTGCAAAGGGAGAAAAAAAAAAGCCAATCTGTATTTTAAATTCTTATTACAGTAACCTCCAATCTCCAAAATCTTCCAGGCATCTCCTTCAACAAAATCTTAATATAAGTTTTCCTTTTGTCCTCTCCCTTCCCATTTATAACAAGAAGCTTTAAATTTTTACCTTTTGTAAAATAGTAGGATTTTCAGTATTCATTTATTAATTCCATGTGGAAGGAGAGTAAACTTTCACTTTAAACACTTTCACTTGCCGCTTGCAAATCTCTTCTGGAAACAAAGTATCTTTCAAAAAAACCCCCAAATCTTAGATTTCAGGGTATTAAATGTATCTTCTAGTCCCAGTTCAGCCAAAAAAACTTTCGCTTCAAAACTTTCTCCTTCTTCCTCCAGCACGATCTTGTCCGGCTGCTGGCTTCTTTGTGGCGGCCATTGCTGACCGCCGCTGGACCGACTTGAGAAAAGGAGGTTGTACCGGGTGGGGAAGGGTCTGCGAACACCCCAACCCCTGTCCGGATCCTCCTGTCTTCAGTTGCCTCTATGGGGCAACCTTATCCTCCAGACCCGTCTGGGTCGGAGGAACCAAGAACGGCTAGCGCGGCGGGGATCACAGAGATCGCGAAACCCTGCCGCCTCCGAAGCCTGGTGAAACCGGACAAATCTTTCTCATATCTTATTGCTATTTGGAAATAGGACCAACGATCAGTCATTATTTTTTGGTTTTCTAATTCTTGGGTTGATTTGAGCTTTCCTTCTTTGTCTAAAATTTGGTGATATTTGAGCTTTTTACTGATGTCCATTGTATTAGGGTGGAACATTGCCTCCATTGTTGACAACCATAACGGAACTTCCATGTAATGGTTTTTCCTAATATCACACCAGGTTTTTATCAAAGATTTGTGTAAAGTATGTCTCTGAAAGTATGAGTGATTTTTACTACTCGGGTTCCACAAGAAGGCATGTCACCCTATTTGTAAGCCGTATCCTTCTAATGTTAGAATTCTTTTGTTTTCCAATTTAATCCAATCCTTTATCCACATTAACATTGCTGCTTTATAATAGGTCTCCCAGGCAGGGAGACCAAAGCCGCCTCTGCTTTTATTGTCTTGTAAATAAATTTTCTTAATTCTTGACTTCTTGGCTGCCCAAATGAATTTCATAGTAATTTTATCTAATTCTTTGAAAAATGATTTATCCAATAATATAGGGATCGTTTGGAATAAATAGAGCAATTTGGGTAGAATATGCATTTTAACTGTGACAATTCTGCCTAGTAAAGAAATCTGCAATTTGCTCCATATCTCCATATCTCTTCCTATTTGTTGTAATAATTTAACATAATTGTCTTCTTTCAAAGTTATTGTTTTGGGTCTTAACCATATACCTAAATATTTAATCTTATTGACAATTTGTAGTCCCATTATTTCTTCTAGTTCTTTTTGTTTATTATTTGTTATATTTTTAACTAACATTTTGGTTTTTCCTTGTTGATTTTCAGCCCAGCTAGTTTACTGAATTTATCAATTTCTTTTAATAACGTTGGTCCTGACTCTATTGGATCCTCTATAATAACGACCACATCATCAGCAAATGCATGTAGTTTATATTCTTGTCTTTTAATCTTAGTACCTTTAATTTCTTCATTCATTCTAATTCTGTCCAGTAATTTTTCTAATATTGTAATAAAAAGCAGAGGCGACAATGGGCATCCCTGCCTGACATCCCTTTTTATTTCAAAAGGATTGGTAAATTCTCCATTTATCATTAGCCTTGCTTTCTGAGTTAAATAAATCGAATCTAACATCTTTGCGAAGTTATCCCTGAATTTCATCAAGTTTATCTGGCGTTTCATAAATTCCCAGTTTAGATTGTCAAATGCCTTTTGTGCATCCAGGAAGACAAGAACAACTTGGCTTCCTGGGTGTGTTTCATAGTATTCTAATATATCAGTTATCATTCTTGTATTATTTCTAATCTGTCTCATGGGAATAAATCCATTCTGGTCAGGGTGAATTCTTTCATTAAGAATTAGCTTCAGTCTTTCTGCCATCACACTCATAAAAAATTTGTAATCTGTGTTTAAAAGAGATATTGGTCTGTAATTTTTTACCTGGATAGCATCTGCACCCTCTTTAGGGATCAATGTAATATGGGCCTCCTTCCATGATTCTGGGACTCTTGCCTCTAATAATACCTCGTTGCAAATATCTAGGAACAAATTTTCTAGTAGTTCTCCAATCTCTTTGTATAATTCGCTTGGCAACCCATCTGGGCCTGGAGTTTTATTACTTTTTTGTCTTTTAATTGCTTCTTTTAACTCATCTAAAGTTATTTCCTTATTTAATATCTCCCTTTTATCCTCCGTTAATGGCTGTAATGTGCTTTCTTTCAAATATTCCTCTAATTTGTTTACATCTATTTCTTCTTGGTTATATAAATTCTCGAAATAGTCTCTTGCAATTGTTTTCTTTTTCTCCAATTCTGTCTCTAATATCCCATTATTATCTTGCAATTAGTATATAATTCTTTTTTGGTTTACTTTTTTCAATTTATACGCTAACCATCTTCCGGGTTTGTTTGCATATTCAAAGTAATTTTGTTTTGTGTATAGCATTGTCTTTATTAAATCTTCCTGGTCTAATATATTCAATTCATGTTTAAGTAATATCAAGTCATTTTTAATTTGTTCGTCCCCTGGGGCTTTCATTAATCTATCTTCTAAATCTTTTAATCTTTTTATTAACAAGTTTTGTTTCTTCCACTTTTCTTTATTTCTGTTGGCTGTATAGGCTATCGATATACCCCTTAGGTACACCTACACTGTGTCCCAAAGAATTTGCAACAAGGTATCTTGTTTTTTATTAAATTTAAAAAATATCTCTAATTCTTCCTTAATTTTTTTTTTTTTTTTATAAAAGTTTTATTGGTTTTAACAACAAATAAAAACACATAAAACATAAAACATAACATAAGAACATCGTCATTCTTCATAAATTTACAGACAGTGTATCGGTTGGTTTATCACTCCTTTTTGTGCATCTATTTCATAGTCATCATAATAATTATGTTACATAATAACTCATATTATCAATCAACAATTATATATCCTAATATCCTTATTAAACAATCATTTGACTATAATTTAACTAATTCATGCTTGAGCGAGATAACTATAATTTAGTTAATTTATAACAAATCGTAAAATCATACCAAATCTATCTTAATATAATATTCTAAAAATATTATCAAAACCAATATATATATATATTCTATTATTATATTGTTTTATCTAACCATTGATAAAAAAGACCCCAAACTTCATAGAATTGTTTATCTTCTTGTTCTCTAATTTCAAATGTCAATCTACTCATTTCAGCACATTCCAGTATTTTCTTAATAATTTCTTCCTCTAATGGTATTTTCTCACTCTTCCAATTTCTAGCAAATACAATCCTAGCCGCTGTTAACACATTTACAATCAAATACTTTAAGTTTTTATTAAATGTATCAGGTAAGATTCCCAATAGAAAAATCTCTGGTTTCAAATCTATATGTTTTTTTGTCATTTCTTCCAACCATATGCGAATTCTAGTCCAGTATTTCCTGGCCTCCTCACAAGTCCACCACATATGGTAATATGAGCCAGGGATCTGATGACATTTCCAACACTTTTCGGATTTATTCTTGAACATTCTTGCTATTCTTGTCGGGGGAAAATGCCACCTGTAAAACATCTTATACAAATTTTCTTTATATGCTACTGACATTGTCATTTTATAATTTTGAGACCACAATTTTTGCCATTTTTCTAAATCAATCCCATATCCAAAGTTTTTCCCCCAAACAATCATTGCTTCTTTGACTTGTTCTTCCTCTAATTTAATTTCCAACAAATAACTATATAGTTTTTTAATCACTTTTTCATCAGCACCTGTCAAAATCCCATCTAAATCAGTCAATTTATCATAAAATCCTTCTGTTTTAGAATCTTTAAGATACCTTGAGTGTATTTGCGCATATGAAAACCAATTCATCTTTATATCTTGTTCTTCTAGCTTTTGCATCGTTTTAAGTTCACCCTTTTCATCCAGTATTTCCCCATATCTAACTGTTTGTTCCTTCTTATAAATTATGGGATAGGAAAAAGCTTCAATAGTTGATAACCAAACTGGAATTTTCAAATAACATTGTTTCTTAATTTTCTCCCAATTCAACCATAACGATTCCCGTATATAGTGCCTTCTGAAATAACCCTGCGATTTAGTTCCTTATACCATAAAAAGCATGCCAACCCAATAATAAATCATGTCCTTCCAATGCCAATAATCTAGACTTTCTTAACGTTATCCATTCTTTAACCCACATTAAATTTGCAGCTTGATAATACAACTCCCAATTAGGAAGGCCAAATCCTCCTCTAATTCTAGCATCCTGTAAAAGTTTTAGTTTTATTCTCGCTTTCTTACCTTGCCATATATACTTCAACACCATTTTATTTAATTCATCAAAATAGTCTTTACCAAGCCTAATTGGTATTGTTTGAAACAAATATAAAATTCTGGGTAAAATATTCATTTTAATTGTTGAGATTCTACCTATCAAAGATAATTGTAGATTTTCCCATTTTTTCAAGTCAGATGCTATCTGCTGTTTAAGTTTAATATAATTATTCTCTTTCAGTGTAGTACATCTTGACGTCAAAATTATCCCCAAGTATTTAACTTTATTCGTAACTTGAATTTTCAATAAGTCTGCCAACTCTTCTCTTTGCCTTAATAACATATTTTTTTGTCAGAATCTTTGTTTTGTCTTTGTTTATTTTCAAGTCAGCCATCTCACCATACGTCTCTATCTTTTCCAGTAGTTTTAAAGCTGTCTCTAGAGGGTCTTCCAGAATAAAGACCAAATCGTCCGCAAAGGCTTGCAATTTAAATTCCTCCTTTTAACTTTCATTCCTTTTATATTTGTATCCTCTCTAATATTTCTATTTAATACTTCCAAAGTCAATACAAATAACAAAGGGGATAGTGGACATCCTTGTCTTGTGCCTTTTTTAATATTGATAGTGTCTGTAAATTCTCCATCTATCATCACTTTTGCTGTTTGCTTATAATATATAGCTTCTATTGCTTGAATAAATTTTCTAGCAAAACCCATCTGTTCCAATAATAATAACATAAATCTCCAATTCACGTTATCAAATGCCTTTTGAGCATCTAAAAATATCAAAAGGCATTTGCTTTTCAGGGTGTGCCTCATAATATTCCAAAGTGTCCAAAATTACTCTCATGTTGTCTTTAATTTGTCTCTTTGGTAGAAATCCATTCTGATCAGAATGAATAAAATTATTTAAGTATTTTTTAAGCCTTTCTGCCAAAATTGAAGCAAATATTTTATAATCTGCATTCAATAAAGAAATAGGTCTATAATTCTTAATTTGTAATGGGTCAGTCCCTTCTTTTGGAATAAGCGTAATATAAGCTTCTGACCATGTTTTAGGTATTTTCTTATTTATCATAACTTCATTCATAATTTCTAACAATGAAATACTCAATGATTCTTGTAATGTTTTATAAAATTCTGCCGGGAAACCATCTGGTCCTGGTGCTTTCCCGTTATTCTGTCTATTAAGTGCTTCAGTTAATTCCATCATTGTTATAGGATTTTCCAACATTTTCCCAGTTTCATCAGATATCTTGGGTAGGTTGGCATTTTGTAAATACTGTTTAATTTTCCCCTCATCAAAATCCTCCTGCTTATATAATTGTGCATAAAAATCTCGAATAATTCTCTTTTTCTCCTTATTACCATGACAGACTAGACCCTGTTCATCCATTAACTGTAGTATTCTCCTTGATTCTTTCTCTTTTCTCAGTTTGTATGCTAACCATCTACCTGGTCTGTTTGCATCCTCAAAATAGTTCTGTTTAGCACTTCTAATTTTTTGCGCCAATTCTTCTTTCTCTGTTTGATCCATTTTATGTTTAATTATGTCCATTTTAAATTTAATATCTTTTTTCTGTGGCATTCTCTGTAATTCTTTTTCCAATTTTTATAATCATCTTCTAAAGTTTTAATCATTTGCCTCTTTCTAATATTTTTTTTCTTTGTGTATTCCATTATCAATCCTCTTGCATATGCCTTCATTGTGTCCCAAACATTCTGTATTGAAGTATCTTCTTTTCTGTTTTCATTAAAAAAGAAGGCCAGTTCTTTTTCCATCCACTGTGTAAAATCTTTTTCCTTTAAAATAGTATTATTTAATGTCCATCTAGATCTTCTTTTTTGTCCTTTCCATTTAATTGTCATTGGATTATGATCTGCCCATGTACTTGTTTCAATATTTATTTCTTGAATATTAGATAATAATTCTGTTGACGTCCACATCATATCTATTCTGGACCATGATGAATGTCTATTCGAATAGAAAGTATATTGTTGAGTTTTAGTATTTCTTTCTCTCCATATATCTTTTAGTTTTAGTTCCTCTATCATTTCAATTCTTCCTTAATTTTTGAGTGTATCCTTTTTCTTTCAATAGTTGTGGGTTAAGTGTCCACGTAGCTTTTTTGTAAGTTTGGTTTTTCCAAGTTATTTGCAATGGATTATGATCTGCCCAAGTATTGGTTAATATTTCTATATTTTTTATATCTTTAAGTAGATCATTATTCATCTATGCCATATCTAACCTTGACCAGAATTTATGTGGATTAGAGTAGAAGGTAAACTGGGTCACTTCTGGATTTAATTTCCTCCATGCATCTACTAAATCTAGTTCCTCAGCCATATCAAAAAAAACCATTTAGGCAATGTATTTCATTTTTTTTTTTTTTTTTGATATTTTTGATCACTGGCATAATTCTGTTTATTGTTAGAAATTGCATTAAAGTCGCTAATTATGCAGATCACAGGATTGCCTAATTCTATTAATTTTGCATATAGAGTTTTATAGAACTCACTATGATTTGTATTGGGGGCGTATATCCCTACTAGTAATATCTTTTTGTGTTGTATAACCACCTCTACAGTTAATATTCTTCCAATCTTATCATTATAAATCAGTTTTGATTCTAATTCTTCTTTGATATATAATGCTACTCATCTCTTTTTTTCCTCTGCTAGCGATGTGTATAGTTTCCCTAACTTTTTGTTTTGTAAATATTTCTGTTCTTGTGGTTTGATATGAATCTCTTGAAGACATATTATACCCAATTTCAACTTTTCAAGTTTCAAAAGTACTTTTTTCCTTTTTGATGGATTGTTTAAACCATTAATATTTATAGAAATCAGTGTTAATCCTTTCCCCATTTTTTTTTATTTTAGATGTTACCTCTTGTTGGTTTTGGCTATTGTTTGACTTCTGGTTTTGTTTCCTGTTTCTTCTCGGGTGGATGTTTCACATCTACTTTGTTTTGATTTTCCTCTTGTTCTTTAGTTCTTTGTTGTATTTCTTCTTGACTTGGCATTTCCAATTCGTCTCTGCTGCTTGTTTCCTCCTCTGATCCACCCAGCTGTTCAAAGAACTCTAGTGCTTTATTTAGGTTATCAATTTTCACTCTTTTTTCGTTCCAGGATGTCAGAATACCTTCTGGGGTAATCCATCTAAAAAAAATTTTTTTTGTTTAAATAATTAGTGAGGAATCAATAGTCCTTCCTCTGTTCCCGGACTCTTCTTGGTATTTGTTTCAGTACTATTATTTCTTTATCTTTATATTTTATTGTCTCTTCTCTAGAAATCTTGTAAATAATATCTCTGACTTTCCTTCTGGCAAATCTAATATGGACCTCTTGAGGGAGTCTGTGCCGTCCCGCATAACTGGTATAGACTCTGTAGATATCATCAGATTCATTTATCATCTCATCTTTATCTCTTTGAAGGAAATTTGCTAGAAGTTTAGCCATTACCAATGTTAAGTCCTCCTCTCTAGTTTCCTCTACGTTCTGAAATCTCAAATAATAAGAGGCTCTATCCATCTCAAGGTGGATTAAGGCCTCTACAGTTTCCTTGTTGTGAATCGTAATTTTATGGTTCATAAGTGCTAGCTTTTTTTCATTTTGTTTGGATTGTTGTTCAATTATCTTGATTTTTTCCTTCATTTTTCTTAGTTGATTCCTGGATCAAGCCTATTTTTTCGCCCAGGTTTCTGATTTCAGTTTTCATTTCCCCTATTTCTGATTTCAGTTCAGTTTTCATTGCTTCCCGGTCTGCTTTACTTTCAATGTGATTTTTGGCCATAGATTCTTGTAGCATTAGCATCGTATTCTGGATTGCTAATAGGGAGGTTTGCACTGATTGGGCGCTGGTTGTGGTAGTTGATTTCTCGGGGGCCAACATTCCTTCAATTGTTCGTTGGGTTGAAACTGCTGGACTGGCTGGTGCCACCGTTGGCACAGATTTTTTCCCTGTCTTAGTGGTGGTGATACTTGTCATATCTTTTATAATTTTGGCCTGTTTATCTATTATCCTGTATATACTATCCCAAATTACCATCAATTCTATGATTTTGTAATAAATAGAGTCTCTTAATTATTAATGCTGAAGTTTTCCTAATCAATATCAACCACTATTTTTCAATACAGACACGTATCAGACAATATCACCTTTGATTAACTACTCACCAAATTCCATCACAATCAGTATATACTTAATCAATTTTTAACTCTTAGCAATCTATGTTAGAGAAAAAAATACCTATAGTGTTGTTATAATAAATACTATAATAATTTCATTCCATCACAATAAATCACTGGGAAAAGGGTTAAGTAGGACAATTAATTACCACCTTCCTTTTATCAAAATCAGTTAGGGTTATCCAAACACATTACTATATGATATCTTCAATATATAACTCTTAATTATACCCGCACTTCAATACTTAAAATAAGAATTGTGAATTATGAGGGTACCAAAGAAAAGGATCTATGTAAGAAAAATAGGAAATCTAGGGTAATCAGCTATTAAGTAAATCAGTAAATAGGATTATATAAGTTATCTGATACAATGTTCCTTCTATCTATAATATAACAATAAACTAATTAAATATATACCAACGTTCTTGTAGTTCAAAACAATATTTTTCCAGTTACAAGTTCATAAGTTTCTTCATTCACAATGAAACGTTTTACCAGAGTTTAGATTTCTCAATGGCCATCTTTAAGAATTGCACAGTCACTCTTCTTTCCATTTAGGTTCTTGTCAGATCGTTTTTTTTCAGTTCACTTAATTTTAACAAATTCATTTCAACCTGTCAAAAGGAAACAGAACCTTCTGAAAATAACTTCTCGGCTCTCACACCACACTCCGATTTTCTGTTGAGATTCCTTTTATTTTCTTATTTTCACTATTAATTTCACTATTGTCCCAGCATTAGGGATGGTAGGTTAGAACGTTGCTGCTTATTTCCTCTCCCTCCTTTCACCCTGGGTTTTCTTAGTCCGCTTGATTGTTTTTTCAAATGATCGTCTATCTCAATTGTGATCCAAATAAATTGTAATCCAAATAAAGCTTCCAACCTCATGCGATCGCCACCTCTTCGTCCACTGCCGTCTTGCTGCTTCCTGCTAGCTAGTTTGTCACGTCTCCGGATCTGGCCACACAGGTTGGCTATAATAGCTCAAGGATTAAAGATGCTCAGTTTGTTAGTAGAAAGCTACCATCTGGGTTCAAGACCTGAGTGCTGTGTGACAGAATAAGCTTCCATTACTTTCCCCAGGTTCAACAAACTTAGCAGTTCAAAAGCATGTCAATGTAACTAGCTAAACAAGTACCATTTTGGTGGGAAAGTAACAGCATTCTGTGTGCCTTGGCATCTAGTTATGCTGGCCTCATGTCCACAGAAGCATCTTTGGACAATGATGGCTGCCTTGGCTAAGAAATGGAGATGAGTACTGCCCCCTATACTCAGACATGATTGGACAGGGGAACCTTTACCTTTATCTTTCTAATTAGGACAAGGGTTGACAAAAGTCAGTTGTCATAAACAAGTAACTACGAAATAGGGTTTGGCTTTGGATGTCTGAAGAGGTAGAGATCTTAAAAGGATTCTTGCATGCTTTGTGGAATTTACAGATGATTCTTTGAAACTCTGATTAATATTGAAATGGTGAAATCACTGGACGGTTAAACATTTAAACAACGGCTGTTATTCACAATGACCCTTTGGTTCTCTTTAAGAAGTTACGATAGTGAAATGCCTTGGCAGACAGCTGGATCATGGAGAGAAACCAGGGCTCAACCTAACTGAACAGGTTGGATCTCTTTTTTAATGTACAATTGTACTATTTTAGATGGATATGCAGCTATTATATAAATTTATTTCATTCTCCCTATATCTCTGTCCCTTCACTATCTACATTGATTTGGTCATTGTAATACATAAGGATTTAGAATTCATGGGTAATGGGGAAGATTTCTTTAATACCCTGGGAAGACTATAATGCTTGTTAATTAATATTACCTACAGGCATTGATTTGGCTTGAGTCTTTTTATCTTCATGACACAATTTTTTGCTGAATCATGGCTTTTTAAATAACTACAATGGCTTGGCTTATATGTCATGTCCACCATAAATTTATGTACCTGGTTGAATAATGGTAAAAACAAGTTTGGGAAGGGAGCTAATAAGGGGTAATCTTATGATGGTCAGGAGTTGCATATCAATATTTTAGGAAGAGTTGGGTGGTTTGAGGTGAAATTCTTCATTTTTCTAAAGTGATGCAGATAGTCCTCAGCTTACAAACCTAATTGGACCAGAATATCATTCATTGAGTGAAGTGGTTGTTAAGCAGAATCCCCAAATGATTCCTTCACTCAGTGACTGCAATCCCAGGACTTCCCAGCCATGGCTTTCTGAGAGAGGGGGGAGGGGACAGAGAGGGGGGAGAGGGATTGGAAAGAGATACAGAGAGAGAGAGAAAGAGAGAGAGGGGATAAGATAAGGAAAGGGAGAGAGAGAGCGATACAGAGAGGGGGAAGAAAGGGAGAGAGAAACAGAGGGGGGGAGAGAGATACAGAGAGGGGAGAGAGAGACACAGAGTGAGAGAGAAGGGTTTTGTGGCTGGATAGGCAGGCTAGGGGTCATGTGAATGGGTGGCAGTGAGTGACATCGAGTTGGCCATGCCCATCCAGGTTTTGTGGTTTCTGGTGTTTTTTTTTTTTCTATGGGAAATGGGTCCAAATGGTTCTTTGAGTGTTTAAGGTTGCAGACTCCTGCCATTTCAAACAAATGGTTATCCAATCTCATATTAAAAACTTCCAGTGTTGGGAAATCTACAACTTCTGGAGGCAAACTGTTCCACATAACAACTTCAGAACAATAAAATGGATTTTTACTTCCAGTCAAAATAGTCATGCCACTAAAATCTAACCAATCATTTTGTCAGTTCATGTTGGATCTGCTAGTTGCAGAATGAAAATTGGCATTTCATGGCAATTTTATTGTCTTTTTAATATAAGGTTGCATTTTCTGAAATGACCCACATGATGGCACCAAATACTTGCTTCAGGACTTTTTGAAAAAAAATTTTGATTAGTTTCTGTTTAGGCAGTAAGTAGTCACAAGGTTTATGGTAAAATGCATTAGCCTGGCTCTGTGAACTGATTCATTACAAAATTGTTTATTGCTGTAGTGGTACAAAAACCAGACATCACCAAATAGTTTAAAGACTCCCGTGAATATAAGCAGGAAATAAATATTAGAGTATTGACTGGAAAAAATATCTTAAATATTATCAACATAGGACACTGCCTATTAGCAGGTCAATGGCTTGATAAAATGCTAGGTAGTGTATCTTTTCCATTACCTTATCCTTTCAAATGGAAAGGCCACTAATTGAATCAGGGCTCCTTGACATAAAACATAAAGGCTTAGCCATTCTACTTACATCATATTCATTAGGGATTTTAAATTTTGTTTGTTTATTCAGTATACAGGCTGCTTAATGGAAACAACTCAAAAATAGCAAATGGCAGAGAATGGAACTGAATTTTTTTTAAAGGCCAAGTTTTCTAACTGCATAGTTCCTTATATACTTTTATATAAGAATGGATAAGGGACTAATTATTTTGCTTCTTTTGGGGGGAACCTGTTGAATTTTTTAAAATCTCTGAACTCTCCTGAGAATTATAGCTCAAACACATAAGAGGATACCAAGTTGAGGAAAGGTACTCTAATGATCAAGGTGCAGTGCCTTTTGATTATAGATAAACTAGGTTCTCTGGCCATTCTTGATATAAGCATATTGTCTGTATTCACATACTGGATGGAGGCTTTAAGAGATAATGTGAATTACTTGAATTAATAAATAGAATCAGCCACTGTGTTTGGACAGTACTGAACCTGTTTTTAACTGTTTTTCGCATGAATAAGAATTTATTTTCCTCAATCTTGAATCATTCATCATTCAATTTTATTAAATAACCATTTAGCAAGTCTTATACTTATTTATCCATCATTTATTCATCTTCTTGTTAATTTTACATTCTTACCAGCATCATGTTCTTAAGTTATTTAGAATATAAATAACTAAGAATATTGATTCTGGAGTATGTTCAACTGAGACTTCACACAAAATGCATCCAACAAAATTTTATGTGAAATGACAAGAGATAAAGCAATCTTTCTCCCCATCTCTAAATTGGGATGTGCAAGTAGAATGAAACAGCTATAAAAATTTAAGATAATGGGACCACCATTCTAAAATAATTTCCTTTATCTTGAAAATTGTAATGGGTGTTGATGGCTCAGTAAGAAACTGGCCAAGCAGGGGAGAAGTAAAGTGGGGAATTAGGATGAAATCTCTACATAGGCATAAGAGGGCAAGGTTTGATCCTCCTCAACCTTATCTAGTCTGGTCCAGTTGCAAAGCATCAGTCTGAGAGAATTGCTGTGTTATACGCCTGAGCAATACAGTAGTTAATTTAACTGTTCATAAGTGAATCGCTGTTCATATGTGAATCTCTTCTTATAGTTCTGTAGAGAAGACTTTAACAGTTTTGATTTTAACCTTTTCTGTACACCTTTTTTCATTCAAATATCAATGATATTTCTTAAGAAAAATATTTCTATTTCTGGTATGTTAACTATAAGGTTAGAATGTTTAAAATACCTACATATTATTATTGATAATACATTTTATAATATATTTTATTTATATTACTTTTAATGAATTGGGATCTTTGAAAAGTTTGACAATAAAATATGTACCGTACATCAAAATCAGTGGTTATTTTTGAAATGAGTGAATAACATAAGAATAGATGATGTACTGCTATGTTATAATTGAAAGTTCTTTAAATAAAATAATTAAATGAGGTAAGAATGCCTATATGAATAGTTTTAGATATATACATAATATATGAAATCATAATTTTTATTTAACAAATGTATGAAAGTTAAATTAATAGATTAATTTTAAAATTAATCTATCTTAATTATTTTATACAGCTCAAGAAAATGCATTTTTAATTTAATATCTTTACAATGTTTCAAATCACTTAGTTAATGGAGTAAATTTCAGAAATATTGTTTAAGTATTTCTTTAAATCTGAAAAAGAAAAAGAAATATAAATGATCCAAGTAAAAAACAAGTTTATCCTGCACATGGGATATTGGAGCTTTAAGTCCAAAGTATCTGGAAGGCATGAGAATGGAGATAGCTGGCTATTAGCTAATATATATTATAACAATAAATCAATTTGGTATGTTTATCATTTGAAACTAGGAGTATATATGTATGCATTTTTGCTGGTATGTATTTTTCACAGATTTGAATTGACCATCTTCCTTTGAGATAGATTCTGGGCTTTAGATAAAACAGTGTATAAAAATTTAACAAGTTAGAAAGAGGCAAGGATGCTAAAACACTATTAAAATTAATTTAAAAGGTGAAGGGAGGTTTTTCAGGGCACCAGATAGACCCATGGTTGTGTGGCTCCTCACATGAAGCCACAGAGCCATGCTTGACTCCTTTTTAGAAGGCCAGGAGATGGGAGATATCCCTCATCTCCAGGGGGCAGATTATTCCACAGGTTGGGGACAATGACAGAGAAAGCTCTCTTCCAGGACTCCACCTCTCAAAGTTGTTTAACTGGGGTCTGCAACATGCTTTTCTGGCCTGACCAGATGGGACTGGCAGAGACAAAGATTGTTCCGTAGTATATGGTATGTCACATGTAGGTAAATTCTGATGATTATGTTAAGACTGAACAATCAAATAAAAAAATCTACCATTTACCATCCACATATTTAGAACAATATTTTTGCTCTTGTCTTTGTCCTAGGTTCCTTTAACCTACAAAAAGTGAGCTTTATCTCCAAAGCAAACATGCTAAAATTAGTTTTTGTATCCAGTGATGCAACTGGCCTCCAGTTATTGTTATATATTGTTCAGTTGTTTTTATCCTGTTTTATCAGATGCCGTACTCTGTTCTTTCCTGCCTCATGCAGTCATATTCTCAGGAGCCGTCACATTTATATAGCTTTCTCCAAATGCAAGTCTGCTTTCTGTGGAATCTGACCTGCATATCTAAATGCTTTTCTAAACTACTTTTGTCAGGCTTATTCTTTCCTATTTAGGCAGTAGTTTGAAAAGTTAGCAAAAGAAGACCTCCATACAGGGTAATCTTAGTATTTATTATGCAATGAATTGCTTTGGAGTGTTCCACAATGACAAGAAAGATAAAGAACAATAATTCATTTTTTAACTTTTAAGAAAATTGAAATCTAATGCAGAGCATTGCAAATTTCCTCAATCAGCATTAATGACAATGGCAGTTTAATGGCAGAACAATTTATGTATGAATAATAATAGCTGGGCAGCTATTTGAATTGGTACAATTTGAACTGGACCTAGAAACAATTTGGAAGCAATATAGATCACATAGCACCTTGTACTATGATTATTATATCAGCCCCCATTCGCTTTTTGTTAACCAGAGCTCAGTTACACAATAGCTGTATGTGCAAGAGTATCTGTTATATCCATAACTGACATTGGTAGCCCTTCAAAATGGATTAAATTTTTTTTTTTCATAGTATGTAAACAAAAATTTTGTTACATAATATGTAACAAAAATTTAAGATGAAGTTGATAAAATCTCTGGAAATTTTTCTTAAAAGAACCTAGGCAAAGTATTTTTGAGGAGTGTGGAAGATACATTTAGGCTATTACTGCACTTAGTTGCAAAGATAGCTCAATTACAAAGCATTGGCATCATCCAAAACAAGAGATTGCTGGTTTAAGGAGAGCTATTTTACCTGTAGATAAACAAAAAATTTTATTGAGAGATTCAGTCTTTTGCTGTGCATATCTAGTATATAATTATATATATATAGTATATAATATTATATAGTATATAATAATTTGAGAACATTGGTTGTATTTGTCTATATTTCTTTCCCGAATAGAATAGAACAGAACACAATAGAATTCTTTATTGACCAAGTGTGATTGAACACAAGGAATTTATCTTCTATGCATAAGCTCTCAGTGTACATAAAAATACATTCATTAAGAATCATTAGATACAACACTTAGTCATAGGATACTAAATAAGCAATCAAATCATACTAGGAAACTAATTAAAGCAATATAAATTGTAAAGATATAAGCAACAAGGTTATAGTCATAAGTAGAAGGAGATAGGTAATAGGAATGAGAAGAATAATAGTGATACAGTCTTAGTAAATAGTTTGACAATGTTGTGGGAATTAGTTGTTCAATAGAGTGATGCCATGCGGGGAAAAGCTGTCCTTGTGTCTAGTTGTTCTGGTGTGCAATGCACTATAGTATCATTTTGAGGGTAGAAGTTGAAACAATTTATATCCTGGATGTGAGAGGTCTGTAGATATTTTCACAGCCCTCCTTTTGACTCATGCAGTATACAGGGCCTCGATTGAAGGCAGGGTTGGTAGTAATTGTTTTTTCTGCAGTCCTAATTATCCCTGAAGTCTATGTCTGTCTTGTTGGGTTGCAGAACCAAACCAGACAGTTATAGAGGTGCAGATGATAGACTCAATAATTCCTCTGTAGAACTGTATCAGCAGCTCCTTGGGCAGTTTGAGCTTTCTGAGTTGGCACAGAAATAACATTCTTTGTGGTGCTTTTTTGATGACGTTTTTGATGTTAGGTCTTGATTTTAAGTCTTGAGATATGATAGAACCTACTGTAGAAACTTGAAGGTTCTACTGTTGATACCATGTTATCTAGTATTGTAAGAGATGGTAGTATAGGAGGGTTTCTCCTAAAATCTACCACCATTTGTACGGTTTTGAGTGTGTTTAGTTCAAGATTGTTCTGGTCGCACCACAAGGCTTGTTGTTCAAATAACCAAAAGATTTGCATTTGTTTCCTAATCGAAAAATTAAGCATTACTTAACTTTTTCAACTCAGGATACAGAGGTTGTTATTATGGGATAGAAATGTTGCCCTGGCAACAAAAATAGAAAAGGGTGCTTGAGTTTCCATATTTATTTCTAAAACAGTGTATTCATTTTAAGCCATCCTTTATTTCTGATTACCAGAATAGCATGATTTTTAAGAAAGCAAGGCTGGCTGCCACATTGTTTGATTTCTGTGAAGAGCTTAAAGAGGATTTTAAAGCTTTGCTATCAAAAGAAAAAGAAAAAATGGTTTAACCCTAAAAATATGTATTGAAATCTAGGTATAGTAAATGGAATTCTGAATATAAATGAACCACAATTTACATTAAAATTACCTCTGTGAGTGTTTCTACTACTCCTTGAAAATCATGTGTGAAAAATATGCACAGGACAATGGCTTTAGAAGAATATTTGCTTTCCAAAATAAGATGATTTATTCCTCCATAAATTTCAGCAGTACAGGATTTCTGTAGTATTTGAATGAGTACCTAGATGCTAATGCATTATTCAGAAACAAATAAGATATATTTTTATTCATTCCATTTTTCCTTAAGATGCCACAACATGCTTTTAATATGCTTGCCACAACATGGTATCCTCTGGAAATTGTTATTTGGTTCCTTTACTAAGGAAATTCTGAAGAATGCCATGTCATTTATCTAGGGATAGATAAAGAGTGCTTGGCTAAACAATTTAAAGATAAAAAATATCAGAATATATATTCCATTGCTTTTTGAATAATAGTAGCTTTTCTCCTGCTAGCTTCATTAATCATGTACCATTTATTATTATTATTTTTGACAAAGCTTTAGTTATCAGCATAGCAACGAAACTGGGATGGCTATGTATTCATGACTTATAAACAGGACAGTGATCAGCATTTGCTAAGGAGGTTCAAATGAAGACTCCTGTGGGAAATTCAGTTTTGTATTGTATCTGGATTCCAACATGACAGCATTCACTAATATATGTCTCTAAGATAAGCTAAAAAAAGAAAAACAAAACTCCAAAGCAAATTGTTTAAACTAAATCCCGGGAAACAAAGAGATACCTGAATATAAATGGAAAATCAATATGACTAGGTACCTACTATCCACTGAACCCAATATTCCCCAGAAAGGCCTCAGCTATAACTTCTTCTTCTTGTGCCACATCTGTCATTTGATGTTGGCGATCATGTTGGCGATCCTATTTTTATCAACAGCTGCATGAAAAAGTGCTGTTGAATTTTCAAACCAGATTTAGATTTTGAAGCCATGATGATGTTCTTCTGTCTGGACCTTGTTTGCCTTCAATCTTTCTTTGAAATATTAAGTGAACTATGCTGTATTTTCGTGGGTGTAGCATCACATGTCCAAAATATTTTAACTTTTTTGCATTTTTATGGTTTTTATTATTTCCCTTGGCTTTTCCTTGGCTTCCTAAGCTATAACATAGACAATGCTAAGCAGCTAGAATTCTTTGTAGCCTTAAAAGCAGCATTTGAAACCACAGAACGTGCCATAGAAATCCAAGAAAATATTTGTCAGGCAATCATACTGCAGACCAGAAGAATATAAAATCAAAGCAGTGGAGAAAGCATCCCTCAAAAAACTAAAATGAAACTAAAAAAGACCAAACCATCACTGTCCTTCCAGAAGACAAATAGTTAATCACAACACATTCAAAGACGGTCTACATCTACTAGAGGACAAAGAGAACTGCATCCAAATAAACACCAAGCCAATATAGAAACTAGATAATCAAGAGAACCGCCTAGGTAACAAAGATCAGATCACAAAAGTACAACAGTGGTGAATGTACATCCACTACCCAGCTCCTGTCAATATCCCAGTCCATACCTCAAAATATACAAGTCTGATGTACTCCTTTGTCTTTGTTTCATTGCTAGGAATCCCAGCATACAACATAGCCAAACACCTTACAAAAAGCTTGAATATTTCACAGAAAGGAATGAGTATTCTATCAACCTGCCAATATAGTTCCTCCAAAACAAAACAAATATTTAAAAATAGAAGAATATTAAATTATGGTTTCATTCAGTGTCAAAACATTTTTATGTCCATAGATCCAGAAGTAGCAAAAAATTCATGACAGCAGTACTACACAATAAAGTTGACCCAACCAAATACACTGACATGAAAATAGTATCATCAGCCCTTATCAGCCTCTGCCTAATTGTCTATTTCAGTTTGATGGACAAATACGCCAACAAGTCAGAGGAACATCGATCTCTACTCTCAGAGCTTATAGCAAATATTGTAATGTAGCATCTGGAAATTGTAAGTACTTCCACATATACAAAGAAAGTATGGATCCAATACATCCATCATCATAAAAAAGGAACAACCTGAGAAGATACATGAAATAATCAATAACATCTTCAAAGGAACAATATTCACAACAATAGAAGGAAATAATACATTACCCTTCATGGGTATCCTCATCAGCAAAGGACATGGCCAAAAATGAGAATGCAAGTCTATTGAAAAATAGTCTACTGTCTCCCTAAGACCAACAGTGATGTGGAACAATTGGACCCAGGAGCATCTACAGTGTAAGAGGCCAAAACAACCACTAGGTAGAAGACTAGCAGAGTTGAACACCAACTTAGCTGTCAGAAGATACAATGAAAACTCCTTAATATCCCAAAACATGGACAGACTCAACCATAGTTTTAATTGGGAAACTGTGACTACCCAAAAGCTAAACCCAAGCTAGGGAAATACTGGAAGCTTGGCATTCAGACAAATTGACCATCAATAGATACACAGAGATAAACCACATATATACATCACCAAAAGGCAGTAAAACTAAGAAGTAAGCAAAAAGACCATAATATATCCTCTCCAGCAGACAACACCCAAATAAAGCGTAGATTAATACCATACATTCACCACCTTTATCATCAATATACTGTGATATACAGGTAGCCCTTGACTTACAATTAGCTGAAAAATTCTGTTACTAAGTGAGACTTTTGTTAAGTGAGTTTTGCCAATTTTATGACATTTCTTGCTTCATTTGTTAAGTGAATCATTTCAGTTGATAGTTAGTAACACACTTGTTAAATGAATTTGACTTCCCCATTGATTTTGCTTGTCTGAAAGTCACAAAAGCTGTTTACATGACCCTGGGATACTGCAACCATCAAATATGAATCAGTTAACAAGTGTCTGAATTTTGATCACATGATCACAGGGATGCTGCAATGGTCATAAGTGTGAAAAATGATCATGTCACTTTTTTCAGTGGCATTGTAACTTCAAACATTCACTAACTGAACTGTTGTAAGTCAAAGACTATCTGCACTGATTGGCAGCATAAAGACCTGAATTCAGAAACAGAGGTTGCCATTCTTGTAGATGATATTTCAGCGCTGTATATAACTTTTTTCAAAAACGGTATTAACTACAATTTAGACTTGTTGGTTTGAAAAATTTCCTTGTTTTTACATATTGTGAGAATAAATGGAACACTCTGTATTTTTGCAGGCTGAGCATTGTTTTTATTTTTGCACTGTGTCTTAAACAAAATCTTAGTATTGCCATTGAATTAGCTATCCTTGAAGCTGTGGTCATTTTTCATGCTTTGATGTTTCTTTCCCTTCTGGCAGTGAATCTTTATGACAATAAAACATAACAGGATCAAATCCTTCAGGGAAATAAAGATTTTAGAGATACTGACAATAGTATCAAATAAATGCATGATTTGAAAATGTTGCCTAGAAATAGTAATGTGTAATTTTTTGTACTGTGCAGCTAGAAAGTTATAATGTTGGATGAGAAATAATATTTTTGTATGTTTATAAATATATCAGAATTGGTACACATGTGCAGACAGTCTTTGACTTACGACCACAGTTGAGCCCAAAATTTCCATTGCAAGCAAAACAGTTGCTAAGTGAGCAACCCATTTTACAGCCTTTCTTTCTACAGTTGTTAAGCAAATCAGTGTAATTGGTAAGTGAATTGTATGGTCATTAAGTAAATCTGGCTCCCATCACTGACTTTGCTTGTCAGAAGATTGCAAAAGGTAATCATATGAACCCGGGACTCTACAACATCATAAATACATGCCAGTTGCCAAATGTCCAAATTTTGATCATTTGATGATGGAGATGATCATAAGCGTGAAAAATTGTCATGTCATTTTTTTCAGTGCCATAACTTTGAATACTTACTAAATGAGTGGTTGTAAGTCTAGGATTACCTGAATTTAATGCCTGTGCCAGCTGTGATTGCACTTAGCAGTATACTATTGAAACTGCTTCCTCCGGCTTTCTCTTACTTTGCTAGTACCGTATTTATCGGCGTATAACACGCACAGGCGTATAACACGCATCTTCATTTTAAGAGGGAAATTTCAGGAAAAAAATTTAAATTTCTAAATAAAAACTTTGAAGCACCGCCCGGCCTCCGCTTGCCCTCCGCTCGCACCGCCCGGCCTCCGCTCGCACCGCCCGGCCTCCGCTTGCCCTCCGCTCGCACCGCCCGGCCTCCGCTCGCACCGCCCGGCCTCCGCTTGCCCTCCGCTCGCACCGCCCGGCCTCCGCTCGCACCGCCCGGCCTCCGCTTGCCCTCCGCTCGCACCGCCCGGCCTCCGCTCGCACCGCCCGGCCTCCGCTTGCCCTCCGCTCGCACCGCCCGGCCTCCGCTCGCACCGCCCGGCCTCCGCTTGCCCTCCGCTCGCACCGCCCGGCCTCCGCTTGCCCTCCGCTCGCACCGCCCGGCCTCCGCTTGCCCTCTGCTCGCACCGCCCGGCCTCCGCTGGCTTCTTAAACATTATATCGGCGTATAACACGCATACATCATTTGCCCCCTATTTTCAGGGGGAAAAAAGTGCGTGTTATACGCCGATAAATACGGTAATTAAATCTTCAGTGTTCTTCCTACCTGGGCTAAGTGTATATAAGCAGTATCAATTGAAATGGGCCTTCAGATACCTTGTTTTAGAAGTTGGGCATGGGGCAGCTTTCAAATATAATAATGTTATTTAATGATCAAAGTTGTATACTGCCCATTTGTGATTCTGGGTCTTTACCATCAACATAGTACCTCAGTTATATAATACCTTTGTATGCAATGTTTGGTACCAATGTAAATAAAAATAGGCCTAGTTCTGATATAGAAACTTCAGTGCCATTGCCATATGTAGTGATTTGAGCTCTCTCCAATCTGAAACCATCCAACTATGTTGGATTTCATTTCCCATAATAACAGTGATCACTTTGGATGATTGACTCATTCTCTTTCCAATCTATTTTTAAATTTGTAATTAAAATTATAATATTAAATATAAATGTAAATAAAGATGATAGAAAATGGGATAGACAGAGAGAAAGCTCTAGATATTGGGGGTGGAGGGGAATAAAAGCATCCACTTCCAACATTTTTCAGTGCAGTAAAATACAGAATAAAATTATCACCTCGACTTTTTACTTTACCGATTTAACAAATATTAACCATTTCTATAACAAGAAACTATATTAATCAGCAAAGCCCAGTATTAAGCGTTCATTTTTTTTGCTGTCTTGAGCACAAAATCCAGAAATGGTTTCCAAGTTAAAACAAGGCTGGATATGTTCTTTTCTCTAATTAAAACAATCAATTTTCCCATTTCTACTAGCTCCATCATTTTTTCCATCTATTCTTCTGTTGTGGGAATTGATATATCTTTCCATTTCTGTGCATATAGAATTCTTGTTGCAGTTGACATGTATATACAATAACAAAGCTCCAAATCTTTTCCCCAACTCCTTATCTAATAATTCTAAAAGAAAAATTTCAGGTTTCAATTTTATGCTTGTTTTAAAAATCTGCATTATGACATGAATGAGCCCAGTATTTCTTTGCTTTATTAAAAAACCATCAAAGATGATAAAAAGTTTCCTTTAGATTCACCCTTCCGACATACATTTTCTAATCTATCTAGCAATGTTTCTTTCAGCCCTGTTCTACAATAACATCAATTATAAAATTGCAAACACTTTCAAAGGGCTTTATTCTTCATTTTGACAATCACAAAGCAATGCTTGTGTATATAAATCTGTTAGACTTAATATGCAAAAGTTCTTGCTTCTAAACTACATTAGAAAAACAAATAAAAATAAAGAGTTTGTGGTCCTTTTTTAATGCATGTAATGCAAAGCTAATTTGGTGAAGCTTGAAAGGTCTCTGCCATATGAGCCTTTGAAAAGCATCCTTTCCATACTTCAGATATTTCAATGAAATTCACATGCTAATGTCAGGCCAAAATGAAATTGATTATACCAGTTGTAAAACATACATAAAATCCAATGTATTTGTCTAACAAAATAAACAGCAGTATAAATAGAATAGAATAGAATAGAATAGAATAGAATAGAATAGAATAGAATAGAATAGAATAGTGTGATTAGACACACAAGGAATTTATCTTGGTGCGTATGCTCTCTCAGGGTACATAAAAGAAAAGATATATTTGTCAAGAGTCAGGAATCATAAGGTACAACACTTAATAATCATCATAGGGTACAATAAGCAATCAAATCATACTAGGAAACAGTCAATATAAATCGTAAGGATACAAGCAACAACCTTACAATCATACAGTCACAAGTGGGAGGGGATGGGTGATAAGGAGTGATGAGAAGATTAATAGTAGTAGTAATGCAGAATTTGTAAATAGTTGGACAGTGTTGAGGGAATTACTTGTTTAGCAGAATGTTGGCGTTCGGGAAAAAACTGTCCTTGTATCTAGTTGTTCTGGTGTGCAGTGCTCTATAGAATCATTTTGAGGGTAGGAGTTGAAACATTTTATGTCCAGGATGTGAGGGGTCTGTAAATATTTTCACAGCCCTCTTTTTGACTCGTGCAGTATACAGGTCCTCAATAGAAGGCAGGTTGGTAGTAATTGTTTTTTCTGCAGTCCTAGTTATCCTCTGAAGTCTGTGTCTGTCTTGTTGGGTTGCAGAACCAAACCAGACAGTTTCAGAGGTGCAGATGACAGACTCAGTAATTCCTCTGTAGAACTGGATCAGCAGCTCCTTGGGCAGTTTGAGCTTTCTGAGTTGGCGCAGAAAGAACGTTCCTTGTTGTGCTTTTTTGATGACGTTTTTGATGTTAAGTGTCCATTTTAGATCTTGTGATATGATAGAACCTAGAAATATCAAGGTTTCTACTACTGATACTGTGTTGTCTAGTATTGTAAGAGGTGGTAGTATAGGAGGGTTTCTCCTAAAGTCTACCACCATTTCTACGGTTTTGAGTGTGTTTAGTTCAAGATTGTTCTGATTGCACCACGAGGCAAGTTGTACAACCTCCCGTCTGTATGCAGATTTGTCGTTGTCTCAAATGAGACCAATCACTGTTATATCATTTCCAAACTTCAGTATTTTAGCAGATGGATCATTTGAGATGCAGTCATTGGTATATAGGGAGAAAAGAAGTGGAGAAAGCACACAGCCTTAGGAGAGGGGGCTGTGCTGATTGTACAGGTATCAGATGTGATTCTGCCTAGCTTCACCTGCTGCTTCCTGTCTGTTAGAAAACTTATGATCCATTTACAAGTGTGTTCAGGTACCTCTAGCAGATTTAGTTTAATTAGAAGAATGTCTGGAATGATGGTACTGAATGCTGAACTGAAGCCTACAAAGAGGCCCTTGCATAAGTAGAGATTTAAGGTGTTGTAGGATGTAGTGCAGAGCCATATTAACAGCATCATATGTTGATCTATTTGCTCGGTATGCAAATAGCATGGGATCTAACAGCAGATCCGTGATGGTTTTCTGGTGGGACAGCACTAGCCTTTCAAAGATTTTCATAACTACAGATATTAGAGCAACTGGTCTGTGTCATTCACTTCCCTGGTGGAGGGTTTCTTTGGCACTGGGATGATAGTAGAGAGTTTGACACAAGAAGGAACAGCACATCTGTAGTGATTTATTGAAGATTCGGGTGAAGATGGGGGCCAGTTGGTCAGCACAGACTTTTAAGCAAGGAGTTATCTTGTCTGGCCCTGGTGCTTTTCCTGGCTTTTGTCTGTGTAATAGATCTTGCACTTCTTTTTCTGTGATCACCAGAGGTTGTGAACCCAATGGGTTGGGGTCAATTGTGGAGGCTTGGCTGTTATTGATGTGTTTGAAATGGGGGTTGTGGAGATAGATGGCTGTAGTTTCCTTTCAAACCTGCAGTAAAACACATTCAGGTCATCTGCTAGTTGTTGATTTCCTTCTGCCTGGGAAGGAGGTTTACTGTAGCCGGTGATGTTTGCAAGAGTTTTCCACATGTTTGCTGGTTCATTTGTTGAGAACTGATTCCTTAACTTTTCAGAATAGCTTCTTTTTGCTCCTCTGATTTCTCTGGCAAATATATTTCTGGCCTGATTGTATGGCATTCTGTCACCTTTTCTGTAGGCTTCCTCTTTGGAACAACGTAGCTGCTTAAGTTTAGCTGTGAACCAAGGTTTATTGTTACTATCAAAATTAGAACAACTGTATTGTAGACACACATTAATAGGAATTGGAATGGATAAATTTTATACAAAAGAAATAAAGTAGTTTAACTTTGGATCTCTAGGCTGCTCGAACCTTGAACATAGCATTTTCAAAAAGCAAGATGAATTAGGATAATGATATTCAAAGTGAAGATCATGTTTCATTGATAGGGCTTGTTTTGCCACTACCTGAGTTGATTTAGAACATGAGATGACATGTAATATGATGGGATTTCTTTGCTAACAAAGCTGGTCCCTGCCTTAAAAGTGCTTCTGTTGAGCAGCTGGGTTGATGAGACTCACTCATCATTTTCATTGGTTCTTATTAGACCTACATTTCTTCAAGTCTGAAGTAGACAGTTGCTATGGGGGAAATAAGTGCTCTCAGATTGCTTTCATACATTTTTAGTACAGTGGAGTTGAATCTGAGATGTCACGTTACAGTTTGCTCCTTCTCACTACGCATCAACATTAATCTTTGCTTACAAAATACTTACTATACTTTACCATATGCATATTTCACATGTATGATTGATGATTCTCAAGATCGCTTGATCTGTACAAAACAAAATCTGCACTAGCTAAAGGCCAACCATATTACCAGATTGGCCTTTGATTGTAATATTAATTATATTAACAAAACTCCTTACATCTGTCTTCTTACGCTCTTTACACTCTGATAAAAAGTGATATCCCATTAGCATGGACTACAATCATATTTTCAATCGTTTTTATCTCCTTTCTGACACTGGAAGCTATTACATAAAATTTGCCACATTATGATAACATCTTTTCCTTATCTGATAAATGTACAAAAATACCAGATCTGAATTGTCTGGGATTTTCAACAAAAAGGGAGTAATGTACTACCTCTGTAAAGAACAATTTCTGAAAAAAAATATAATATAAAAATGTGTGGGTAATATTTTAAATTACTCCAGATCTACAAGGGCAGAAATGCTTTTTGTATAGAATGCCTTTAACTGTCTTATAGAAATGCAGATAATAACATACCAAATATTGTTTTTATAATAAATTATTTTGGAGAAGACAAAGAGAGAAGATAAGAAATAGATTTCCTTCTATGTGAATTATCCAGTCTCTGATTCCACTATTTTTAAGGATGTGATACCTAGCTGGATCAATATTTTAAGTGTATTGCCTCCTTGAATTGCTGCATGCTCATAACCCAAAGAAAAAAAGCGCTTTAAGGGATCAATCTACTAAATGCAAGTTTAACACTATGGTCTACTTCTACCTGGATAAAAGCCAAAGATCAATAACAAGTACTATTCAATTTGTTTGAAATATGATTTTGAACATGTGGAAGCACAGGTGAAACACTTTCTTGAATAATGAAAGTAAGTGACTTTCTTCTTTTTCTCATGTTAGTGCAACAGAACCGCATCTGCTGATTTTATATGCATGATGCATGCAGGACCTCTTCAATTTTTAATTTCTCTTGGTACTTCCCCACATCCAGACTGTATGTTCACTCATGCACAGAAACAGCTGATAGTAGATTCTGAAACGGTTCCAGGAGTTTAAAAAAATATACTGCTATTTTAATAATCCCAAAGGAGGTGTTCTTGCAGGCACCCCAATGTTTTTTAAACTACTTATTTTAAAGGATTTTTCTAGTCTTATTTGTGATGATTTAACAAAATAACAGAGTTGGAAGGGACATTGAAGGTCTTCTAATCCAAGACCCTGCTCAAGCAGGAGATCTTAAACCATTTCAGACAAGTGGTTGCCCACAACTTCTGAAGGCAATCCATTCCATTAAATGAATTGTTCTGTCAGAAAATTTCTCCTGATTTCTAGGTCGATTCTCTCCTTGATTAATGTCCATTCATTGCTTCTTGTCCTGTGTTCAGGTGCTTTGGGGAATATGTTGACCTCTCTTCTTTGTGGCAATCCCTTAGGTATTAGAAGACTCTATCTTGTCATCCCTAGTCCTTTTTTTTCATTAATCGAGACATACCCAATTCCCACAACTGTTCATTTGTTTTAGCTTCCAAATCCTCTAATCATCTATTGTTGTTCTTCCCTGCATTCTTTCTAGAGTCTCAACATTTTCTTAATATTGTGGTGACCAAAATTGGATGCAGAATTCTAAGTGTGGTTTTATCAAGGCTCTAGAAATTTGTATTAACATTTCACATGATCTTGATCCTATCCCTCTATTAATGCTGCCTAAGGCTGTATTAGCTTTGTTGGTAGCTGCAGTACACTGCTGGCTCATATTTAAGTGATTGTCCACTAGGACTCCAAGTTCCTTCTCTCAGTTACTGCTATTGAGCCAGTTAGATTTGATATAGCAAATAAGTGATTTGAACACAGGTATTTTTAATTCAAATTTAGTAGAAAAAAAATGTATCAAAAAGCATGAAGAAGAGAGAAGATGTTTAACAGAGGTATTTCACTTTCAAATGCAGCCTGAAGTGGTTCAGTGATTCATTGCTGCAGAGTACAGCAGTCAAGAGTTCAAACTGAAATGTAAAAATACTATCAGTTTTTATTAGCTTTCTTAATTCTAAAGACTGTATTTCTTAACTTTTTCAGTTAATATTTTGAAAATCTTTGAAATTGGTGATTGTATGAAAGTTCCTATCAGGTTGAGTTGATGCAGAAGTGAAAAAAATATTGGCTAGCAAATGAGACAGTAAAGCTACTAGTGCTCTTGAGTGAAGATGATCTCCAAATATAATTAATTCTCAAATCAAATGAGGTTGAAATTTGCCAGTCAAGCTTCTGAATGTGTAAATAATTGCTTTAGAGATTCCTGTTATATATTACAGGGTTAAAGTAATAGATTTTGACCTTAAAATAAAAAGGGTAGAATAAAAATAATACCAGAGCTTCTTTAAGCCCTGGTCCACAAAGACAGAAACAGATGTATACTTGCTCAGAAAAATTAAAGACTAGGGGCTTTTGTAAAAAAATACCCCTTAAGCATAGTGGGGCTCTTAAATGCTTATTGTTGTTACAAACTAGGATGACAAAGTAGTTCACATTTCTAGCATTAGCTTTAAAAAATTGGACTTGAATTTCTGGGTCAGGTTACAAAAGAAGATGCTCAAACACTAATTTTTCTACAGCAAGATCTTTTTACCTGGTATTGGTTGGCAGTCAGATTCATTTGATCTACCTAATATATCTTGGTCGTGTTGATTAAATAAAAGTTTGGGGATGCTTCAGAAACTATCTCTCCATTCTTCTTTAAGGTATGGAAGTATGATTAGCTTATGATTTTAAATAAAAAAAGATGAAGTCTATATTTCTTTGGATTGATTTTACATTTCTATTTTTTTAAAATACTGAAGTACTTAAAAAAAAAAACCTTTCTCTATATGATAAGATCATCCATCATCCCTACAGTTTCTAGCTTGAAAAAGTATGCCTTCCACCAAATTGTCATCAACTTTACTCATTTGTTTTTTTTTTTCCTCCTCTTCCTAGAACTACGCAATGATGCTTCAGCAGCAGGCTAATCAACATGTGCAAAACACCACTGATCAGCCTGATTTTGGAGCACATCTCACAAAGGAGAAATTTAATGCCCTTCGAGATGAGCAAATTGGACAGCTAAATGAACTAATGAAAGAGGCCACCAAACCAAAGAGACAGTTCAGTATTTTAGATGATGGAGACTGCAAACATTAACAAATTTTCTGAATTTCATTTTATGGTGTTTCTTTCTTTTTCTTTTTGTATTTCCCCCCAAAAATGGTTTTATTCTAAAGAATAATGGAAGATGGTAAAGATATGCATAACAAATGATCAGAAATAACTAGTGGCATTTATATATTATGTACAGCCTGCACTAAGTGTGCAGAATAGTTCAATATTTTGGAACATTTCAGCTATGTTAAATTTACTATATGCAGGAAATGAATTAAAATGGCTTTGTACTAAGAATGTATTTTGTGAATAGTCGGAACATCAGAAAGGGAAGAACTTTGAATTGCATATTGATGCAAGTTTAAAGTTTAATAGTTGTTTTGCTTTTTAAAAAATAGAATATAGTTGTATGTATTTAACATAATTTATTGTTTAATTCAAGTGTCTTGAAGATCATATCAAATTCTGCTTTTGAACTTACTTTTAAATACTAAAATCTGCCTTCTTTTGCCCAATATTTCTTTCCTGCAAAAGAATTTTTGTTTTTTCTATTTCATTTTAAAGCACTAAGGTAGCTGATGGCATTGTTACTCTTACTGTGATGCACCTTTGTATCATTCTTCCGCCTCCCATGCTGCTCTTGCTTTGTGTTCTAATAAAAGTTCTCTTGCTATGTCTTCCCTTGAGATTTAATTGGGATATAACAAGCCAAGCAAGCTCCAGACTGCTGGGAAAAAGATGGTTCAATGCGAGAAGAAAATCTGCATACACAGACCAGCTGCTTCTTAACTAAAAAAAAAACAAACCAAAGAAATTCTGCATCCAACAGTTTTAAGAAGAGAAGTTAAACTGAATAGGTGGACCTTGCTTTTATTTAATATGCACAGTTCTCCAGAACCCAATAAGACTCTCCTTGTTTAAAAATAGTTATGCTCTGGATATTTTTAAAAATATGCTTCCATTTTTAAACAAATCAAATATGAATTCAGTGTAGATGAAACAATCAGGTTTTATAAGTGGTAACTGGAAGTAAAAAGAAGTTGATCTCTGTTTATATAAATAATGCTACACATAATTTTTAGATGGAGGATACCTGGTAGGGTTTGATAAGAACTAGGGTAACTATAGTGATGACTTTGGCCCAGAAGATCTAGATTCAGAATAACAGAGTTGGAAGGGAACCTGGAGGTTTTCTAGTCCAACCCACTGCTCAAGCTGGACACCCTATATTATTTTAGACAAGTGGCTGGCCGGTTTCCTCTTAAAAGCCATGAGTATTGGAGCACCCAGACCTTCTGAAGTCCATCTTCAGCCATGAAAGCTCACTGAAAGAGTCACACTAAAGTACTTGTCATGATGAACATGGTAAATTAAAAACAGGCAGAAAAAAAAAGCATTTTTACTTTGACAATAGTTTATCCAAGATTTAACTCTATTTCTTTATTGCATTCCAATTAAAAACACCCCATGCTGACTGAACATGGTCTGAAGATTTAGGACGAGTTCCTAAAAATTTTTTTTAAAGAAAGCTGCAAACTAGTTATAGGTTTTGTTTAAAATGTGAATGAGGATCAAGAAGGTGCATGTTTTTGGAATAAAAATCTCTGCCTTGTAATTAATTATTGATATTAATTAAGAAAGGATAGCTAAATCTCACTACATGACAAACATAATGCATATTTTCACTTTTAGACACCAGTATGATTCTGATTTATATAACCCAGGTTTATGGGTGCAATAAATAATTAGTGCATTTAGTGTCACCATTTTGCATCTAATGCCACACCCAGAAGCATGATCTGGTCACAAATTTCAGGAGGTTGTTGATTTGTATGTACTCACTGTTTGGTGGATGGTATCCTGGAGAATGGCAGCAATATTTTCCCATGTGTTTCATGTCTTGGGATCTGTTTTGACATTCAATTGATGTGGAAGGTTTTTTGCCCAATATATTATATAGAGATCATGGAAAAAAAGAAATGAAAACTCATTTGTCTGGTCTGAGTCCTTTATCATCCAAACATCTATTAAAAACCTCTCAACTGCTGTAAATGGAAAGAAGATTTTTCCCCAGCTTTAAAAAAAGTAATCACCTATTTCCAATCTTCCCGATATACTGTATATTATTTTGACCTTTCTCAAAAACAATATTTTCACTTTGAATTCCTAGTTTAAAAATGATTTGGTGCAAGATTACAATAGAAGTGACAATGATTAAAATAGCTGAATATAACATTAGTTTCCATTAAAATGTCAAAAAGTGCATGTCTCCTGAAAATTACTAAGTAATTCAGTTTTCAATTTTCTTTTAACTTTGAGTGTTAGCTAAATAAGTTGTTCTTACCTAAGTCAATTTTAGTTATTTGCCATTTTAGTGGGACTTTATTGTTCTTTACCAATTAGATAAACAGGATCCAGATACCCTATTTCGTCAACTAGAGAAAGATCACAATATTTCCTGAGACATCAATACCAATTGGAATATACAACAGAAAGAACTTTGTACATTTAGTTTAGAATTTCATCTTACAAGCTGTATATTGAATTACTTCTTATTTTAGAATGGGATAGACAGCATTTTGGTCTTTCTATTAAGGGACAATTCGCGGATAGTTTCAAGCTTTATAACTTCAGTAGGTAGGGCTGAAATACTGGTCCTTTTGGGGTAATGGTGGAAATTTTAAAACTAAATGAGCATATTTACCCTGGAGTTAAGCCCTTATTTTAGCAAAAACAAACAAACCAGAAACAGAAACTAACCAATCAAAGGATATTTAGGCAGCTGTTAATTGCATCCAGGCCACAATTTATTCATTTTAATCCATAGGTAGGTTAGAATGTAAATCAAAGCTTCAATGTTTGAACACACAAGAACACACAAGACCATTGCTGTTATTACCAGTGAAGAGGAAATGTATTTTCCCTTCTGCATCCCAAAAAGGACATACTGGTATACATTAAATACAATAATTAATATTGTGATAGTCCATTTATTGACAAACTTGGAGTAATATTCTCATGCATCTTTCATTTGGACAAATGTATTGGTCTCCTATTTGTTTCCACCCCAGTGCAAAGGTGGTTTGTTGTTTTCTTTTAAGATTCTACACCGCTTGTATCCTGCTTCTGTCACTATCTTCCTCCCCATTACTTTGATATCCTTAGATTTTCTTCCTGCAGAATCCCTGCTTCAGGAGGAAGGTTAAGAAAAGTGGTAGAATAGGATGAACTCCCTGTTTTACATTAATCTCTCCCACCCCCCAATCCCTGACTGGCTCCTGACCAATTGCTGAATTTATTTAATAACCTTCCTATTCAGTATATTAAATGGAAAATTCAAAAAGGTTTGTAATTTTGTATAAAGGCAGTTCAATCTTTCAGGTATAGGTTTGAGTGTTTGTGAGGGGGTGTGCTTTTAAAATAATAAATAAGCTTGAAAAGTACAAGTAATCATAAAAATATAGTTTGATTATAATAAAGCAATGTATCTAATAAAGTTAGTGACTACTTCTCTTAATAACCAAGTTTCCAGTATTCAAAAAGGATTATCCATAACAGAATCTTGCAAATCTGCCTATGTTTTCACTTCACTGCCTCTTATACCTCAGGGGAGGGATAGGGAGCTGAGAGATAGACAGACAGACAACATAGAAAAAATGAGACAGGACAGGACAGGGTGAAATAATAATATATAATTATTATTTGTCTCCTATTTTTCCTACAACAATAATGGGGAGGGGTGGGCTAAGAGAGAGTAATTTGCCAAGTCCCCAGCCAGCTTCTATACCTAAGATGAGACTAGAATTCAGTCTCCTGGTTTCTATGCCAGCAGCATAACCACTAGTACAAACTAAGTTTTGTTAATTAATTACAAAATTAATCCATTTCAGCATATTTCAGGAACACATTTAAAGTACAAAGATCCGGGGGGGGGGGGATTTTATTTTACTGTTAATTAAAAAGTCCCAGGAAAACACATTTGGCACACATTGCACTGTCACAGAAAAGTACTACAGAGACTGAGATTGTTTAACTTATTGTTTTAATTCTGAAGCCATCCAAATCCACAACTGTGGCCAGTTTAGAATGAGAAAAGAATTTAAAAGAAACAACATATCTCAAAGAAAGAATACGAGTGACTGTAACACTGGTCCATAATACAAAAAGATAAAATCCAATCAGAAGGCTTGTGAGAAAGTCAGGAAGTTAAAATCTTGTGAAAAATCATCACGGAGAAGACTTCCAGAAACCATTAGATGCAAAAGCATGTTAGACCAAAAGTAAAGTAAAGTATTGGCTGGCTGACATCCTGACATCACAACTTAGTTTAAGAGCTTTGGTGGCGCACTGGTTAGAATGTAGTACTGCAGGCTACTTCTGCTGTCTGCTGTCTGACTGCAATTTAGCAGTTCAAATCTCACCAGCTCAAGGTTGACTCAGCCTTCCCTCCTACCGAGGTTGGTAAAATGAGGACCCAGATTGTTGGGGGCAATATGCTGACTTTGTAAACTGCTTAGAGAAGGCTGTAAAGTACTGTGAAGAGGTATATAAGTAAGTACTATTATAAAGTGCTATTGTTATTAACATGGTCTTATTTTCAATATTTTCTTTTAGTTATTTTTTTCATCATAATTGTAACTGCAAACAGTTGCTAAAAGTGACAATCTGTTACTATAAACTATCTCAATAAAGGATGATTCTGTGGAGTTATTTTTCCTTTCTTGTCTACACTGCAGATCTAGGACAGAAAATAGGAAAGGCATTATAGGAAAGCAATTAGGACTGAAATCTGAAATTGCTCAAAAGTTTAAAAGGAACAGACAATCTCCACCCCTCACTCTTCTCATCATCTCTCATCACCTCTGATCTATCTATTTCACGAGGCTGCTAAGTAAAATTTATTTATTTATTTTTGTCAATTGTTTACAAGATCATAGGTATAAGTAAAAACATAGTTATGAATACATGGATACATATAAGAAAAATAAAAAAAGAAACAATAGGACAGGGACGGTAGGCATGTTGGTGCGCTTATGCACGCCCCCTACAGACCTCTTAGGAAAGGGGTGAGGTCAATAGTAGACAGTCTAAGGTTAAAGTTTTTGGGGTTTGGGGAAGAAACCACAGAGTCAGGTAGAGTATTCCAGACATTGACCAATCTGTTGCTGAAGTTGTATTTCCTGCAATCAAGTTTGGTGCGATTAACCTTGAATTTGTATCTATTGTGTGCTCTTGTTGTTATGGCTGAAGCTGAAGTATTCATTGACAGGTAGGACACTGCAATGTATGATTTTATATACTATACTTAGATTGGACTGAAGGCAGCGTAGT
Source organism: Notechis scutatus (assembly GCF_049901735.1). Lineage (NCBI taxonomy): Eukaryota > Metazoa > Chordata > Lepidosauria > Squamata > Elapidae > Notechis > Notechis scutatus. Next base: position 42,352,937 of record NC_142025.1, on the reverse strand, counting down.
TGTAGGTTTGTAGAGTAGTTTGTCGTGTACCACTGAATGAAAGGCTTTACAGAAGTCTATGTAGCTTGCGTCTATTGCTTGGCCCTGATCAAGTTGTGTAGTCCATATGTTTTTGCAGTGTAAGAGTTGCAGATTACATGATAGTTTTTTCCTGAAACCAAATTGTTAGAGAGAAATTATTAGAAATTACATAATAATTAATAATAATAATTAGAAATTATTAGAGAGTAGGTTGTTTGTTTCTAAGTGGAGGAGGATGGATTGGTTAATAATTGATCCCATGACTTTACAGGTGACGCAGCATAAAGAGATTGGTCTGTAATTTTCTTTTTCTTTTTTACAAAGTTTTTATTTTTTACAACAAAGATACAAACAAAACATAAAACCATAAAGCCCTCTTTCAATTATATACATACAGTGTGTCAGTTGGTTACAATCTTTCATGCTATCCTTTTTTTACCATTACTCACAAGTTATATAAATTCTCACCTTATCGGTCTAGCTTGTACTTATATAATATCAGTTATTAAACATTCATTTGACTATTTTTCCATCATTTTATATGAGATATTCTAATTTTCATTATGATTTAATCTTATACATTGTTCCAATGGTTATATATTTTATATTGTATTCTTTATCAGCCTATTAACTTTAATTGTAAGGCTTGCTAATCTATTTCTTTACCATGTCTTTTTATCTAACCATTGATAAAATAAATCCCATATCATATAAAATTGTTTATCCTCTTGTTCTCTAATTTCAAATGTCAATTTACTCATTTTGGCACAGTCCATGATTTTTTAACTAATTTCCTCCTGCATAGGTATTTTTTCATTTTTCCAATTCTTAGCAAATACAATTCTAGCCTCTGTTAAAATATTTACAATCAAATATTTCAATTCTTTACAATATATTTCTGGTATAATTCCCAATAAAAATATCTCAGGTTTAAAGTCTATGTGTTGTTTTCATTTTTTCCAACCATGTGTGGATTATAGTCCAATATCTTTTTGCATCCAAGCATGTCCACCACATGTGGTAATATGGACCAGGTATCTGATGACATTTCCAACATTTATCCAATTTATTCTTGATCATCCTCGCAATTCTCGTCGGGGGTAAGTGCCACCTGTAAAACATCTTATACAAAATTTCTTTATATGCAGTTGACATTGTCATTTTATAATTTTGAGACCACAATTTTTGCCATTTATCTAAATCAATCCCATATCCGAATTCCCCCCCACACACAATCATTGTTTCTTTTACTTGTTCTTCCTCTAATTTAAACTCTAGTAAATGTCCATAAAGTTTTTTTATTACTTTTTCATCAGTACCTGTCAAAATTTTATCTAAATCAGTCAATTTATCATAGATACCTTCTGTTTTAGCATCTTTATCAAATCTAGATTGTATTTGCAAATATGAAAACCAATTCATTTTTACACCTTGTTTTTCCAACTCTTGCATAGATTTAAGTTCACCCTTTTCATTCAATATCTCACCATATCTAACTGTTTATTCCTTTTATATATTATTGGATAGGAAAAAGCTTCAATAGTAGATAACCATAGCGGAATTTTTAAATAATATTGCTTTTTTAACTTCTCCCAGTTTAGAAACAATGCTTCTCAAATATAATGTCTTCTAAAATACTCCTGTGTTTTAGTTCCCTTATACCAGAGGAAGGCATGCCACCCTAACAGCAGGTCATTTCCTTCTAAATTCAAAAGTCTAGTATTCCTTAGTGTTATCCACTCCTTTACCCACATCAGACTCGTCGCTTGGTAGTATAATTCTCAATTGGGCAAAGCAAATCCTCCTCTTATTCTTGCATCTTGTTACAATTTAAGTTTTATTCTCGCTTTCTTCCCCTGCCAAATGTATTTTAGCACTATTTTGTTTAAATCTTCAAAAAATTCTTTCCCTAATCTGATTGGAATTGTCTGGATAAGTATAAGATTCTAGGCAATACATTCATCTTAATTGTAGATATTCTCCCAATCAGTGATAATTGTAAATTTTCCCATTTTATAAAATCTGTCGCAATCTGTTGTTTAAGTTTAAGATCATTGTCCTCCTTAAGTGTGCTACATCTTGGTGTTGTATGTATCCCTAAATACTTAACCTTGTTTGTGACCTGGATCCCCAAAACTTCCTCCAATTCTTTCTTTCGTCTTACTAACATGTTCTTTGCTAAAATCTTTGTTTTATCTTTATTTATTTTCAAACCTGCTACTTTCCCATACTCTTCTATCTTTTCTATCAGTTTGGGTGCAGACTCCAATGGATCCTCTAATATAAATACCAGGTCATCTGCAAAAGCTTGTAATTTATACTCTTCTTTTTTAATTTTCATTCCTTTTATTTCTTTTTCTTCTCTGATGTTCCTATTCAGCACTTCCAGTGTTAACACAAACAACAGAGGCGACAGTGGACAGCCTTGTCTGGTCCCTTATATCTATAAAGTCTGTTAACTCTCCATTTATCATAAACTTTGCAGTTTGTTTATGATATATCGTTTCGATGGCTTGAGTAAATTTTTTACCAAAGCCCATTTGGTCCAATTGTAACAGCATAAAACACCAATTCACATTATCAAAGGCTTTTTGTGCATCTATAAACATCAGAGCTATTTGTTTTTCAGGATGTGCCTCATAGTATTCCAGTGTATCTAAAATTATTCTCATATTATCTTTAATCTGTCTCTTCGGCAGAAATCCATTTTGTTCAGGATGAATAAAATTGTTTAAGTATCTTTTCAGTCTTTTTGCCAGAATTGAAGCAAAACATTTTTATAATCTGAATTTAATAGTGATATAGGTCTGTAATTTTTAACTTGCTGTGGGTCTGTGTCCTCCTTCGGTACAAGTGTGATATATGCTTCTGACCATGTTTCGGGTATTCTCTTCTTTGTCATAACTTCATTCATAATTTCTAATAAGTGAAGATTCAATGTTTCCTAGAATGTCTTATAAAATTTCACTGGCAAACCGTCTGGACCTGGTGCTTTTCCAATGTTTTGCTTTTTTAAAGCTTCTGTTAATTCCATCATTGTTATATTACTTTCTAACATTGTTTCAATATCTTTGGGTATCTGGGGCAAATTTGCTTCCTGTAAGTATTGTTGAATTCTTTCTTCCTGAGCATTCTCTTGATGGTACAGTTTTCCATAGTAATCTTGAATATTTTTTTTCTTCTCCGCATTTCCATAGCATACACGTCCTTGTTCATTTATCAATTGATTTGTTCTTCTCGAGTCTCTTTCCTTTCTCAGTTTATATGGTAGCCATCTGCCTGGTTTGTTTGCATCTTCAAAATAGTTCTGCTTAGCATTTTTAATTTTTTGTGCTATTTCTTCTTTTTCCATTAGCCCCATTTTATGCTTAGTTATGTCCATTTTAATTTTAATGTCCTTTTTTTGTGGAAATTTCTGTAGTTCTTTTTCCAACTTCTTGTAGTCATCTTCCAATATTTTAAGGATTTTTTTCTGTTTTATATTTCTTTTCCTTGTATAGTCCATTATCAAATCTCTTGTATAAGCCTTCATCTTGTCCCAGAGGTTCTGTAATGATGTATCCTCTTTTGTATTTTATTTAAAGAAAAAAGTCAATTCTCTCTCAATTTTCTGTTTAAAGTCTTTTTCCTTTAATATCGTATTATTTAAAGTTCATCTAGATCTCCTTTTTTGTTTTTTCCATACAAGTGTTATTGGATTGTGATCTGCCCAGGTACTTGCTTCTATTTCAATGTCTTGTATGTTAGAAAGCAATTCTGTTGACATCCAAATCATATCTATTCTAGACCATGATGCCTGTCTATTTGAATAAAAGGTATATTGTTTATTTTCCGCATTTCTCTCTCTCCGTGCATCTTTTAAGTTTACCTCATCTACCATTCGAAAGAAGGATTTTGGCAATGTCTTTCTAGTTTTCTTTGCTGTTTTTTGTGTTTTATAATCCAATTTGTCATTTATTATTCCATTAAAATCTCCCATCAGACAGATGTCCAGTTCAACTATTTTCTTATGTAATTTCCTGTAAAAATCTTCTTGATTATCATTTGGAGCATAAATTGCTATTAAAAATGTCTTTAGATTATTGTCCATTATCTCCACCATCAAAATCCTTCCATCATCATCTGTATATATTTGTTCCGCAGGGATTGTATCGCTAATGTATAACACCACTCCTCTCTTTTTACACTGTGTCAACGCTGTAAATAATTTCTCTAATTTTTGTTGTTTCAAAATATAATCACGTTTTTTAATATTTACTTCTTGTAGGCAGATTATATCAAATTTTAATTTCTCTAATTTATGAAATACCTTTCTTCTTTTAATAGCTGAATTAAGCCCATTTATATTAATTGTAATCAGTTTTTTCTCATCCATTTTAGACTTTATAAGAAGGATTTGTTGCTCTAGTAGATCTTGGTTCCTTCTTTTTCAATTACTGCTATACATTCCTCTTGAAATTCAATTAACGACTCTTCTTTTCTTGTATCTTCCTCCCTTTCTCTAAAATATTCCAGATAGAATAACTCAGCTTTTTCAATTGTATCAATTCTGTGTCTTTGTTCCTGCCAGGTAAACATGAGACCTTCAGGTATCAGCCATCTGTAATTTATTCCTCTCTTAAGTAACTCTTTGGTCAAAAATAAATATTCTCTTCTTATCTCTCTCACTCTTCTCGGTACCTTTTTCAGTACCACTATTTCTTTATCTTTGTACTTTAGTGTTTTTTCTCTTGCCGCAGTATTTGTGATTTAATTATTTTCTTAGTAAGTCTGATATGAACTTCTCTTGGCAGTTTATTTCTCATTGCATATCTTGTATAAACATGAAAAACCTCATCCATTCCATCCATCATCTTCTCTTTAGTTACCTCTAATGCTTCTGCCGGGATTTCTGTCATCATTTCAGCAAGGTTTTCACCCTTTTCTTCTTCTATATCTTGAAATCTAAGATAGAATTCTGATCTATCAATTTCCCATCTCAATGATTGAAGAGATCTGCCCTTATCTCTTTCCACTTCACTCAAATCGGGTATCCATATCTCCAATCTTCTTATCTCTTTGTACATCTTGTTCTTCAATTTTCTTAATTCTGTCCTCGTATTGCATCATCATCTGTTGAATATTTTCAATTTTTTCATCTGTCTTTTCCATTCTTTGCTCAATATTCTACATTCTCTTTTCAATATTATCTGTTTTTACTTGTATCTTTTGAATTCCTTGCATAACCATCTGCAGTGTCACTTCTTTCTCCTTCTCTTGTTGTAACATCACCTGTATTGATCGTTGTCCTCCAGATGGTGAGGAAGAAGAAGTCGGGATTGAAGAAGCTGAGGCTGGTATTTTTCTGCTCATCTTAGAGTACAATAGAAAAATTGAAAAGAAAAAGCAAGAGCAGCCAATTGCCACTCCAGTAAAAAAAAAAAAAAAAAAATCAAATAAAAGCAAAAGATAAAAATAAAAAAGGGAAGGGAAAAAATCTTCAGGCACTTGAATACCTTAATCCAATTGGTTCCAATTATGTAGGAAAAAAGGGGAAAAAAAGAAAAATATATAAAATGGAAAAAGGATGAAAAAATAAAAAAAATTAAGAAAAAATTTAAAAAGACAGAAATCTGTATATTCCCCTTGCTAAAAAGGTAAAACAAAGGGAGGAGGGAGGGGGAAAAGTAGTCTTAGTCTTGCATCAAAGGACTCAAGTCCAAATATAAAAATCCAACTGGGGGAAGAGAAAATGCAATTCTGTCAATAAGCAAAGCACTGCCACTATATGTTCGAGGCTCTTTACTAAATAAAAAAAAAAAAATCCAGTTCTCTTTTTAAGGTCACTTCAATCTTCTTTCTTCAATTTCAAATCCAGACTCCAGCTATCAGTAGTTCCACAGAAGAGCACCTGCAGACAATCTACATGCTCTTCCCACTATCTTTTCAATGAAAAGCACAGAGTCCTTGAATGTAACAGCAAATGTATTAACAAGAAAGAAAGAAAGGAAAACAATGTATCCAAGCCTCCAGGTGGCAGCGCTACTTATTTCCCTTTCCTTTCCCTTCCCCTCTAATATTAAAATCAGGAATAAAAAAATAAAAAGAATCTAAAATAATTAAAAAGAAAAAACGAGAAAAAAAAACTTTTCCAAAGAGTTATTTTGAAAGGAAAAAATAAAAATTAAAAAGGCTAAAGACCAGTCCAGTTTAAAAGTTGAAAAGTTTTAACAAAATCCAAAGTTCCAATAAGAAGAAATAAAAAACCTTCAGGTTTAATTTTTGCTTAATCTCGCTGCTTAAGCACTTTTATCTTCACTTTTAAATTTAATTTTTAGTCTTTTAGGGTGTTCTCTCCATAAAAAAATAAGTAGAAAATTATCTCACCAAACTGACACACTTTCTTTCCAGCTTTCTTCCTTTCCGGAGCTGTCCCAGCTTCAGCAGCTTTAATGGCTGCCTCTCCACCGCGGGAAAAAAGGGCTTCTCCTGGATCTACCAGGGACTTTGTGATGTCCCTGGGATCAACAGGATATGCCCTCCTCTGTCACCGTCTCTACGGGACGGTTTAGGTCTATTGGGACTGTCCTGCAATGGAGATATCAGCAGCGATCTTAGAGCTTAAAGATCGCATGCTGTACCGCTGCAACGCAAGCTCCGCCCTCCAAGAAATTGGTCTGTAATTTTCAACTAGGCTGGGGTCTCCCTTTTTGAAGATGGGGATGACCCATGCTTGTGACCATAGTTTTGGCAAGGAGCTGGTCCTGAAAGATTTTTCAAAGATTATGTTTAGAGGTTTGGCTATGGCAGTGGATAGCTTTTTTAAGAAGTAGGCACATATTCCATCTGGTCCAATAGATAGAGATGGTTTTAGATTGCGTAGTGCTTTTTCAACATTGTCTTCTGTAAAATTGATATGTATTAGATCATTGTAGTTGTCTGTGGTTCGACTAGGAAATACTGGGCATGTTTACAAATACTGAGCTAAAGAATGTGTTAAAGACGTTGGCTTTAATGGTGTCGTCACTGCATTCTTTACCATTAGGTCCTTTCAGGGGTGGGATGGACCTTGAGTCTTTTAGTTTGTTTACAAAATTGTAGAAAGCACGGGTGGAATTGGTGCGTAGAAGGTTTTCGTCTCGTTTAATGTGATAATTGGTGCATTCGGTTTTTATTTGGTGGCATAAATTTTTGTATCAGCTTTTGAAGTTGGCAACATGACCAGATTTGTTTTTCCACCCAAGTGATTTCTTTTTGGATTGAAGTTTCCTTATTGTTATGGGTAATTTGTTTTTTCTGGTTTTGGGAGTTGTTAATGGTACATATAGTTTGATGACTCTTTTGAATTCAAGTAAAAATATGTTGTAATGGTCTTCTATAGTATTGCATCCAGAGAATAGAAATTGCCAATCAAGGGATGAGAGATCGTTGTTTATAAGATCATAGTTGTCTTTTTTGAAGTTATAATTGGGGATTCCATCATTGTGATGATTTTTGTGTGGACAAAAGTGGACAATTTGTGTGGACAATCATGTTGTGGTCACTGTTGGAAAAGGGTTCTTTAATTTGTATTCCGTAAATTGAATTCAAACTATTGCAGAAGATGAGATCGAGGCAGTTGTTACGTCTAGTGTTGTTGGTTACTAGTTGTTCTAGTCCCAGATTTGTTACTGCATTGTAGAAGGTTGCATGTGTGGGTTCAGTTGTACATTTGTTAAGGGTCCAGTTAATATGAGGTAGATTGAAGTCACCAAGAAAGATAAAAGTGTGTGGGCAGGATGCTGCCCATGTTAGTAGTGTATTTAGCTTGTTTGCATGTTCGATGTCATAATCAGGGGCTCTGTAACATAGTAAGAACCAAAATGTGATATTTAAGGACAGTTCACAGACGATGGTCTCAGGAATAGCAAACTCCTGGGTAACTTGGATGTTTTTTTGGATGTTGGGACTTTTTATAGAAGATAGCAACATCACCTCCTCTACGGATTTCACGATCTGATCAGTAAACATGATAGTCTGTGGTAATGGAGTCAGGGAGAGATGCATTGAGCCATGTTTCACAGACAAATATAATGTCGAATTTAGCCGTATTTAGTAAGAGGAGAAATTCAAGTATTTTATTTACAAGGTTTCTTGCGTTGAGTAGTTTGCATTTAAGGCCAATTGTGGTTGGAATAGAGGTAGTTAGGGGCATGCATGCCTAGTTTTGAGTGATGTTCGATTGGATGGGGTGGGGTTGGATGCGGAGTTGTGGGTTGTGTGACTTTCTTTTGATGCAATCCGCTCTGTAGTCAAAGTATAGGTCCTTTTCTCCATTGTCTAGACGGTTTTTGAGTTCTGCGCGGAGTTCATGGGAGCGGATTCTTTGCAGTATGGATAAGTCTGGTCTTGAGTGAAGTTTTTTTGTGGTTGGGATTGGTTTTTGCAATGGCATTTATTGTATGAATGAATATGCGTTTGCTGGATTCATTTTTGCATACAACTCTATAAAATCTTGGGGCCACAGAGCTGTCATTGTATTTGCACCCAGGGCCATCTCTGGTTATTTCAATGATATCTTCAGGAGAGAAGTTTGTTGTATTTGAGTTACTTATGATATCATGAACTTTGGTGATGTCGTCTGATTCGTTGGTGTCTTCGAGACCAAATAAGATGGCATTTGGACATTTCTGTTCACGTTCCCTGGTGTCTCGAGGAATGAGTTCTTATAAAGTGCTCTGAACTTGGTGCCTGAATTCATAGGTATTATTGTTCCTATATATGAAATGGTGGCCATAGAACAAGCTGTCATGTCACTGTCATGCCTAATGGATAACTTTAAGCCAGAAAATAAACAGAGTGGTAGTAACAATGCAGAAGGTTGGTATAGCTGGGGTCAGGGCATGCTAAAGAGCTTGGGCTTAACCTGGAATTAGCCAAGTTAGTAGTTGAGTTATTCTGAAATTTTCAATACCTTTGACTAAATAGTTGACTAAATAAACGGGTATGCTACTTTCACCATAGCTATCACCACAGTAATTGAACAAAGCACTAAAATATTAATTTCACACAAGTTAATTATAGATTTATTGTGAAAATACAAACATTCCTCAGAATAGTTCAGATTAATATGAATGCTGGAAGATTGTAAGCAAGTACATATTTTTAAATTTTTGAAAAATATTTTGAGATGAAAAAATCTTCACTCTTAGCTATCCTGTTAATATGCTGTTCCCAAGACCTTTTGGCCTTGAAATGCACAGCACATCTTTACATATTTTCAGCATTCAAAGTGAAGTAATAAGGAAATCTGCAGACTTGGTGGATATTTTTGTGACAAACCAAGAAAACCTGAGGATACATCATGGCAATGTAAAGGAAAAACAAGAGTAGGCTTGCCTGCTCAAAAGGAATATGTGAGAGGCTTTAACACCAAATTGATCTAGATATGTGCTTGTTTTGAAGATTTAACATTTCTCCAACTGGTTGCTAAGCAACCACAAACTGTTACCAAGTAGGAGGTGAAGTTTCCCATGAATTTTGTCACTCACTTAAACTTCAATATAATACACCCATTTCCAATGGAAACATCAAGGGAATGTAGTCATTCATAGAAATGTCACACAGAAATCTGGATATGTATGTATGTATGTATGTATGTATGTATGTATGTATGTATGTATGTATGTTTTCCTCTGCACATGTTCCAGTGTCAAAAATATACTGTTATAGAAGATTGCCTTACTTATATTTATGCATATATTTGTTAAATTTTAATATAATATAATTTCATCCAGCTAATGCTGTTTAAAGAGTATGATCTGGAATCTCATATTTCCATTTTTTGCTTAGCAATCATATTAATGGTACAGTGAGCTGATCCAAATGAAGTAATGTAATGGCAATGTGGAAGATCATTATATTTCAAGAAGTTTAAGGACATTTCTCCTTCATATTAAGGAAAGTTAAAAAGATGGCTTTTCACTCTTGCTTGTTGAATAAAGGAAATGTTGGTGGGAATCTTCACATAGCTGCAAAGCTTTTGTTATCTGTGAAAGTCTTAGACATTTGGTTACCATCCCAGAGTCATGTGCTACCGGTCAAAGTTAGGTCTTGTAATGTAGTCTCATAGAAGTAGGGCCATTAAGCCATAGTGCCAGATTTTAATAAAAAAATATGCTTTTTATTTTATACTGGTTTTTAGGCAGACAGCTTCTGCACAGAACCAGGAGCTCTTCACAGCTTGAAAGAGATTTAGGTATTGTCTTGCTTGGTTTGTACGCTATGTTATGGTATGTTTTAAAATATGTTTAATAATAAAGCTTAAAGTTCCTTTTTCACTAGAGTGTTCATTGTTTATGAATCCAAAAGAAACAGTTGTCTAGAAACCCTAATACTGCTCTGACACTTGTCAAAACAAATAGACATAAGGACATGGGTTTAGCCACCCCAGGTGCTCATAACTCCTCCCACTCTGGCACAATCTATCCATTGCATTAATCACATACTGTATTTTGTCTTCATTCTTAAATTTCCCATCTGGAATTGTAGATATAGACTGCTATTCTACCATGGAAGAAGCAAATGGGATAAGATTCATGCAATGGTGGGATTCAATTTTTTTTACTACCATCTTCTGTGGGCGTGACTTTGTGGGCGTGGCAGGGGAAGGATACTGTAAAATCTCCAGTCAGAGGTGGTATTTGCCAGTTCACCGAACTACTCAAAATTTCCACTACCAGTTCTCGAGAACTAGTGATAACCTGCTGAATACCACCTCTGGATTCATGGTGATGTAAAGATGAATGGCCACATAGGGCAGAGTTTTAGCTAAAAGATGGCATACACAATCTGTTTGCTGAAGACTTATTCAATGATCCTGAGACTGAAAATTCATGATGGATATGCTTTTATATATCCAGTGGTCATTCTTTTGTATCCAGACAGTTTGTCTTTTCCAAGGTCATGTATAGGGACTTTGTCATCACCGAGAACCATATTTTATAATTTGAAAAACAAAATGCTTTCTCAAAGATTGCATTAAAGTACTTTCCATAAAAGTCCTTTGTGCCAAGTAACACATAACTAATTTCACTTAGAGCCTATTTATGAATTAATCATTCTTTTGGGCATTCTTTGCTTTTCTAAAATTGGGGGAAATGGGAACATATTATTTTTTCATTAGTTCTTAGTGAGTTCACTGGTACCATTCAGTAACAGATCAGGAGGTCTTGTTGACATTTTTAAAACTAACAAAACGAGACGATATGAACTCTCTTGATGTTCTGAAAACAAACCAAACAAAATAAATTACATCAGTTATGAGTTGGTGTGCTTTTTGTCATGATAACTTGCAGTGTGATATTTTTGGATTGTGATTTGTATTCCTTTCCCCATTTTCTGTACTTCTCATATATCATTTCTATGAGCCTATAATGCAAAGTAACATTTATAATGTTATCTTTTATACATAGCAAGTGACTATATCCATGTTTTCTTTTGTCATATTCAAATGTACATATGGGAGATTAGATCTCCTTAGGCTAAAGCTTAGGGCCTGTGGCTCTCCAAAAGTTGCTAAAAGAACTATGAGAAAATTTGGTCAACAATGATGGATACTAGAAGTTTAACAAAGCCTTGGAATTTTATATCTTTGGCACCAGTACCATTAAAAAAGAGCTTCCATTGAAGCAAATAGGAATTAGTTCCCTCAATGCAATTCAGATATTTAATTTAAACTAACCCTGTGCAGCTATCAATATATCAGAAAACAAGTACAAAGTATTTTAAAGAAGATGGGATTTGGCCATTCAGCACAAAAGCATATATTGTAGAGACACATACCCAATAAGATACTCTATCCACTCTAACCCAAGGCTCGTTCTTCAAAGATTTTTAGAATGCCATCACAAGATATTTCAAAGATTTCAAAGGATGGGTGCCACAACAAAGGAGCCATACTTTCTGGTAGAAGACACTTTTTTAAAAGAAGGGATCAAAAGTCACTTTTTATTCATACCAGCTGGACTGAAACCATGGAACATAAGCAGTAATCTGGCTCTATGCCATGTAGGGATTTATAGGTAACAACTAGTGTTTTGAAATGCACCCAGAAACATACTTCTGAGGGATCATCAGGAACAGTCTTGCATAAAGCACATTGCAATAATCAAGCCTTGATGTGACTAGGGCATAAGAGATTCTGAAAAGCCTCTAGTCCAGGAAAAGATGCAATGGAACAGGAGCTCTGCACCCAAGAAGTTCCCTTAGTTGCACACCATCATTTATCTGCCAAAACCTGAAAAAAAAAACCCAGCTGCACAATTGAAAAGCTGCATAATTCAGCATAATTTACTGAACAGACTGGCTGGAACATTTTGGGGTGCTGATGCAAACACCCTATAAATGTCTTGGCTTTGGTTTATTTCACAGCTGAATACTGTGGCAGTGTGTGGCTTAACAGCATACCTAAATGGTCCATGCCCAACTCTGCCAGATACTGCATACCATCTCTGGCACATTGCATCCCACTCCTGTGCAGTGCTTAGTAATATCATACAACCCTACATTAGAAGACAACAAGTTTTCATTTGGCTATGGTCAAGAATGCTGACCATCAGGCTCTCCCTATTCACCAGGACAATGCATGGTCAACCACAAGATTGAAATTCCATAGGCCAGCATGGAAAACAGCTATTCCTCGAAAATTGAATTGGACATCCAGTTATGAGCCCACTGCCATATCCCCATAGAAATTTGGTATATAATTACATGTTGTATGTGTATATGTCTATTTCTCTTCCATCATGTACTCATCATATGTTGCATAAATAACCACTTTTAAATGGGGATGTGTTACTTTATCTAAGATTAAAGATAGAAAAATCTCCCAATCTATGAGACTCTAACATCCAAAGCCATTTAATCTTGGTAGGATTAATTCAGAGTCAGTTCCTCTCCATTCTGGCCTGTGTAGTCTTTAGAGACGGAAGCAAGACCTTGACAATCTTATTTGACCATTTTATCGAGGATTAGAAAAGAAATATGAAAATTAGAAATAAAAGACTAGTAAGATGAGGATTGTTATAATAATTTAGATATATTATGTATATCTGTAATAAACCAAGACTAGAGAATTAATACTAATGTAAATGATTATGGTTGGAAACTTTAATTGTTATTGCACAAGATATTTCTACCCAGATGACACACTGTTTAATGAAAATGGATTGTTTGTATTAAAAATAAAATAAAAAAATATTTTAAAAAATCTTACTTAACCAATCTGAATTCAAAAGATATGACTGGGTATAATCAGCATATTGGGTTTTCCTATGAGGTGATGAATTAAAGGTTTAGAATCTCAAAGTAATGTAATGATTTAGGTTGGCTCTGCCACACTGATTGTTAATTTAAAAATACCAGTGTAACTAGATGTTATATATTTAATTAACATGTAGTTTAATCCTGTGACAATCAGAGCCTTCATGTTGTCTCAATATTTATAGAATTGATAGCTCACATGCAAAATATAAGTTATACAATATCTAACCAAGCTATACATGTAAACTACATGCTTCCAAAGGGAGAGAGATTTTCATTTTCTTTAATTAGCATGGACACAATTAATATCAATGCAGTAATTAATGCTTCTCAAGGGTTTAATCTATTCTTTCAGCAGTAGGCAAGGATAGCTTGATCTCATATAGACACAGATGTAATACTTATGTTAGTTTATGCCAGGGGTGTCAAACTCAAGGCCCAGGGGCCAGATGCGGCACGTGGCATGCTTAGATCTGGCCCACAGGGCCATCCTGGAAATAGCGAAGAACTGACCCATGGTGCCTCTGCCAGTGAAAACAAAGTTCTATTTTCTTTTTCTTTTTTTTAAACAAATTTTATTAATTTTTAAAAGCATACAAAACATACAAGATAAACATAAAACCTTCCGGTTTGCGAGGCTTCGGCAGCGGCAGGGATTTGCGATCCAGCACGATCCCTGCCGAGCTCACTGCCAAGGTTCCCCTGGAATCTGGGGGATATAGCTGCCCTGCAGGGGCAGCTGAAGACAGGGGGGATCTGGAAAGGGGGTAGGGGGTGTCGCAGACCCCCTCCCCAGCCAGCAAAACCCTCTTTTCCTGAGGCGGAGGAGCGGCGGTCAGCAATGGCCGCCATGAAGAAACCTGCAAACGGATAAGATTGTGCAGGAGGAAGAAAATCGGGGAAATCGTGAGAGTTGTTTCTGGACCGGGATAAAGTTGCCAAGGGATAAGAAAGTTTCCTGGGGCTTGAAAATTGCTACGGAGAAGTTGCTACATTGTTTCCAGAGAGAGTTACAAGCGGCGCACAGAATTCTAAAAGGGAAAGTTTTTTTTTTCCCCTTCACTCTCCTTCCTAACATGACAGCGGATGGAACAACAAGAGAAATCTGAAAATCTAGGTAATTAAATACTGAAGAGATAAGGATTTCTGAATGTTTGTTTTTTAAAAAAAGACTTAAAAAAAAAATTTTTTTTTGCTGTGAGTGGGAAGGGAGAGGGAAAAATTGGATTAGAATCTGAAAATAAGGAGAAGACTGCCTGGATTTTTAAAGAGCTATAAATACTAATAAGGCTTCTGAGAGATATATATTAAATGGAACTTTGTGATCAAACTCCAATCCCAGAAAGAGAAAATAAAGGAGAAAGTGCTTAAAGAATTAACCTATTTGGATTGCTTGGTGATTTTAGCACTTTTGAGAATTATCTCTGATTAAAAGCACTTGGGTGGTTGCTTGGGAAAACTTTTTCTCTTTTTAATGGCATTACTTGTGGACAGATTGAAACTTTTATATCAAAAATATGAAAAAGAAAAGCAAGAAGAGAAGGACGTTTTTGATACTCTTTTTCAGTATTTAGAAATGGCGGTCCACACTTATGTAAAATTGAATGGACAACAGGACGACTGGGATAAAGAAGAAGCCATTTTTGATGAACAAGTGACTTTGGCTGGGGAAGGAAAGGAGAAAGAGAAAAAGGAAAAAGAGATTTTAAGACCTATAAAAGCAATCAAAAAAGAGAAAAACAAGATGAAAAAGAGATATTATGTTAGAAGACAACAGAAAGGAGGAAAGCAGAGAAAAAGGGAGGTGGAGAGGCAAAGGGGTAAAGAGGACAGAGAGAAGAATAAGCAAGGGAGAAAGGGGATGAGAAGCCTCAATAGTAGAGAGCAAGACGTAAAGAAACAAAAGTTTTTTTAGAGATAATGGGTAAACTTTATTGATAAAGGATTCTAAAGGTACATAAGATTGTTTTTTAAATTTGTATTTAGAAATAATTTTAGAAAGTTGGAAATAATGTGTAATTTAAAGTGTGATAAAATGTTTAATATAACTTAGTGAAATTTGTCTTAAGAAAAGGGGAACATTTCATGAAATAAGGATTTGAGAAAGATACAAATGAATGTCAATATTAATTAGATTGTGTTATTTCAGTGGAATTTTTTTTTTTTTGAAAGGAGAGATTTGAAGTAGGAGAAGCAGGAATACCTTAATGAAATAATGATTTAAAATATGTGATGTGGGGGGGAATAATGATGGAAAGTAGGTGCTCCCACAAAAGTATGTTAATTAATTGAAAAGTAATGTGCTAAGTGTTTATGATATAAAAGAATATGAATATTAATGAATAGATTAGTATTGGTATTGGTAATATTGTATAAATTTAGAATGTACCAAATAGAATCCCAATGTAAGTTAGGTATTTTATATTAAGTTTTATAAATGTAGGGGAAAGAGGTAAAGGCGTCATACTCCAATTAGTGTACAGGAGAAGCTTTTTTTTTAAAGAAGAAAGATAAAACGATAGCTGGAAATAAACAGACAAAGAATAATAAATATTATGATTTGAATTGAGATGAGATAAATAAAATAAAATTAAGAGAATCTAAGAGAGAGAAGAAGCTATATAAAAATTGAAAATGGTAATAAGATATGGAATGGCATATAAAATGAATATGAATTTGAGTTGGTGTCTGTACAAAGAGTTTTGACCGGGATTAAGCAACTTTCAGAAAAGATGTTTTTTTTAATGTTTATATGTTTTGTGTTCTTATGTGTTTATGTTTGAATGAGCTAATAAAACCTTGGAGAAAGGTTAGAAAAGGACAATGGAGAGAAAGATAGAAGAAAATAAAGCAAGTTAGAAAGGGAAAATATGTGATTGTAAGGAAATGTGTTAATGTTGTAAAACTTTCAAATAATTTTTAGAAATTTTTAGAAAAAAGGTTTTTTTTTTTTTTTTTAAAAAGTTTTATTGATTTTAACAACAAACCAAAAAACACATAAAACATAAAACATAACATAAAAACATCATCATCCTTCATAAATTTACAGACAGTGTATCGGTTGGTTTACCACTCCTTTTTGTGCATTCATTTCATAGTCATTATAATAATTATATTACATAATAACTCATATTATCAATCAACAATTATATATCCTAATATCATTATTAAACAATCATTTGACTATAATTTAACTAATTCATACTTAAGCGAGATAACTATAGTTTAGTTAATTTTTTCCCAACAAATCATAAAATCATACCAAATCTATCTTAATAAAGTATTATAAAAGTATTATCAACCCCCCCCAAAAAATGTATATTCATTATTTCCTAGATCTCTAAATATTTTATTATTATATTGTATTATCCAACCATTGATAAAAAAGATCCCAAACTTCATAAAATTGTTTATCTTCTTGTTCTCTAATTTCAAATGTCAATCTACTCATTTCTGCACATTCCAATATTTTCTTAATAACTTCTTCTTCTGAAGGTATTTTCTCATTCTTCCAATTTTTAGCAAATACAATCCTAGCCGCTGTTAATACATTTACAATCAAATACTTTAGGTTTTTATTATATGTATCAGGTAAGATTCCCAATAAAAAAATCTCTGGTTTCAAATCTATATGTTTCTTTGTCATTTTTTCCAACCATATGCGAATTCTAGTCCAATATTTTCTAGCATCCTCACAAGTCCACCACATATGGTAATATGAGCCAGGTATCTGTTGACATTTCCAGCACTTTTCAGATTTATTCTTGAACATTCTTGCTATTCTTGTCGGGGGAAAATGCCACCTGTAAAACATCTTATACAAATTTTCTTTATATGCTGTTGACATTGTCATTTTATAATTTTGAGACCACAATTTTTGCCATTTCTCTAAATCAATCCCATATCCAAAATTCTTCCCCCAAGCAATCATTGTTTCTTTAACCTGCTCTTCCTCTAATTTAATTTCCAACAAATAATTATATAATTTTTTAATCACTTTTTCATCAGTACCTGTCAAAATCCTATCTAAATCAGTCAATTTATCATAGAATCCTTCCATTTTAGAATCTTTAAGATACCTTGAATGTATTTGCGCATATGAAAACCAATTCATCTTTATACCTTGTTCTTCTAAATTTTGCATCGTTTTAAGTTCACCCTTTTCATCTAATAATTCCCCATATCTAACTGTTTGTTCCTTCTTATAGGTTATAGGATAAGAAAAAGCTTCAATAGTTGATAACCAAACTGGGATTTTCAAATAACATTGTTTCTTAGTTTTCTCCCAATTCAACCATAACGATTCCCGTATATAATGCCTTCTAAAGTAACCCTGTGATTTAGTTCCCTTATACCATAAAAAGCATGCCAACCCAATAATAAATCATGTCCTTCTAATGCCAACAATGTGGTCTTTCTTAACGTTATCCATTCTTTAGCCCATATTAAGTTTGCAGCTTGATAATACAACTCCCAATTAGGGAGGCCAAATCCTCCTCTAATTCTAGCATCCTGTAAAAGTTTTAATTTTATTCTCGCTTTCTTACCTTGCCATATATACTTCAACACAATTTTATTCAGTTCTTCAAAGTAATCCTTACCTAACCTAATTGGTATTGTTTGGAACAAATACAAAATTCTAGGTAAAATATTCATCTTAATTGTTGAAATTCTGCCTATCAATGACAATTGTAAGTTTTCCCATTTTTTCAAATCAGATGCTATCTGCTGTTTAAGTTTAATATAGTTATTATCTTTCAGAAAAAAGGTTTTATGTTTACAAAGTTCTATTTTCATTGGCAGAGGTTTCCAGGATGCTGTCTAGCTAAAAATGGAACTCACGAGGGCCATGTCTGGCTCCCTGAGCTCCGTTTTCACTGGCAGAGGGTTGTAGGAGGTGATGCAGCCAAAAACAGAGCTTGGGAGTCCATTTTCCCTGGCAAAGCGCTCAGGCCCCCACACAGGTGCCTCCTGACACAAGTAATGTCGTGCTGGCCATGGCCACCCTGGACCTGCCCACCCTAGTCCCCCAAGGTCGAACACAACCTGATGTGACCCTCAATTAAATCGAGTTTGACACTCCTGGTTTATGCTGTCATTTTATTAAGTCATTATGCTACTCCAATATTTTTTCTTCTGTTTAATTGTATCTGATTAGAAGAAACTGCCTAGATTAGACAAGTTTCAGGCAAACCTCCCTGCTTCCTCCCTCAGGCAAGGGAAAGTGACTGGCCGAAGGGCACCCAGTTGGCTTTGTGCTTAAGGTGGGACTAGAGCTCATGGTCTCTTGGATTCTAGCCTGATGCCTTAATCACCCCATCAAACTGGCTCCATTATAATGCATGATAAATATTTTAATAGCTCTTTCACTAATATTGTAACTAACTTAATGAACTGAAATAGAATAATTCCACTGATTGAAATACATTATTTTGTGATTCCTTGACATCACAAAATATACTGTTCCTGAAAAAACTTTTGGGCCAAAATAATTGTAAAGTCCTCCATTTATCTTTTAAAGCAAGCTAATGGCATATTTACCAAAGTACTATGCCACATATTAAAATTTGCTTGATGTTTTGATTGTGTTAATTCATTTTTAAAGAAAAAGGAAATAAAATTAATTATTTAAAATAATTACAATGCTATGAAACTGGTTTTATAGCCCACCCAAAATATTTCTGGATATTCAGGTTATTTTGTTATAGAAAAATGAAAGATAATACCATTATTACATCAGTCCTTTGATGGAGTCTATTTATAGCAGTTCCCCTGCAAAACCATTGTAATGCCAAACTGTTTGACTTGAACTAGATTGTTAAATGCTACCTGATCGAGAACCATTTAGGCAGAGCTACTGGCCTCTAACATTGCACCAGTTTAAGTGGATTTCCTATGACAGGCCTTCATCTGCCATTCAGAATGACTCCCAAAATGATTGCCTATTAACAGCCTGTTCAACTGTTACAGAGAGAAAGATTGGATGCAGAGTCTACTCCATTGAGTTAGTTATCACCAGACTCTTCATTTTTGTCTGTATTTCTGCTATTCTTTCTTAGCAAGCCACTTCTTTTGCTCAGCAAAGAAACCAGCTGCATTTTAGTTGTTACAAACTTCACTAACATTTTCTCAGATTTACTAGTTTATTAGCTGCACATACAGAATAGATAAATCCAATTTTAAATGACCTTTCAAGTTAGTTTTGTGCCTACACTCCACATTTGATTACAGGTGGAATGCACTCTGCAGTCAATATATTACCAATTGGTAATCTTTTAATATCTCAGGACATGCTTTGAAAATTCAGTAGGAAAGTGACAAATTTTCATCTTTCACTCTTTAATAATGTCAGGCCCAACTTGCCTCACTAACACAGCACCTGCAGAATAGAGGTAGCAAAGACCAACCAATATGGTACACTATGATTATCCATATTGTGATAGAGTATACTTTCTGATCTTTATCTCCATCTCTGCCAGCTTCAGGTGAGGAATCAGCAGCAACTACTTCCATTTGCACTCTTCCCTAATTCCTTTGCTATCTTAATCTTAAAAAAATACTTTATTAATTCTTGGCTGTTTTCCCATAGAAGAATTGCTGAAAGATCTGCTGGACTTTTCAGTGAAATAAAATATGATCTTTTGATGTCAAAAAGCTTCAGGAAAATAATATAAGTGCTGGAGTTCCACCATTAAAAATATAGAGAAAGCAAATCCTACAGTTTGATCCAGACAAGAATTGAATAGTGTCAGTTTGTCTTGAATGATATAGCTGTGAAAATAACAAAGATAAATTGCTACTTATTTGAGCAGTGGCTTTGGGTCAATGACAGTGAAATAGTATTTTATTTATTTCTATTTATGTATTTATTTATTTTTGTCAATTGCTTACAAGATAATAGGTATAAGTAAAAACATAGTTATGAATACATGGATACATATAAGAAAAATAAAAAATAAAAGAAACAATAGGACAGGGAAGGTAGGCACCTTAGTGCACTTATGCATGCCCCCTGCAGACCTCTTAGGAAAGAGGTGAGGTCAATAGTAGACAGTCTAAACATAGACAGTATGTATGAAATAGTAGTTTCCAGTTTCTGCACTTGCACTAGTGAGAGTATTAAAAAGTTCTACAGTTCCCCTTATGGTTAGATTTCCTTTCTTGCTTGCATTGCTCAAGTACTGAGCTATTTGATATCCACCAATATTTCTTGAGAAGTTGGGAGACAACTCAATCTCTCTAGAAATATTTGTTTTTCATTAACTACTATATATTTCTGTGTTTTCACGATTGATTATCAATAGTAGATTTATATTTTCCATTCAGTAATCTAAAACAAATAATTAAAAAATATTTGAGGGGCTTCCAATATTTGAGGGGCTGCCACAGGGAGGAAGGGGTCAATCTGTTTTAGAAAGCGCCTGTAGGCCAGACAAGGAATAATGGATGGAAACTGAACAAGGAGAAATTTAACCTGGAAATAAGGAGAAACTTTCTGACAGTGAGAACAATCAACCAATGGAACACCTTGCCCTCAGAAGTTGTGGGAGCGCCATCATTTGAGACTTTCAAGAAGAGATTGGAGTGCCATCTGTCAGAAATGGTGTAGGGTCTCCTGCTTGAGTGGGGGGTTGGACTAGATGACCTATAAGGTCCCTTCCAACTCTGATTATCTGTTATTATTTTTAAAAAGTCAGATGCCATTTAAATGTTCTTTTCCCTGTAATTATCAATTATCACAAGAGCATTACATAATTTTAAAAATAGATGGCTAAGGTGCTATTTTTCCTGCATGAATCTTTTCCTCTTTTTTGTATTACTTTTTTAGAGCATATTAAGGACAAGTATTCACCTGCTTTTAATTTCTGTTCAGTACTTAAAAATAAGAGGCTCTATATAAATGTGGAAAATAATTGTTATTTGAAGGGCTTGGGTCAGGTTGTCCTGTTTTTACCAGCGCATTATACAGAAGCATCTTTCTGGGCTACGTATAAACACTGATTAGTCCACTAATCTACTAGTTGATAAACTCAGCACAGTAAGATTATGTAAGTTTTACTAATTTATGAACTGCCTTCATGAAAACGTGGCTGTATTTCAAAAGTTCTTAATATTGCCCTGTGTTTGGTGATCCCAGTCACCTCATATCTAGCATATGCAGAAAATAATATCCAATATTTGCTTGTCTGTTTCTATATTTGTATCCCACTTTTCCTTCAGAGGTTCAAGGCAGTGTGCATACAATAACAGACATGTAAGATTAGTTATGCTAAGTAAGAGTGACCAGTTCCAGTGGTCCAGTTCCAAATCATTCAATAAGCTTTCCTTAGATCATCCTGGTCCTAATATGACACTGATCAACTACTCACACCTGCTAGCATTAAACCATGGCAAAATTCCCAATACCATCTATGGTTTCTATGGACTTATAAAAATTATTTTAAATGGCAACATTACCAAAATTCAAACAATTTCTCTTCACTTCCTTTTCCTACCTTTAGATTATTGGCAAATGAAGGACCTGAAACAATGTTAAAAGCTCACTTTTGCTTGCTCTAATCATGTAAGCCTCCTTCATCAATGACAAATACAAAAAACAAGCCAACATTCTAATATGTTGGTAATGTATTCCCGGAGGAGTGGAAGTAAAGGGATATTGATATTTATTGCATGTTTTTACTCTCCCCAGTTTTGTTTTTAACATCTCACATTGAAGCCATTGGTGGGATGCTGTTGGAGGGTCAATTTATCCAGGGGTGGGATGCTGGGGGTTTGCAGGGGTTCAGGAGATCCTCTAGGTAAGATTGAGGAAAGCCTCTGGAGCCCTGGAGGGCAAAAACACATCCCCTGCCATTGGGGAAGGAGACTGAATAGGCCACGCCCACCCAGCAACCAGGCAGAGAACCCATTGCTAAAATTTGTGAAGCCCACCCCTGAATTTATCCTATGTGCAAAACTGGTATAGATTGCCCAATGATTTGGGAATACCTGAAGTAAGATCCAATAAGTTACTCTCCTTGGAAGTAAAAACCTTGGAAATGAAAACAGCACAATGATAAACAATTTTTTAATTTTGCTGCTCTTTCATTAATTTTGAGTAAGCTGCTGAAGGTCGGTGCTTTATTTGCAATGTTAGGTCTGGCCATAACTTAGCAGTATAGTAGTAGTGCCTGATCCAAATGTTGTAGCCCTGCTGAAAAGTTGTAGGGTTTTTCTCACAACTTTTAGAAGTTCTTGGAAACTCACTGAAGGTCTCACAGATCTGAGAGAACAAGACAATAAGGTAGTGGGGATGTTGAATGCCTGCAAATGTTTCAACAGAATGTTCCTCTAATGTTTGTTTAATTAAAAGTTGTTTCTAAAATGAAGAAAGGAAGGAGATCCTCAAAATGTTAAGAGTTTAATTTAGCTCAAGCTGTATAATTACAAAATAACCAAGGCATATGTTGTATATTACTATGCTCCTAAGTTTATTTGAATTGAGTACCGGTAGTAAATGGCATACTTAAAAAATAACTTCCACAGAAGTCATAAATGCAGTTAATAAGCAAGGATAAGAAAGCTATAAGGAAAAAACAAAGCCGCTGTCAGAAATTGAGTGTTTTATCAAATAATACAAATTTACAATAAAGAAATACAAATAAATAATGTAGAGAAAGGTTTTGAGGAATATATCTGTAATAAAGTAGAATCATCATCATCATCACTGATATATTAGAAGCAGCTAACCAATTAGACAAATAGTTGGACCATTCAGCGATAAAGAAACTAAAGTAAATTAATGGATGGTAAGTAGATAAGGAAACTAAAGTAAATTAATGGATGGTAAGTAGAATGCAAAGAACTAAATGAGTTCATTGCATTTTTCTTCGGGTGATATAGGACATATATATCTTGGTGGCTGTATACTATGTTCTGATCAAATGATACATGCCTTAAATACTAGTGGTTGTAGAGCAGAGGAGGTCTCATATTTGCTTATGAGTTAATATTTGCCTATGAACTCTCATATTTGCTTATGACCTATTTATTAGTCTTTTTTATATGTTATCTCAGTCTATTGAGTCTAGGCACTTTACACTACACTGCAATATAAGAAAACCATTCGTTAAATATAATAATATAGCATCATACTGACAATTGCCATGTAACTACTAGCTAATTCAGCCACAGCATCGAAGTATTTTATATGTCATCTGGAATTTTATTTATTTATTTGCTTTTTATATTTTTAATCTACATATTTATCAGAAGCCCATGGCAGTGGATAGTTAAAATGCAAACATTTTACTATTCAATATTTTTTAAAAAATCAAGCATATATATATATGTAAAAATGACAGTAGAATTAAAACTAATATAAACAGGCATCAAACATCAATTCCCAAAATATCCTTCTGAATAGGTCATCTAAAGCTGAAAAGGCACCATACAGATCTCCTGCAGGAAAGTATACCAATAGAGGTTGTCACCGAAAAATATTTCTCGCTCGCACCCTATTTTTCAAAAGGAAGAATCCATAGCATGTTCACTCAGAGTCAATACATTTTAGACGTCTAGGATTCAGTTGTAGTAGATGGTTCTACAGGTATTAAGTGACTTTGTAGGACAACATGAGCACTTTAAATTGTTACATGAAAACCTACTGGCAATGAATGCAATTAAGACATAGTCTTTGATTTACAACAGTTCATTAGTGACCATTCAAAGGCACTGAAAAAAAGTGACATGACCATTTTTAACAGAATAATTGCAGTATCTCCATGATCATGTGATCAAAATTTAGACCCGTGGCAACTGACTCATATTTATGATGGTTGCAATGTCCCAGGGTCATGTGGTCATCTTTTGTGACAAGCAAAATTAATGGGGAAACCAAATTTACTTAACACTGCGTTACTGTGAATCAACTGCAGCGACCGGTTCTCCAGAATTGGTCAGAACCTACTGAATATCACCTCTGAACTGTGGCCAGAAAGATAAAATGGGGCAAAATTCACTGAACAACTGTCTCGTTTAGCAGCAGAAATTTTGGATTCAATTGTGGTCATAAGTTAAGGACAACCAGCATATGTGAATTGCAGTTCTCACTTGCTAACATGAGTTCTGCTGCCTGTCAATTACAGTTTCTAGATAATCTTCAAAGGCTGCCTTGTGTGGAGCACATTGCAATAAACTAAATGGGAGGCAAGAAAGGCAGGAGTCAATTTGGAGCCAGGGCTTCCATTCCTAGGCAAACCCACAACTGGTATACTACCTCAGTCAAAGCTGGCCAAAGGCTGCCTAGCTAAACTTTTCACCTGCCTATCAAACAGTGCCCATTATTCTGGTAGAATGCTTCAAGTCCTACTCTTTCAATGGCAGCACTATTCTATCCATAATGATTACTACCTTGAAATCCACAAGACGGAATGATTCACGGATCACATTGCAAGACCATACCACTACCATTTCCATAGATCTTGCTCATGCGGAATCAAGATCTGATCATACTTGAACCATCTTATAATAATATGTTGCCCAAACTTTTCATAGCAATCTGTGGACAGATCTTATGGAATCCCAAGATCAAGACTCTAAGACTATTGGAGCTGTGTCTGTTGATTCACTAAGGAAGGGCTTCCAGCCACTCCTCACCCCCTTGGTTGGACAAGCACGGATTTTATCCACCAAATATCTACAAAAATAGCCACAAAAGTCAGCTGCAAAAGTTCTTCAAAGCCACCATTCCCCCCAAAAATGTGAGTTATTTTAAATCAATTTATAGATGAAAATTTCTTTGGAATCCTTACTCATATAGAATCCATGTTTTATAATGAAATTATTATGTGATTTCATAATCTCTGAGGCAATATTTCATACTTGGTTAGTCTTGAGATTTCTATTACTAAAACGTATAAACAAAAGTCTGAAGACTAACCATGTCCAACTTGCATGTTTAAAACAGGGCAGTAATTTGCTTTCATAAAATTAGTTAAACACTGTTTTCTTCCACTTTAGTTAGTTATTTTTTCATATGATTGAATTCCTACTAAATGTGTCATATTATTAAATGTTTTATTTTCTTCCTTTTCTTTGTACAACTCTCCATAGCATAAATATTTCAATAGGCAGTGTCACTCTTAAACATTTTCTTCTATATGCTGCAGGAATGGGTTTCCCCCAAATATAAGCTCTTATAAATGTGTAAAGTTTTACTGAGCCATTTTGTAATTTCTAACATTGCTATAATAGTTGGGGAAGCAAGATAGATAGTTGAAATGCCTTTTTCTACCATTTTGACTATCTATTTTTAAGCCATTTCCTTTGAAAAATCTTCTTATATTTTTGGACCAGTGAAACTTTTCAGTGGACATTAAAAGAGTTTTTTAAAGTAATATAAATCAGATAAAGAATATTATTGTTAGCTTTTAAAATAAAACACACACAAAATCTTCTGAATTATTTTTATTCTGTAGAGAAGAGGATCGGTGTCTGGTTCATATATGACTCTTGGGAATGTCACAGTATTTGTTTAATGCAAACACAATTATTTCTGTTATCTACTATTTACAGAACAAGGTACAGCATATTTTCTTTCATTCTACTGTTCAATTCCACTGCCATCTCCTTCTGCTAGCCAAATTCATCAGTGTAGAAAGAAAAGCAGAGCCAGTTCAAAATAAACCATAATGATAATCTTGGATTATCCCAATCCCTGATAAAGCATTGCTTGCACATCCCAAATACCCAGAGTTTTAAAAAGTTTTTGTACAATCTCTAAAGAGAAAAAAATGAAGAACTGTCCAGCCCAAGTATCAGGGGTGGGATTCTACCAGTTCTATCTGGTTCTATAGAACCCCTTGTTAACTTTCTAAGCAGTTCGGAGAACGGTAGTTAGAAGCAATCTCCTTTTGTTTTTTTCCACTCTTATTACATTCTTGGTAGACAGCCTAGACTTACTGTCTCCGGAGCTTTGGGGCTTGGCTTTCTTAAAGGGGAAGGGTTGTTTTAAGATTTTTACACTGCTGTTGGGAGGAAATACTTCCCTGGACAATCAGCACTTTGAAGAAATAATTGAATAATGAAGCAAAGCTTTTAGTGACAGGGAACCAAGATGAGCGACATTCAGCAAGGCTTCTTGGCTAGCTAGAAAAATTGACATTCAAACATGAGTTTACATACTCTTTCTGAGTTTTGGTCTAAAATTGGCTTTTGGTGAAGGTTAATTCCGTGCTTGGTGAAGTTTAATTCTGCGTTTATTGATGTGATAATTTTCCCTATTCAGCTTCAACAAGCTACAGCTACTCTTGTGATTTAATTATTTGTATTGTGTTTGATTTTTTTCCTGCCTCAGGGTTTCTTTTTCTATCTGGGGAGTGGGTCTTCCTCACTGCTTTAGTACTATCTGGCACTGTCCTTTTGGGCTGTAGTTCCAAGAGGCAGGATTCAAGCTTGGCACTGATTTTTTTATTGCCCTTCTGTGGGGCATGTGACCTTTCCTTAAATCTGGATGATTTCCTTAGGATATCTTGTGAGGTGAGTGAGACCAGCTTTAAGTGGTGCAAATGGATCTAAGGATTGCTTTTCTTGGGTGTGCTTTTTCTGGAGAACTTAAATAACCTCTCTGCTAAAGGGTTTCACTTTATGAGCAAGAGTTGGCTGCTTGATAGTTATCACTGCATTTTAACTATTTTCATTCCTCAAGGTGCTCTGGAACCCTGCCTTGCAGGTATTTTTAATCTAATGATTGGTATTCAGGGCAGCTTTTTGCAAGCAAAGAAGCTTTTTTGTACAGGTAATCATTGACTTATAACAGTTCATTTAGTGACTATTCAAAATTACAATGGCACTGAAAAAAGTGACATGACTATTTTTCACACTTATGACCATTGCAGCATCCCCACTGTCATGAGAGGCCAGGCGAGGAGAAGTGCCCCTTGAGTGATGTCAAGTTGGCCATGCCCACCCAGTCACATGACCACCAAGCCACACCCATCAACTAAGCCATGCCCACAGAACCGGTTGTTAAAAAAAACTGAATCTCACCCTGCCAAGCATAATTTAAAGATGAAAAAATCATTTAAAAGGTCAGCTGAATAGAATAGTAGAACAGCATCTGCAACAATGGTAATAGACTTCTTAATGATGATTATGATTAGTTAATTGAAGTCCACCCCTTATTAACATTTGTCACATATATTGAATGGATATAAAAAAGGTCAGAGCTTTGACTGTTCCTAGATAGCAGAATAAACAGACCAATGACACCTGATCCTATTAAGGGAGAAACAGGAAGGCTTGTGAGCTACCAGTTGCAAGTACAACCAGTTTTCTCATTGGAAATAACTGTAACAACTAAACCTCATTAAAAATTCACAGAAGTTATTTATTTGCTGTAAAGAACGGAGGAGGGAATAATTTATTTATTTTTTGCATAAAACTGAATGTGCTGATTTATATGAATAGAGGGCATTTTTGGACAAAAAAATATGATTTGTCTCAATATATTGGAAAAGACTGGAACCAGATGACATAAGTTAATTTTTAGTGTGAATTCAATGCTAAGATACTTACTCATCTGTCTTACGTAAAATATTGGAGAAATTGGGAAAACTGTTTTACCTTAAGAAGACTGTAGAATAATACAAAATACAACTTCAGCAGCAGAGTGGTCAATGTCTGGAATACTCTACCTGACTCTGTGGTTTCTTCCCCAAACCCCAAAAACTTTAACCTTAGACTTTCTACTGTTGACCTCACCCCTTTCCTAAGAGGTCTGTAGGGGGCGTGCATAAGCGCACCAACGTGCCTACCGTCCCTGTCCTATTGTTTCTTTTATTTTTCTTATATGTATCCATGTATTCATAATTATGTTTTTACTTATACTTATTATCTTGTAAGCAATTGACAAACCAAATAAAATAAAATAAAAATAAATAAAATATAATGTCACTTTTAAAAGGAGTCCCACACAGAAGGTCAAGACATATTCTCCATTGGTAAGAATAGAATAATGAACTAAATAGAATAATGAACTAAAGTAACAGGAAGTCAGATTTCAACTCAGTGTCAGAAGGGTGAGCGTGCTTAGTTCTTCGAAAGAGTGAGCACAATTTGACAGGATAACTGATTATTCAGAGAGATGCGTGTTCTTCTTTTCTATGAGTTTTAACTGCAAACTAAACAACTATTGTTGTTGAGAATAGGGTGGGGTGGGATGGGAAGATGCTTTTAATTTCAGTTTGTGATTGAGCATTGGGTTGGATTCAAGCCTTTGAAAGTTATCATTCTGATTGTTGAATAATTCATGCAAAGAACTTGGCTTATATTTGGTTATTCATTTGGAGTATAACATGAACTGGATATTACATTTGTCTAAATATTTTAGAACTAAAATCAGCAATTCAATTTTTAAAAAAACCATTTAAAAAACAACAACACAAAATCACAGGTCTTCTGTGTCTAGATCCTCATCCATTAAGTTTAATGGAGAAAACAAATCATTGTTTTGACAGTAACTTGCAAATTAGCAGTAATTTTCCATTTTCTCATTCTACAGGCTACAAATATTTACAAATGCAAGCTTTCAGTTTAACCTTTATCAGACACCTCTTTTCCCCAAAGTATGTTTATTGCAGCAATTTAATGAGAAAAAAATGCAAGCCATATATCCTTACTCCAGATAGTATTCACAGAGGGTATGCTAATGAAATTATGTAAACTAATTAACTTCACAACTCCCCACATTCAAAACTGATACATCTTCCTTACCTGCTACTATTTGCTTGTCATCCTGTTTTTCCACTGTCTGGTTTTGAAGCAATGTCCCCACCAGTCCACTTTTCTAAATTGTCATTTGGTTATTTTGTAGGATTTCCAGATATAATTTTAAAAATTGCAGTTCTTCTATTATATACATTATGTTTTCCCAAATATGCTCTCCATGGGCAGTTCAATTCTGCTGAAAATAGTTCAGCTGAAGTTAGTTGATTTTTCTTTGTTACAAAATATACCTTACAAAATATATGGGGTTTTGGAGGAATACCTAGTTCCCTCCTCAAATTGTTTACTGAATAATGAGTAAAAAAATCTGATTCCACAAACATAAGTAGAGGGCAGAGAGCTCAGCAAATCAAAAATGGTAGCTGTGATCGTTCAATCAAAATTCTGGCATGTTTTTATATGTATCAGAGATTACTTTTTTTGAGCCATCTTTTCTCCCTCATATCCCTGTCCAATAAATTACCTACTATAGCAGATCTGACCATTTCACCATTATGTCTGTTACTGGCAGAAAGAGAGAAGTGGCATTTCAAACACAACATTCCCCAAATGGGAAACATAAATTTATTGGAACGTTAGCAGAGGCAACTGAAGGCAATGTTCAGATGATTAATTAGTGACTATAGATGAAAAATATAGAAGAGTATAGAAGAATAAGGAATATACAGCTACTAAACAGGTGGTTGATTGGATGTGCTCCAGATTTTTGTACTTATTTGCCAACAAGCTATTGGCAAAATATATTACCTTTTTAAAATCTTTTTTTAAAGCATTATTTTGGTTAGCTTTACACCATATTGATTATGAGTGATCATATGTTATGGTATTGATTTTTAGCTTCTTTATGAAATTGGTATTGATTTTTAGCTTCTTTATGAAATTGAGAATTTGAAATGTTCCTAACTCCTTGTATAAAATGATCAAGAAAGAGGAAGATGAATTCATATTTTAAAGAAACTCCGGTTATTTTTTTCTTTCTAAATATGAATTGGATTCAAACTATGTACACATGCTATTTTCAAAACTTAATTTCTGAATACCACTGAAATATGAATATTGTTCACTGTCTCTTCAAGAATGGATAAAATCAGCATTTATATGATATACTGATGAAATGTCATGCTCTATTATTCCAACTGTATCATCACCAGTGCGGGATTATACTGCATTAAATCTTTTCAAAACTCTGACATCAAGATAGCAATTATTTTATTACTCAATGTACAGGAAGATAAGTAATGACTATTCAGACTAATCTTATGGAAACTCAGTTAATGCTCTGAGACAGTTTGTTTTGTTATTTTATGGAGGAGTAACATGGAATTACTTTTTTCTTTTTTAACAACTTTATTTTCTGCTGTTACTATAATAGTACAAAATTTAACTGCATTCAAAGTGATAGCCTAGAAAACATTTCTGGGTTGTTGTTTTTTTTACATTAACTCATTTTTCAGAATTTAGTTTTGAGACATGTTTGTTGATTCGTGAATGGAAAAATACAAATGATAGACGCAATCTACATAGACTTCTGCAAAGCCTTTGATTCAGTGGTACACGACAAACTACTCCTAAAAATAAAATCTTATGGTATCTCTGGACAACTGAATAACTGGATAGAAGCATTCCTGTCAAACAGACAACAAATGGTCAAAATTGGGAACGCCCTATCAAATCCAGTACCTGTCAATAGTGGTGTTCCCCAAGGCAGTGTTCTAGGACCAACTCTCTTCATAATCTACATAAACGACCTTTGTGATCATATCAAGAGCAATTGCGTTCTCTTCGCTGATGATGTAAAGCTGTTCAATACCACAGACAATACTACTACCCTTCAAAAAGATCTAGACTATGTATCTGAATGGTCTAACATATGGCAACTCCAAATCTCAACAAATAAATGCTCTGTCTTACATATTGGTAAAAAAATCAGAAAATAAAATACAAACTGAATAGTCAAGATCTTGTTGATGACCCAAGCTCTGTAAAGGACCTGGGAATACTCACCTCTAATGATCTAAGTGCTAGAGCTCACTGCAACTACATAGCCAAAAAGGCATTAAGAGTTGTTAACCTAATCCTACGTTGCTTTTTCTCTGGTAATATCTCACTACTAACCAGAGCATACAAAACATTTGCTAGACCAATACTCGAATACAGTTCATCAGTCTGGAATCCTTATCACGTATGTGATATTAACACAATTGAGAAAGTCAGAAGTATTTCACAAGAAGAGTTCTCCACTCTTCTACCCGTTATAGAATACCTTACGCCACCAGACTCGAAATTCTAAAACTAGAAAACCTCGAATTACGCCGTCTTCGGTCCGACTTAAGCATGGTATATAAAATCATACATTGCAATGTCCTACCTGTCAATGAATACTTCAGCTTTAACCATAACAACACAAGAGCACACAACAGATACAAACTCAAAGTAAACCGCACCAAACTTGATTGCAGGAAATACGACTTCAGCAATAGAGTGGTCAATGTCTGGAATACTCTACCCGACTCTTTAGTCTCTTCCCCAAACCCCAAAAACTTTAACCTTAGACTGTCTACTATTGACCTCACCCCTTTCCTAAGAGGTCTGTAGGGGGCGTGCATAAGCGCACCAACGTGCCTACCGTCCCTGTCCTATTGTTTCTCTTATTCTTTTATTTTTCTTATATGTACCCATTTCATATATTCACAACTATGTATACACTTGTACTTATTATCTTGTAAACAATTGACAAATCAAATAAATAAATAAATAAATAAACCACATAAATACTTTGGGATTTAGGATGAAGAGTTTTTGTGTATATCTGCACAGAAATGGATGGCAAAATCTTTTTTATTCAAACATGTTGCAAGTCATGTAGACAAGGTCATGAAATAGATGATAGGTAGGTAGGTAGGTAGGTAGGTAGGTAGGTAGATAGATAGATAGATAGATAGATAGATAGATAGATAGATAGATAGATAGATAGATAGAAAATTCTTTATTGGCCAAGTGTGATTGGACACACAAGGAATTTGTCTTGGTGCAAATACTCTCAGTATACATAAAAGAAAAGACACATTCATCAAGAGTCAAGAATCATAAGGTACAACATTTAATTATACTCATAGGGTACAATAAGCAATCAAATCATACTAGGAAACAGTCAATATAAATCATAAGGATACAAGCAACAAAGTTACAATCATACAGTCATAAGTGGGAGGGGATGGGTGATAAGAAGTGATGAGAAGATTAATAATAGTAGTAATGCAGAATTTGTAAATAGTTGGACAATGTTGAGGGAATTATTTGTTTAGCAGAATGTTGGCATTCGGGGGAAAAAACTGTCCTTGTATCTAGTTGTTCTGGTGTGCAGTGCTCTATAGAATCATTTTGAGGGTAGGAGTTGAAACAGTTTATGCCCAGGATGTGAGGGGTCTGTAAATATTTTCACAGTCCTCTTTTTGACTCGTGCAGTATACAGGTCCTCAATTGAAGGCAGGTGATTAGTAATTGTTTTTTCTGCAGTTCTAATTATCCTCTGAAGTCTGTGTCTGTCCTGTTGGATTACAGAACCAAATCAGACAGTTATAGAGGAGCAAATGACAGACTCAGTAATCCTCTGCAGAACTGTATCAGCAGCTCCTTGGGCAGTTTGAGCTTTCTGAGTTGGCACAGAAAGAACATTCTTTGTTGTGCTTTCTTGATGATGTTTTTGATGTTAGGTGTCCATTTTAGGTCATGTGCTATCGTAGAACCTAGAAATTTGAAGATCTCTACTGTTGATACTGTGTTGTCTAGTGTTATCAGAGGTGGTCGTATGGGAGGATTTCTTCTAAAGTCTACCACCATTTCTACAATTTTGAGTGTGTTCAGTTCCAGATTGTTCTGCTACACCACGAGGCAAATTATACAACCTCCTATCTGTATGCGGATTCATTGTTGTCTTGAATGAGACCAATCACTGTTGTGTCATCAACAAACTTCAGTATTTTAACAGATGGATCATTTGAGATGCAGTCATTGGTATATAGGGAGAAGAGAAGTGGAGAAAGCAGGCAGCCTTGGGGGGGCTTGTGCTAATTGTACAGGTATCAGATGTGATTCTGCCTAACTTCACCTGCTGCTTTCTGTCTGTTAGAAAAGTTATGATCCATTTACAAGTATGTTCAGGTACCTCCACCTGATTTAGTTTAATTAGAAGAATGTCTGGAAAGATGGTATTGAATGCTGAACTGAAGCCTACAAAGAGGACCCATGCATAGGTATTTGGAGATTCAAAGTGTTGTAGGATGTAATGCAGAGCCATTTAACAGCATCATCTATCAATCTATTTGTTCGGTATGCAAACTGCATGGGATCTAACAGCGGATCCGTGATGGTTTTTCAGGTGGGACAGCACAAGCCTTTCAAAGATTTTCATAACTACAGATGTTAGAGCAACTGGTCTGTAGTCATTCAGTTCCTTGATGGAGGGCTTCTTTGGCATTGGTATGATGGTAGACCATTTGAAGCAGGAAGGAACATAGCACATCTCTAGTGATCTATTGAAGATTCTGGTGAAGATGGGGGCCATTTGGTCAGCACAGACTTTTAAGCAAGAAGGAGTTATCTTGTCTGGCCCTGGTGCTTTTCCTGGCTTTTGTCTGTGAAATACATCCTGCACTTCTTTTTCTGTGATCCCCAGAGGTTGTGAACCCAATGGGTTGGGGCAATTGTAGAAGGCTTGGCTGTTGTTGGTGTGTTTGAGATGGGGGTTGTGGAGATATACATTCTACATATGTATGGTCCTAAAATTCAAAGCCTGATGTGAATAGAAATCTCATTTTACGCTTGTTGCAACAACATAAGTAGAATGAATCTAAATGACTTAGTTGAGCTCAACCAGAATTGGGAGTTGCTGCCTGGGGAAATCTAAGAGTTGACTGGTATAAACATCTTAAAGTTGCTGAAGCTGAGGAACACAGTCCAAAATTAGATGGACAGATCTTTACTTGCTTTTAATGAATTATTACAATTATTACAATTAAAAAATATTTATTGAGCCCTTCATTAGAATCCAGGTATGCCAAACGTTATTCAACTAGATTTGCAGTAATGTGTATCATCTTTAGTTCAGGTGTGGACGAAATGTATGAAGATTAACTGATTGAAGAATAACACCCTTATTAGCAAATGAAAGTTATTCAGCAAATGATAGAGAAATAAGACTATGCAAATCTGCTTTGAATATTCTTGTGTTTTGCTAGAGAAAAGTTTGCAATTTTCCTTTCGAATTTCAGACATATCAGCACTAAGCAAGCTGTACGATTAAAGTATCATCAATATGTTAAGAGCAGAAAGTCATCTATGCCACTTGTTAAAACTGGATTAAGATAAAAGCAGATTTAGTAGATTATAGGCTTATGCACTAGATAAAGAGTTTTGAGTGAATCAATATTTTGACACAGGACACATTCCCCAAATTATTCTGGTTTTAGACAAACAACAGCTTCAAATTTCCATTGCAAAATAATAGAATATAGCTGACTATAGCAAGAAAATAAAATTTGCTAGGTTGTTGTCATGAATGCCTTGGGTTACTTCTTCCTGAGGAAGCAAAATGTGTTGTAGGATGGTAACACTGACTCTATATCTAGAGTTTCTTGCCTAAAGGGTATCTAGCCATTTCTAACTGGAAATGTTCAGATCTATATAAGTCTGGACCATTTTCCTGCCCACTCTTCTTTGAACCCAAAAGACTACCATATTCCACCTTACATTTATTTAATATTTTTCAGAAAACCCATTAAAAATCTGCACCACTCTCTGCATATTTATTAAACCTTCACAGATACTTTTATGCAACTTCTGTAATGAACATAGCCATTAACATGAATTATCTCAGAAACTGTTTTTAAAATACTAGAATAAATTTTTTCCTGCTATTGTTCTTTATTGCATAAAGAATAATGCAAGTTTTGTAAGTATAAAATTCCTTGATGCAAACTCCTATTTACAAAATAATCTTGCTGTTTCAGCAAAATAAGTTCTTTTTCATATGCAACACTCATGAGCTGCTATTTCTAAATAGATTTTTGAACAGAGACAAATGTTAATTCTCTCCTGCTTGCAGTCCATTTCATAAATATGCATGATGCTGACCTGAAGATGAAATTTAGAAGAACATGCGGAACATTCCTACAACAAATCCTGGGTTCTTTCCAGGGCAAAAACATACTCCCATCTTGCCCAATTTAATATTCATTAACCAGTTTAACAATAAATCTGTCTCTTTTTTTAAAATGGGACTAGAATGCAAAGCACAAATGATAATCTTGAAAAGTAAATGCATATTAGAAGTTAATTTACCTACAAAAGGAAGGCATGGACTTGACAAAGCATAGAGGCCACAGTGTCCATTCTGTGACTGCTAAAAACTTATATGATGGGGTAAATGACATTATCTGAACAATTTGTACCATCTGGTCTTCCTGTTTCAAGCAGCATGCTTATGAATCCCAAAGGATGACAAGCAACTAGTCTGGTTGCTGTGAACCAAGAACATTATAAGAAAAGGAACTTGTTAAAAAAAAGTTATATCCATAGCTAGTCAAAATAGGAGTTCACAGGGACTGATGTTGGACTGACATTGCGGTGGAACGTTGGTGATTCCAGAGCTCCTGGAAAAGCTGCCGAAACCCCTGCAGCTGGACAGTCCAATTGGACCTGAACAGTCCCGGAGAGATGGTGAGTAAAGGGAGCACATCCTGTTGATCCCAGGGACATGGCAAAGCTCCTGGTTGACCCAGGAAAGCTCCTGCAGTTCGGCAGTGGAGGGAAGTGGCCATTAAAGCCACTAGAAAGCTGTGACAGCCCCAGAAAGAAAGAAGATCAGAAGGAAAGTGTGTCGGCTTGGGTGAGAACTTCCTTTTTTCTTTTTACTAAAATCAGAGCACCCTAAGGGAAAAGAATGTTTAGAAGAAAAAAGACAGAAAAGTAGAGAACAGTGGCGAAATAGATCATAAGGTTAGCTGTCAAATGTTATTTGGACTATTTTATTATTTTTTCTTATTTTTTAAAGAATTTTTCTTTTGATTAACTGGGCTGGATTTTCAAATAAGAATTAATTAAAGTTTAGTTTTAATTTTTGTTGCTAAACTTTAAACTATTTTCCCTTTTTACTTTTACTTTTCAAAAGGATACTTTGTTAGAACCTATTTGATACAGTATAACTAAAGGAGAAAGTTAAGCAACATTGTCATCTAGAGGTCGCAGATATTTTTTAAAGGAAAGAAATGGAACTTTAAATAGAGATCAAAGTTAGATTGTTTTGACTACAGGCTGTTTAGAAGAAAAAGAAGATAGAGTGAGCGCTGAAAACAGCCAGAAAGTTAAACAAGAGAGAAAATATGACCTTGGACAATATATTATTGATGTTTTAGACACTGGCCCCTTGGCTTACTGGATATTATACTGAGGCATAGGTTCATTCTGTGACTTAAAATTTTAAATTATAGCTGGGATTTTTTTTTCTGAAACTCGTTGAAACTTTGATAGTGCGTCTTGGATATTGCATGGTGGCTATGATCTATTATATGACTAATTTTTAAACTGCAATTGAACTTTTTTCTTTTTTTATTTGATGGCTGGTGGTCACTTTTGGCCTAACCCTTTTGTTTTTTTTTTGTTTTTTAACGATCTACTTGGCTTTAGCCTCACTGTTGGAATATAATTCTTTTTTTCTTTTGGTTTTTCTCTTTTCCCTTTTAATACCATTTGTGGATTACTTTTTATTTTATTATTGTTTTTCCTCTTTTTTGTATTATTCTTAAACATTGTGCTTTTACATCTTTTTTCTTTCTCTTTTTTCTTTATATTTTTATATTTTAGTCTCTCAGGCTTTTTGGATGAAACTGGTCTTTTTTCTTTTTCCTTCATTATTTTTTCTTTTTATAATTGGATTAAGGTAAAGAAGAACCTGAAGAAAATTTGTCCTTGGCATTTTAAGCAGATACTCATTGACCAGGATTGCAATTAATTAGAGATGAGGAGGACAGCTGCTACAGGCTCATCAATCCCTACCTTCTCCTCTCTAAGCCCAGCCAATCAGTGATCAATTTACACTATGTTACAGCAGGAGAAAGAGAAAGAGAGAGAGAGGGAGAAGCAGAAGGAAAACGAGGTCACATTACAAATGATAATGCAAGCAATACAAGAACAAGAGAAATGTTTGGAAGATAGAATGGAAAGAATAGAAGAGAGAACGGGGATAATAGATGAGAAAATAGAGAATATACAACAAATGATGATGAAAAATGAAGAAAGGTTTCAAAAAATAGAAGAAAAGGGAGACCAAACACAGAAAAAAGTTGAAGAAATTGATAACAGGCTGATAGCAGTGGAGCAGGACAAGGGAAGAGGAATGCTGGCCTGGGAGATGGACAAAGCAGATTTCTATCTCAGATTTCAAAATATTGAGGAGGAAAAAGGAAAAAACCTTGCAGAAATAATGATAGACATGCTGGCAGGAGCCTTGAAGATATCCAAAGAAAAAACAATGGATGGAATAGATGAAATCTTCCGAGTGTATACAAGATATGCTATGAGAAACAAATTACCTAGAGAAGTCGAGGTAAGATTCACCAAGAAAGCAATCAAAACACAAATATTACAGAGTGCAAGGGATGACCCATTGAAATATAAAGGAAAAGGGATTACTGTCCTAAAACAAGTACCGAGAAAAGTGAGAGATTTAAGATGAGAATTTCAATTCTTGGTGAAAATTTTAATTAAGCAGGGAGTGAACTACAGATGGTTGATTCCAGAAGACTTAATATTTACTTGGCAAGAGCAAAGACATAGATTGGACTCAATAGAGGAAGCAGAATTATTTTATGGCAAATATTTTAGAGGAAAAGAAGAGGAAAGAATATGAGATGAGGAAATAGTTAAACTTCAAGAAAAGATGGTTGAAGTAAGAGATAAAGAAAAAAGAAAAGATACGAGAAGAGGGAGCAGCAGGTAGAAGGGTGGAACTAAAAGAAGTAAGAGAGCAAAGAACAATGAGAGCAATAAACCCTACATATAAAGTATAAACAATGAAAAAAAGAAATTGATTACAATAAATATAAATGGACTGAATTCAGCCATCAAAAGGAAAAAACATTTCTTAAATTAGAAAAATTAAAATTAGATATAATCTGCTTCTAAGAAGTTAAAGTAAGAAGTAAGAATATTAAAAAACAATGCATCCAAGTATTGAATTACCCTAGAATTGCGAATTTATACACTTCATTGGCACAACAAAATAAAAGGAGTAACTCTATACATTAAGAATACAATCAAAGCTAAATTAATCTTTACAGATTGAAGAAGAAAGAATATTGATAATAACCTAAAGATGCTTTAAATAGCAATTTATGCACCAAATGAAAAGCAAGAAGAATTTCATAAAAAATTGCATACGAAAATAATAGAATTGGAATATGATAATATATGCATCTTGGGATATTTTAATGCGATAGTGGACACAAAGTTGGACTATAAAAATTAATAAACAAAATAGAAAGATACTTCCTTCTTCAAGATGGTAGAGGAGCATTCGAGATGTTTGAAGAGAAATGAATGCTAAGAATAGACAATATACATTCTACTCCAACAGACATTTATCATGGTCAAGAATAGATATGATTTGGATGTCAATGGAATTAATCTCTAATATACAAGTCAAATGGCAGGGACAAAGGAAAAGATCAAGATGGACTTTGAATAATTCAATACTGAAGGAAAAAGAATTTATACAAAACAATAAGGAGGAAACTTCATTACAAAATCTATGGGATACCATGAAGGCCTATGCCAGAGATCTGATTATAAATTATATGAGAAGAAGGAAAATTTAAAAAAGACAAATACACCAAATATTGGAGGAAGACTTCAAGAAACTTGAGAAAGAACTGCAAAAATATCCACAAAAGAAGGATATTAAAAGTCAAATAGAAATAGTTAAACATAAAATGGGGTTGATGGGAAAAGAGGAACTAGCACAAAAAATCAGGAGAGCTAAACAGAACTTCTTCAAAAATGCAAGAAACCAGGCAGATGGCTGGCATATAAACTGAAAAAGGAGAGAGAAACAAATAATACAATTAATAGATGAGCATGCAATGGTTTGTAATGGAAATGAGGGGAAAAAAGAAATAGTACAGAAATGTTATGAGAAATTATATAATCAAGAGAATATTGAAGAAGAAAAAGTTAAACAATACTTGCAAAAAGCAGAGCTACCTCAAATACCTGAGGACACAGATAATGTTGGAAAGGAAAATAACAATGATGGAACTGACAGAGTCAATAAATAGAGAAAGCACTGGAAAGACTCTGTATCCAGATGGGCTACCAGTAGAATTCTACAAGACTTTGCAGGAATCTTTAAACATTACAATGTTTGAAGTAATGAATGAAGTTTTATCAAAAACCAAAATATCTAATTCATGGACAGAGGCTTACATTACTCTTATACCCAAAGAGGATACTAACTTACAAGAAATAAAAAACTATAGACCTATATCCCTGCTGAATGCAGACTACAAAATATCTGCCTCAATAATGGCAGAAAGACTTAAAAGATATTTGAATTACTTTATACATACTGATCAAAATGTATTTCTGCCTAATAAGCAAATAAAAGACAGCATGAGAATAATTTTGAATACATTGGAATATTATGAAACACACCCAACAATGTAAATTGCCAATTTATGTTATTGCAAATGGAAGAGATGGGCTTTGGAGAAAGATTCATTAAGACAATTCAGGCAATATATCATAAACAATCTGCAAAAGTAATGATAAATGGAGATTTGACTGACAATATTAATATTAAAAATGAACTAGACAAGGATTTCCTCTGTCACCATTGTTATTTGTATTGACTTTGGAAGTATTAAATAGAAATATTAGGAAAAATAGAAAATTAAAGGGAATGAAAAAAAAGGAGGAATATAAATTACAAGCATTTGCAGATGATCTGTCTTTATATTGGGAGAACCATTGGAAACAGTGTCTAAATTGATAGAAAAGATTGAAGAATATGGACAGGTGGCAGAATTAAAAATAAATAAAGATAAAACTAAGATCTTAGTTAAGAATATGAAGAAAAACAAAGGAAAGAACTGACAGACAGACTAAATATCCAGATCACAAACAAAGCAAAATATTTGGGATACAGCTGACAGCAAGATGCAGAACATTAAGATGACTATCACAAATTAAAACAACAGATTGTGACAGATTTGAAAAAATGGGAAACTCTCCAATTAGAATATCTACAATCAAAATGAACATATTACCAAGGATATTATATTTGTTTCAGATGATTCCAATTAAACTAGGGAAATAATACTTTGAGGACTTAAAATAATGTTGAAATATATATGGCAGGGAAAGAAGGCAAGAATTAAATTAAAATTGTTATAGGACACCAGAATGAGAGGAGGTTTTGGACTACCCAATTGGGAATTATACTACCAGGCAGTAAACTGATGTAGGTGAAAGAATGGATTGTTGTGAGAAATACTAGTTTGTTAACACTGGAAAGGCCATGATTTACAATTGGGGTGACATGCATTTTATGATATAACTAAAGGAAAGCACATGTGTATTTTAGGAGATATTATATTCAAAATGCTTTATTGTTAACATGGGAGAAAATAAGGAAACAACATTATATGAAAATACCAGTCTGGTTATCAACTATAGAGGCATTCGCATATCCAATTGTTTTTAAAATGGAACACATAGTTTGATATAGTGAAATTTTAAATGAAAGGGGTGAACTTAAAACAAAGCAAGAATTAGATGAACAAGAGATAAATTGGTATTCATATGTGCAATTACATTCTAGATATGATAAAGACAGTAAGATAGAAGGGTTTTACAAAGAACTTACTGAATTAGATAAAATCTTAATAGGTACTGAGGAGAGGATGATTAAAAAAATCATATGGTTATTTACTAGGAGTGAAATTAGAAGAAGAACAAGTTAAAGAAACAAGGATTTCTTGGAGGAAAATATTTGGATATGGGATAGATTTAGAAAAATGGCAGAAACTATGGACTAGAAACTATAAACTAACAATGTCAACAGCATATAAAGAGAATCTGTATAAGATGTTTTACAGGTGGCATTCACCCCCAGCAAGAATAGCAAGGATGTTCAAGGATAAATCGGCGAAATGTTGGAAATGTCATCAGACACCTGGAACATATTGCCAGCCTTCAAGATTTTCTTCCTTTGCTTTGCATCTTTCAACTGTCATAAGTAATGGGGGGAGGAGGGGGGACATGATTATGGGAAGCGAGCTGGAGGTGTTACAAAACAGAACTGTATAAGTTGGGGGGGGAAGGTTCTTGCTTAGGCTTCTATCCTATGCTATGTGCAGTCGCAACTCTTTATCAAAATATGTCAAGCTCAATGGACAAAGGCCTCATCACCACCTGGAGATGCCCACACAACTTTTAAGTGGATTAGCCAATTGAACTATTGGGAGTGGGAACGTTGCCATCACTTTGTATATGTGATTTATGCGCCCATTTTCTCAGATTCAGAATTCTTTTGTTGCTACCACTTGACTTCCAGTAAAATATATCTTTTCTCTAATTAATGGAGTCTAAGTATTTCTTTCTTGGATTTTGAATGAAGCACCATATGACATTATTCTGAATTTTAGTTTACCAGCCCACCCAGAGAATTAATAAGGGGGTCTGAACACAATATCTAATCTAGCCAGTGACCAAGAAGACCTGGGAGTGACTGGAGGACCAGATTCCCTGCTGTTAGAGGCGGCAGGGGAAGCCGACTTGTTAGCAGAATTAAGTCTTGGCAAAAAACCAGCTATAAAACCCAAATGATCCCTGGGAGTCGGCTGGAAGGATCCTGAGGCTCCGGACCACTACCCGTCGGCGTGGAAGAGAGGAGCCATGGCAAGAGAAGGAAAGAAATATTTTTTACTAACTCAAGCCCTGCATCTTCTAAATGAAGTTGTAGGAGAAACTCAAACTGATCAAAGGTATGAGGGGGAAGAGGGGGAGGCAGCCCCAGCCAGAAGAATCAGAGCAGCCACCCCCATAAATCAACCTGGGCTGGCGCAACAGGCAGCAGCAGCCCAGGGTCTCCTGGTGGGGGTAGTAATTGCCAGAAGGCATAGAACTCCAAAGGTGCCTCCGTTGGAAGTAAAATATGGGAGGGATCCTAAGGAGTTAGGATTCTTCCTGGCATAAGTCTGGAGCCATATGGAGGAATATGGAGAGGATTTTTCCTCGGAAGCAGCCAAAGTTATATGTGTTACCAGGGCTCTTGAGGGAACAGCTGCAAAGTGGATGGTGACTTTGCATAATGATAATGCCCCCCAGATGATGAATTATGACCTGTTCATGACTGCGCTGTGGGCCAGGTTTGAAGACCCACTTGCTGAACGTAAGGCCAGAATTAGGATAAAGACTATAAATCAGGGGCGGAAATCGAGGCTGGTCCCAGGGAGCCCTGATAGAAGCTTTTAAAGATGGGTTGAATAAAGATGTTTATCAAAGCGGTATTGCCAGAAGAAACCCCAGTGAGCTGCAGCTGTAGTACGTGCTGGCAGCAGAGGTGGAAATTGACCTGACCCAAAACAGATGCCGGGGGGCTTGGTTGGAGCAATTCCTCCCCCACCAGCCCTCGAGAAACTTTAAAACCTCAAAAGGGAGGGATGGCGGCAAACCCAAGACCATTTCATGCTACCGATGTGGGAAGGAAGGTCACTGGGCTGCAGACTGCTGTGCCAAGGTAGAGCCAAAGGGGGGCACCAGGAGGAGGAAGTAAACCTGAAAAAAACCCAGCAAACCCTCATGAAATGATGCTTAAAATGGAGGAGATTGTGGAGATCACCCCTCCGAAAGGAGAGGAGCTGGGAACACCAACCTTTTCTGAAGAGAGTGAGTCTGAATCAGAAGACA
Source organism: Notechis scutatus (assembly GCF_049901735.1). Taxonomy (NCBI): domain Eukaryota; kingdom Metazoa; phylum Chordata; class Lepidosauria; order Squamata; family Elapidae; genus Notechis; species Notechis scutatus. The sequence goes on along the minus strand of NC_142025.1, from coordinate 42,309,905 downwards.
ACTCACTGGTAAGTCCAAACAAGGGCCCTATGACCATTCCAGTGAGATTAAGGGTACCCATGTCGGGAGCCAAAGGGGAAATGTTGGTCTTGTTAGACTCTGGGTGCACAAGGTGCATAATCAGCTCGGAGATAGTGGAGAAAATGGGCTTAACACTAAAGACTTTAAAAAGCCCATAGCCTTTTGCCCACTGGATGGATCGGTAGCTGGGGGTGGCCCTGCACATTTCATAATGGAACCAGTAGAAATGACAATGGGGAAGCATAGAGAGACTTTGTGCTTTATTGTGGCTCCTGGGATGGAGCTCCCCTTAATACTGGGTTTGCCCTGGCTCCAGAAATGGGACCCCTATGTCGACTGGAGGAGGGGATCATTGTGTATACATACTGACCAACCCCCAGAAGGGATGGGGCAATCTCAACCGAAACCCAAGAATCCCACAGAGCTGGCCTCCACTGGCACCGAGATTCTGAGGGGGGAGGAGAAAATTCCAGAGGAATATTGGGACTTAAACGAGGTATTCAGTGAGAAGGCCTCAGACGAGCTCCCCCCACCCCCATCACTCAACAGATTGCAGTACTGAAATTTTGCCAGGAGTGAAACTCCCAAAACCGAAATTGTACTCGATGAAACCGTGGGAGCTAGAAGAGTTGGGGTCATTTATTGATAAAAATTTGGAACGTAGTTTCATCCAACCTGCTAGGCCCCGAGTAGTGGCCCCAGTATTGTTCCGTGAGAAGAAAGATGGCTCTCTGCATTTATGTGTTGACTATAGGAACCTCAATGCCATTTTGGTGGAGAACGTGTACCCCCTCCCCTTGATCAAGGATATATTGGCCCATTTGGCCAAAGGGAAAGTTTTTTATGAAACTCGACCTGAGAGAAGCATACTACCGAGTTCGAATTAAGGAAGGGGATGAATGGAAAACTGCTTTTAACTGCCAAATGGGCTGTTTCCAAGTCAACGTTCTTCCATTTGGCCTACAGGGGGCCCCTGCAGTATTCATGCAAATGATCAATCAGGCGTTGCATGAACATTTATACAATGTTACAGGTGGCATTTACCCCTAGCAAGAATAGCAAGGATGTTCAAGGATAAATCGGCGAAATGTTGGAAATGTCATCAGACACCTGGAACATATTGCCAGCCTTCAAGATTTTCTTCCTTTGGTTTGCATCTTTCGACTGTCATAAGTAATGGGGGGAGGAGGGGGGACATGGTTATGGGAAGCGAGCTGGAGGTGTTACAAAACAGAACTGTATAAGTGGGGGGGGGGAAGGTTCTTGCTTAGGCTTCTATCCTATGCTATGCGCAGCCACAACTCTATCAAAATATGTCACCATATGTGGTGGACATGTGTGGAAGCTAAAAGATACTGGACTAAAATATACACATGGCTGGAAAAAATGATAAAACAGCATATAGATTTAAAACCAGAGATATTTTTATTGGGAATTTTACCTGAAGGCTACAACAGAGAATTGACATATTTGATTATTAATGTTTTAACTGCAGCTAGAATTGTATTTGCTCAAAATTGGAAAAATGAGCAAATTCTGATAGAGAAGGAGGTGATTAAGAAAATAATGGAATGTACAGAAATGGATTAACATTAGCAATTAGAGAGCAAGAAGAAAAAGAGTACTTTAAGATATGGGATTTATTTTACCAATCGTTAGATAGAAAAGTAGGAAATTGAAGTATAATACAATAGCAATGATACGTTATAATTGATTATTTTGGAATGAATTATAATATGAATTAAAATTAGTAAGAACTGAGAATTGCTCTAAAGGATAATGCGGATTTGAAATTAAAGTCTAATGATGATGTAATAATAATATAATATGACATGGAAAGTTGATTAATGTAATATGAATGTAAACTTAAATCTAAGAGGAAAAGACTATAGATATTGTACACAAAAAATATGCACCAACCAACACACTGTATAATTGAAAGAAGGTTTTATTTGTTGTTTTATGTTTATGTTTGTCTATGTTTGTTGTTAAAAAACAACAACTTTTTATTAAAAAAAATAGGAGTTCACAAGGCAACTAGGCAGGATACTAAGTAAATGTATGAGTTATAAGCAATGCTGGTAATGAGTAAGTTGCTTATATCTGCCTAGGTTATAAGTTCTAGATGAGGGGTGGTAGGCAGGAATACTAACAACTATATCTCTTTATGCTATAAGAAAAATAATTGGTCCCTCTGAATTCCTACACAGCCACGAGTTTGGATCTTGAAAGGACAACTGAAAAATACAATACAGTACTTGGCTATTAGCCATCATTTCTGGTATTTAGGAAGTGAATGATTTTAGCTTCTATTTTAGATATCCTTAAGACCCAGGCATTAGTGATAAAAGGAAATCAGGCCATCAAAGAACACAGTGGCTGGACACCATCAAAACTGGCACCAGCCAGAACATACAAAAACTCAAAGAAGTAGTGCAAGATCAGAAAATGTGGAGAGAGCATAGAATCTTCAAGAGTCAGACATAAATGAATGGATAACATCCTCATCATTAAAACCCAAGAACTCTAATGATGGAAGGCAGGATATGACTTGCTGGCATTATATGTGTCAAACCAGCTGCATCCACTCTATTCTATCAAGTCAGCTCCCCATGCTCCAGGAGTGGCAGGAGATGGCTACTATTTTAACTCTCAGTGTAAACTATCCAAACTTAAATATAGGGTGCTATATAGCTGAATGGAACCTTTCTAAATTTCTAAATAGGAGGATGGAGCTAAAAACAGATTCAGTTTTTTTAACAACTGGTTCTGTGGGCATGGCTTAGTTGGTGGGCGTGGCTTGGTGGTCATGTGACTGGGCGGGCATTGCCAACTCAACATCACTCATGTCAAGGGGTGCTTCTTCTTGCCTGGCCTTTCATGACTGTGGGGATGCTGCAATGGCCATAAGTCACTTTTTTCAGCACCATTGTAACTTTGAATGGTCACTAAATGAACTATTGTAAGTCAAGGATTACCTGTACAAAAATACAAAAAGCTTCTTTGCTTGCAGAAAGCTGCCCTGAATACCAATCATTAGATTAAAAATACCTGCAAGCTGGAGTTACAAATCAGGCAGGGTGCCATAGCACCTTGAGGAATGAAAATAGTTAAAATGCAGAGATAATTATCAAGCAGCCAACTCTTGCTCATAAAGTGAAACCCTTTAGTAGACAGATCATTTAAGCTCTCCAGGAAAAGCACACCCAGGAAAAGCAAATCCTTAGATCCATTTGCACCAGTGGTGGTATTCAAAAACTTTTACTACCAGTTCTATGGGCATGGCTTGGTGGGCATGGCCATGTGACTGGGTGGGTATGCCTTTTTTTGGCAGCCCCCATCCATTTTTGGGAGCTTCTTAGCCACAGAGGAGCCTCTTGGGGGGGGCATTTTTGCTTCCCTAAGGCTCCTCTGGGGCTCTGGAAGGCAAAAAATGGAGGGGGGGGGCTGAGCTCCTCCCTCCATTTTTTGCCTTCCTGGGCCTCAGAAAGGGAAATCCTGGCACAGCTGATCTTATCTACAGCTGTTTATCGGGAGGGGAAAAAAGAAAGAAATACCTTAGGAGAATGTCAGGCAGGCGGGTGGAGTAAGCGAGCATCGGGAGGGAGGGTGACCGGTGGGGGCGTGGCTAGCCAGAACTTAATACCGGTTCAGCAACCCACAGCAAATTCTTGCTACCAGTTCGCCCAATCCATTGTGAACCAGCTGAATACCATCACTGATTTGCACCACTTAAAGCTGGTCTCACTCACCTCACAAGATATCCTAAGGAAATCATCCAGATTTAAGGAAAGGTCACATGCCCCACAGAAAGGCAATTAAAAAATCAGTGCCAAGCTTGCATCCTGCCTCTTGGAAGTACAGGCCAAAAGGACAGTGCCAGATAGTATTAAAGCAGTAAAGTAAGACCCCCCCCCCCAAATAGAAAAAGAAACCATGAGGCAAGAAAAAATTCAAACACAATACAAATAATTAAATCACAAGAGTAGCTGTTGCTTGTTGAAGCTGAATAGGGAAAATTATCCCATCAATAAGCACGGGATTAAACATCACCAAGCACAAAATTAACCTTCACTAAAAACCAGTTTTAGACCAAAACTCAAGGGTATGTAAACTGACGTTTGAATGTCAATATTTCTAGCTAGCCAAGAAGCCTTGCTAAATGTCGCTCATCTTGGTTCCCTGTCACTAAAAGCTTTGTTTCATTATTCAATTATTTCTTCAAAGTGCTGATTGTCCTGGGAAGTATTTCCTCCCAAGAACAGTGTAAAAATCTTAAAACAACCCTTCCCCTTTAAGAAAGCCAAGCCTCAGAAGCTCTGGAGACAGGAAGTCTAGGCTGTCTGCCAAGAATGTAATAAGAGTGGAAAAAACCAAAAGGAGATTGCTTCTAACTATCGGTTCTCCGAACTGCTTAGAAAGTTAACAAGGGGTTCTATAGAACCGGACAGAACCGGTAGAATCCCATCCCTGGCTAAAACTAAATCTGGTCATCCCTGACTAAATGGATCTCTCTCTCTTTCCTTTGCCCAAGTCAAAAGTTTACAGAACACATTAATCTAAACATAGCATTTTGTGTATTCCATTCTATGGAAACTGATGTGAGCTTGACAGATAGCCCAATTATTTGGAGCACTACAAATCCATGCCATATATGTTGGAATATTTATGAACTGTAACCTAGAAGGCTTGTTTTTTTTATCAAACACAATTCATTTCTATTTGACTTTGACATCTGGAACCCACAGAAACAATGTTGATCTCTGCTAGCCCAAATGTTTTCATATTTACCAGTAATTAATTCTGCCTTATATAAGTCAGAGTGGTATTCCGTGTCCTATGTTGTTAGACTGAATTGAATTCAATGTCCATTTCTGTAATAGGAGTGACCTATTTTAGTTATTCCATTTGGATTCACTGTCCAAATCAATTTATACCTGGAGCAGCTTGTACTGGAAATTAGATCAAATGATCTCTGTCACCTCAATTTTTTACTTATGTGACAGTTGGGAATTTCCAGGTAGCAGGTCCCTGGCCTTTCAAAAATGTAACAGAATGTTGTAGGCAGCATGAATAAAAATTGAGATTGTAACTTCTACCCAAGTTAAAGAGATACTCTGCAATTTCTAAGTTAGAAATCAGCTCTTTGGTTTCATTGACTTCTTTGTAAATTGTTATTATATTCTATTAATTTTTACATGTTAATTGCTTTCTTCTTTTTCTAAGGTATTTATGAGTATAATTGAATGGTGAGATAAAATAGATGTAATTACAATCTAAATGACACAAAAGTGGCTACTTTGCTAATTTAAATGCACCTGAGGCCTTTTTAGATATCTGGGAGGTCTGTATTCATCAATCCACAAGAGCTCATTCTGGGGAGGGGAATCAATGGGATAAATGAGGAGTTGTGAACCTAACTAAATTCGCAAGACTTGTCTCTAAAGCCTTCCGTACATAAAGGGCATTTATAGTCCTTGTAAATTTTTACTTTAACATAATGGCAAATGCAATGGACCTTCTTAGATGAAATGAATACTGTATATGTACAGCACACAAACACAGTGGTGGGATTCTAATTTTTTTACTATCGGTTCTGTGGGCATGGTTTGATGGGCATGGCAGGGGAAGGATACTGTAAAATCTCTAGTCAGAAATGATATTTGCCGATTCTCTGAACTACTCAAAATTCTCCAGAACTGGTCAGAACCTGCTGAATACCACCTCTGACATACACATATCCATCAAACTATTCCCTGAAGTTTAGCAACACTTCAAAATGCACAAAGGGAAAAAATATTAAGCAAAACAAATTAAAGACCTGAGATAAGAAATATACACGCATACATTCATAAACATGCACAATAAGTTTACACCAAAATTATTCACTACTGTACTACTTGCTTTTCATATAGTTTCAGATTTTTGTGTGGATATTTTTAAAATTCTGTCAACATAAAGAACTACAAGTAATTTTGTCCTGGGTGATGTAGATATAACCTTTCAAATTTTTTGATTTCTTATTGTTCTGGACATTATCATTTAGGGGAAAAATAAATTGTACTTGAAATAAACCCCAAACTGCATTTGTTTTGTTTACAGAGCAGATCATACAAATAGGTCTCCCAATTGTGTAGCAAATCTAAACTCTGAAAAATAGAGACTTATTCCAGCAAATTTTTTTTCCTAGATATTGATCTTTCTGTGATAATGGAATTCTTTCTGGCTTTTAACCGCAGTTCGCATTTAATTTAAGCTGCTGAAAGCAAACCCGAGAGCCTGCCCTACTACTTACGTGAGGCTAGATATTAATTGGGGAAGATGCATAGTTGCTATGGAAGCGATATAATTCTAAGATGCAACAAGAAATGATTTAAAAGCAAAGGCAGGACTGTATCTAATATTATTTTAATTTAATTTAATCAGCCCCCTTTCTTCCTAAGTATCATTTATGCTTCTTTTGACTTAAAGCAAATTTCATTCCCAGTTAGAAAAATATATATGTAATGGCTTCTAGGTTCTTAATCCTTCTTCTATCTGGGTCTTTCTTTCTTTGGAAATTGCAGTTTGCAAGTTCAAGCCATTTGGTTGAATCCAGATCTAATTAAAGAGGTACATAATAATGTTTCAGATTAGTCTGAATGAAGTTTCATTGATCTTAGGGGTATCTTATTTTAATAATGGAGTCATTGTGTGTAAGTTGGGTGGTTATATAAATTTGTTTAAAAATACATTATACATAATAACTATTATAACTATAGAAAATTGGACTATCTTTTCATTTTGTAAAACAAGATTACTGAGAAGATTGTGTCATTAGTAAGAGAAGACTGTTTAGAAAAGATGGATCATGTTTAATTTTGAATCAATCGCTACCTGGACAGAATTTCTTAAGATCCCTTACAAAGTGTTTTCATTCAAAGGAGAGATCACCACCCTCTTCCTCCACAATCTATACTTCAAATTATTACTTTTGGTGCATTGATTTTCATTTCATTTGGACAGATTAAGTTAAAACTACTCTGCTTGTATATACAACCACAATGATTAATTAAATAAATATATTTTTATTCACATATATCTGCAAATTCTTGTATATTCTATAACTTTTGAATTTTCCCTGAGATGTAGCTCTTATGTTTTTCCTCAAGAAAATAGAGAGACAACTACTCTTTGGATTTGGTTGTTGGTGCAGCAGAGAAGAAAATACCAGGAAAGAGATTTTCAGATGTCCACATACCAAAGAAAATTTCCAAACATGTATAGAAGCTTAGTTAACATTACACAACGTCATTTATTTATGGGAGAATGCTGCATGTACTTTGATTTGATTGGTAAGCAATGGTTTGAAACAACCATTTATTAACTGTCCAAAGAGTAGAATTTGAATGATCTCATTCCTTCATTTTGTTTCCTTTTTTATGTTTTCTTCTGATTTTCAGAATGACTAGTTGTATATATACTATGGTGAAGGAAGGAAGGAGGAAGGAAGGAAGGAAGGAAGGAAGGAAGGAAGGAAGGAAGGAAGGAAGGAAGGAAGGAAGGAAAAGAATGAGTAATGTGAAAAGTCAAGCAGACTGGCATATAGAGATGGGTGTAATATATTATATAGTAAGTGCAGGAGAATTCCCTAGGGGAACACTTTCAGCTATACTGAAATTGATTTCATACAGAAATATTACAAAGACAGAAAAATGTGTTACTGTGAACACATTTAAGGGACACAATTGATTTCCCAGAATATTCTTAGCTATAACGTATAAGGTATATCGAGGTATTTGAGATGTTTCTATAAAAGGCAATGTACAAATTCTAAGGACCGAGCAATTCTAATTCCAACAAACTGCTTTTTATAAATGTTTTTATTCTGTAATTTCCCCCTCCCCAAATGTAAAAGAAAAATAATTCTTACTCATATGCTATATCAAATCAAATCAAATGTTTATTTCACAGATCTATCAAATCTTCAGCAGTATGATTTGTGGCTGTAATGACTGCAAAATCTACCAAGCCATTAAGAATTCTTCTGAATCCATTAATTTATGACATTTTTATGTCCTCTTCTGAGATTAAGAATCCAAGCCAACTTAAGCCTATTAGATAATGCTGCATTATTCATAAAGTGCAGTAAAGTTGTTTTGTATTCAGACTTATGTTTAAGTAGAAACATAGAACCATCATGTTGAAAGGGAACATTTAGGTCATGGGGTGTAACTCCCTGTATGGTGCAGGAATCCAAATTATAGCAACCTAGACAAATAATTTACTAATTTCTTGAACATTTCCAATACAGTAAGAAGGTGGAGGCACTATTTTTCTGGGTAAGTGGTTGAATTGTTTAACTGCTTTTTACATTTTTTCTAATTTACAGTTGGAATTTGTCTTCCTTTATTCTTTGTTCTGTATTCTGGAGTGAGAAAGAGCTGGTTCACAATTTCTTGTATAAAATTGTTTTAAGTATCTAAAGACTACTAACATATTAATCTTTTCTTATTCATTCATCTTTTCATAAGGTTGCATATTCCCAGGTCTTTCCATCTTTGTAACTTTTAGTTTCTAACCTCTCCATTATCTTTGTCACTCTTTCCTAATCTGCTCTATTTTTGAATACTTGTCAGGGACTGATGATCAAAACTGGGTATATTACAAATTGATAATAAATTGTTAATTAGTATTTTTGTAATAAACTTTTAAATATAGGTATATATTCATTTAATTGACATGTCATCCAACTCACATTAAATTAGCTTGCTTACATCATCTTGTCATATAGTACTTTATCAAATGCTTTGCTGAATTAAGATATGTGAGAGCTCAGAATACATACAATCTTTTAAACAAGTTACATTATTAAAAATGAAATAAGATCAATCTGACAAGATTTGTTCTGGATAATTCCATGCTGACATCTAGTCATTATTTCTAAATATCCTGGTTTTTATGATGTTTACAGATTAATCTCAGTACTGTAACAAAATGGCCACAGAGAACATTAAAATGAAGGTGTGAAGAAGAAAAGGAAAAAGAAAAAATCCATCAAAGATGTAAAAACAAGGACTTCTGGTTCCATCATGTCGAGGCAGAATCCACAATTGTGCATGGTTTCGCTCTGTGCTTCCTTGTTGGAGGGTCCCAATTGGGACCGGAACCACCCTGAGGGTGGTGAAGAAAGGGGGAATCACTTGGAGGGTCGAGGGAGCCACATCTCCCCTCCCTAACAAGATAAACCCCCTCCAAAGACAAGTTGCAGTGATGGTCAAAATGGCCACCATGAAGATGGGAAGCAGTCTGGGAAACTAAGACTATGCGGGAGTGGTGAAGTTGCAAATAGACTGTAAACCAGGTGAAATAAATGGATATTAAGGTACCTCGGAACTAAGAAACAAAGAACTATTTCGGATGAAAATGTGTAGAAGCGGCGATCAGAGAGAGAGAGAAGGAAATTGGAACTTATAAAACTGGCTTTGAATATTGAAACAAATTAATTTGGAGGTGAAAATTCAGAGGAAAACATTTGACCACAAAAGGCTTGGAAACTAAATTGGATAATTATTGGACTTTTGTCACTAAATAGGCATAAGTAAATGCTGAAATTGAATGTGTTGAAAAGAAATAATAGCTAATAATTGGAATTAGTGAAATTAATAAAAGCTTTATAACAAAAAAAAAGGGGGAAAAGTGAAAGAAAGGGTGGAACATGGAAAGAGAACTGAAAGCACCACCTAATGGTACAGGAAAAATTTCAGTGACTTTTTGAAAAGTATTTGGTCTTTTTAAAACTTTAAAATTGGAACTTGGAACTTAAAAGAAAATAATAAAATGAAATAATAAAATAAAAACCCTGAAAAGTGAAATATTAGAATATTATAAGTGGAAAGATATTTGAAGAAATTGCTTTTAAATTATTTGGTGACTTTGGGAAAAAGTTGGAAAAGAACCTAATAGAAGGAACCTGGAAACAAAGACTTATGGACATTGATTGTTGAAATTAAATATAAAAGACACTGATTCAAACTTACTGGACATTTGGATTATATAATTATCAAGGAAGGGGAGGGAAAAAAAGGAGCAGCATATAGAATGGGAGAATTATTTGCGGAAATGAGACTGGATCTGCAAAATATGAAGGAAATGATGAAAATAAGCTTGGAAATGTGCAGCAATATATTACAAAAATTAGAAATCACGATTCAGAGTGAAGAAGAACAAAGAGAACCAGAGGGGGAGGAGTTAAATAAAGAAGAAACCAGCCTTGAAGATCAAGTGGAACAACGACTATTTAAATAGAGGGAAAAAAGAATTGAAGTCAAAAATCTGTGGTTTGATGGATAATGGAAGGGGGAATGATTCAGAAAGTTAAACAAAGGAAAAAGCAGAAGAGGGATTTACAGAAGAAAGATCGACAGAGGGAGGGGGATAAAATAAATATCTGGAATGAGAAATGGAGAGAAATAATAATGGGAAAAATGGAATTAAGAGAAAAGACCAGAAAATAAAGAGAAGCAGGAAGCAAACAAGAATGAAAAGAAATTACATTGCTAGGAGGATGAGAGACAATGGGTAAAAGGATAGGGAAGAAGATCCTGCAAGGTTGTGATATATAAGAATAAGGATTTGAAAATAGATAAGATTGGAACTGATTTTTTTAAGGATTATCGTTGTATCAGATATAGAATTTATCAAAATAGATATGGAAATGGGAATTTATTATAAGAATATTTATTGACAATTAGCAATTTATAAAATTAAAATGAATTATGTGAATCATAATGGAAAGATTAATATCACTTTCTATAATTAATTTAATAGATTAATATTTCTGCAATATATAGATTATTTATAAGGTGATTGAGAAAAAGAATACCATGCGGAATCTGACTTAAAATATATGTATATGTGATATCTAGTAGATAGGAGAATATTGTTATTAATGTAGAATGAGGCAATTATAATGAATTAAAGGGAATAGATGGAGGGAAAGTACAAGGTAAATAGGTGGTAAACTCGAATTGGCAATTAAAGGGGACAATTTCTTGAATGAAAGGATGAAATTATTGAATAGATGGAATAACAGTATGTGATAACATTACAAATGTGACAGATAAAAGTAATATGTGTAATGAATATAGAAATTAAATAAGAATCTTAGATAATATTGTAAAGCAAGGTATGAGAATATTTTAAGAAAAATGAAATAAATTAAGATATGAACTGAAATTGGATAAAATAAGTTTAATAAATTTAATATTTGAGAATGTTTAAAAGAAAATAGAATAAGTAATAATGTGATATGAAATTGAACAAGAAAGATGAATACATAATTATGGTCATGTTTGTATTGAAATGTAAAAAACTGGAACCGAAAGAGATGTTTTTTTTAAAAAAATATAAAAACAAAAGAAGAAAATGAATAATGAAATTATCATGTATGGTTAAATAATATGGTGATTGGCATTAGAAAAATGTACTGGAATATTGAATAATTATATAATGAAGGATTATAATTTAATACAAATATGTTTATTAACATTAGAATTATATAAGTTTGATCAGTGTAAGAGAGATGATTAATGTTGTTATTTTTGTTTGCACCAAAATGTATGATGCTTAGGTGTCACACTGTTTATGTATTGATGTGTACAATATATGTAGAATAAAATAAAAAAACTACAAAAAATGTAAAAACAAAAGATCCAGACCAGGGCTTTTAAAGAGTTAGATCTTGTAGCAAAAACTGATATAATTGTGAATCCAGTCCAGCCAATTTCTTTACTCAGAAGGTGTGGTTAGCTTCTACACAGAAAAGGAAAAGCCAACACCTTCCCCCCCAAAAAAAAATCAAAAGAAAAAAACCCCTGTAAAGCAACAAAAGAAAGTTAACATTAAGATCCAGCAGGGGGTTAGAGTAACTCAGCCTTCAGCCGGTCAGTCTTTAAAAATAAAGAATCAAATTAAAAGGAAAAAAATGCAATATTTGAAATATGCAAGCCAAGGGGTGCTTAAAAATAACCAGAAAGCTGAGAGGAAAGATGGAGACCAGGACACTCCGACCGTTTCTACCAGGAATTGCAACCTCCAGGATTCCTCTTCTCAGAAGTATCCACAGTCGTCTGAAAGTCATCTTGGGTTGTTCCTAACTGCTTCCATTCAATATAGGGAGCCGGCTGCCAAGGAACCCACTTTGGCAGCAAAATCAGTTTTTTGTTGGCAGGAAAAGCAAATCTCCTCCACCACTCAGCATGCCAATTTGGAGAGAAGTTCATCTTAAGGCCCTTTTCTGAAGATTTGATGAAGTTATCTGGCACTTCATCAATTCTCCTGGTAATAAGTAATATATAAATAAATATTTATTTATTTATTAATCAAATTTACATAGCCATCCGCCCAAAAGAGGATTCTCAACAAGCATACAACAATAAATTAAACAACTGGCTCTCAACCATGGAAGCCTTTACATACCCAAATCTGCTAAAGTTTAAAGAAATTGTGATATATAAAGATATTTTGGACATGAAGGGAAATTAAAATCTAAGCAAGAGCTTGAAGACCAGGGCATTATATTATCATGGTGGCAGAGGTGGGATGCTATCGGTTCGCCCCAGTACTAAAGAACCTATAGCTGCGAAGAGCAGCTGACACTGAATCAGTTCGGTGTTTGGCCCACCCACCTGCGCGGGCTCTAGGCTGTTCTTTATTCCCTGCTTTTCCTTCCTTAGCTGCTTTGTGTGGCACAGCTGAGGTTGAAAAAGCAGGAAACAAGAGGATTTTCAAACATTACGTACCCGAGCGCAGCGCTTGTCAGCTGTCCAGGTGGCACAGCTGATGTTTCTTGCAAATGCTGCACACATGATTGTCCCCAGTTTGGAGAACTGGCAAATTGCTCCAACTGGCTGGCCCCACCCCTCCCTGCCCACTCACTCTTTACCTGGCATGTGAGCCATCCAACTTGCCTGGTTTAGTAAGTTGTTATTTTCCTTCCTCCCCCCGCCAACCATTAGCTGTTCTGCTCTGCCAGGAGATTTAGATTAGCTAGAAAGCAGGAAATCCTTGGATTTCTTGCTTTCTAGCTAATCTAAAAGCAGAGCCAAACCTTCCTTAGGACAAGCTTTTCAGTGCAGACTCAGGTAGCCGATTGCAGATAGATCTCTAAGTTAATCTGTGATTCTGTGAGCAATTCAATCTGCCTGCCTGCTTTGCCTGCTTTGGGGTAAAAGTTGCTCTTTTTAATAAAAAATTCAATACTTACATACATGGTGTGTTCTAAGTTAATTTTATGAGTTTGCTTGTTAGCAAATTTTATGTGACAGACTCAGGTAGCCAATTGCAGATAAAGAGATCTCTAGGTGAATCTGTGATTCTGTGAGCAACTCAATCTGCCTGCCTGCTTTGCCTGCTTTTGGGTAAAAGTTGTTCTTTTTTTAATAAAAAAATCAATATTTACATCAATATTTATAATATTTACATATAAGCCATGCCCACCCAGTCACATGACCACCAAGCCATACCCATAAATTAGGCCACACCCACAGGACCGGTTGTTAAGAAATTTGAATCCCACCCCTGCATTGTGGCCTCAATTGCAAATACAATCTAGATATAATAAAGACATGAAAAGGCATGGCTTTTATAAAGGACAAACAGTTTTTGATCTTTGATATTGTTGAACTCTGATTAAAAAATAATTAAAAAATAATTAAAAATATATATAATTTTTTGCTAAACTGGAAAATGGAGGACAATCAAGTAAAAGATAAGTGGGTAAAAACTTTGGTTATAATATAGAATTAGAGAAATAGCAAAACCTATGGGGATGGATCTATAAATTGACAATGGCAACTTCTTATAAAGAAAATTTGTATGAAATGTTTTATAGATGGCATTTACCACCTGCTAGGTTAGCTAAAATGTTTAAAAATATGTCTATGTTGGATGTTGGAACTGTAACCAAAAAACAGGCACATATTATCATATGTGGTGGACTTGTGTTAAAACAAAAAAAATTGGACAAAAATACATAAGTGATTAGGAAAGATGATAGGAAAATACATAGATTTTAAACCTGAACTGTTTTTATTAGGTATAACATCAGAAAAACCTGATAAGCATATATTTAATATTGCATGTCTTAACAGCAATGAGGATTATATTTGCACAATATTAGAAAAAGGAAGAAACCGCGAGATGAAGAGATAATTAGGAAGATACTAGATTGTGCAGAAATGGACAGACTTATGCTGAAGATTAAACAAAAAGAAGACACAGAATATTATCAAACATAAGCTTTATTTTACCAGTGGTTGGAAAAAAGAAGCAGAGATTAAGAAAAATCTCTGCAACCTGCATTGTTAAGCAATTAAATAACCAGACAACGTGATGTTTATTAAGCACTAACAAAATATAAACAAAAGAAACAAAATAAAATCTTTTAAAAAACAATAAATTAAACAACTAATAAAATAAATAAAACTCTAAAAGCCAGTAATAAAATACACAAAAACAAAAATACTCCCTCTGGGCATAGGGAGGATGAAAATGACTCCCTCAGTAATTGAGTTATGGGCACAAATCTCTTGTTCCCTTTGAGCCCCAAGTCTTGCAGCAAAACCAGGTCTTGAAAATCAAAAGGGTTCAACCCAGAGCACCAGGTATCTCCTTCAGTACTATCTGCTGCGAGGTAAGTACATTCTGGAGATTTAAATTCACTCATTCAGAAGATATTCAGTGATCTTGTTTCTATCAGTTCAAATTCAATCCTGCCCTACACAATTTCCTGGTAAAATATTTATTTTTGATTGGGGAAGATTGAATCAGAAATAGGAGTTAAGTGGGTTTTTTGTTGTTGTTATTTGTCAACATTTGGTCTTTTCAATGACCAGCCATTATACTGATTCTTTCCTTTTCCTTTCATTTTGCAAGTAACTAAAGAAGCCCCTTTGTTATTCTTGCTGTGCTTTGCTAACCTCAGCTCATCCTGAAGTTTTACTTTGCCATCCCAAATCTGAAATTCTTGGTTATCTGTCTATTCTTTTCCTTTGAACTTTGTTACCATTAGATTTTTTATTTTTTTTGTATCTGAGTGGAAAGAGACAAGCTGAGACTAAATTATCATTATCATTAGATTTACAGCCAACCTTTATTTTGAATTCCAGTGAGAAGCAAATGCTTTTTCTCCAAAAAACCTTCTGTCATTTTTCTGTTCCAGAGGTAACTATAGACAAAGAGAGAAAGAGAGAGAGAGGGGGACTAAGGGACTACTGAAAGGGCAGGTCCATGAATTGTGAGGTTGATTTTAATCTATAAAGCCTTTTATAGTGTGGAATCTGGTTGTTTATAGCAACACCTCTTAGATAGAACTGTTGTAATTCCAACTGTGCAAATTGACATAGTATATACAGCATATATTTCTGGTATGTGCTTCATCCTTGGGAAACATCTTAACCTGATAAATATAGATAGCCCCTTCTTTATGGGTTTTAGAAAGGCAGTCAAAATATTGTTTTTCTTCTAAGCTTTTAATGAGTAATTTTATTGGTTTCATGAACAATTTTGAAAATAGAATGCTTCTTTTCTGCTGTTACTGGGATCAAGTTCTTCTTTTTCGTAGTTATGCTATTAAATACCTCTAAAAATAAAATAGAATAGAATCCAAAGTAGTCAACAACTTGTCATTGTCACACACTCGCATAATCCCTTGTCCTCTAGTGTTCCATAAAAAATATTGCATGCCTAAAGATAATTTCACAAAAGGCCCATTTACCATCATGAGGAAATAAACTAAGACACTACTCAACTAACAACTTCAGGGAACTGAGTCAAACTCCAGTCTAATTTAAAATAAAACAAAGCTTGTATTATGAAAGACCATTTCTCTTTTAAAAGTCTGTGGTGACAATGATGCTATAGTTGTCAAAACATATGCTTGGATCACTTTTATTTTAACTTAATTTCTGATAAGGAACAGAATTAATCTGCAGAATGCAAGGATTGGAGACATATTTAATAAAACTGAGAACAATAAATTGCATTGCTCTTATTAGAATTGTACTAAGTAACAAATAGATATTAGAACACTTCACTTATTCAATTTTCAAAGTAATGATAAATCCCAGAGGACCAATTGCTGGCCAGAATGATCTGCTGCAGCAAATACAATCCAAAGCATTCAAACATAATCTGAAGAAACCAGTGCCCATTTAAGTCAAAAGTAGACCTTATATTCCAGTGGTGGGATTCAATTTTTTTTACTACTGGTTCTGTGGGCATGGCTTGGTGGGCGTGGCAGGGGAAGGATACTGTAAAATCCCATTCCCTCCCCACCCCACTAACCTGCTTTCCTGCTCTGTTCTCCTGTGCAGGGCAACAAAAGAAGACCCAGCCAATCAGCTGGGACTCGGGAGGCACAGAATAGATGGGGCGGGGCCACTGAGAGGTGATATTTGCCAATTCTCTGAACTACTCAAAATTTCCACTATCGGTTTATTTATTTATTTATTTATTTATTATTTATTTAATTAATTTGGTTTGTCAATTGCTTACAAGATAATAGGTATAAGTAAAAACATAGTTATAAATACATGGATACATGTAAGAAAAATAAAACAAACAATAGGACAGGGATGGTAGGCACGTTGGTGTGCTTATGCATGCCCCCTACAGACCTCTTAGGAAAGGGGTGAGGTCAATAGTAGAAAGTCTAAGGTTAAAGTTTTGGGGGAAGAAACCACAGAGTCAGGTAGAGTATTCCAGACATTGACCACTCTGTTGCTGACGTTGTAGTTCCTACAATCAAGTTTGGTGCAATTAACCTTGAGTTTGTATCTATTGTTTGCTCTTGCATTGTTATGGTTGAAGCTGAAGAATTCATTGACAGGTAAGACATTGAAATGTATGATTTTATATACTATACTTAGATGGAACCGAAGGCGTCATAGTTCTAGGTTTTCTAGGTCTAGAATTTCAAGTCTGGTGGCATAAGGTATTCTGCAACGAGTAGAGGAGTGGAGAACTCTTCTTGTGAAATATTTCTGGACTTTCTCAACTGTGTTAATATCAGATACGTAATGTGGGTTCCAGACTGATGAACTGTATTCAAGTATTGGTCTAGCAAATGTTTTGTATGCTCTAGTTAGTAGTGTAATATTATCAGAGAAAAAGCTACGTAAGATTAGGTTAACAACTCTTAACGCCTTTTTGGCTATGTTGTGTAGTCCATATATTTTTGCAGTGTAAGCGTTGCAGATTGCAGGATAGTTTTTTTCTGAAACCAAATTGTTTATTAGAGAGTAGGTGGAGTGTTATGAACTAACAAAAAACCATTTAATAAAACTTATTAACATTATGTTAAGCAGGCTTGAAATCCTGCACTTTGGATTGGCCCTTGAATAGCGAACTGGGATTGGTCCTCACGGATCAACCTGATTGGCTATTAGTTTAACATCTTTCATTGGGCAAAAGTTAAGCATGTGGACACAGGTCATTGGTTAACAGGTCAGTAGCTAGCTCTATAAAAGGGCTACTGCTGCCCAAGGGTTTTGCTCTCTAATTCTGATCCTTTAATAAAGAGTTGAAGTTCACTAAGTCACTGACTCGTCTCAATTACTTGCACCCATGCCCAGAATATAACATGGAGGATAATGGAGGATAATGGATTGGTCAGTATCCTCTCTAAGTGGAGGATAATGGATTGGTTAAGAATTGATTTAATTCCATGACTTTCCGGGTGATGCAGCATAAAGAGATTGGTCTGTAATTTTCAACTAAGCTGGGGTGTCCCTTTTTGAAGATGGGGATGACCATGACTTGTGACCATAGTTTTGGCAAGGAGCTGGTCCTGAAAGATTTTTCAAAGATTATGCTTAGAGGTTTGGCTATGGCAGTGGATAGCTTTTTTAAGAAATAGGCACATATTCTGTCCGGTCCAATAGATAGAGATGATTTTAGATTGCGTAGTGCTTTTTCAACATTGTCTACTGTAAAATCGATATGTATTAGATCATTGTAGTTGTCTGTGGTTCGACTAGGAAATACTGGGCATGATCCATTGCTGTTTACAAATACTGAGCCAAAGAATGCGTTAAAGAGGTTGGCTTTAATAGTGTCGTCACTGCAGTCTTTACCATTAGGTTCTTTCAGGGGTGGGATGGACCTTGAATCTTTTAGTTTGATGTTTACAAAATTGTACAAAGCATGGTGCATAGAAGGTTTTCCTCTTGTTTAATGTGATAACTGGTGCATTTAGTCTTTATCTGCTGGCATAAATTTTTGTATCGGCTTTTGAAGTTGGCAACGTGACCAGCTTTGTTTTTCCGCTAAAGTGATCTCTTTTTGGATTGAAGCTTCCTTATTGTTATAGATAATCTGTTTTTTCTGGTTTTTGGAGTTGTTATTGGTACATATAGTTTGATGACTTTTTTGACTTCAAGTAAAAATATGTTGTAATAGTCTTCAACAGTATTGCATCCAGTGAATAGAAATTTCCAATCAAGAGATGAGAGATCATCGTCTATAAGATCATAGTTGCCTTTTTTGAAGTTATAATTGGGGATCTCTACCAGTTCTCCAGAACTGGTCAGAACCTGCTGAATACCACTTCTGTTACATTCCATAGGATTTATTCTTAAGTGAGCATTGCAGTCTGAAATTCTTCACTTGCATTGAGACATAACAGTATACTATGGTAGTATGATATAAGCTTTCTTGGAAAGAGGAAAGAGATGGTGCCACTGGGAATAGTGGGTCACCATTGGGATAATAAGATCATATAACTGTATACCATTATTGTATAGTGAAAGGGAAATTCAGGCAAAAGAAATATGTGTTTCATAAAGTAAAGCCAAAAGACCAAATAAAGCAAGATGTAACACTATTGTGTACCTATTAACTACAGATGATTATGATGATTCTGCTCTTATCTATTCTTGCCAATTTTTTAGACTATTGTGCTTTATATCAGCAGTCCCCAACCTTTCCTGCTCTACAGACTAGGAGCAATGGTGGTAGTAAGGGCGGCGGGGAGAGGGAATGATTTTGCACACATGCCTGCTGCTTGTGCAAACAGAGCTTTGCACACTCGCACACTCTCCCAACAGTTGTGGGGCCTGGTTCTCAATGGGCCATGGACCAGTAGGATTGGGGACCCCTGTTTTACATTTTTTTTTATAGTGTGAAATCTTCCTGCATCATACATCTTATGCATGTAGAGTTGATCGTAGATGAGCCATATATCAGTAATGGGATTTTATTAATGATTAAAAACTTATGGCAAGCAGAATTTGTTCCTATTACTGATATTAAATAAAACATTCCAAAGAAGTTCAAATATTCATGTTGGCACTCAAAATCTATCAAATGTACTTTAAGGCATCCACATTATATTTTAAATGTGATTTATGTGAGGTCAAAGGAATGGTGCAGAGTAAAATAGGACAAACTGAGTTAACAGAAACTACCTTGTAAGGATGCATGTCTACGAAATATCAGGAAAAACTTTATGGATCCCTATCTGGTGGACTCTTGTCAATGTCAGTACAGCATCACAGCAATGAGATTACAGTGCTTTCAATAAAGTGAGCCAAATATGAGCAAATACTCTCTTGTTAATAATACAACATGGAATATTTCCTCACAGACTTAGAGCAGTTTTAAATCTTTAGTACTAGTACATACAAAATTTTTACATTTTCTTCAGTTTTTTAGAATACATCGTGCTGTACATGATTAATTATAATTACACCATATCCTTGGTATCTCTATAGTGTTTGTATCTATCGACTAGCTACTGGACTACATGAAACAGCATCAAGAAAATTTATGCACTTCCTGTAAAATGAAGTGTTACTATGGCAGCAAACAGTTGAGTCTACAGGAGCTCCTTTCTGGTATTCATGAATCCAGTTTGTATTCATAGCATGCAATAATGAGTGAGAAATATTACTGTATTGTGTATACTTAAATCACTTCTGCTTCTACAATGTGACAAGCAAGAATTATTTTCCAACACAGAGATAATTTTCCTACCCATTACAATTTGCTTTGTTTAAGCCACGATGAAACTTTTTCCCATGAAAGAGACTGATTTACTGAATTACTAGTGTCACTGAGATTTATTAGGAAAGTCTTCCATATCAGGCTACAGTTTCTCTTTTACATGGATCCAGGGAACTGTTGGCATTATAGTGTGGTGTGTATCTACAGCACTTTTTAAACCTCTTTCTATAGGGATGTTCTCTTTATAGGTAGAACCACAAGGCGGGAATCATATTTTAATTGGTACCATTTTACGCCACAAGCAGAGGCAAGGTCAGATATAATGTCATAAATAACATTTTCAAAACATAGAAAGTGTACAGCAAAAAAAAAGGACCATCAAGGGACAGACAGACATATAAACACAGACTTTCTACTTGCAGGCAATCTCTAATATGAAGAAACACTCCCAAATCAGAATCACTGGGTAGAGATGAGCCGCTATTTAAAAATGAATAAATGAATGAATAAGTAACAAAATACTATTGTCAATCTACTGTCAGAAGCTCTAGAGTCCTCTTCTAACTCAACAAGTGAGCTCCATTTTCACAGGAGTTGCCAGGACGGCTCGCATATCAAAGGAACCACGGGGGGGGGAGGGGGGGGACAAGTCTGAAAGGCACAATTTCAGTGAAATTAGTTTTTATCTGTGTATTGCAATAGTTCATTTTAATGACATGTTCTTCGGGAATGATTGGAGAGATTGCAGTAGATAAATATACCCAAATGTATTAGACTTAGATAAAATGATATGATATAAAGAACTATTAGATGCCCAAGGGAAGTTAAAAACAAACCAAGAGTTAAAACAATAAGGAATAGATATAGATTGGTGGCCATATCTGCAGATTCAGGCAATATATTAAAAGGATCTAGAAAAATATGGCTTTTACAAGGAACAAAAAGAACTTGACAAAATAATACAGGGGCGGAGGAGAAAATGATAACAAAAGCATATAACCATTTCCTGAGATTTAAAATGGAAGGAGAAATGGTCAAAGAAACCATGATAGCCTGTGCAGAGAACTTTGGCTATAATGAATTAGAACATTGGGAAAAACTATGGGGGAAAAACTATAAATTAACAATGTCAGCAACTTATAAAGAAAATTTGTACAAAATGTTTTATTGTTGGCATTTACCGCCAACTAGATTGGTGAAAATGTTTCCAAATAGATCTGCAAAATATTGGAAATGTAAACATAACCAAGACACATTTTTTCATATGTGGTGGTCATGTCCGGAAGCTAGGAAGTACTGGACCAAAATAAGAAAATGACTAGAGGAAATCACAAGTCAACGAATTGAGTTAAAACCTAAACTATTTCTACTAGGGATAATAAGAGGAAACTACAATAAGAAAATTCAATATATTATATTGCACATAACGACTGCAGCCAGAATTGCATATGCACAAAATTGGAAACAGGACAGCACGCTCTCTGAGGGAATGGTGATTAAAAAGGTGTTAGATTGTGTGGAGATGGACAGGCCAACATTAGAATTAAAAGAAAGAGGGGAAACTGAATATTATTTGGTCTGGGGCACATGGCATATAAATGGTTAGAAAATAGAAGTAAAGATTAAACATAAAGGTAATTTAAGAGGTATATTAAACTTAATGCAAGGTATATAATAAAAGGAAGAAAAAAGAAAGTAATTGATATGTATAGATGAGTATTATTGATGCTGGAGCGCTGCAAAAAGTGTAAAAGTGATACAAAATGATGAAATATGTATAATAAAAATATTTAACAACAAGTAAGTTCCATTTTCATAGGAGTTGTCAGGATGGTTCGCATATCAAAGGAACCACAGGGCAAAAAGGAAATCTGAAAGGCACAATTTCAGTGAAAATAGATTTTATCTGTGGATTGCTATAGTTCATTTTAATGATATGTTATTCAGGAATGATTGGAAAGATTACAGTATTTATTTATTTATTTGATTTGTCAATCCCTTATAAGATAATAGGTATAAGTATAAACATGAGTAAGAATACAGGAAATAAGTACGAATAAATGGGGATGGTAGGCATGATTATGCACTTATGCATGCCCCTTACAGACCTCTTAGGAATGGGTCAATAGTGAATAGTTTAAGGTTAAAGGAGTGGGGGTTAGAGGATGTAACAACAGCGTCAGGTAGTGCATTCCAGGCATTGACCACTCTGTTGCTGAAGTCGTACTTTCTGCAATCAAATTTGGAGTGGTTAACATTGAATTTGTATCTGTTTGTAGCTGTTATGTGCTCTGAAGCTGAAGTAGTCATTGGCTGGTAGGACATTGTAGCAGATAATTTTGTGTACTATGCTTAAGTCCAACCGTAGGTGGCATAGTTCAAGGTTGTCCAAGCCCAAAATTTCAAGCTTGGTGATATAGGGTATTCTGTTGCAAGCAGAGGAGTGTAGTACTCTTCTCGTAAAATACTTCTGGACTTGGTCAATTGTACTAATGTCTAATATGCAGTGTGGATTCCAGACAGATGAGCTGTATTCAAGTATTGGTCTAGCAAAGGTTTTGTATGCCCTAGTTAGCAATTCTATATTTCCAGAGGAGAAGCTTCATAAAATTAGATTTACAACTCTTAATGCATTTTTGGCAATGCTGTTACAGTGAGCTCTGGTGCTTAGGTCATTTGATATGAGAACTCTGAGGTCCTTGACAGAGTGAGGGTCATCATTGAGGTCATATCCACCTAGCTTGTATTTGGTGTACTGATTTTTTTTACGAATGTGTAAAAGAGCATTTGTTGGTCGAGATTTGGAGTTGCCAGTTGTTTGATCATTCAGATACATAATCAAGGTCGATAAATAATCAGTAGATAAAATGGAAGTGCACAAATGGAAGTGAATTCAACTAACACTAGAATCAGGGCTGAAGAAGCTTCTTGGATGAGAAGCAAAATGTCTTCAAAGAAAAACCAGAAAGTCCAGTTGCTTCTTGAAAAAAGAGAAAAAAGCACCTTTGAGACAATACTAGAATGGTTAATATGATGCTCATGACCATTAATGTAATCACACCAAATTTTCTCTGGCTTTATTTTCATTTTTAGTAATACTTCCGATCAATGTTATGTTAATATTTGACATGATATCCATCCTTGAGGCACAAAGTGACATATACATACAGTATATATGTATACATATACACATACACATATACGTCAGAGAAAAAAGGAGAAAGAGAAGGAGAAAAGTTGTTTTTCTCAGGCAATGAATAGTAACATCGGAGTATGTAGCAACTCTTTGGTTTTGTATAATTTATTTTCAAATCCATAAAACTATAACACTGATGAAGAAAACAGCAGTTGCCACTGAGCAAACTAATTTCCATGGATAGAAGACCCATTACTGACACAATAAAATAGTGGATTTTATCTACTTACTGACTTGAACTACATTCTATGAACTCTCTGGGAACCTTTCAAAGGGGTTAGAAAGACACTTGTTTTAAATCTTTTGTCTTCTGTACAGCAGTAATAATAAAGTGAAAAGACACCACATGCAGTGCCTGACATTTTCAATTTATAGATGTCTATGGAATTTGGGGTGAAAAGAACTTTCTTAAGCCAGAATGAATTGCATAAGAACAGGAAGCACTTAATTCAGAAGAAAATGGAGCATTGTGTCTTGAAACTTATTATTTTTTTCAGCTAAAAGGTGTTCAGGGGACTGTGATCTCCAGAAAATGACATCAAATTTCTAACAGAGAAATAGTTGAAAAGCAAAACTGCTTCTTAATAATGAAGCTGAGACCTGAATAGAACAACTAAGAATTTAGCACACAAAACCTAGAAATTGATGAACTGATTTGCAGAGTTCATAATAATAAATATGTGTTTGTTTGTTTTTTTAAAAAAACCAACTATTGTGCCTATTTGTAATTAAATCCAAAGAAGTAGCTATATTTTCTGGCATCTTAAAAACTAGCAATTGCTTTATGACATATAATTCTCTCTCTCCTGAAATGAGAGAAGCATTCCTCTGAATTAGAAGTGTACCTATATTCAGAGCTATGAAGCAAGTGTAAACACTTTTTGCTGTAAAATCATTTATGTTAGCTAGCTTTTAATTAATGAATTAAAATAAAACAATTTACTTTAGATAATGGCCACCCAAGAACATTTTTTTCTTCTGTGATATACAACATTATATATTGCCATGGAAGTGTGAATGCTCCATTGGATATTGGGCATCTCCCTTCTTGACCACATGACAAATTATATACCATTCAACAGCATTTTGGTGTGGCACCAATTACAAAGAAGATGAGAGAAGGCGGGCTCCGCTGGTATTGACATGTACAGAGAATAGCACTTTCCACCGTTGTTAAAACTGCTTACCAATTAGAAATTAATGGCCGGCAACCCCACGGGCATCCAAAACAGAGATGGCAAGACACCATCAACAAAGATATGCAAGCCACGGGCCTGTGCCCTGAAGATGCAGCTGATCGTGCAAAATGGCATTCAATGAATGAAATCCAAAAAGCGGATCCTGCACTTGGGAAATATGTTAGGAAGAAGATATACAACTTTGTATTTTTGTTTAATTTTAAGAATTTCTGCATTTTAGAGTGGATTGGAATATTAAATATTATATGATTATAATTTAAATTAATGTAGCCAATATTTTGCAAACTGGAATTCATTTTTTTCTCTTTTCTTACATGCACAACTAATCTGAACCTGAGAGTTAAATCTAAGGCACATTGTATAGGGCAAGGATAGGTGATTTTTAATGCATGGTATCCAGCAGGACCTTTATCAGGCTTTGCTTTATTTTCCTCAATTGGATTTTTACCAATATATTTAATAGCAAATTATTAAACTATAAGGCAGTGGTTCCCAATCTTTCTGGGTCGATGGAAGCCATGGTGATGGTGGTGGTGGAACTGGGGGGATTGAGGTGATGGTTTTGTGTGCGTGCACCTCTTTCAGAAATACAGCTTTGCATGCATGTTTGCAGATGTGCTCATTCATCACTTCCATAGCCTGATTCAAAATGAGTTATAACCTGACACTGAGCCATGGTTGGGATCCTCTGTTATAATGAAAAATGTTGAGAATCTACAATACGTTACACTATAGCAGTAGTGGAATTCAAATTTTTTTACTACCGGTTCTGTGGGCGTGGCTTGGTGGGCGTGGGAGTAAGGATACTGTAAAATGTCCAGTCAGAGGTGGTATTTGCTGGTTCTCCGAACTACTCAAAATTTCTGCTACTGTTTCTCCAGAACTGGTCAGAACCTACTGAATACCACCTCTGCACTATAGTATTGCAATTGTACAAGGGAACTGTTAGCTCCTGTTGGAACTTGTAGAAACTTCAACAATAAACTACTTTACTCAGTTTGTTGAGAAAGAATGTATTTATTATAATCTGTTTCTTCCAACCCAGCAACAATTGGTGAATCCGTATTAAGCCAGTGCTAAACGCAGCTAACCTGCCAACACTAATCACGCCCGCCACATTCCTCCCACACATCCAATTACTTCCCCCCTCAGTCCATTTCATATTCATCTATTGTGCAAATACACAGCAAAACCAAGACAAAGCTCTGATCGTCTTAAAAATTAAAAAAAGAAACCCCGATAGCTGTTCTTCATCAGCTGTTTTGTTCCATTGAGCTGTGCTGAGCCGCTCACCAGTTCCTGCCCATAATGGGATGTCAGTTCCATGGACATCTAGCAAGTTTGGCAACAACAGGAGCAGCGGACCCCATCTTTTCCAGGTTAACATGTCGGCTTCCTATCACAAAACTGGACGGCAGGACCTTTGAAGCCCGACATGCGGCCCCTCTACCATGGTTCTTTCTGTAACAGAGAGACTAACATTATTATCACATATACATTTGATTTCATCCCTCCCACCTGCTACCACTCACTCTACCCAATTACTTTGTTGATAATTGACATAACAACGGAGGAACTGTTCAATAGAGGTGTTAGTTCTTTCAACTGCCCCATTAGTGGCTGGATGATAAGCTGTACTTAATCCTTGTGTAGATCCAATCAGATGTATAAACTCTTGCCACAATTTTGATGTGAAAATTTAATGCCTTTTTGGCTATGTAGTTACAGTGGGCTCTAGCACTTAGGTCATTTGAGATGAGTACTCCAAGATCCTTGACAGAGTTTGGATCATCAACAAGGTCTTGACTATTCAGCCTGTATTTTATTTTCTGATTTTTTTTGCCAATATGTAGGACAGAGCATTTATTTGTTGAGATTTGAAGTTGCCATTTGTTTGACCATTCTGATACAAAGTCAAGGTCTTTTTGAAGAGTTGCAGTATTGTCTGTGGTGTTGAATAGCTTTACATCATCAACAAAGAGAATGCAGTTGCTCTTGATATGATCACAGAGGTCATTTATGTAGAGTATGAAAAGAGTTGGTCCTAGAACACTGCCTTGGGGGACATCACTGTTGACAGGTACAGAATGTGATAGGACGCTCCCAATTTTGACCATTTGTTATCTGTTTGACAGGAATGCTTCTATCCAGTAATGCAAGTGTCCAAAGATACCGTAAGATTTTAGTTTTAGGAGTAGTTTGTCATGTACCACTGAATCAAAGGCTTTACAGAAGTCTATGTAGATTGCATCTATTGCTTTGCCCTGATCGAGTTATGTAGTCCATATGTTTTTGCAATGTAAGAGTTGCAGATTACAGGATAGTTTTTTTCCTGAAACCAAATTGTTTATTAGAGAGTAGGTTGTTTGTCTCTAAGTGGAGGATAATGGATTGGTTAATAATTGATTCCATGACTTTACAGGTGACGCAGCATAAGGAGATTGGTCTGTAATTTTCAACTAGGCTGGGGTCTCCCTTTTTGAAGATGGGGATGACTGTGGCTTGTGACCATAGTTTTGGCAAGGAGCTGGTCCTGAAAGATTTTTCAAAGATTATGCTTAGAGGTTCGGCTATGGCAGTAGATAGCTTTTTTAAGAAGTAGGCACATATTCCATCCAGTCCAATAGATTGAGATGGTTTTAGATTGTGTAGTGCTTTTTCAACATTGTCTACTGTAAAATCGATATGTATTAGATCATTGTAGTTGTCTGTGGTTCGATGAGGAAATACTGGGCATGTTTACAAATACTGAGCCAAAGAATGTGTTAAAGAGGTTGGCTTTAATAGTGTCGTCACTGCATTCTTTACCATTAGGTCCTTTCAGGGGTGGATGGACCTTGAGTCTTTTAGTTTGTTGTTTACAAAATTGTAGAAAGCGCGGGTGGGATTGGTGCGTAGAAGGTTTTCTTCTTGTTTAATGTGATAATTGGTGCATTTAGTCTTTATCTGCTGGCATAAATTTTTGTATCGGCTTTTGAAGTTGGCAACATGACCAGATTTGTTTTTCTGCCAAAGTGATTTCTTTCTGGATTGAAGCTTCCTTATTCTTGTGGGTAATTTGTTTTTTCTGGTTTTGGGAGTTATTGGTAGATATAGTTTGATTACTCTTTTGACTTCAAGTAAAAATATGTTGTAATGGTCTTCTACAGTATTGCATCCATTGAATACAAATTGCCAATCAAGGGATGAGAGATCGTTGTTTATAAGATCATAGTTTTCTTTTTTGAAGTTATAATTAGGGATGCCATCATTGTGATGATTTTTGTGTGGATGTATGTTGAGACAAAAGTCAATCATGTTGTGGTCACTGTTGGAAAAGGGTTCTTTAATTTGTATTCTGTAAATTGAATTCAAACTATTGCAGAAGATGAGATCCAGGCAGTTGTTAAGTCTAGCGTTGTTGGTTACTTGTTGTTCTAGCTCTTGGCTGAGGAGAATAAAACTAAGGAGAATGGAATGACATGGAATGGGTTGGAAAAGAGCATGCTAGCCTGGCTATAAATTTGAATTGAAGCACGCTGCATTGTTTTGTTATAAGTCCATTTGAGGTACTTTTATATCACAATGGAGTGAACAAAATGAATCATTCAGTGCTGTCCCATCCACTGACCAACCAGATTCTGCAAAAACAATCAGTGCCTAATCCAAGCTGCTGTAGGTTGTGGCACAACAAAATTCCTTCAGATCAACATATGAAGCAAATGGGGAAAATGTACACCCACGAACACATACCATGCTCTCAGTTTTTGTCTGATTATTTGCAGAAGACAAAAGGTGAGCAGCTGAGGGAAGAATATAATGGGTTGAACCTGTCAGTGTCGCTCTTCCTGAATTAAAAGTATCACTGAGACTCCTGAACTCTTGAGCATATTAAATAGCCCCTTATTTCAAATACATTTACTCTGTATTTCAAGATGCTAACCAACTATTTCAGCAAATAGCTCTTGATACAGACCTGTAATTTCAGTTTTTGCAGCTTTGTGTCTTTTAAAGTACAGTTCAGTCTTACAGTTTGCCATCCACCGCTGGGTCTTAATGATCGAGTATAAGACTGTTTCTCAAAAGCAACAACAACCACCCAAAAAGAAACAAAACAAAGGTCAGGCAAAATATAATTATGTGCTCTGTCATCTTCTCTTTAAAATGCCATCAAGAATTCCTTCTAATTAAAATGCCAGCCAGAGAAAAGCAGACAAATTCTGTGTTTTCTGGTCATATATCTGTAAATAAACTTGGGACACAGTGAAAAGCAGACTAACTGTATGCATTTCCATCTTCAGGATTACAGCTGGCTGGCCATGTGCAAATTACTAATTTGATTTAAAAGGATGAGAAAAAGGGGGAAAGGATTTGTTAGATTTGCTTTATGGTTACAGTATTTATTTTCACTTGTTCTGCTTTAGGGTTTAGACTATAAACAGGGAGACAAGGAGTTTTTCATTTGGGACATGCAAAGCTTTAGATGAGACTCAAGAACAGGGGTTCTATAGTCATCACGGTAGCATCACATGACATATCGCAACTTTTCCCCCCTTTGCTAAACTGGACATGGGTATGGCCAGCGAGTGAGGCATCCGACCCATGGGCCGCAAGTTTGACAGCCCTGTTGTAGAACAACACTTAGTAAATATGCAGTTAGCAGCTATTTGCAACTCTTTAACGCAACTACATATTTTCCTGGGATCACATGAGCCTGTACTTAAATCCAGCCTTATGAGCACAACTGGCAAGACAATTGTCCTAAGCAAGGGTAAGCAAGGCTTTCTCCCACTTGATTTTGCTTGTTGAAAGCTGTCGGGAAGGTTGCAAATGTTGTCATATAGCCCCGGGATGCTTCAACTGTCATAAATAAATAGATGCTAAGTGCTCAAATTTTGATGGAGTGCCAAGGGATACTGCAATGGTCTTTGTGCAAGGGCCAGTTGTTACTTTTTTTCAGCACTGTTTTAACTTAATATGGTCACTAAATGAATAGTTGTAAATTGTGACTACCTGGAGTGTTAGCAAATCCATAAAGAGCACCAAAAATGACAATGGATCAGTTTATTGATTTCAATATTCTGGTATGAATGGATTGATCTGTTTACTTCCAATGGACTTCTGCTTTAGTACATTTTTATATTAAATAGGTTTTTTTAAGTTTACCCCAAAAAATGTATTCAAATATGTATTTAAATGCATTTATTTCTATGTGTTTCACAAGATTATTGTTAATCTAAAAATAAGCATCCTTCATTTCATATATTTGATCTGGGGGTTTCAAGCAAGAACAATGATGAAAATACAAGAAATAAATAAATGCATTCTTATCTGCATATTCGTTGGGAGAGATACAAATAAAACTTCTAAATACACAGTCAATTACAATCTTCAGGCTATGGAATCTCTTTCCCATGAAGATTCTGTAAAGTTTTCAGGACTATAGTAATAAATGAGAGATCCATGCTCACAGCTGCCACTGACAGAAGCAGCATGGCAACATACCATGACATAAGACCCGTTTCATTGATATGCATGTTATGATGTTGCACGCATGTCTAAACGGTTGGAGTTTGTGACATAACGAATTGTCATTATAGCAATAGCAACAGCACTTAGACTTATATACTGTTTTACCGTATTGTGTAAATCCTCTCTAAGCAGTTTACAAAGTCAGCATATTGCCCCCATATTGTTTTACCCACCTGGGAAGGATGGAAGGCTGAGTCAACCTTTAGCCTGGTGAGATTTGAACTGCCAAATTGCAGGCAGCCAGCAGTCAGCAGAAGTAACCTGCAGCAACCTACACTCTAACCACTGCACCACCATGGCTTATTGTCATTATTCTGATGAAACAGTTGGCGACTGTTGATGCTCATGCCTAATTCCAGAGTTGATTTTGTTCCATTTTGCACTTTTTGGATGAGAAGCAAAACATTTTCAAAATAACAACAACCCAATAATTCCAGTCGCCGTTTGGAAAAAGCATTTTTGGACAACCATCACCTGGATGATTGAGAATCTCCATAGACATCACCTAATCTAATAGATGTCACCATTGTTCAGCAAAAAAAAAAATATTGAGAGCATATTTTGCAGACTTGTGGCACATTGACATATAGTATGTCTAACATACATAATTTGACTGTTTTCAATCCCTATCTAGCCTGGCTTTTTCCTTCTGGTTCCAAAATTTAGGATAATTTTTGACTACGTTGATCAGAATTTCCCTTCTTTCTCTTGCTAGATCCATACTTTAAAGCCAACAATTCATTACCAGCTGCTCATCTAAACTGAAGCCAATGAAAAAAAATGATTGTAAATATGGCTTGAATATATAGTAAGAATATATGTTCTGCATTAGAATACAATTATATCCTTCTACCTACCATTTCACAAAAATAGTAATTTTCCTTTGTAATAGAATGCCATTATTAATAGCACAGAGGGGTGTCTTAGAAAACTATTATTACAGTTGTATTTTTCATTTCTTTGCTCATGCTATATTTTAATACACAAAAATTACATTTTTAACGATGTCTTCCTTAGTACTTAAAGAGCTGAAGGAAGAAAATGAGATAATTTAAGCAGTGTTTGTGTCTGTATGCCTGATAACATCCAGCTGTAGAGATTTTGAAATACAAATGATGTGAGGGAGCAAAGTATATATTTGGATCTCCCCTATGAAATGGTAATACTCTTTCAACTTCTTTTTAACAAATTTGCATCCTTTAAATCTCCCCAAATTGCTTCCTGTAAAGCAGAATGTTAAATCTTTAATGTTGTTTCTTAATCTTGTATAGTTTAATGTGTTGGCATCATTAAGTCTTACGGAGTCTTGATATTATTATGTCCTAGCATCATAAGTTCTACTGTATTATCTTTTGTGGGGAATACTCCTCTCTTTGAAAGTTCTTGGTAAAGAAATTTGGTAAAAATCTTGTGGGTAAACAGCATAATGCGCTGTTCTTGTGCTTATGAGATCTCAAGGGGTATGCACGTGTAAATGTTCTATCTTCCATTGTACAATCTTACTAGAAAATAGTACCTCTTTGATATTCCAGGCTTCAATTAAACCTACTGGAAATATAGTAAAAGACTTTTTCAGTGAAAAACGTCATGAGAGAATTTCAACCATTGATTTTCCTTTAATGATGTTACCACAATTAGTATGATAGTTATGGCCCTTAAGAAATTTTAGTACTTTCACCCTCTTTTGAGTAAATTCAAAGAAATCTGTCCTCATCCCATTCAAATATAATGCACATAATGTTGTGGATAGGAGTGGGTTTCAAAAATTTCACCAATTACTTCTCTGCCCGGTTGCTGGATGGGTGGGTGGGCGTGGCCTAGCCAGCCTCCTGAACCATGGTGGAGAGAAGCATTTTCACATTCCCCAGGCTCCGGAGGCTTTTCTCAAACCTCTGGGAGGGCAAAAACGGCCTTCCCCCAGGCTCCAGAAGCCAGAAACAGGCCCATTTTCAGACTTTCGGAACTTCTGGGAGGCCTGTTTTTTTTCCCCCTCCCTGAGCCTTTGTATGGGCCCTGCACTTATCTCTCATCCAAAACAGGCCGCGTGGAGACTCCTGGGAGTGGAGTGGAGGGGCAGGGTGGGGTGGGAGACCCCAGCCAGAGGTGAGATTTGGTGGTTCACCGAACCAGCCATAACATTAGCTACAGGTTTGCATGAACCCAGGTGAACCTGTAGGAGCCCACCCCTGATTGCAGAGTTTCAAAGTCATTTTATTGAAGGTCAAATTTGTTGATTATGAACTTGAAAGAATGGTGATTTTTGCTGAGGTTGCAGCAAAATTGGATGTAAAATCTATATTACAAACTGTTGATGGCCCTCATTTTCTCCTGCTTGCTCATGACAGTTGACATTGTTTTTTAAATTATATTTAAATGGCTATACTGCACATAAATACTTTCTGAAGTAAACAACAGCTTTTTATATCAGATCTAAGCTTTTTATTCAAAATTTCATTCCAGTACCATAGAAAAAGGGTGGAGAAAGATTTCTTGTGTGATTCCCTCCAACCAAATTACAACATGTTGCAATGAACAAAAAATTTAAACAATTGTGCTACAGGCAGACGTGCCATTATTCAAAGTCCTTAGATTTTATATGCCATAGCATATTAAAAAGGGTACCATCTATTCCATCAGTATAAAAATACAATAGTACTTTTAATACAACACAGTAGATGAATAATACAATAGGAACATAATCAAATCTGCCTCCAGTATCACTGATTAATGGGAAGAAGAAATCTATGGTATTTAGTAAGTAATGAGAATTGAGTTATCCAAATTCTATAAACAGTAGCAATATCAATAGCACTTAGACTTATATATCACTATATATTACAGTGTTTTACAGCCTTCTCTAAGTGCTTTACAGAGTCAGCATGTTGCCCCCAACAATTTTGGGTCCTCATCTTACCCACCTCAGAAGGATGAAAGGCTGAGTCAATCCTGGTGACATTTGAACCGCCAAATTGCAGGCAGCAGAAGTAACCTGTTGTACTGCACTCTAACCACTGCACTACCATGACTTGTAGTAGAAGATTATCTTCATCATCATGGGAGCACGGCAATCTAGCTTCTGCAAATAACAAATATAAATCAATAAGTAAAAAAATGAATTCATGTTGAAAGCTTGCTTAGAAGAATCAGAGTTTCAAAAACACAAAGCCATCTAAAAAGGTAAGTGTTTTTCATAATTGCTTGAGGATATTATAATGACGGTGCAAAAAAGGAAGACCTAGCAGGAAGCATCATCATGATTCAGTCAAGTTTCCAGCTGTGCCATATGCTGCTTAAAATGTACTTTATGGACAGAACAAAACATGGTTAGGTAGATATTGTGAAGCAGGATCACTTAGAACTACTCTTAAGGGATTGGGTCATTCCACTCTTGAATAAAAGACCGCATCCATGCAGAATTTACCAAGAGAAAATTTTATAGTCTGGGCCCCTGCAATTTGTACAGGTTGTAGTTTAAATTCCTCTGCAAGTAAGGACTACGACAAGCTCAGGAAAAATGCATATGGTGAGACTAGCATGCTTAGAGATGATTTTCCATCCATTCAACTGACATAGCCCCATTCTTCCCCACGTACATTTGCTGTTTAATGTATGTGTAAGGGTTAGCTGAACTATTATACATTCAAAGGTGATTTTTTTTTAGCAGTGGTAGAGAATATAATACTGTTTTAAAACAATCCAATAAGTAAATATTTATAACAAGCTGCTAAGTCTACAACTCTTTAACTTGAATATATATGTGTGTGTGTGTGCGTGTGTTTTCTGAGGTTTTCGCAGGTATTTGTATGTGGTCATTAGTTATTCGAGTTGTCAAGCCTGAAGATGACAAATGAGATATATATATGGCATTCAGCTTTGTTCGGGTATTTTCCCACGTCATAGTAGTTGTGCTTTTAAAGTTGTAGCGACGTTTCGGCAGAATCCCATCTGCCATCATCAGGCTTCTGTATAGTGTTCATCTGTGAGTCAGGCTTTTACAGTGGTTTCAGATTTGAATTTGGGGCAGCCTATTGCTGTGCCAGAATGGTTTTTTCTTCATCCTGATTGGTTGAGAGTCTTGGTCTGTGTTTATTGGTCTTGGAGTTTGCTGTGTTCTGCTTGATTGGTGTTTCTAATATCTTCTGTCTGTTTTTTTGGCTCCTTTTGTATCTTGATTGGCTGGCAACATTGTGTTACTTTATTGGAGGCCTTTAGTGCAGCTTGGCTCCGGGTAAATGGACGGCTATCATTAGTTAGGAAGCTAGGTTTCATCTGGGTGCCTGGTTGGGGTGTGTTTGAGCTGGAGGTATCAGGGGGGATCTGTTTGTGCCCAGGTGTTTGCCTGGCTTGTGGTGTGGAGATTTTTTTGTTTGTGAGTGCAGGCTTCCAAATGATTGACAGCCTGGTGGAATCATCTCTTCTATTCATGCTTTCTGGTCTTTTTTCAATCTCTATGGCTTCTCTGATGATTCTGTGGCTGGGGCTTTCTGTAGTGGCTAGGGTTTTGATGCCATTGAAGTTGATGCTATGACCTGTGGCTTCCATGTGTTGGACTAGTGAGGAAGCTGGAAGCCAAGCAGAGTTAGGAAGCCAGAACCAAAAGAATGACCAAAAATCAGAAGGGACCCCATAATTCAGCAAAGGATTCTCTCTAATGGATTCCTCCATGTGTTGTATAGTGGCCGTGATGTTAGGGGATGAATCAGTAATATACATGCAGCAGTGCGCATGTATCACAGCACAAACCCCTCCTTGCGCGGCCAAAACCACATCCACCGCATACCAGGTTTGTAACACAAATTCCCTGATATTGGCCTGTTCAGCTTCCAAAAGTTTCAAGGCTTCTATTGTATTATTAAACATTGAAATTGTCCAATTATTTAGGTTATGCAGATCTCTATAATTCATCATAACTCCCAAAGGAGGAATTATTCCCCGAGAAATCATAGTCCAATAGTCATGATTTAATGGTGAAATTACTGGGTCGGCAGCTCTAGCATTCCGTATGCAAGCTTTTCTGAGAGATGTAGTGGTGACGTGAGAAGGAATTACATATCCAAATGTACATACCCCCTTCCATCACGGTGGAAGCCTATTATATGCCCTCCTCCCGCACAACAGCCACAAATCCTGACCGATGATATTTACAGTCTTGTTGTCCTGGGAGAAAATAAGCTGACCAAGTCCCGAAATCATATTGCAAAGAAACGGGTTGCCTCCCGTGGTTACACTTGTCGGACAGTCATTCTGTATCCGAGGGCAATTCCCAGTGACTGGCGCAGCACAGTCATGTCCAGTAAAGTTGTGCACAAATACATTAAGAGTGTTATTTAAAAATGTATTATTGCGCGTTGTATTCTGTATTGTCAATGTGTAATTACAATGGGGATATCGACCAAGATCTGTTAAATTTCCATGGCTGATGTTATGAGTCCAACATACCCCAGCAGTTTCTTGTATACGGCTGCCCAATGGAATCATGGTCATGTTCTCATCCGCAGCTTGTAACACCTGATAAGTAGAAAAATTAATGTTCTTCCATTGCGACTCGTTCAAAGGAACAGCTACCAATGGCAATCCTGTGGTTTTATGTGTAGGCATATGCATACATACCCAGCAATCAGTTTTGTTCTCCAATTGAGCAATTCGAGACACATCCTTAACATAAGAGTTTTTTCCCCACATCCCATGGTTCTCCCCTTTACACCTCTGGCTTGTGATAAGGGCGGACATGACGACCAGGAACCCAAACGACTTCATTCTTGTCTTCAACTGCTGCATAGCCACGACCCCACGTTATCAAGGAGCTGGCCCCCTCCAAGTGGGGTCAGGTAGTTTTCTGTATAACACCAGCGGCCTCGCGCCTCCTGCAGAAGGGAAAGAAGAAAAATGCCTGCTGGCCGCTGTAGTGGCTGGTGTACCAGTCAAGTTGAGAAAATTTAAAGTATATAATGCAATATTTAAGGTATTTTGTAACCCTGGCAATCCGTGCCCCATGTCCCCTATTTTTGTTTTTTGATTGTCCAATGCGCGCTTGAGAGTCTGATTAGCGCTCCACAATAGCTTGACCTGTGGAATTATAAGGAATGCCAAATTTATGCACTATGTTCCAGGTGGAACAAAAGGTGGCAAAAAGCCGAACTAGTGTATGCAGACCCATTATCAGTCTTCAGCTCCTGAGGGGAGCCCAAAATAGTAAAGGTACGCAAACAATGATTAATAACATGCTTTGTGGCTTCGCCCCATTGAGGGGTAGCCATTATGAAACCTGAGTGAGTGTCAATTGAGACATGTAAATATTTCCAGGGGAAAACCCAGGATACTGGGTGACATCCATTGCCACAACTGGCAGCATTGCGTCCCTCTAGGGTTGACACCCTGAGGGAGAGCAGCTGCTTGTAAGCTGCACGTAGGACATTGTTGTATAATAGCTGCAGTCTCCTCCCAGAAAGGCGAAACTGTTTGATAAGGGCCTTTTATTCTGATGAAAGTAACTATGACTATCCCATGGGGTTAAGGTTGCCATGGTTAAGCAGGAATTTTGCGAGGTTGCAGCGGCATCAGCTGCATTATTACCCTCTTGGATAATACCCGGAAAAGGCTGATGACTTCGAATATGAGCAACAAAAAGAGGATACACACGTCGTTGCATAAGCTGCTGCAAAGTAAGGAATAAGCTAAGCAGGTTGTTGTCAGTAGAAGGAGAGAGATAGGCAAACTCTATGTTAATTAAAGTTTGGTAAACATACAAGCTATCAACTATAAGATTAAATTTTTGTGAAGAAAAGTGCTGCAACGCCAAGATAGCCGCAGCCAATTCAGCACACACTGCGGAGAGGTTTGAAGGGTGTAATTTTGTGACCCATTTACCATCCTGCTGCCAAACACAGGCTCCATAATGCTTCCCACCATCAGCATACAACCGTAATTGTGTTAGATAATGGTTGGGCTGTTAAGATTGATTCAAAAGCCAGATCCACATTGTGCATCAACTGAAATCGGGGATCTGCGGGAGGATGACAAGATATGGTTCCAACCCATTCTTCCAGAGCAATCTGCAATGCAGTAGAATTCTCCAACCATTGATCCCATGTGGATAATGACAAGGGAATATAAATCGTATCCAATTCCATGCCAAGTAGCTGGCGACTGCGGTGGCGGCCTTTTAAAATAATTTCCCCATATAGCACAGCCATGGTGGAAATTGTCTTTTTTGGAGTATGTGACAAATGGAGCCATTCGACAATAGAAACCTGTGAGCTCGCTGCCTGGGCTAATGCGGCAGTAGGAAGGGAAGGGGTCTGCAAAATAACTAGTGAAAGGCTGACATTATCAATACAGCGGTCAACCCATTTTTTAGCCAAAGCCTCATTAATCAGAGACAAGGTACATTTTTGCTCATGAGTCAAATTAATCAAAGCGCCAGGTTGTGAAGCATCTTTTAATGCCTCAAACAAAGGAGACAACATACTAGTAGGCATCCCCAAATAAGGCCTTACCCAATTGATGGTACCCAGCAGTTGCTGCAGCTTTATGAGTGTAAAAGACGAAGGAATTTGAATCGAAGGAAGCATAGGAGATGCATAAGTAGCAAGCATTTTATGTCCTAAATATGAAAAAGGCAGCTGAGTCTGAACCTTCTCCAGAGCCACCCGTAACCCCTTAAGCTCCAAGATGTTCTCCAACTTCCTTATCTGGCGAAGCACGGTGCCTGATGGGCCTGGGGCTGCAATTAGTATATCATCCATATAGTGATATACCTTCCAGCTAGGAAATAGTTCACGAAATGGCTCTAAGGCAGAATCTACATATGTCTGACACATTGTCGGGCTTTTTAACATTCCCTGAGGCAGGACTTTCCATTGATATCTTTTAACATTCGCAAGTCCAGACCAACATTTCCTGTAGTCGCTGGTGATGCAATGAGCACAGGTTCAACCTTTGGAGCAGGGTTAGCTGCGTACCCCCTTATCGGTTTCCCGAAGGCGCAGCCTGAGAGCGGCACTGATTCGCCCAGTGGAAACCCTTTTTACACTTGGGACATACTGTTTTTGGACGTGCCCCAGGATTTGAGTTCTGCTGTGGAAGACTCTTCCGAAAAAGAGCAGCACCTCCCCCTGGGGCCCGGCATTGGGCTTTGAAATGCCCAGGCTTCCCTCAGTTGAAGCAATTCCCAGTAGGTTTAAGACCCTTTTGCAAAGCTACAGCCAAGGTCTCCATGTTATAAGATTGCGAACCTACTACAGCACAAGCTTTAATCAAATCTGCCAAGGTTGCCTCCCCCCACGTGACCAAAGGCTGCAAAACCCGCTTACAATCTGTATTTGCATTTTCCACTGCCAATTTCATCAAGAGTTCTTTCGCAGCTTCCGGATTAGAAATTTGTCGCTGAATGGCATTTTGGAGCTTCTCAAGGAAATCTGCGTATGGCTCTGTAGCTGCTTGTTTGATTTGTGAAAAGGATTTAGTAGGCACTCCTGCCTCCTCCACTCGCCTTAGCACTCCCATAACAGCGGCCATAACAATGGGGAAGCAATGATCCGGCAGATTTGTTGCCTGTTGCTCCACGGTTGCAAATTGCCCAGCCCCATAGATTTGATCAGGAATATACAAACCCCCTGAATTATTTCCTCTGTTAAGTGCTTCTCTCTGATATTCTGCATCAAATACCACGTATTGTGTCCCGTTCAGAATCATTCTCATTAAGTCTTTCCAATCTTGCGGAATCATCTTTTGAGCTTGCCCCAGACTGTGAAGCAAACCCTGGACATATGGACTTTGTATGCCAAACTCCCTCACAGATTTCTTTACTTCCCGTAAAAGAGATAAAGGCAGTGGATTCCAGACAGCCTGAAAATTTCCTGCATTATCGATTTGCCTCTGAACAGGAAACAATTGCATGGAGTCAATCTCCCCGCTGTCCTGCTTGAAAAGCCGCTTGCATAGCCACTTGAACTCGCCCAGTATGGGGTGTATTTAATTTAGGAGTTCCCACCTTAACATCTCCTGATGGATTTTGAGGAGCTGTCGGGGGAGATACCACATCTTCCAATCTCGAGATAGGCGGACACAAGACCACCTTATTTTGATACGGAGGTGGATCCAATAATGGTTTCAATAATGGCTGTTGCTGGGCTTCTAAAGCAGTAATAACCACCTTCCAATAAGTTAAAACTTCCGAATCAGCCTGAGGCTCATCGTGGAGAACATTGCCAATCTGTCTCCACGTTTCCAATTTTAAGGAACCTCATTCGGGATACCATGGACACTGCGTCCATACAGTACGCATTAACAATTTAACATTGGATCGTGACAAACAGATTTTTTCCCTACCAGAAGAACTAAAGATAAAGAAATTGGTTCTGACTAACTTCAACAACTCTGTGATATGCTTCTCCTGATGTTGTGACAGTTTTCCTCCCATACTTACGAAGATAATCGTCGCCTGCGACAGTTATCGATTATGGTGCGCACCTTTGCCTCTTCCAGGCGATAAGCACAGGAGAGCAGAACCCGTATCTGCCCGCAGCAGATCACGTCGGGGTCACCACTTGTGGTGGTCTCTCATGGAAAGAAGACACAACGCAAGGTTGTCCCGGGATGAGAGCCCAGAGCGAACTCCGAAACCCTCTTTTATTAGAAGCAATTTTTGTTAACGTCCTATCACGAACGCATTACACCACACAACATGCACTGATCATTCGCATAAAGCGTACAAGGCTGCAAAGTTTAAGCTTGTTACAGTTCTGGTTTAGAAATGGCAACAATTTGTCCTTGTTCCTTGCTCCGTGTTCCAGCCAACCTCCGCAAGGCTCCATTGTCCTAGCACGTACACAAAGAACAAAGAATCATAGATCCCACAATCATACATTGCAATCTCCTACCTGCAAATGAATACTTCAGCTTCAATCATAACAATACAAGAGCACACAATAGATCTAAACTCAAGGTTAATCGCACCAGACTTGATTGCATGAAATACGACTTCAGCAACAGAGTGGTCAATGTCTGGAATACTCTACCTGACTCTGTGGTTTCTTCCCCAAACCCCCAAAACTTTAACTTTAGACTATCTACTATTGACCTCACCCCTTTCCTAAGAGGTCTGTAGGGGGCTTGCATAAGTGCACCAACCTGCCTACCATCCCTGTCCTATTGTTTTTTATTTTTCTTATAAGTATCTAATGTATTCAAAACTATATTTATTCTTATACCTGTATCTTGTAAGCGATTGACAAATCAAATAAATACTAAATACCAAATATACTAAAATTGTCTGTTTTCAAATTACCTTTCCTTGCTTTTTCTATTTTGGGGTAGTTAGAAGAACTTCATAGATCACAAGGGAATGTAAAATGTAACAGGCAATATGACAAGGCAGACTGTACATTTGTTTTCTTTTTTCTTTTTATATTTGAGGGTATGATCAAGGAAACAAGAAGATTTTCACATTCTCCTAATGATCAGCTGGGTCAGTGATCATCTGATTGACTGGCATAGTTATCGCTTCTTTTCTGGAGTCTGGATTCAGCAAAAGAAAAATTAGTGAAAGTTGTAGGGAAAAAACTGTTTTGGACAGATTAGCAAGTAGAAATAGCAATCAATACTGGAAGTGTCTTTCTATTTCAGCCATATTTTTTGCAGAGCAATTCATAGTGTAACATGATATCTCCACTATTGTGTGTCTATTAGATTTAATTTGATGGAATATTTCATCTTTGAGCTGAAATCTTCAGTTCTTCAGTTTCCGAAATAGTTTCAGTTTTTAGAAACTTATAATTTTTCTAATCATTCGTCAGTGTAAAAATGTGCATATTTTTATATGTCTTTTCTTTTTCTTCATTCTATTCATCAGGAACAGAGTTCACATGTGAGCAGCTGATATTTTACTCTAGTCAAATCAATAGATGTCATTAATTATAAGCAGAATGAATGAAAAGAAACATTGTTATGGGCATTCTGCCCTATCCATCCATTCAGATGTTAACATTGTGAATATGACTTAGATTTTAAAAGATATCTCAACTGCCTGCCCAGTAAAACACAAGGGCCCCATTATATCTTTGCTTTCTGGATTTTAGTACTGGGAAAACACAAAAATTACATCTTTGTTTTGCAATATTTTTAAAGTATTTATTGATTAAAACAAGATAGCTTCTTTTCTTTTCCAACTGAGGATTTATTTCCTGAAAAAGTGCATTGTGTACAGAGTCAGCCCTCCCATTTATGGATTCTAGAGAGTATCAAAATGGTGAATCAACCTGACAAGTAAGCTGTTCAATATTCCTGGACATTAGGCTACTACATTTCAGTACAGTGCAACAGCATCTGTACTATAGACATTTAGGAGTGTCAGTTTTGTGTTTCTTCTAAGGCATTAATAATTTGCCTTCTCATTTTCTGAGGAAGTGGAAACCAACAGTGTTGATAGGATTCTCTATGGCACAAATGTCACTACCTGTAAATGTTTTCAGGCAGTAAAGGTATCCTACCAGAATATGTACAAGAATGGAGGGTTAAAATTGCAACTACAATTGTTTTCTAGAAGTTGTTCACCTAAATGTGGGGTTTCCAATCAGCAAGGAAAGACAAGGAAGACTGCTTAAACAATGGCTTCTCAATAGGGACTATTGCAAGATTCAATTTTCTTCTCACTACTCTTAATAATATGTAGGAAGCCAATTTGGGGGTGAGGCATACATCATCTGTATCCCAATGATACTTGATTGCATACCATAATCCCAGATAAACTGGAGATGATGTGAAATTCTTGGTCTGGTGTCTGCAGGCTATGAGAGTCTGGATCTCAGTCTGGGAGACAGAGTCAAACAGTAGAAGATATTCCTAGGATAATCAAGACATGAATATAATAGAATAACAGAGTTGGGGCATCTTCTTATAGAACATGTTATGATAATTTATATGCTCTGTGTGCATCTTTGTATCTTTTGCTGTTACTTTAAATCAGTGGTTCTCAGCATTTTCTTCACAGGGACTTTCTTTAAATATCCTTTGGGTCCATGGATCATGGCCATGGACTCCCAATGTCAGGATTCCAAGTAATATACTCATTGCAAACAGAACTCTGAGGCAAGTTGGTTCCTCAAAGGACAGTTTTATTCGGAGACATCATCTTGGCACAAACTGATGGAAAGCCAACTCTGAATGTTCCTGCGCTTTCCACCATATTAAAAAGTAAATGTTTTCTGTTTTCTCAAAACAATGGATCACATTATCCAATCTGAATACTGGCTGGTTGCCTGGTTATGTCTCTCCTCCTCCTCCTCTGGCCAGCCAGCAGTTGGAATGTCTCTGGCTCAAAGGTGGTATTCAACCAGTTTGCACTGGTTCAGGCGAACCAACAGTGATTTAGCGTGGGTCGCCGAACCGGGGGAGACCCCTGGCTGGCCATGCCCCTGACCCGGTCGCCCAGTCGCTCACTTGCCCTGGTCACTCTCCTAGCTTTCCCTATCACGTGATGGCCATGGCACAGCTTGGGCGGATGTCCCAGGGCTGCTGCACATGCTGCCTGCATGTGCAGCCACTACACATGCAGTGCGCATGTGCAGCACCCTGGGACATCCGCCCACCTACCTGTCCTCCTGGAGCATGTTTTCTTCCTTCTCCCAGTGGACATGTCTCGCCCAGCCTGGACCAGCCAGCAGATGGGTGAGTGGATATTCCAGGTGTCCTCACTCATCCCCCTTGTTGCGAGATGCCTGCAGCTGCTGCATACTTTTTTCAGTGCAGCTGCAGTCCAGCAGCCGCACTGAAAAAAGCACACTCTGTTCTATGTGCCAGGCCCAGCAAGTCTGAGCAGCCGGCACATAGAACAGGTGGCATCAGACCATTGGAGAAGTGGAACGGAGCTGGAGATCAGTAGCTGCCTCTTTCGCAGCACAGAAATCCTCCCCAAATCAGCCAGCTGGTCTTCTCTTTCTCCATCTGTTTGTTTTGTATGGCCAAGGAGGAGGAGATCAGCTGGCCAAAGGAGTGGCTGCTGGAGGCAATTCTTTTTCAGTCTCCAGTCACCTTTTCAGCACAGAAATCCTCCCTGAATCGGCCAGCTGGTCTCCTCCTCCTCAGCCAAAACAGAACAAATAGGCAGAGAAGGAGATGACCAGCTGGCTGATTCGGGGAGGATTTCTGTGCTCAAAAGGTGACTGGAGACCGAAAAACAGTCATCTCCAGCAGCTGCCCCTTTGGCCAGCTGATCTCCTCCTCCTTGGCCATACAAAACAAATAGATGGAGAAAGAGAAGACTAGCTGGCCGATTTCTTCCTTACACCCCCTGGATCACCACCACCCGCATCCTCCTTCTCCTGGGAGGAAAGAAAGAAAGGCATGAGTGCAGCATGTCTCTGTTGCCCGTGTCCTCCTTCTCCCCGGGGGAAAGGAAGAAAGGCATGGGTGCAGCATGTTCTGGGATCCCGGCTGCCCCCCGTAGCAGCACCCGCTGCAGCAGTGCCTCCTCCGCCCTCCTGACCAGGTGTGTGTGTGTGTGTGTGTGTATGTGTGTGCGCATGTGAATGAGAGAGAGAAAGAGAGAGAGAGAGCAAGAAAGAAAGTGGAAGGGAGAGAAAGAAAGAGCAAGCAAGAAAGAGAGAAAGAGAGAAAAGAGAAAGAAAGAAAGAAATAGGAAAGAAGGGGGGGAGAAATAGAAAAAACTGTGCTATTATTTTTAATTGACAAGGAATGGCTGGGAGGGGAGGGGCCAGGTGAGGCACCCCATGATGTGAGTGACATTGAGTTGGCCACACCCACCCAGTCACATGGCCAGCAAACATACCCACTCCGGTCACATTATCAAGCCATGCCCACCCCAGTCATATGATCAAGCCACGCACACCCCAGTCACATAACCAACAAGCAAGCCGCGCCCACCAAATAAACCACGCCCACAGAACCAGTAGTAAAAAAATTTGAATCACACCACTGCTCTGACTCTTTGGAGAGCTATTTTGTTTTGGCTACAAAACCACATCTATCTCTAACCCACTTCAGCTCCAAGCTGTGTCAACCTGAAGCCATGTGAAAAGAAACCCTGATAGTAAAAAAAAAAAAAAAAAACCCACAGAAAAGAAAACTGATGCAGGCAGGTCAGCTTCAGATTTGACACTCAAGATATAACTCAAGATTTAAATCATAACATTTCTTCAAGCTTTCACACACACACACACACATACACACTGACATCGTGCCTCTCCCTATGTCCACGGACTCTATGTAGATAATCATTGTTTTAAATCAAAAGGTGTATAAGACATCTAGGGTTTATTTTTCTGCTATTCTAAAATAGTGTTCCAAAATTAAATAATTGCATACTTTTTTTTCTCAATGAAAATGATTGACATAAAGACTGCTCCTGCTCCTCAAGTTATTTTTCCCAATGGAAATGATTGACAAAATCAATCATTTCCATGGGGAAAAATAACCTGAGGAGCAGGAGCAATCCCCAGATCACTTACATGCAAGGAAGCCCATCAGAACCAAAGCTGCTCATCTAAAAGTCATCTATGTTGATTTGCAGAACAAACTTCTTCTCAAGACATTTCCCACTTTGGATTCTGGCTATTGATTGGCAAGCAGTTTGCCATCATATGGAGGAGGGACTAATAAATTATGCAGCAGCTAGGCCTCAAGACTTTTCCTGGTTTTTGGTATGAAAATATACACAGTTATAAGTTATTTGCTGAGTGCACCACAGAATTTGAAAAAAAGCTTCCTGTTTTAGCCATCAAATCTTTCAGATCTAAAACCATCAAGAGGAAAGCAATATGACAGATTAGAAAAATTATATACTTTATCAAATGATTCTTAACTAAAGCTATCCATGGC
This sequence comes from Notechis scutatus, assembly GCF_049901735.1. NCBI lineage: Eukaryota > Metazoa > Chordata > Lepidosauria > Squamata > Elapidae > Notechis > Notechis scutatus. The sequence goes on along the minus strand of NC_142025.1, from coordinate 42,265,157 downwards.
ATCCATTGCTCTGTCTGCCTATTATTCTGGCTTTATTAGCAGAGTCAACAGAAAGGTTCTTGAGAAATCTATTATTTGAGTATAATTAATTCTGTTTCTTTTCAAAAAAAAAGAGAAAGGGAAAGAGAGGTAAATTAACTTTATCAAAGCATGTTTGAGGAGGTATGCAAATCTCACGTCTTCTAATTTAGTAAAATTAGTGGCAACTCTCAAAGAGAAAATCAGCTTTTGTTGAATTTCATTATCATTTTCTTCCAGCCCGTTATTAGAAAAAGTTATTCTCTTCTGATCAGCAAGGATTGCTTTTAAATTGATTCTATGTTCATTTGTTTACTTACTGGATTTAATATAATTTACACTTTTTTCTATAATTGAAGCTGAAATGGATTGTAAATAAGAACATTTTTACCCAAAACAAAATGAACTCATAAAATATCAAACAGAGAACCAAAGAAATTATGTGTAGTGACTATTCAAGCTGAAACTAAGACAGAAACAAAACCCATGAGGTTGGAAAATTGTAAAACTATAATATAATTTAAAAGGCAGAGGACCAAAAAGAAGTTAAAGTCCAGGTAAGCTAGTCTCAGAAGGACATTTCACAACTTGGGAACCACTACTAAATATGTTGTTTATTTTATTACAATTAAGTTATTTGGATGCTTTTACAGGTAATCCTTGACTTATGACTACAATTAGGACCAGAATTTTCACTACTAAGCAAGGGGGTTATTAAGTGAGCCATGCTCAAATTTTATAATCTTTTTTTTTTGCCATGGTTGTTAAATTACTGCAATTAAATAAATCATCGGTCATTAAAGAAACCCAGCTTCTCCCATTGGCTTTAATTCTTGGAAGCAATCACATGAACCCCAAGACACTGTAACCATTGTAAATACATGATGCTTGCCAAGCTCCTGAGTTTTTATGGGCATACTGCAATTGTCAGAAGTGTGAGAATCGGTCATGTCACTGTTTTCAGTGCCATCGTAACTTTGAGCAGTCACTAAATGAATGGTTTATAAATCAAGGACTATCTGTATACTTATACATATGAATACGAAAACTACACATTTTATTCAATTTCTGAGGGCCACATAGCTCCCTTAAAACATTAAGTTTGCATGATTAAAACCTAATCCACCAACAGGTCACAGAAATGTTTGAACTTTAGAATGCTGCAGATCTATTTCTATTGAGACAGAAAGTTTGTACATCTCAATTATGTGTGCATGTGTGTATCTCTTGTTATTAATTATTTTAATTATTTGTCTTTTTCATAGTTTATGAGTATGTCAATATCTGTTGATACAGGCCTTTCATTTATCGAATATGTCTTTTTTTTTGCTGAAAATAATGGAATCAATGTTTTAAAAATGATTGCAGTCAATAGCAAGTAAAACTGTAAAATGAACCTGATTATCTAGAACAGGGGTGTCAAACTGAAGGCCTGGTGGGGTGCTTAGATCTAGCTCGTGGGGCCACCCTGGAAACAGCAAAGGACCGGCCTGCAGGTGGCCCACCCAAGCTCTGTTTTCACTGGCAGAGGGTTGCAGAAGGCCGTTCCAACCAAAAACAGAGGTCGGCAGCCCATTTTTGCTGGCAGAGGAATGTAGGAGGCTGTCACAAATAAAAACAGAGCTTGGGAGCCTGTTTTCACTGGCACAGTGCTTGAGCCTACAGGCACCCCCAACACAAGTAATGTTGAACTAGCCATGTCCACCCTGGCCTCCCAAGGTCAAACACAACTTTGATGCAGCCTTCAATGAAATCAAGTTTGACACCCCTGATGTAGAATAAGAAAGGACTCCATAGGATACCTAGAAGATGTTTCAGATTTAAATATAATGTAATGAACAAGGTTTTACCTAAGCATTATTCCCAGTTTTTACAACTTCAGATTCCAATGGAGAAAGCTGTTCATTTCTTGCAGAATCTTGTGCCTTTAACAATTGTATTCAATTGTTCAGCATGTGCAGTTTGGGAAGGAGATACTCTAATCACTTCTTTATCGATCTTTCACCTGCCTCTTGGCCATTAAGAGTACCAGACATGTTACAAAAAAAACCACAAGAACAATTATTGTCTCTCAGTCTAATTTATCTCACAGTAGAAAAATGGGCAATATAATATTTGACCCATATATAAGTACACTTTCTATGTAGTATGGTTGTTGCTGCCTCTTTTTATAATTCTACAATAATTCCTTTCTCAGGGCTCTTGGGGAAAACTGTTCTTTACCTAAAAACCTGCTTCATGTCTCAACTCCTTGGTGAAAGCAATTCTGAAATGGATCTTCCCTTTGCTTATTTTCTAATTGAGTAATTAAAGGGGTTTTTTTGTGCTGTTTGCTCCGCTAATCAGCCTGTCACTAAACAACTCAGAAAGCTATTACAATTACTGGCCATTAAAACAAATATGGCTAGCTCTGATTTCATGCCCGTAATTTTTTTTAAAAAAACAACAACAATTATCTCTTCACAGATGATGCTTGCAACTGAATAAATTCCAGTACCACCCAAAGTGAATGAATTACATTAGGAAGAGGATCAGGGTGCACCGAAACGCAAGGCTGAAGTTTCCAAAGAAAACTGGATGTGGAAGGTTTCAATCCTATACAGAGTTATCTCGGAGAGAGCCTTCACAGAAAATAGTTTGAGTACATGAGTTTAAACCCAGACTCCTTTAGCTGCAGTTGCAGGGGTCTAAGAAAACTTGGCATGGCCAGCTCATTGCCACCAGTTCACCACCACTAAGTTATCATAGGACAACTCATCAGGCCAATTCTGAGATTCAATGCAGCACTTCCCCTATCATGTCACTACCATGTCTGTGCAATCCCCTAGATCAAAATATTCCCTTGTTTATTAAATTATATTACCATGCAGCCTGAACACTGCCACTACCACTGAATAGCCTGCAGCATGGCAGTGGGAAGGGTTGCGAAAATGAAATTGTGCCTGGCTGCCAGTGCTCTGCACTCTGCCCGCCTGTTCACTTGCCCATCTGCCCACCTGTCTCTCCCTCCAGCCACCTCCAGCGAATTGTCCCCATTGTGAATTGGCCATGTTGAGTTGTCCTGTGGTGACTGGCAGCGGTGACTTGGAAGAGGTGACTTGGTGATGACAAGCTGGAAGCAGTGAGCTGCTGCACTGAATTGTCCCATTTCACAGTTGCAGACAGGCACACACAGATTCTTTAGCTGTGTTATATATATAAAATCAGTGCTATGCAGCTATAATAAGGAGGAATATTTTAGTCTAGGAGACTGCATAGGCATGGTAGTGGCATGGTAGAGGAAGTACTGCAACTCTTCATTGCATGCTGGTTCTTGTAGATTCAGAAATACTACTCTGAGTGTTAGGGAAGTGGTGATGATTTTGAAGAATCAAGAGGATTTATAACCTTGAGCTTTCCCAATGATTTATCATTCATGTACTAGTTAGATCTAACATTTCTTGCAATACAGTTCTTATTATGTTTTGTAGTGTAGCATCAAGCTGACAGTGCCAGACACTGAATGAAGCAAGGTTGATTCTGATTTGTATTTCAATGGAAGATAGCCAGGAAATTCCAGATCTGTATGCTAGACTGTTTTAAAACATCCTTGTAGGAAGCAGTGGGTAACAGTGGGTACTGTTACTAAGGAGACATGTAGACATTTCTATGAAGTCACCTGGAGTTGATTATATATATATATGGAAACGGAATGGAAACGGAAACAAACAAACAACTACCATTCCTAGATGTACTAATCTACAAAAAAACAGATGGCACACTAGGACACACCGTATACCAGAAGAAAACACACACCAACCTCTACCTCAATGCCCAATCCCACCACCACCCAGCACAGATAAACTCCGTGGCTAAAACATTAATTGCCAGAACCAAACGCCTGGCAGACAAGACACACATAAAGACTGAACTATGCACCCTGACTAAAGTACTGACAGCCAATGGCTTCCACAAAAGTAAAATCACCGGCTTGATCCACAAAAACACACTGAGACATAATGGAGACCCAGAAGATGAACAGACCTATGGAACAGCTGTCCTGCCCTACATAAGAGGTACTACAGACAAAATCAGTAAGATACTACACAGACATCACATCAAGACTGCCTTCAAAACAGACAGAAAAATAGCAGCCATCCTTAGAAACCCCAAAGATAAAATTGACCTGGAAAACCAAGGCATATACGAAGTCCCCTGTGCATCATGCCCGGCCACATACATTGGACAGACTAATAGAAGAATAAGTACCCGCCTGGATGAACACAAAAATGCAGTCAAAAAGCTGGAACACACTTCCTCACTAGTCCAACACATGGAAGCCACAGGTCATAGCATCAACTTCAATGGCACCAAAACCCTAGCCACTATAGAAAACCCCAGCCACAGAATCATCAGAGAAGCCATAGGGATTGAAAAAAGACCAGAAAGCATGAATAGAAGAGATGCTTCCACCAGACTGTCAATCATTTGGAAGCCTGCACTCACAAACAAAAAAATCTCCACACCACTAGCCAGACAAGCACCTGGGCACAAACAGATCCCCCCCTGATACCTCCAGCTCAAACACACCCCAACCAGGCACCCAGATGAAACCTAGCTTCCTAACTAATGATAGCCGTCCATTTACCCGGAGCCAAGCTGCACTAAAGGCCTCCAATAAAGTAACACAATGTTGCCAGGCAATCAAGATACAAAAAGAGCCACAAAACAGACAGAAGATACTAGAAACACCAATCAAGCAGAACACAGCAAACTCCAAGACCAATAAACACAGACCAAGACTCCCAACCAATCAGGATGAAGAAAAAACAATTCTGGCACAGCAATAGGCTGCCCCAAATTTAAATCTGAAACCACTGTAAAAGTCTGGCTCACAGATGAACACTATACAGAAGCCTGATGATGGCAGATGAGATTCTGCCGAAACATTGCTACAACTTTAAAAGCACAACTACAATGACGTGGGAAAATACACGAACAAAGCTGAATGCCATGTGTGTGTGTGTGTGTGTATGTGTGTTTTCTTAAGTTTTCGCGGGTATTTATATGTATGGTATTCATTCGGGTATTTTCCCACGTCATTACAGTTGTGCTTTTAAAGTTGTACAAATAAAATAAAATAAAATAAAATGGAATGCCGAGTAATAAGATCTTGCCTGGCAAGATTTATAAACAGGTGATCTCCACACAATAACATTCCTATTTCAAGTTCTAATCATATAAAATATATGAGTTGCAACCATCATCCAAATGGTCGCCCAGGTAGCAACCATCACCTGAAATCTGCCATCTTCCAAGGGATTTGTGTTCAAAAGCATGCCAACATACAAACCAAGTCCAAAACAGTTCCTATATATATTTTATGCAATGTCAGTTCACTGAAAAATAAAAAAGGAGAGACAATTCGGATGTCCAATATTTTAATGTGCAGCAGATCAATGGATGAATAAGCAATTTATCTTAAGAACTTTTCTTAAAAGAGAAAATGTCATATAGAAACACCACTGGGAAAATTCATTTGGAACTTGTAGAAGAAAGGGGAAAACTATTGCTTTTACAGAATACCAATATTAAAGATGAACTGGCAGCCCATTTGACTTTTATGCTCAAAGGTTTGACATTCACAGTTAAAAGATTTAAGGCAATCTTTTAAAATCAGTTTTTAAAAGCCTTCTCTGTGATGTGTCCTAAATGATACTAGAAGAATATACATTATGGATGTGGGTTTAAAAATCCAAGAGGAAAAAGAGAATATTCTGGGGGCCTCTTAATGAAATAAATATTACTTTGCTTTAGCTTTAATCAAAAATTTAATCAAAACAAACACAGAGAACATAATCTAATAATCTTTCAGTTCTCATTGTATATAAAACTGGATAAAACACTTAGCCTTATTAAAGTTTCCAGGAAATTAGCAAGTTAATATCACTAACATACTCAAAATATGTTTTTGGACCTATCCTGAATTGCTAATCTTTGGATGATACCCTTTTGTTATTGTTGCATTTACTTCTTTATTGTAATGTTAAGATAGAGTGTTTCTTTGGCAAAAAAGTAATAGTTGAAATTAATATATCTGTGAATTGCTTTAGTTACACTGTGAGAGTTCTCTTACTGAGCCACTTATATGTTTCCAGCCACTTGGAGATTATATCAGGTGTAATGAGTTTCAACCTTTCCACCCATAGTATTGGCTAAGAATTGCCCATTACTGTGCTCAGAACTTTTTTCCAATGGAAAATTAGTTTGAACAAAGACAGAATTAAGTCTCTTTTTCATGCTATCATTTGTAACCTTCATCAGGCCAAGGCCTGTGCAATCAGATTTAATTCACTGGGGGTGGATGGGAGGTGAGCTGTAGCAAGAGCAACATTTGCAGTCTCCCAGTTAGAATTTCCTTTAGTTCCAGATCTACAGAGACCGATTTCATTTTTTCCCCCCTAATGATTTTCTAACTCCAATGTCACACAGTATCTTAATTATCTTTTGTTGATTTATTTTTCATATTTATTATTTTTTTTTATAAATTTTATTAGTTTTTAAAAACAAACATAAACAAACAAAACGTAAAAACATCAAGCTATCTTCCATAGGTGTACATACAGTGTGCCGGTCGGTTTACAAATTGTTTTGTGCTTCCATTTCATAGTCTTCAATTACAATTACATTGCATATGATCTCATATTGTCAATCAAAAATTAAATACCTTAGTATCATTATTAATCAATCATTTGACTATACTTTTATTCATTCATGTTTTACAGGATAATCATAATTTACTTAGTTTATTTTATAACAGTTCATATTATCATCCCAAATCTATCCTAAAATCATTTTGTAGATATAATAAGAAAAAAAGTACATCTTTATATATTTATTATTTTCTAAAAGTCTACGTATTTCATTACTGTATTTTATTGTCTAACCATTGATAGAAAAGATCCCAAATTTTATAAAATTGTTTATCCTCTTGTTCTCTAATTTCAAATGTCAATCTACTCATTTCAGCACATTCCAGTATTTTTTAGCATCCGCACAAGTCCACTACATATGGTAATATGAGCCAGGTGTCTGATGACATTTCCAACATTTTTCGGATTTATTCTTGAACATTCTTGCTATTCTTGTCAGGGGGAAATGCCACCTGTAAAACATCTTATACAAATTTTCTTTATATGCTGTTGACATTGTCATTTTATAATTTTGAGACCACAATTTTTGCCATTTCTCTAAATTGATCCCATATCCAAAATTCTTCCCCCAAGCAATCATAGTTTCTTTAACTTGTTCTTCTTCTAGTTTAATTTCTAATAAATATCTATACAATTTTTAATCACCTTTTCATCAGTACCTGTCAAAATCTTATCTAAGCCAGTCAGTTTATCATAGAAACCTTCTGTTTTAGAATCTTTATCATACCTTGAATGTATTTGCAGATATGAAAACCAATTCATCTTTATACCTTGTTCCTCTAGTATTTTTTCCTGGTTCTTCAACTTCTACTTCTTCCTCTCCACCATCTGGAGGACAACATTCAATACAGACAATGTTAAAGCAAGAAAAAGAACAAGAAAAAGTGACTCTGCAGATGATTATGCAAGGAATTCAAAATATTCAAGCAAGATCAGAGAATATTGAAAAGAGAATAGAGAACATCGAACAAAGAACAGAGGACATTGAACAAATACTAAAATGCTACTTAAAAAAGAGGTGAATTATAGATGGCTGATTCCAGAAGGTTTAATGTTCACATGGCAAGAACAGAGACATAGAATTGACTCAATTGAGAAAGCACAATTTTATACAGAATTTTTTGGAGGGAAAAAGGAAGAGGCAGAAAAAGATATCTCACTAATTGAATTCCAAGAGGACTGCCAAATGGCGACTGAAAAAGAAGAAAGTGCAGTAGGTGGAAAGGTGGAAGCCAAAGAGCAACATGAACTAAGATCTACGAGAGCTGCTAAACCTAACTATAAAATATAACCATGGAAGAGAAAAAACTGATTACAATTAATATAAATGGACTTAACTCAGCCGTTAAAAGAAGGAAAACCTTTCATAAATTAGAGAAATTAAAATTTGATATAATTTGTCTACAAGAAGTACATATTAAAAAACAATATGAACAATTGTTGGTACAGCCATAATTAGGGAAAATATTTACTTCCTTGACACAATGTAAGAAAAGAGAAGTAGTTTATATATTAAAGAGACCACCCCAGCAAAATTGATCTATACCGTTGATGATGGAAGAATACTAATGGTGGAAATAATGGACAATAATATGAAAACACTCCTGATTGCAATTTATGCTCCAAATGACAAACAAGAAGAATTCTACAAAAATTACATATGAAAATAATCGAACTGGACTATGCTAATATAGTTATGATGGGAGATTTTAATGGAATTGTAGACAATAAATTGGACTATACAGCAAAGAAAACAATAAAGCAAAACAGAAAGACTCTCCCTAAATCTTTTTTAAAATGGTAGACGAAAAAAACTTAAAAGATACATGGAGAGAAAGAAATGCTAAAACTAAACAATACACCTTCTATTCAAATAGACACTTATCGTGGTCCAGAATAGATATGATATGGATGTCAACAGAATTAATAACTAACATTCAAGAAATAAATATTGAAACAAGTACTTGGGCAGATCACAATCCAATGACAATTAAATGGAAAGGACAAAAAGAAGATCTAGATGGACGTTAAATAATACTATTTTAAAGGAAAAAGACTTCACACAGTGGATGGAGAAAGAATTGGCTTTTTTCTTTAGAGAAAACAAAAAAGAAGATACATCAATTCAGAATGTATGGGATACAATGAAGGCATATGTTAGAGGCTTGATAATAGACTATACAAGGAAAAGGAATACTATGAAAGACTAGCCTCTAAGGCCCTAGAGGATGAGCATAAAAGACTTGAAAAAGAACTACAGAAAATGCCACAAAAAAAAGACATCAAGTTAAAAATGGATATAGTTAAACACAAAATGGGTCAAATAGAAAAAGAAGAATTAGCACAGAAAATTAGAGGTGCTAAACAGAACTACTTTGAAGACGCAAACAAACCAGGTAGATGGTTAGCATACAAATTGAGAAAGGAGAAAGAATCAAGGAAAATATTGCAATTAATAGATGACCAAGGCCAAGTTTGCCATGGTAGCAAAGAGAAGAAGGAAATCATTCGAGACTTCTATGGGAAATTATATATGCAAGAGAATATTGATGAGGAAAGAGTTAAACAGTACTTACAGAATGCTAATTTACCTCAGATACCTAAAGAGATTGAAACAATGTTAGAAAGCAATATAACGATGATGGAGTTAACTGAAGCACTCAAGAAGCAAAATAATGGAAAGGCACCAGGCCCAGATGGACTTTCGGCAGAATTTTATAAAATATTACAAGAATCGTTGAATCTTCCATTTCTATGAATGAAGTTATGTTAAAGAAGAAGATACCTAAATCATGGTCAGAAGCCTATATTACACTTATTCCAAAAGAGGAGGCCGATCCATTACAAATTAATGGACCCATTTCTCTACTAAATGCAGATTATAAAATCTTTGCTTCAATGTTGGCAGAAAAATTAAACTTAAAAAATATTTAAATAATTTTATCCATCCTGATCAAAATGGATTTCTGCCAAAGAGACAAATTAAGGACAATATGAGAGTAATCTTGGACACCTTGGAATACTACGAGGCACATCCTGAAAAACAAATGGCTCTGATATTTCTAGATGCACAGAAGGCATTTGATAATGTGAATTGGTGATTCATGTTATTACTGTTGGAACAGATGGGTTTTGCTAGAAAATTTATTCAAGCAATAGAACCTATATACCAGTGATGGCTAACCTATGACACGCGTGTCACTCGTGACACGCCAAGGCACTTTGACTGACACGCCTGTTGGTGTGGGGAAAACCTGCACATTTAGAGGCTGCCTGTGCTCTGCTCCAATCCCTGCTCCCTGCTTGTTGCGTGGAGGCGTGGTGTCACCGCTGCCGCGAGATCTTTGCAGCAGAGAACCAGTTTTAACTGCCATAAACTGAGGTTTGTCAGTTTCATTACCCCAGGAATGCTACAGGAGGAAAGGAGATCCATGAGGTTCACAGCCCTGTAAGGTGGCCAATCCCCACATCCTGCACCTGCAGCCCTGAGACCAGGGAGACGAGTTTCACAGCCCTGTGTGATCACCCCAGCCCAGTCCGTCATTATTTGACCAGTTCAGTGAAAGATTTAATCAATTTAGAAGCCTTGAACAGACCATTAAAATAATTAAGTATCCAGATGTAGTAGTCTACAGTACTTTAGAATTAAATAGTTTCAAATGGATGAAAATTGATGATTTGGAGATGCAACTTGCTGAATTTCAAGACAGCATCTGGATTCAAGTGTTTGTCGATTTGAGGTCCAAGCTTGAGAATCTGGAAAGAAATCGTTTGGAGAATGAAGAAGACTGCCACTACGAACAGGAAATTTGGAGTGCTTGGAACAGATTACCAGACACTTTTAGTGCCTTGAAAAATCTAGGAATGGCTTTACTCACAATTTTTCCCTCAACATACTTTTGTGAGACCTTATTCTCAGCATTAAATAATATTAAAACAAATAAAAGAAACAGACTGACAGATGAAGTTAGTAGTGCTTGCTTGGCCCTGAAGTGCACAAAATACAACCCTGCAATTTAGCAAATGCAATTCAGCAACAGAAAAGTCACTAAGGTAAATCATTATTTGTTTTTTGCTTTTTGAACTAATAAATATAATAAATATATTAAAAATATAACTCTTTATTAGGGCTGCAAATATTACCAAATTATTGATATTTTTTGAAGTGACACACGACCCGAGGAAGGCTACACTTTTTCCCGATTTTCGACACACCAAGCTGAAAAGGTTAGCCATCACTGCTATATACTATAAGCAAACGGCAAAGGTAATGATGGAGAACTGACAGACTCTATCAATATAAGAAAAGGAACAAGACAAGGGTGTCCACTATCACCTTTGTTGTTTGCGTTAACTTTGGAAGTGCTAAACAGAAATATTAGAGATGAAAAGATTATAAAAAGAATGAAAATCAAAAAGGAAGAATTTAAGATGCAAGCATTTGCAGATGATCTGGTTTTCATATTAGAAGACCCTTTAGAAACAGCATCAATATTGATAGAAAAGATAGAGACATATGGAAAGGTGGCTGGTTTGAAAATAAATAAAGATAAGACAAAGATCTTGACAAAGAATATGCTATTAAGACAAAAAGAAGAACTAGCAGACCTATTGAAAATTCAGGTCACGGATAAGATTAAGTACTTGGGGATATATTTGACAGCAAGATGTAGTACATTAAAAGAGAATAATTATATCAAACTTAAACAGCAGATAGCGCTAGATTTGGCGAAATGGGAATATTTACAACTGTCACTAATAGGGAGAATTTCAACAATCAAGATGAATATATTACCCAGAATTTTATATTTGTTTCAAACAATTCCAATTAGGCTTGGAAAAGACTACTTTGAAAATTTAAATAAAATTGTGTTGAAATATATATGGCAAGGTAAGAAAGTGAGAATAAAGTTAAAACTTTTGCAAGATGCTAGAATTAGACGAGGATTTGGTTTGCCTAATTGGGAGTTGTACTACCAAGCTACAAATCTGATGTGGGTTAAGGAATGGATAACACTAAGAAATACTAGATTGTTGACATTAGAAGGACATGATTTGTTGTTGGAGTGGCATGCTTTTTTATGGTATAAAGGAACTAAAACACAGGGGTATTTTAGAAGACATTATATATGGGAGTCTCTGTGGTTAAACTGGGAGAAGATTAAAAGACAATGTTATTTGAAAATTCCAGTCTGATTATCGACTATTGAAGCATTTTCTTATCCTATAATATACAAAAAGGAACAAACAGTTAGATATGGTGAAATATTGAATGAAAAGGGTGAACTTAAATCTATGCAAAAACTAGATTTATTTTTCAAATTTATATTCCCATGCTTCCATGTAAACCATGCTCAAGAAAAGATCATATCTGTCCTGTACAATTGTTATTCTAGAGATGCCAGATTTTAATCCCCACCACATCTGGTCACCATGCAATTGTTTCCCCTGTAATTATGCTAAACCAAAAAAAGTTTCTACAAATTGGGAATGTCATCTGATTAACAGCATCCCTTCATTTCATGTTTGCTTTCTTTTTGTCACAGTTTCATATGGAAGCCACTAATACGGGAAAACATTTGGATGAAAACTAGTATGCTGAATATTCATAATGTAATGTTTGTTGAAATGTAACATTATATTCATAATGAAAATTGGCTGAAAGGCTATTCAACTTGAAGCAAGGGGAAAAGGTGTCCATCAGGCAGTTAAATTTTGATTGATTGTTCAATTTATTGACCAATATTAATTGTTCCTCCTTTATGGATCATTGCCTTGTCATGACAAAGGGCTTGCATAGCTCAATAAAGCTATGAGCTATGCCATGCAGGACCACCCAAGATGAACAGGCTCTGACATAAGGTGATCCACTGGAGAAGGAAATAGCAACCCACTCCAGTATCTTTGACATGAAAACCCCATGGACAGTACCAAAAGGTAAAAAGATATGATGCTGGAAGATAAGCCCCTCAGGTCAGGTGTCCAATATGCTACTGGGGAAGAGCAGAGGGCCAGTACTAGTAGCTCCAGAAAGAATGAAGTGACTGGGTCAAAGCTGTGGTTGTATCTGGTGGTGAAAGGAAAGTCTGATGCTGTGAAGATCTATTCTCCATAGAAACCTGGAATGTAAGATCCATGAATCAAGACAAGCTGGACATGGTCAAACAAGAGATGATAAGACTGAACATTGACATCTTAGGAATCAGCAAACTCAAATGGACAGGAATGGGTGAATTTAATTCAGATAACCATCAGGTATACTACTGCAGGCAAGAATCCCTCAGAAGAAATGGAGTAGCCTTCATAGTCAATAAAAGAATAGGAAAAGCAGTACTGGGATACAATCCCCAAAATGACAGAATGATCTCAGTTCAAATCCAAAGCAAACCATTCAACATCATAGTAGTCCAAGTCTATGCCTCAACATCATAGTAGTCCAAGTCTATGCCTCAATCACTGGTGCTGAACAGGATGAAGTTGACCAGTTCTATGAAGCCCTACAACATCTTCTAGAATTAAAACCAAAAAATGATGTCCTTATCATTCTGGGGTACTGGAATGCTAAAATAGGAAGCTACAAGATAACTAGAATAACAAGCAAGTTTGGCCTTGGAGTACAAAGTGAAGCAGGGCACAGGCTGGTAGAATTTTGTCAAGAGAATACAATGGTCATAGCAAACACTCTTTTCCAACAACTCAAGAGACGATTCTACACATGTACACCACCAAACAGTCAACACAGAAATCAGATTGACTATGTGCTCTGCAGCCAAAGATGGAGATGTTCTATACAATCATAAAAACAAGACCAGGAGCTGACTGTGGCTCAGATCATGAATTTCTCTTTGCAAAATGTAGGCTTAAATTGAAGAAAATAGGGAAAAGGACTAGGTCTTCTTAATAAACAGTGCAAAGAAGTAGAAGAAAAAAATAGAATAGGGAAGACCAGAGATCTCTTCACGAAAATTGGAGGTATGAAGGGTAGAACATTTCATGCAAAGATGGATGCAATAAAATACCAAAATGGAAGGAACCTAACAGAGGCAGAAGAGATTAAGAAGAGGTGGCAAAATTACACAGAAAAACTATACAAGAATGAGCTTAGCATACCTGATAACCACAATGGGGTGGTCACTGACCTCAAGCCAGACATCCTGGAATGTGAAGTCAAATAGGCTTAGGAAGTCTGAGCAACCACAAAGGTGAGCTATTCAAAATCTTACGATGCAGTAAAAGTGCTACACTCAATGTGCCAGCAAATTAGGAAAACTCAACAGTGGCCACAGGATTGGAAAAGGACAGTTTACATTCCAATTCCAAAGAAGGGCAATGCCAAAGAATGTTCAAACTACTGCACCATTGCACATGCTAGCAAAGTTATGCTCAAAATCCTACAAGATAGGCTCCAGCAGTATGTGGACCAAGAACTACCAGAAGTACAGGCAGGATTTTGAAGAGGCAGTAGAACTAGAGATCAAATTGCCAACATACACTGGATCAAGGAGGAAGCTAGGGAATTTCAGAAAAAACATCTACTTCTGCTTCATTGACTATGCTAAAGCCTTTGATTGTGCGTATCACAACAAATTGTGACAAGTTCCTAAAGAACTTGTCTCAATTCCTGGCAAATAGATGGGAAAGAAATGGAGGCAGTGACAGATTTTATTTTCCTGGGCTCCAAGATCATCACAGATGGGGACTACAGCCAAGAAATTAAAATATGCCTGCTCCTGGGGAGGAAAGCTATGGCATATCTAGACAGCATACTAAAAAGCAGCATACTACCAACAAAAGTGCATATAGTCAAGGCTATAGTTTTCCCATTTGCAATGTATGGCTGTGAAAGCTGAACCATAAGGAAGGCTGAGCATCAAAGAATTGAGGCCTTTGAACTATGGTGCTGGAGAAGATTACTGCAGGTCCCTTGGTGACTCACATCAAGGTGATCAAACTGGTCAATCCTAGAGGAGATCAACCCTGATTGCTCTTTAGAAGGCCAGATCCTGAAGATAAAAATCAAACATTTTGGCCACCTAATGAGAAGAAAGGACTCACTGGAGAACAGCAGAGAATGAGGTGGCTGGGTGGAGTCACTGAAGCAGAAGGCATGAACTTAAAGGGACTCCGGGGGATGGTAGAGGACAGGAAGGCTTGGAGGAATGTTGTCCATGGGGTTGCGATGGGTCAGACAAGACTTCACAACTAACAACAACAATTAATTGTTCAATTTATTGCTATTATATTTTTCTCTAGTAAAGGAGATTTTTAGGTTCATTCTACAAGTTCTGAGTCTTTTACAAAACTAACAATTAATGGAATACTAAATATTTATAGATTAAATATAAGTTGTAATATCAAAAATTCTGGTCTCTATCACAACATGGATAAAATGTTAAATGTCAATAACTACTTCAATTAATCAGCTATATCTTCTGATCTCACATTAGTCTTTTTCTGAAATCAGTTGCAGAATTATGGAGGCAATTAATAAATGTACATAATGCTAGAATATTTTTAACCATTTTTGCAATTATAGTTATATGCTACATAAGCAAAATATCTAATAAAACCTAGACTATTGTAAAGATCCAAAGGGTTGGATCAAGAGCTGAGGTAGGACATGTTATTCATGACTAATTTAAATTCAAATTGTTGGTAGTTGTATTCTCTGCATGGCTAAAGATAAAAATATATATATTAATCGCAGTTCTCAGTTTGTCACTTGAATAATACGTCAAATGTTCTTCTTTAAACTTGAGAATAATTTTGAAAATTTTTGTCTAAAACTGCAAAGAAGTTGTTCTGATCTATTGGGGTCAGATATCATCCTTTCCATATACACTGGTTTTGTTTCCAGCCAATTAATTGTTTTTACTTTCATTGCAGCTTTGATTGATTGATAATGTGCCATCAGCTCTTAATGACCACATAGATTTTTTTCCAAATCAATTTGTTCTCAATCTGGTATTTTGAATATTATAACTGTAATAATACTGTAATAAGTGAATCCAACCATGTTGCTGCTGTTCATCCTCTTCTTCTCTTTGCTTACATTTCACCAACATTAAAACCTTCTCAAGAGAAGTAGTCTTCACATAAGGTCCACCCATCGTTACCTCATACACTTCATATATCCCTTGTCTTTATGAGTGCTGTTATAGTATCATTACAACGATTCTAGTTTCTCTTGTCTTGCCCATGTGTAGTTTGTTCTAATAGACCACTTATAATCAGATTGTTCTGTTTTTCAAAATATGACATAGATTTTGCTAATCTGGGTGACATCCAAGCTGGCAAGACTTTCCTAATCTCACTTTCATATTTGGTGTAGGCAGATGAAGCATTAGGTTCTTTGCCCAAGGATCTCTACTGATAAGGTTGATACCAGACAGAGTGTGAAATTCTGTCTCCTGCAGAATTTTGTGCCTCTTGATGGAGGAAACCTTAATAAGAATGAAAAACTGAGTGCAAGTGAGTATAACTGTAGCAGCATAATGAAGACTGCATAAAACCCTCACAGTGAGTTTTAAAACCATGCATTCATCCAACCCAGCACTTAAATCACAAGAGACTTTTCTTTAAAAGTCCAAAGAAGAACCGTGGTGCAAAGTAGTGAAACAAAACAGTACTGAGAATAGTGAGCTTCTTGAGAGCGGAAGTAATTTGAATAACTGCCACTCACATCTCCCGAGAGCAAATCTGTCTACCACAAATGTCAGTCAGGGAGACAGTATGGTGGGAGGGGGTGGATCATAAAAATCAATGGATCTGACCTGTCTTCCCACCAAGACTGCATGGAGCACCAAGATGAAGAACAATGATTGATTAAGAACTGAAACCATGGCAATGATTTTTGTAAATTACCATGCATTTTAAATATCCCGGTGTTTTTCCTGTGGGATCATCAAATGCTAGTACATGTTTAAATATTCAATGAATATGAAATGATTACAGGAATAGCAGGAAAGGGGATAGTTGGCAGGTTTTATTCTCTTAGAATTGCTTAAGATAACAAAAAGATATAGTTAGTTGTGATCTCCCTATGCCATGTGAATGAAAAAAAAACCAAGCTTTTTCATGGAAAAGACCAATGTGTTGATGATATTATAACAATTTTGGGCTATTTTAAAGAAAGACACAGTGATAAGATAATCATATTATTTTCATATGGAAATTCATTAGCCGATTTATAATTTAATATGTAACATTAGTTATATATTTGGAACCAGGGGTGGGATTCTACCGGTTCAGACCAGTTCTATAGAACCGGTTGTTATGGTTCTGTGCAGTTCAGAGAACCGGCAAATTGTACCACTGGCTGGCCCCGCCTTGCCCTGGCCCACCTTGCCCTGCCCAGTCACTCCTTACCTTGCATACACACCATCCAACTTGCCTACATTGTGCTTTTGCCTACTTTTTGGTAAGTTGCTATTTTCCCTATTTTGTTCTGACGCACGATTTAGATTAGCTAGAAAGCAGGAAATCGGCAGATTTCTTGCTTTCTAGCTAATCTAAATCGCTGTTGTGTACTGCTTTGCCTTCGCCCAGGAGGCTTCCCTGAGGCCCAGTCAGGGGTGGTATTCAGGGGATTTGGGAGGGAGGGAAGAAGTGGCCTTAGAGCAAAGCTGAACCTTCCTTAGGACTGAACCTTCTATTATTCAGTGCAGACTCAGGCAGCAGATTGCAAAAAGGCAGATCTATGAGTGAATCTGTGATTCTGCAAGCAACTCAATCTGCCTGATTTGCCTGATTTTGGATAAAAGTTGCTTCTTTTTTTTTTATAAAGAATTTAATTTACATAAATATTTACAATATTTACATACAAATCATGCCCACCCAGTCACATGACCACCGAGCCACATCCACAAATTAGGCAATGCCCACAGAACCAGTTGTTAAGAAATTTGAATCCCACCCCTGTTTGGAACATATGCATAGCCAAGTATTTTGGGTGTTCTTTATCAGTATATACTGTTTGTATATTTTCTATGGTCAGTTAGTTCTAACAAGTGTTCCAGAAGCTGGGTTTAACACCCCTAGCTATGCAGGTTGGGGGTGAAATTCTTGTTTATTCAAAGCATATGCACCATATATTTTTTGGACTGTATATGTTGTAAAGGAGTAAAGGATTCAATTTTCTCAACAGCTAGACAATAAGAATCGAATCCAGTGGTGCAATTCAACCGATGTAACAACCAGTTCAGTGAGCGTGCATGCTCTACATTTTAAAAAGCCATTTTAAACTCAATTACTTACCTTCTGCTACATCCCTGGTGAGTAAAACAGCTGATGCACAGCAAACCACTCTGCCACACGAATCAGCTATGTTAAAAAACCAGGAAATAAAGCACAGGAAAGAGCAGGGGCAGGTGGGTGGGGCCAAATGCTCACCGGAACTACTGGTTCACCTGAACCTGTCCGAACCAGTAGAATCCCACCCCTGATAGAATCTCATTTTTCTGAATTTCATTCTGGATCCAACAATTAACCCTGGATTATTTCCGAAATCACTAGAATTGGAGGCACTATTTTTGGATCTTGGAATCTGAGCTATATATCCAATCTTTTAGTTTCTATAACTTTCTGCATTGCAAAGATTGTTCCAAGATTTAGGGCATGAGTCTAAGTGAACATACAAGGATTGAGACTTCAATGTTTTGTGTTCAGAATAAGTACTCTATCACGGAACTATAGCTCTAACCCTGCCCCAATTGAGTTACATTTGGCAGATGTATTATTTTCTATGTAGTGAGATGCAATTTATGGAATTTTCTACAATTTTTGTTGACTGTAACTGTCCCTCATTATTATTTAATAGTTGCATAATATATTTTTTTATTCTCAATAGTATTTAATAATAACTTTCTGAGTTTTGGAATGGTGAGACCATAATCCTCATAATCCCTGATTTCTAGCCAGGATGATTGACAATGACAGTTACTACCCCTAAGGCTATCAGAAAAGATAGACTGAATCTGATATGGATATTCTGCTAATTGGGAGTACATGTCTATACTGTACCCACAAACCTGGGAGTTTATGTCTAAGTAGACATATTTAGTTTCAGTTGATACCATTAATGTGTTTAATTATCATTTTATTATGTTTAGCATTTTAAACTGCTATTAGGTGCTTTAGATACAGAACTTGAGAGCTCTGCCCTTTCATGCTCACATCACATTATGTTTGTTTGGAACTTCTGCTGTCTCTTAATTTCACTCTTAAGCAAATGGATCAGTTATATTATAATTAAAAGCACTGACATGAGCAGAATAAAAATGGCTAATTTTAAAGTATTGAATGTCAATTATATGTAATATATGGCAATACATTTCGACTACTAAATTAGTTGAACAACAATATGAAAGCAAAATTACAGTGCTCATGGATTCTACTTTTTAAAATCAGCTGAGAAAATGTGAAGCTATGATTGTAACAGGCCCATTAGAGATTATTGCCATTGGCTTTGGAGGCTGCAATTTGTAAACCAATACTGGGAATTAAATAAAAGACAAGACTTCTAAGTTAGCATTCATTCAAATATTGAGAGCTAAATCAAAATAAATTACAATTACAAATAAATTACAAATGAGAAAAATATTTTATACTGATTCCAATTAAACCAATATAATTTTCAATTAAATAGTAGCACAAAACATTAAATACAGTTTCAGATGAGCAGATTATTCTGTAACCAATCAAAAGGCACATCTGACTAAAATCTATGTGACTTTAAATTCAATATATTCTAGCCAACTACTGAAGGACCAGTAGTTAAAATGTTTAAAATGTATAGTCCAAAAATATATAGAAGACTACAGATCAATTAATTATTGATACTGCCAAATCAATTATTCAGGCATCATAACTTCCCTGATCTAATTTTCAAAGAATCTAGGCACCTGCACTGACTGACTGACCAGTTGATAAATGTCAAAACATTTTAACTATTTGTAGAACTCAAAGTGATTTCACTCACAATGTTATAATAAAGGTCAATAGATAAATGTTTGAACTACCTGTGTAATTTTCAGCACAGTCTAGAGGTGGTTCAGCAGGTTCTGACCAGTTCTGGAGAACCGGTAGCAGAAATTTTGAGTAGTTCGGAATACCACCTCTGACTGGCCCCACCCCATCTATTCTCTGCCTCCCTAATCCTAGCTGATTGGCTGGGTTTTCTTTTGTTGCCTTGCACAGGACAACGGAGCTGGAAAGCAGGTTGGTGGAGTGGGGAGAAAATGGGGATTTTACAGTATCCTTCCCCTGGAGTGGGATAGGAATGGAGATTTTACAGTATCCTTCTGCCATGCTCACCAAGCCACACCCACCAAACCACACCACACCTACCAAGCCACACCCACAGAACTGGTAGTAAAAAAAATTGAAACCCACCACTGGCGCAGTCCTATGGATGTTTACATGGAAGTAAGCATAACTGTAGTGCATTAGGATTTTTCCCAGGAACACAATGTAACTTAAATTTCAAAATTAAATAATTAGCATTTTGCCTTTTTTTCCAAAACATAAACCTGTGTATAAGAAAAAACCCAACAACTACAACTGTTGGTTTAGTTTTCCTTTGATTCCTTTCAGCAACAAATCATGAAAGAACACTTTATTAATTCACTGCTTTTCCAAATGGTCATTGCTTTCAATTTTTTTATTTTGATGTGTTTTATCTATGTTTTCTACTAAAGTTCAAGAAAAGCTCACAGACAGTGTAACAATGTGCTATAAAGAATTTCATCTTTCTACATACTTGACAGAATTTCCTGTATACTCCTGTTTTACTACATGGTGAAATAGAATTTATCACTAAAATATAGCTCACCTGGGAATTTTTTGCCCTTGTTAAAATAAATATAGAAAAAAGTAAAATTATTTTTCTAGAATTGAGAAATGAAATAAAGTTCCATCATAACTCTCTCAATTTGCAATGGAAACATGATTTTGGTCATATAGATGATGTTTTTCAGATTAGTTGGGAGCATTTTCCTGACTTCTTCTACTAATTTTTAAAATGCAGATATTGTTGAAATATTATATTGCTAATGGATGCAATCTGGTCCATGAAAGATTACAATTTTAGGACTTATGGTGCCTGTAATTTTTGCCTCTCCCACATTAGTGACAAAGATGCTTCACATGTATGCTTAGTTAGAATCCAAAATATGACTTTTAATATTTGTATATGATATATCCAAATATTATATATTAAATATATGATATTATTATATTTATATCCTCTGGCAATCTAACCATTATGAATAGCTAATTGCAATTAAAATTAATTTAGTTTAAATAAAAGTATTAACAAATAATTTGTCTTCAACTAAGTATCAGTTATCTCCCTTTCTTGGCTTCTTTTTTGACCCAGTTTTGTATATGAGCCAGAGAACATCCTTAATATATTGTAGTTAGATGGTACTTGTCCATTGTTTACTGAAGAGGTACCATCCTAACCACAATATACTGTATTAGAAATGTGAACATCAAATGGAAAGATGCCAAAGACACTGTCATGGATAGGGTTCATTGCTATAGTGGGATTCAACTAATTTAACAACTGGTTCTCTGCCCTAATGACCAGCTGGGTAGGTGTGACTTGATGGGCATGTGACTCGGTGAGCATGGCCAACTCAATGTCATTCACCCAACCTCTCTTCGGCCCTCCTTTCTCAGCCACTCCTCACCTTGCCCAGCCTCTCCTTGCTGCCTGGCTACTAGCCTGTCCCTCAGCTCACCTTCTGGCCTCCCACCTGCTCACCTGGCCTTCAGGCTACCCACTTGGTTGTTAAGTTGTAAGTGAGTAACCCAGTTCTTAAGTGAATCTGGTTCCCTGTCATCAGAAGGTCACAAAAGCAGATTGTGTGACTCTGGGATTCCACAACCATCATAAATACAAGTTAGTTGCCTTTCTTGCCATGGTTGTTAAATAAGTCAGTTGTTAAGTAAGTTAGGTTACTAACTTAACTGCAGCTGTTAAGTTAGTATCCTAATTATTAGGGAAATCTGGCTTCCCTGTTGACTTTGCTTGTCAGAAGGTTGCAAATGGTGACCCCAGGATACTGCAACAGTCATAAATACGAGTCAATAGCCAAGCATTTGAATTTTGGTCATGTGACCATGGGGCTGCTGCAAGGTTTGTTAAGTGTGAAAAACTATCATAAGCCCCTTTTTCCACTGACATTGTAACTTTGGTCACTAAATGAACTGTTGCAAGTCAAGAACTAGCTGTGTTTCCACTGCTCCTCCTATATATATATATATATATATATATATATATATATATATATATATATATATATATATATATATATATATATATATATATATATATATATATAAATTTTACAGAAGACTTTGTTGAAAAAGCACTGCGTAATCTAAAACCATCTCTTATTGTACCGAACGGAATATGTGCCTACTTCTTAAAAAAGCTACCCACTGCCATAGCAGAACCTCTAAGCATAATCTTTGAAAAATCTTTCAGGACCAGCTCCTTGCCAAAACTATGGTCACAAGCCACAGTCATCCCCATCTTCAAAAAGGGAGACCCCAGCCTAGTTGAAAATTACAGACCAATCTCCTTATGCTGCGTCACCTGTAAAGTCATGGAATCAATTATTAACCAATCCACTATCCTCCACTTAGAGACAAACAACCTACTTTCTAATAAACAATTTGGTTTTAGGAAAAAAACTATCCTGTAATCTGCAACTCTTACATTGCAAAAACATATGGACTACACAACTCGATCAGGGCAAAGCAATAGACGCAATCTACATAGATTCTGTAAAGCCTTTGATTCAGTGGTACATGACAAACTACTCCTAAAACTAAAATCTTACGGTATCTTTGGACACCTGCATTACTGGATAGAAGCATTCCTGTCAAACAGATAACAACTGGTCAAAATTGGGAGCGTCCTATCACATTCTGTACCTGTCAACAGTGATGTCCCCCAAGGCAGTGTTCTAGGACCAACTCTTTTCATACTCTACATAAATGACCTCTGTGATCATATCAAGAGCAACTGCATTCTCTTTGCTGATGATGTAAAGCTATTCAACACCACAGACAATACTGCAACCCTTCAAAAAGACCTTGACTATGTATCAGGATGGTCAAACAAATGGCAACTTCAAATCTCAACAAATAAATGCTCTGTCCTACATATTGGCAAAAAAAATCAGAAAATAGAATACAGGCTGAATAGTCAAGACCTTGTTGATGATCCAAACTCTGTCAAGGATCTTGGATCTCAAATGACCTAAGTGCTAGAGCACACTGTAACTACATAGCCAAAAGGGCGTTAAGAGTTGTTCACCTAATCTTACATAGCTTTTTCTCTGGTAATATTACACTAATAACTAGAGCATACAAAACATTTGCTAGACCAATACTCGAATACAGCTCATCAGTCTGGAACCCACTTTACGTATCTGATAATAACACAGTTGAGAAAGTCCAGAAATATTTTACAAGAAGAGTTCTCCACTCCTCTACTCCTTGTAGAATACCTTATGCCACCAGACTCGAAATTCTAGATCTAGAAAATCTAGAACTATGCCGCCTTTGGTCCGATCTAAGTATAGTATATAAAATCATACATTACAATGTCCTACCTGTCAATGAATACTTCAGCTTCAACCATAACAACACTAGAACAAACAATAGATACAAACTCAAGGTTAATCACGCCAAACTTGATTGCAGGAAATACGACTTCAGCAACAGAGTGGTCAATGTCTAGAATATTCTACCTGACTCTGTGGTTTCTTCCCCAAACCCCAAAAACTTTAACCTTAGACTGTCTGCTATTGACCTCACCCCTTTCCTAAGAGGTCTGTAGGGGGTGTGCATAAGCGCACCAACCTGCCTACCATCCCTATCCTATTGTTTCTTTTATATATTTTTTATTTTTCTTATATGTATCCATATATTCATAACTATGTTTTTACCTATACCTATTATCTTGTAAGCAATTGACAAATAAAAATAAATAAATAAATCATCTGCAATGGCCGAGCCCCCACTCCCAGCTCCCAATCTCCCCATTCTCTTTTTTTCCCACTCCTCTCCATCTTCCTGCTATTCTGCCTTTTGGGTTATGGCATTGTCACGCTTCAGCAGGAGGACAGGATCTGCTCCAGTTGCTGGGCTGCCATGGGGCAGCGAGAGGAGGCAGGTGGGGGAAGAAAGGGAAGGCCAGGCTGAGGGGCATGGAAAGGGAAGGGAAAGGTGTCAAGGGAGGCCCCATAGACCCTGGGACAGTGGGCAAGGAAAGTGGAGAACTTCCCAGGCGGAGTGCAGCCAGCAGTTGCTGCCCAGCATCCAAACTCCCAGCACATCAGGAGCAGACAAGGCACAGCTTCTAGAGTGGGGGGTAGAAGAGAAACCAGAAGCACGCAGCTCTAGCACCATTCAGATGCAGAAGACTTACTGCAATCACCTAAACAACCAGCCCAACTCCCTGGGAAGTTTCTCTACACATGATCAGAGGCAAGGCCAGGTATCACGTGTTGAAGCAAGTGGCCAAGGCTGGCAAGGTGAATGGGTAGGCAAGGCGAATGGGTGGGCAAGGCTCAAGCAGGCAAGTAAAGGAGTGGCCAGGTGGGGAGGGGTGCCAGGCATGGGAGGCCAGCCAGTGGTGGGATCAGCCAGTTCACCAAACTCCACAAAAAGTTAGATATCGATTCTACCAAGCTAGTGTGAACTGGCTGAATCCCACCACTGGTTCAATGGAAGAAGCTTGCTGTTCTAACCCGCTTTGCGTGAAATGAACCAATAACGATGATAGTACCTGGAATGTTGACATACTGGCAATTGAAACATTAATGTTGTAGATACAGTTGAGGAAGATTTGGAAGATATCTATAATCACTGCCATCACCAAGACATATCAAGTGGAGTAAGGAAAGAAGATGGAGCAGTGTATGTCTGCTCTTGACAGACATTCAGAAAACTCCATTATTAATAAAGTTTATGATGGTAGAACAGGCTTAGAACTTTTATAGGCGTAGATACAGTAGAACCTCTGGTCATGACCATAATTCCTTCCATAACTTTGATGATTTCTTCATCTTCTAATGTTTCATCTTCAAGAATTTCTGGATCAGGGGTCGTTTGATCATCACCCAAGTATGTGTTCATGACCAGATTTAAAAATTTTGTGAATTTTTTGGTTGGAATCTGATTTGGTCATGGTTAGAAGCATTCATGACCAGAGGTTCTGCTGTATAGAACTACAGATATAGAGCTTACCCTATATATGAAAATACCTTTCCCAAGGTATATATCTCAAGTCTAAAAGACTTGCCATAGTTTAAGTAATCCTATTGATTAGGTACAAGTTTATGAATATACTATCATGCATACATATATCTAGAGAATAACAATTCCCCAACCTGGCATCTTCCAAGACAATTCAACTATGATTATTAACATCCAAACTACCATCAATTCCTGTGATTGCCAATGATGGGATCTGTAATCCAGTTCAAGTCTTGAGGGTATCAGGATAGGGATGTTTGTTCTAGAAAGAAGCATTTAAAATGTTCAGATTAGTTAACCAAAAAAAACCAACCCCATATAAAATATTCTCAAAGAACCCACTTACTATGAAGTGGAAGCTTTGAAATGATTGATATGTTCCATTTTCCTGTTTCTTTGTGCCTCTGAGAGATAAAATCTTTGATGCCTGTTTTTAATGCAAATGCAATGATCTTCTCAATATCTGTCTAGTCTGTTTGCTGATGTATCACAGTGTTACTGCTTGGATGGAAAGATTTAGTGGGTTAATAAGCATAAGTGACATCTTGGAATCACAGAACCAGGGCATCAACGCTGCTTATGAAATAAGACAATATTGTCTAATGAACAGCTTCATTAGTCATTTAAAAGGAATGTGCCAAATCGATCAGCCTTATTCTGCTTCAATATGGGCACATAAAATACATATAAACTACACTCATATTTAAGCATAGATGCTTTATAGATGCTCCTCACAAAAGACACATTTTCTAGAATGGTAAACTGAATCATACCCACAATGGAAGTACTTGTCTAACATTCCATTCTAAATAATTTGGAAGCTTTTTGTATAATGAAAATTGATGCTTAAATATTGATATACAGCTTGAATGGAAATACATTTAAGAGATAAATTCAGATAATTCCATGTTCTAGCATGTTGAGTGTGACTTTTCAGCAACATCTGGACTAGTGGCAGCTGTTTACCCTTAATGAGGGCAAAAGTATACAATTGATTGTATTGTATTATTATCCAAGGAATGAATCACAATAGCCTTGGAGCTCTAACCAATTATATGAAATCTGTGACCTTTCAAACATGATGAGGTCATAACTCTTATCATCCCTGACCGTGCTTGTGCATTATGAAAAGTGGTAATTTTACAAATTTAAGATTATAAATGCCTCGAACCCAATTCTAGCTTCATCAGGTAGACTGTACAGTTAACAGAGAATTTTTAGATATAAAAAATGCAAACCATTTCACAATATTTCTTTTTTTATATCTAAGCATTTTATAAGGATGTTGCCTACATGAGTGAATGTTTCATATATATGTATTTCAAATTCCTCTTAAGTCTAAAATGCAGTAGATGGAGAAATTGTGGCTCCTATATATTCAAATAATTGGTCCACTAATGGGAGAAGATGACAAGAAGGTGATGGGTAGAAAGGAGGAAACAGAACTATTTAATTCCTTCTTTGCATCTGTCTTTATGCAAAAGAGAAAAAAAAATAACCTACCCAAAGCTGCACATTGGGAGACAGAACAGGAATGCAGGTCAAAATAAGTAAGAAATTGATAAGAGAACAGCTGTCTGCTTTGGATAATTCAAATCTTCAAGACTAGATAATGAGTTGGCAGTTGTGACATTGGAGCCACTGAATGAAAATATTAATACCTGGAAAAATCCTGGAAAAGATAATCAAGCAGTGGATTTTTGAGCATACAGAAAAAAAACAAGGCAATTCCTGAAAGCCAGCATGGGTTTGTTAAAAACAAATCATACCAGACAAACTGTATTGCCTTCTTTGATAAAGTGACTAAATTGGTGGATTAGGGAAATTGGTGGATTAGGGAAATGCTGTAGATATAATATACTTGAACTTCAGTAAGGCATTTGACAAAGTAGAACACAGCCTACTTCTACTAAAACAATGTGGCATTGACAATACCACCACCAGATGAATTCATAGTTGGCTGACCAACCACACTCAGCATGTACTCTTCAATAAAGCTACATCTTCAATATCTAGATGAGGATATAGAAGGGGAACTCATCAAATTTGCAGATGATACCAAGCTGTGAGGAATAGCCAACACTTTGGAAAATAGATTTAAGATTCAGAAGGATCTTGACAGACCTGGGCACTGGCGAAAAAAGTAAGGCAGGAAAATCAGATGCATAGGTATAGAATAGGATATTCCTGACTCAACAGTAGTAGCTGTCAGAGGGATCTAGATGTCTGGTGGAGAACTATCTAAGTAAGAGTCAGATGCTTCTGCAGCTGTCAAAAAAGGCAACACAGTTCTAGGCTGCATCAATGGAGGTATTGTTTCAAGATCATGTGACGTGATAGTACCATTATACACTACACTGGTGAGACCACACTTGGAATACTGTGTCCAGTTTTGATCAAAAAATATGCTGAAGGCCCCAAAAAGAATGCAGAGAAGAACAACAAAGATAAGTTGCTCTTCTCATCTGGAGGCTAAATTATACAATGATCACGTAAAGCAGGGGTCTTCAAAGTTGACAGCTTTAAGACATTTGGACTTCAACTCCCAGAATTCCTCCTCTGGTCATGTTAGCTCAGGAATTCTGGGAGTTTAAGTCCACAAGTCTTAAACTTACCAAGTTTGAAGACCCTTGAGCTAAAGGAACTAGAAAGCATTCCAGGATAATGTTGCAGGCTCCAATCTGAGTCAGTCACCAGGACCAGAAGTTTATTCTTCCAGGCTTTCAGACTCATGCTGGAGTCCATTTTGAGAGAGGGACATACTGGAGAGTGAGAAGTTCCTTGAGGATGGGGTCCAGCATGAGTCCAAAAGTTTGGAAGAATAACCTCTGGTCCCAATAAGTGACTCAGATTGGATCCTGGAACTAGGTATGTTTAGCCTAATAAAGAGAGTTCTCAGTGGAAACATAATAATAGTCTTCCAATACTTGAAGTCTGTCACAGAGAAGAGGGTACTTATTAATTCTCTACAGCATCTAAGAACAGCACTTGGAACAATAGGTGGAAGCTTGTCAGAAGAAAATTCAACCTGGAAATAAGGAGGAATTTTCTGATAGTAAGAATGATTAATTCCCCAGAGCTGTGAGTGCTCCATTACTGGAGGTTTTAAGAAAAGATTGGGCAACCATTTGTCTGAGATGGTATAAGGACTCCTGCCTTGGGCAGGGGATTGAACTAGAAGACCTCCAATGTCTCTTCTTGCCCTAGGATTCTTTGATTCTATTCATTTGCTATTTTAATTGCTGAGTCTGGAATGGATAACTTTTCTGCATTCATGAGATTAACTATATTATAAATACAGTCACGGCATAGTAAATCTCCTTCCTAATTATGTTTTGGATTATCACCTTATATAAATCACAAATTGCAATAACAATTACTATAAGCAACATTTTCCATGCTGACCTTTCTACCAATTATTTTTTATAATCTACAATATGGAAGTTTACATTAGTGTTTTTTTCTTTGACCATTATTTATATACAGTCACAGCATAATGTCTTGCATGCTTGCACAGGAATAAATTTAATGTTGTTTATGAAGTTTATTCTCAGTTAACTGAACAGAAATCCATAACAGTAATTAAATATGACATCTTAAGAGTGCAGAAACTGGTACAGTTAACATCCCAACTTTATTTGCTACACAGATGAGTGTAATAGCCAGTGGCCTACTAGATATCTCCTCCTGTTCAGAAAGAAATGGATTTGCACGCAGAGATCTATTAAGCTACAAAAGTCAGAGAGACTGGTGGACTGAATCTACATATCCCACAAACATGGCAGTTCAGAATTCGAAGTCCAAATCACCGTTGTTCCTATATAGGAAAGTCATGTTGGGAGTTTGATAAAACTCAGGATTAAGACCAAATGAGTGAGCTGAAAAGGACTTGATACAGGAATTTGTTTAAGAGAACAGCATTTGTTTATACCCACTCTATTCTTCCTGCTGTCACTTGTTTGGCAAAGGGGTTATTTTTCTGTTTCTCTTACAGTACTGAAATTAAAGTTGTTGTGACCTGTCGGCTGCCAGCAGAGCTAGCAATAGAGTCAAATGGGGAGGAAGTGGAATGAGAGCCTGGGCCAGCTTCGGAGCTATTGGAAGACTCTGATTAGGAAATAGCATCAGAGGCAGAGGCAGAGCTGGGGCCTTCTACCCTCCCTGAGGTGTCTTTGGGGCCTGAGCTGAGTGAGGTGGAGGAACAGATAGACCCATCACTGGACTCATCCATAATTTGACAACCGGTTCACCCTGGGTCAAATTGGCTGTCATGGGAGGTGTGGCTCATCCCCATCCTCCAGTTCCACTGCACATGTGGGACAAGTCTCCCACAATGGCCAACCTGACCCTAGGTGAAGCAGTTGTTAAATTATCCCTCTGCTATCAAAGTGGATCCTGGGCACTGCCCTTCAATGGAGAAATGGGCAACAGAGCAGCCAGCACGAGGGAAAGAGAAGGAGCAGGGAGAAGAAAGAGGGAAAGCAGCCTTCTCCTTCCCTTGCACCAGCCTTCTGTTGCCTGTTTCTCCATTGCAGTATAGCACAGCACCCAGGATCCACTTTGATGCGGGGGGTGGGGTGTATAATTTAAAAACCAGTTTGCCTGAAGCATTGCAAACCAGCTGAGTCCCACCACTGGGCCCATCCTAGATAAGTGTATGTGCAGAGAGCAAAAGAGGGGAGAACAAAGGAAAACAATAAGCCAGCTCTCAGGGAAAAGTGGATGTGGATGCTAGCCAGCCCCTCCCTGGCTGAGAAATAAATAGTAGGGATGTGGAAGTTGTCATAGATAACCATTTGCTTTTAGGATACAGCAAGCAATTCAGATTTCTTGGCCAGTTCTGTTGGACTAACTACGTTTGATTTTTGTTTATCCATGTGAATAAAAGACTGTTCCTCCCCTATTTGAAAAGGGAGTTGTTTTACTCATGAGTAAGTGGCTTATTATTATTTACTAAAGTTAGGTCAGAACAAAAGTTTCTGGTTTTGAGTTACAGACTGATTTACTCTGCTTATTTGTTTGTTTATATTTTTAGTATATGTAAAATGTTTAATAAAAATATATTTTGAGTGATAGAGGCCTAGCCTTTTGGCCCACACTTCTTTTCTTTCATGGGATTTCAAAACTATTATCTGAATATTTGGACTGGATAGGCAGAATCATTCCTGTCAAACTGATCCCTGATATCCTGGAACTTCACTATATAGATGATAATATATATGATAATCTACAGTCTGAATTGTGCCTGGAAGCCTATTGATAACCTTTACAGCAACCTCAAGGGTGGTATAATTCTGCAATAGGAGATGTCCCCAGCCAGCCTTTTGGGTGCTGCTTTCTACACCATTCATAACCTCCAAGTTGTCTTCAAAGGCAACTCGATCTAAAGAGTATTGGCAGTGGTGTATTAACCATTAAGCAGACTAAGCTTGTGCTTAGGGCACCAGGCCCAAAGGGGGCACCACAAAAACTTTTATGTAGCCTAAGCTTGGCTTTATTTGTACAGTATGTACAAAGGAGGGGGGCACCAAGATTTGTCAGTGCTTAGGACACCAGTGAGCCTTAATCCACCACTGGTTATTGGAGTAGCCTAGCCTTGTGTTACATTGGTGGGTCACTGTAGATTCCAAGGCTTCCTGATCCAGAAAGGGCTATAAATGTCTTATCAATGAACTTGAGCAAACATTTTCCTGGTCACAGGATACACTTTGTAATCATGTAGGAGCCACAAATCCAGTTTAATCCAAATCATAAACCAGGGGGAATATAATTCCATCAAAAACAATCACCAGGGTCAATATAATAGCACTGGCTACCTAACTGTTTATAAAGAAATCGTAACTCCAACTTGCTATTGTTTAGCATAAGTGGTTCTTCTCATCATGCTGGATTCAAGGCATCAGTTCAATATTTTACAGCACCTCCATCTCACCCTGTGATAACAATGTTCAATTATCATCAGTGTATTAATGACACCTTAGATTAAACCAACAGATGACATTCTTCAATTGGCTTCATATAGTAGCTAAACAACATTGGAGAAAGGAGTGGGACAATGTTATATAATACTGAAGCGTCCAATGCTCTATGGCTATCCATTCAGGTCTGAAAAGAACCACTACAGAACAGTGGTCTTCGACTGCCAATCCTTCCAGGTGGTTCAGAAGTAAGTAATCTCAAGTTCTTTCCTTGTTGAGAGAGAAATTTTCAAAGAGCTGATCTACTTTCTGCTCCAGTCATTGGTTCTGATTTTTGAAGACTTGTCTTTAGTCTAATATTTCTTTCCTGAAAGTCTCGGATGGGTCCTCAGTTTTTGAAAAATGTTCACATAAAATAACTAGAAGAACATTGTGAGTTTCAAAGTGCCAAGCAGCTTCCTAAACTAAAAAAAGGAAAACTCTTGTGTACATTCTCTGGAGTCTTATAAACTTAATACATGAAAGTGAACAAGTATCAAGGCTTCAAATCATACCAACTGAAAGAAAAATTATTACAAAAATAGCTATCACATTACTTTATCAGCAGTGAGAACTAGGAGCAATTATTTATTTTAATTGGTCTCCAAGCATACATTTTCAATGCAAAAGCATCACAGTAATGCATATATGACTTAAGAGTCAAAGACTGATGCATAATCAGGGGAAAAAATCCATCAGAATGTATCTTACAGAAAAATTCATTGATCAAAGAACAAACTAATGTATGTAAGAATGGTGTGGCCATTCTTAGTAAGTTTTTAGAATGATTTTTCTTGTAAACCACACGGTCATTGGGAGCTGAGTGGTAAAGATGTCATCATCATCATAATTGTCGTTGTCATCTACTTGCAACTCTACACACACTCCTTTGGATAAGACACACATGCATATACATCTTTATTTAATTAACTACAGTAGTTCAGACAACATGTATCATACAAGTATTTGCATGTTTAGCAAGTATTTTCATGTTTATTTCGATAAAAAAGCAATAGCCTTTTTATGTACATATTTCGATAGACTTGTACATTTTATTTCAATGGAACAACAAGCAATTGGTGGTAGTTGAACGGCAAAACTTTTTTGCAATCATTTATTGGGTTTATCATGTAACAGCATCATACTGTACTGAGAACAACCCTTTATCTGGATGATTCTACAAGTGAGCATCCATTCTCAGTTACATTCTGAAGAATGGCAAGAGCAGAATATTAGGCACATGATCAAGACTTCCAATTTGGTACGAAGTCTTGATGCAGAGTAATGTTAATGACTATTATTTCTATTAACCAGAGGCAGGATGCTCACGAACACAATAGAAATTTTCTGTTCCCTTCATACTTTACTAAGAACATCTATCAAGATTCTGTGGTAGAGAAAGCTGGACTGATTTTTTTTATTTGATTCAGCAACTTTCTCTATGTGCTTCATCTCATCTTGTTAAAGTGGAATTTTTGAAATCTTTTTAAAGAGTACTGTATATACATTATTAGGTGCATTTTTCCAATCTGTCTCTTCTTTTGTCCTTTTTATGATAGATTTTCACATTTGGTATGTAAGAGATCACCTACCATCATTTTTCTGTTGTAAAATAAATGCAGGGGGAATGCAAATGAGATGGAGATACTTGATAGTTAATTTACAAGAGATTTCACTTTATAGACAACTTTGTTATTTTATATTTGAATACAAATTATTGGTAGATTTTTTTAAGCAAGTGTTTTTATTTCAATCTACACATACACATCAATACATAAACAGTGTGACACCGATACATCATATGTTTTAGTACAAGCAAAATTAATAAAACCAACCATATCTCTTGATACACATATTTGTATTAATCCTTCATTGCTTAATTTTTCAACATTTCAATACTCTCTCCTAGTGCCAGTCACCATATCATTTAAACATACCTAATAATTTCATTATTTAATTTCCTCTCCTATTTTTTATTTTTTAAATAAAAGTTCTCATTTGGCAAGCAGTGTGGTTCCAGGTTTTACATCTTAACACAAACATGACCATAGTTTACTTATTCAGTTTTATATCACATTATTCCTTATTAATATTAAATTCATTAAGCTTATTTTATCCAATCTTAGTTCATATTATGACTTATTTCATTTTTCTTAGGATATTCTCATATCTTATTTTACAATATTATCCAACATTCTTGTCTCATTTCTATATTCATGTTCCATATTGTCTTTATCCATCACATTTGCAATTTTATCAATCCTTTATTAATTCTCAAAATTGTCCCCTTTGGTTGTTAATTTGAGCTTACCACCCCATTCTATTTTAATAACAATATTTTCCTATTTACTACATATCAAATATACAATTATTTTATAACAGATTCCGCATAGTATTTTCTCAATTACCTTATAATTCATCTATACATTGCAAAAGTATTAATCTATTCAATTAGTTATAGCAACTGATATTAATCTTTCCATAATAATTGTCATATTTTTATACATCACAGATCATCAATTAATATATAATATTATTATTATAAATTCCCATTTCCATATTTATTTCATTACATTCCATATCTAATGTAGCGATAATTCTTTAATAAAAGAGAAAGAAGAAAAGAGAAAAAGAAAAAACTATATCAGTTACAAACTTATCTATTTTCAATACTTATTCTTATATATCACAACACTTCACAATAAATCTGAAAGAAATTATATCATTTTTTATGTTAAAAAACCCAACCTGGTTAGGTAATTACTTGATTGCAAGAAGCAATCAAGAAATAGGCTTTTATAAAAAGGAGAGTTTATTCATCAGCCGAAAGATTGTTTAGTTGAGAAACTTTGCCATAGCACCCATAGGAAAATAATGAGAGAAAATCTGGGCTTAATATTTAAGAAATTCTGCTGTTGCAGGCATGACTCTGGCATTATTCATATAAAGCAAATGTTGATGCTTCCATAGAATCTATTTTTATACTTTCAGACTGACTAAACTGGTGCATTTGTAAATACAGCATCATCCTTTTACTGAGACCAAGCACATCCAAGGGTACATATATTCAGGCTGTGGTTGGCATTATTAGCAACATGGCTTTATCTAACGCAAATGATAGTATAGTTTCCAGAGATGCTTTATTCAGGCTTGCTCAGAATCACAGTTGAGGGTTGATAATGCCAAATAGAATTTCAGCACAAATTAACATGCAAGCCTTAAATAATACTGCTAGACCAATCTTAGACCTGGTGTTTGAATAGGTTACTGTGAAATGTCAGAACAATTGTTTTCTTGAACCTTTCAATATGAGCAAATGCTATCCCATTCATAATACCATTTAGCCTCTTGCATTATATGTTTTTGCAGTGTATATTAAACAAACATTAAAATGAATGAAGGTAATAGTGCACACATCCCCCTTTTTTCCCTTTGGACCATTTATTATTTCAAATACCAAAATTTGATACTATACATGTTCATATAAAACTAATTTTTTGAAAAATAAACGGAATGAGGTTATTATCATAGTTGTACCCATTCATCTTTGAAAAAAGTTGTACAGAATACTACTTTCTCAGGTACAAGCTCTGATCTGATACAAAATAAGTCAGGGGTGCTTTACTGACTACAAAGTGCAATATACTGTATCTACCTAGAAGGGGGAGAGAGAAAGGGAAAGTGATGCAGGGAGGGTTGCGACTGCCTACTTAGCGGGGTGAGTGATTGGATGGACCTCAAAAAATGGTAATCAGGCATCAATAATGTAACTGACCAGTTTCCTCAAGGCTGCCACCTTGATGGTAGAAGGAAGATATTAACCTTCCAATACCCATTTTATTTTTCCAGGATGTTGGGGGGGGGGGGTAAAGCTTTTGAAAAAGAAAAAAGTTAAAAGAGAATACAATTGTATGTGCAGAAAGAGCTGCACAGCCTCTCATTACAAGCTAGTGAGATAACAATTGTTTTCGATACTATAGAATTTTGGCAATCATATTCTACAAAGTTATCATGGTAACATGAATGTTTTTTTTTTTTTTTTGAAATCAATTTTATTGATTTTCTACAAACAAACAAGACAAACAAAACATTAAAACATCAACTCTCTTATGTACATACAGTGTGTCGGTTGGTTCATCAGTTTTGTGCATTCATTTCGTAGTCTCATTTACAGTTATGTTACATAACAACTCATATTGTCAATCCAAACTTATATAACCTAATATCGCTATTAATAAATCATTTGACTATACTTTTAATCATTCATATTTTATGAGAGAACAAAACTTTAAACAGTTTATTCTATAACAAATCATATAATCATACCAGATCTATCCTAAAAACACTTTATAGATATAATGTCAAATAACATAGGCAAAAGAAAAAATAAAAGTATTCCTTGCTATCTAACTTTCTAAATATTCTATTATCGTATTTTGTCATCTAGCCACTGATAAAAAAGATCCCAAATTTCATAAAATTGTTTATCCTCTTGCTCTCTAATTTCAAATGTCAATCTACTCATCTCAGCACATTCCAATATTTTCTTAATAATTTCTTCCTGTGATGGTATTTTCTCATTCTTCCAGTTTTTAGCAAATACAATCCTCTAGCCGCTGTTAACACATTTACAATCAGGTATTTCAAATCTTTACTATATGTATCTGGTAAGATTCCCAATAAAAAGAACTCCGGTTTCAAATCTACACGTTTTTTGTCATTTTTTCCAACCATATGCGAATTTTAGTCCAATATTTTTAGCGTCCTCACAAGTCCACCACATATGGTAATATGAGCCAGGTATCTGATGACATTTCCAGCATTTTTCAGATTTGTTCTTGAACATTCTTGCTATTCTTGTCGGGGAAAGTGCCACCTGTAAAACATCTTATACAAATTTTCCTTATATGCTGTTGACATTGTCATTTTATAATTTTGAGACCACAATTTTGCCATTTCTCTAAATCAATCCCATATCCAAAATTCTTCCCCAAACAATCATAGTTTCTTTAACTTGTTCTTCTTCTAATTTAATTCCCAATAAATAACCATATAATTTTTAATCACCTTCTCATCAGTACCCATCCAAAATCTTATCTAGATCAGTCTGTTTATCATAGAATCCCTCTGTTTTAGAATCTTCATCATACCTTGAATGTATTTGCGCATATGAAAACCAATTCATCTTTATACCTTGTTCCTCTAAACTTTGTATTGATTTAAGTTCACCCTTTTCATCCAATAGTTCCCCATATCTAACTGTTTGTTCCTTCTTATAAATTATAGGATAGGAAAATGCTTCAATAGTCGATAACCAAACTGGAATTTTCAAATAACATTGTCTTTTTATCTTCTCTCAGTTTAACCACAAAGACTCCCGTATATAATGTCTTCTAAAATAACCCTGTGTTTTAGTTCCCTTATACCATAAAAAAGCATGCCAACCCAACAGCAAGTCATGACCTTCTAATGTCAACAATCTAGTCTTTCTTAATGTTATCCATTCCTTAACCCACATCAAACTTGCAGCTTGATAGTACAATTCCCAATTGGGCAGACCAAAACCTCCTCTAATTCTAGCATCTTGCAAAAGCTTTAGCTTTATTCTCGCTTT
This sequence comes from Notechis scutatus, assembly GCF_049901735.1. Classification (NCBI taxonomy): domain Eukaryota; kingdom Metazoa; phylum Chordata; class Lepidosauria; order Squamata; family Elapidae; genus Notechis; species Notechis scutatus. Next base: position 42,228,600 of record NC_142025.1, on the reverse strand, counting down.
CTTACCTTGCCATATATACTTCAACATAATTTTATTTAAATCATCAAAATAGTCTTTTCTGAGCCTAATTGGTATTGTTTGAAAGAGAAATAGGATTCTAGGTAAAATATTCATCTTAATTGTTGAAATTCTCCCTATTAATGACAATTGCAAGTTTTCCCATTTCTTCAAGTCTATAGCTATCTGTTGTTTAAGTTTAATATAATTATTCTCTTTTAATGTGCTACATCTTGCTGTCAAATGTATCCCCAGATACTTAACCTTATTCATAACTTGGATTTTCAGCAGGTCTGCCAGTTCTTCTCTTTGTCTCAGTAGCATGTTCTTTGTCAAAATCTTTGTTTTGTCTTTATTTATTTTCAAACCAGCCACCTCACCATATATCTCTATCTTTTCCAATAACTTTGGAGCTGTTTCTAACGGATCTTCCAAAATAAAGACTAAGTCGTCAGCAAAAGCTTGCAGTTTAAATTCTTCCTTTTTAATTTTCATTCCTTTTATGCTTTTATCATCTCTAATATTTCTATTCAACACTTCCAAAGTCAATACAAATAGCAAAGGAGATAGGGGACATCCTTGTCTTGTGCCTTTTCTTATATTAATAAAATCTGTAAGTTCTCCCTCCATCATTACCTTTGCTGTCTGTTTATTGTATATGGCTTCTATTGCTTGGACAAATTTTCTGGCAAAACCCATCTGTTCCAATAGTAATAACATAAATCTCCAGTTCACGTTGTCAAATGCCTTTTGAGCATCTAGAAATATCAAAGCCATTTGCTTTTCAGGATGTGCCTCATAATATTCCAAAGTATCCAAGATTACTCTCATATTATCTCTAATTTGTCTCTTTGGCAGAAATCCATTTTGATCTGGGTGGATGATTTAAGTATTTTTTAAGTCTTTCTGCTAAAATTGAAGCAAAAATTTTATAGTCTGCATTTAATAGAGAAATAGGTCTATAGTTCTTAATTTGCAGTGAATCAGCCTCTTCTTTTGGAATAAGTGTAATATAAGCCTCTGACCATGTTTTAGGTATCATCTTCTTTGACATAGCTTCATTCATAACTTCAAGCAATGGAATGCTCAATGATTCTTGAAATGTTTTATAGAATTCTGCCGGAAGCCCATCTGGACCCGGTGCTTTCCCATTATTTTGTTTCTTAAGTGCTTCAGTTAATTCCATCATTGTTATGTTGCTTTCTAGCATTTCTTCGATCTCTTTAGGCATCTTCGGTAGGTTAGCATTCTGTAAATACTGTTTAACTTTTTCTTCATCAATATTCTCTTGTTTATATAGTTGCCCATAAAAATCTCGAACAATTTCCTTTTTCTCCTTGTTACCATAACAAACTTGGCCTTGATCACCTATTAACTTCAATATTTTTCTTGATTCTTTCTCTTTTCTCAATTTATATGCTAGCCATCTACCTGGTTTGTTTGCGTCTTCAAAATAATTCTGTTTAGCATTTCTAATTTTCTGCGCCAATTCTTCTTTCTCTATTAATTCCATTTTATGTTTAGTTATATCCAACTTCAATTTAATTTCCTTTTTCTGTGGCATTTTCTGTAATTCTTTTCAAGTCTTTTATATTCATCTTCCAAGATTTTAGTGGCTTGCCTTTTCCTAATGTTCTTTCTTCTTATATAATCTATTATCAAACCTCTAACATATGCCTTTATTGTATCCCAAACATTCTGCAATGAAGTATCTTCTTTTTTATTTTCCCTAAAGAAAAAAACCAATTCTTTCTCCATCCACTGTGTAAAATCTTTTTCCTTTAAAATAGTATTGTTTAACGTCCATCTCGATCTTTTTTTTGTCCCTTCCATTTAATTGTCATTGGGCTATGATCTGCCCAAGTACTTGTTTCAATATTTGTTTCTTGAATATTAGATATTAATTCTGATGAGATCCAAATCATATCCAATCTGGACCATGATAAATGTCTATTTGAATAAAAAGTAAATTGTTTAGCTTTAACATTTCTTTCTCTCCAAATATCTTTTAAGGTTAATTCATCTGTCATTTTAAAAAAAGATTTAGGGAGAGTCTTTCTATTTTGCTTTGTTGTTGTTGCTATATAATCCAGTTTATTGTCCACAATTCCATTAAAGTCTCCCATCATAATTATATTAACATAGTCCAGTCCAGTTATTTTCATGTGTAATTTTTTATAAAATTCTTCTTGTTTATCATTTGGAGCATAAATTGCAATCAAGAGTATTTTTATATTATTGTCCATTATTTCCACCATTAATACTCTTCCGTCTTCATCCGTATAGATCAATTTTGCTGGGATGACCTCTTTAATGTATAGAACCACTCCTCTTTTCTTACATTGAGTCAAAGAAGTAAATATTTTGCCTAATTTTGGTTGTACTAACAATTGTTCATGTTGCTTTTTAATATGTACTTCTTGTAAACAAATTATATAAAATTTTAATTTCTCTAATTTATGAAAAGTTTTCCTTCTTTTAACAGCTGAATTAAGTCCATTTATATTCATTGTAATCAATTTTTTTTCTTCCATGATTATGCTTTATATTTAGGTCTAACAGCTCTCGTGGATCTCACTTCACGCTGTTCTTTCCTATCCACCTGTCCACCTACTGCACCTTCCTCTTCTTCAATCTCCAATTGTTCCTCTTGAAACTCAATTAATGAGACCTCTTTCTCTGCCTCTGCTTCTCTCCTTCCAAAAAATTCTGCGTAGAAAAGTTTTGCTTTCTCAATTGAATCAATTCTATGTCTCTGTTCTTGCCACGTAAACATTAATCCTTCTGGAATCAGCCATCTATAATTCACTTCTTTATCCAATAACATTTTGGTCAGGAATCGATATTCTCTTCTCATCTCTCTCACTCTTCTGGGTATTTGTTTTAAAACCACAATCTCTTTGCCTTTGTATTTCAATACTTGTAGTATTTGTGTTTTGATGGATTTTTTGGTAAATCTAATATGAACTTCCCTTGGTAGTTTATTTCTCATCGCATATCTTGTAAAGACTCGATATACCTCATCTATTCCATCCATCATCTTTTCCTCTGTAATTTCCAACGCATCCGCCAAAATTTCTATCATTATCGCAGCCAAGTTTTCTCCTTTTTCTTCTTCTATATTTTGAAATCTGAGATAAAATTCTGATCTCTCCATCTCCCACCTCAACATCCCACTTTTATCTTGTTCAACCACTGTTAATCTGCTATCAATATTTCCAATCTTCTCCTCTCTTTGTGCACCTTCTTCCTCAATTTTTTGGAATCTCTCATCATACTTCGTCATCATTTGTTGAATATTTTCAATTTTTTCATCAGTCTTCCCTGTTCTTTCTTCAATATTCTCTATTCTTTGTTCAATGGCGTCTGATTTTATCTTGAGATCTTGGATTCCTTGCATAATCATCTGTAAAGTCACTTTTTCTTGTTCTTTATCTTGCTTCAACGTTGTCTGAATCAGGCGTTGTCCAGCTGGTGGGGAGGCAGAGGTAGAAGTAGAAACGCCAGAAGATATGGGTTTTCTGCTCATTTTGATGCTTCAAGACCTTCAAATTCTTTTTAGCTTTTAATCCACCTGGTAGAATAGCCAATTATAATCCAAAATGGAAAAATCCAATAATAAAAAGCCCAATAACAAAAAAAAAAAAAAAGGAGAAAAAGAAGAAGAAAATCTTCAGGTTCTTCTAGATCCTAATCCAATTATGAAGTAGTCCAAAGTAAAAAATGAAAAATAGAAGGAAGCAAAAAAAAAAAAAACCAACCCCCCCCCACAAAATAATAATCTTCAATCCAATTGGGAAGTCTCAATAATAAAAAAGAAAAGGCAGAGTGGTCCAAAAATATAAATGAAAAAAGCAGAAAGAATCCCAGCAAAAAAAAAAAAAAAAAGGAGAAGAAAAGAAAAATAAAGAAAAAAAATTCTGAGGCTTTCCCTTTAAAATAAAAAGCAAAAATAAGATTACTAAAATTAAAGTTTACAGAGAGGCTGGTGAGTAAGGGTACACGACTGAAAAAAGATAACGAAAAACAAAACAAAACACTGCACTCTATTTATTTGTCCAAGGCTCTTATTATGACTCTCTTCTCAACAAGCTTCAAGGCCAAGCCTCAAGTGTTGAAATATTGATAAGAGTCCAGGAGAACACCTGTAATAATATTTTGCTACGCTCTCCCTCTCTCTTATCAAATTGTAATGTCCTTGAGAAGTAGTCTTTTCATAGTTCTTTTCCAATTCAAATGAAATATTTTCAAGCCATGACACAATAACACCTTAAACATGAATGTTTAAGGTGTTATTATAGTTTGCCAGGAGAAAAATATTGCTGCTTTGAATATGGGAAAATTGTGTGTCTTCACAAACAATAGCCTCAAAGGAATCTTGCCAGAAGGTTTTGTGAAATGACTTTTCATTTCAAAGAGGTACTTATTGGAACTTAGAGAACATACATGTCAATATTACAAAATGGAATTCTAAGGAAAACAGGAGGTTTTTTCCCCCCAGAATACTCTGTGAGAATTTTTTTAAATTAATCAGCCAGTCCTAAGTAAGGGAAGAAGGAGTTCAGCCATTTTTATTCTTCAGCACCCCGTGCTAGCACCATTATACCTGTGGGACACACAGACAATAATTATGAGAAAATATGGATGAAATTAACCTGTAATAACATTGCCTTTCTCTTAGGCATTGCAAATTATTTTGCTACTAAACTAATCAGCTCGATAATTGTTGTTGGTTATGAGACTCAGAGGAAAACCTTGATTATACTGAGAAAAGAATGTATGTGTATGTTTTGTTATAACATGACAGCTCATGCAGATCAACTTCCTCATTTATAAGGAATTTAAAATCTATTATTATTTATAAATAGTATTTTTAATTGTATCTATTACTACTGTATTGTTTCAAATATTAAGCAAATTATTCATAATAATTTTATCAGGAAATACTACTATGTTATTTTAAGTGTATTTCAATACATTGCTGGTAACTTCTAATTTGTGGGAATCAGGCAGAAGGATGCTAGCTTGTAAGATAGATTCCAGACAGAGATCCTAGTTTGCATAGAATAGCAGGAGCATGCTTGAGGCAAATGCTAGTTTGATTTTATGTACTGACCTAGCATCCAAAGTGAGTTTAACTCCAGTACTTTCCTTAAGAACTATTGCAAGTGGCATGGGTACATGATGTAAATTGCTGTCTACCCTATATCATCTTTTGTATTAAAAAGCCTTAAGTAAAAAAAAAGTTGATTGACCAAAGCTATGATGAATATCAAGGACCAATATCTGAATTTCTATAAGGTGATAATAATGCTACTTGGAAGATTGCAATTAGAAGGATAAATAGACCTGAATTAGAGAGTAAAATAATTAAAAGTAGACAATTTCATAACTGAAATTAAGAAAGGGAAAGGATGCAGAGATCTAAATGAAGATGGCCTGGTCCTATGGAGTGGAACTAACGAAGTTTAATTATGTATGAAAGAACTAAATTATGGATCAGAAAGCATGAATCTAAGTTGTGGGTATATATGAAAGTAGGAATCTGTGAATGAATGATAGGTTTATTTTACACACCAGAGGTGGTATTCAGCAGGCTCTGACCAGTTCTGGAGAACTGGTAGTGGAAATTTTGAGTAGTCCAGAGAACCGGCAAATACCACCTCTGACTGGAGATTTTACAGGATCCTTCCCCTGCCATGCCCACCAAGCCATGCCCACAGAGCCGGTAGTAAAAATTTTTGAATCCCACTACTGTTACACACTCCTGAATTATGATAATGGAAGAACCAGATATAGTTTGGGGAGAAATTGTGCAACATTCTAAATAAATGTTATCCAGGGGGAAAATTACTCTGTTTGACAACATGGTTTAATAGGTGAAAACAGAACAAGAGAATATAGAAAAAGTGACTAGGCCATTTTGAAAGCCTAGTATGAATAAGAAAGCGTTTCCATTTGGAAAGCTAAGTATGAATAAGAATGGTAACTATTTGCTAAATATCTATTACAATAGTTGCACATATATAGAAATCTCAAGAAATTATTCCAACATTTTTGTGAAGCTTATGCATTTTCAGGAATTAATTTTTCTGCAAGCATTTCTAATTCATTTCCATATAGTATAGATTCAGCATGGGTATTAGTTGTGCTTTATTTCTCCTGATTTCTGTAGAACTATTATAGAGTACTCTATAAAGCCTTAGTAAAACCACACCTAGAGTACTGCATCCAGTTTTGGTCACCACATTATAAAAAAGATGTTGAGACTCTAGAAAAAGTACAGAGAAGAGCAACCAAGATGATTAGGGGACTGGAGGCTAAAACATACAACAAAGCTTGCCCTCGGAAGTTGTGGGAGCATCATTACTTGAGACTTTCAAGAAAAGATTGGACTGCCATTTGTCAGAAATGGTGTAGAGTCTCCCGCTTAGGTGGGGGGCTGGACTAGACGTCCTACAAGGTCCCTTCCAACTCTGATTATCTGTTATCTGAGTAATACCCTATTTACATTTATTCAATAAATGTAGTCTATAGAATTGGACAGGAACATGTTGTCTTAATCCAATCTTGCAAAGTAATTGCCCTTTTATCCATTTCTAATAGATAACAATATAAGCACTTACTTGAATTATAACAGGGTTTTCTTGAAAATGTATCTGGTTCCATTATTAAACTGGTTGGATTGTCAATATTTTTTCTTAGAATCTTGCTGAAACTTCCTCTTTTGTGACTAAAATTTAAATCTAATACTGCTCTTGGCCATCAAAAAGAAAGTTTCTGCTCTCTTGTGTGGTACAAATCTTCAGAAATAATAAGAGAATTATAGTATAATTTCTCAGTCTTTTCATTTTCAGGTGGAACATCCTAGATGCATTATCCTTATTGATAGGATTTATTTCCTGTGATATACAGGAGTTCACTGCTATCTTTTTAGGTTTCTTTGATTCTTTGATATTATAGGGAAACAAATAATTTCAATAGCACCTACTTCTAAGGATACATCTAGGGGTAAAGCTATAAGCATTTTTCATTAATATAATAGAAAATGTAAATACTTATTTCAATATAAGGAAGATAGCAGGACAATTTCTGAATTTATTACAATTAATTTGGAAGTGGAGAGGTAAGTTCCTACTTATCTATCAACATTGCTCCAAGTTGTATCATGCATTGAGCCTAAACCCTTTCTGATTACCCATAATATCCCCAACTATAGATTGAGTGTATTGTGGGAGATGAACAGCTTAAACGTAACACTTTATCCATAACTCTAGAAATAAATAGAAAGTCTGGGCTCTGTTCAAATGTATGAAATAATTCTTGCCTCTTACTCTATTGCCTTTCTAACTGAAGTTTTTGTCCCCACCAAAATCTTTAAATGTAGCCTCCATGCCACAAAAATTGACCTTCTCTTATATTAATTCATGCAGAAATGTGCATGAAATATATCTGAAACTGTAATAGGGGACTACTCCAACATATAATAAAATAGCTTATAGATAAAAGCTGTTCTTACTGGGTTTTTTTACTATACGAAGGCAAGAAGGCAGGCAGAGAAAAGAGACTGGCAAGTTGGAAGAGCAAATGAATATAAATCAACCCATTTATATTCAGAATGCAAGCATTCATGTCAGGGTCCAATTAAAATCAAAGCTCAAATGTTAATAAAAAATGCCTACAAGTCTTTTAACAATCTCATATACTATCAAATTGGTAAAGGAAATAAATGTCTAAAAGAAGATTAATACAGTTTTCCCACTTTAAATTCACAAATCACCAAAGTTTGTCAGTGATGAGCAACTTGAGGGGAAGACTGTTCATCAAAGTAGGCAGCAAATCTCAGGCATCTAGGGCAGGATACCTATTTAAAATCCCAGGCATCTAGGGCAGAATACCTATTTAAAGAAATAAAAACAGAAGAAAACTAGATACAGAACACATACTTTCTTGTTAAAAGAAGTAGAAATAAACTTCTACATCAGGTGAGAAAGCACACGGAGCTTGCTTTACCTGGCTTGACATAGGAATTTAAATCTGAATAATTAGTCTTAACAGCTTGGCTGCAGGAGTACCCAAAAAGCCCCCTTTTTAGTACAGTAGGTCTTTCTGCTATTTTGCCCTTCAGAAAAACAACTGCTAATAATTCCTGCAGATTGGTCTTCCAGGATGTATATACATAAAAGATCTGGGAAGGGGCCAAAAACAAGCAAAAAAATAAAAAAAAATCCAAGCCAAGAACTTTACATTTAATTATATTTGATATGGCTAATATTTTATTCTCTAGTGTTGAATTTAATATTTTCCCATTCTGTTATATTTAATCTTATGATCTAATAAGACCTTTTGGAGTCTCCAGGGAGACTGAATGAACTGCCAGGACCTCAATCAATAAGCATTCCCAAAGGGGAGGACAATATTTTCATATTAGGAGAGTCTAGAAGCTGAAACGCTTCTAGACTCTCCTAATTTCCAGGGGTGGGCTTCAAAAATTTTATTATGGGGTGCTAAAGCATGGCGGCGGGGGGTTGCCCTTCCTGGGCTCTGGAAGCTTTCCTCAAGCCTCCGGGAGAGTGGAAATGGCCTCCCCGGGCTCCAGAGGCTCTCCGGAAGCTGGAAACGGGCCCATTTCCGGCCTTCACGAACTTCCAGGAGGCCTGTTTTTTGCCCTCCCCAAGCCTCTGTGCGTGCCCTGCATTACCTGCATCCAAAATGGGCCTCACTAACTTTGGATAAGTGGTAAGGAAGAAAAAATATGATTATTAATGATTATAAGAAAAGTGAAATGTATTAAAATATATACATTTTGGATAAGTAGAAAAGAAAAAAATATGACTATTAAGGACTAAAAGAAAAGTCAAGATGAAATGAGATATACCCTGTTTCTCCAACAATACGGCTTCCCCCAATAGGAAGTCCCAGCATGTTTTATAGGCATGAAATGAAATTAAGCCCCTCCCCCCAAATTAAGGCCTATATTAAAACATGCGAAATGGGGGGGAATGGTGGGGGGGCTTGCCGTTAGGAAGTACTTTTGTTGCACACCCGGATATGGTGCTGCCTCGTTGACCCCGATACGAAGTGCCCCACCAACGCCGAGGTCAACATCCAAGCCGTCGCCACCCGCCCACCCAAAGATGCAAGGGGGGGAATTAAGTCACCCCCGAAAAGATAGCCTAGCCATTTTTTCGGGGCTCAAAAAAAAATAAGACCCAGCCTTATTATATGAGAAACACGGTGTATTAGGAAGTTGTTTTAGCAATTTAAGAGGGGGATACCTTAAAATATATATGTCTTAAAATATACAGTTGATTACTTAATGTTAATATGCTTAAAGTTGGAGAATGAATTATTAAATTAGATAGATTGAGGGGATATTCCATGTGGATCCTAAATATATTGGTTTTGCTTTATTCTTGCTTTTCTTTAGATTGTTTATTATTATATAATAGGTTTAGGGAAAATTAAGGACAAGAATGATGTGTAATGTAAAATAAAATAGGTGGTAAGCTAAAGATGGAAATAATAGGGGATAAAGAACTGGGAATTTATATTTGGATGAATTGATATTGATATTGAATTAATGAATTGAAATATAAAATTTAAAGATAAGAGAAATGGATAATGGTATGAGGTGACATTATATAAGATTGGTGGAAGTGAAAGTATGATTATATAAAAGTGCTATAACCTGGAATCACGTTGCTCACATAAAGAGATGTGTAAAAAATAAAAAACTTTTTGGAAAAAAACAAAAAAAATAAAATTGGCCTCATGGAGACTCCTGGGATGGGTGGGGGTGGAGGGGCCAGCCGGAGTGGGATTTGGGGGTTCTCTGAACTGCACAGCTAAGGACTCTCCTGAACCCCTGCAAATCCCCAGCAGCCCATCCCTACCTAATTCAACACATTTCTATTATTCTGCATTTTGACTTCTACAGACTTTTCTTCATCCTTTCTAAATATGCAAAACTTACTATTTCATGATTCCATCTAACTTTTTTTTTTAGTTTTCAGTGATGCCTTGGAGCATGAATATTTCCTAATGGAATATTATGACAAAAATAATAAATGACCATCTCCTACCCTGCCCTGGAAGAGAGAAGCACATATACACATTGCTTGTAGATCTATTATGATTGGGAAACTAAAATAAAATATTTCATTATTTATGTTCTCAAAATGTCCATTTTGAACATAGAAGATCTGTTAAAATACTATAGTTTTAAAAGAACACAGCTATTGCCAAATTTCCACTTCATCAGAAATGGAAAATATAATTCAGATTGAGATAAGCAACCTCATTTTTCTCAGATGTGTTATAGTTGCACTGATGGTTCCTGATTAGTTTTATTAATTGCCTGCCTCTTTTTAAGCAACCCTCTCTTTGTGAAGGAATTATATCTTTGTTGTCCATTCATAAATAAAGATTTAAATGTCTAATAATACAAACTAAGATGATTTAATTGTTTACCCAATGAATGTAACATTAAGACTAGTCATTTCCCTACCAGATGGGGTCTGTCCATATTTATTTATTTATTTATTTGATTTGCCAATTGTTTACAAGATAATAAGTATAAGTGTATACATAGTTGTGAATACATGAAATGGGTACATATAAGAAAAATAAAAGAAGAATAAGAGAAACAATAGGACAGGGACAGTAGGCACGTTGGTGCGCTTATGCACGCCCCCTACGCGCTTATGCACGCCCCCTACTATTTATCTGAATGAACAAATTTACTTATCACCAACCAGAGACAACATGAATTTCTATTTCTGCTTATTATCAGAGTGCAGTGGGAGATGTTATTACATAACTGTATACTCTTGGTAGTTCCAATAAAGGAGGCTAAATAAAACCATTAGCAGAAGAGAGGTATGGGAACAGGAAAGGAGAGGGACAGGGACACTGGGAAATGTCACTTAGGATATATTTGGCCTGAACACCCAAAATTTACCATATATGATATACTGTACGCTTTCAAATCTTCACATTTATCTATCCTATACTTATACACATTTCAAACATTTAAATATTTAAAATAGTCAATCAATTGCATCCCAGCCTCTTTTTTAAAATCTCCAGAGTCCCCCAAGATCATGCAGTTAAATCACAAGCAGATTGGCAGTTTTCAGAAGAATAATTTTTGTTTTGAAAAATCCTAAATATGAGTATAATATTTTCTATCAAAAAAGAAAGAAAGAAGAAAAGAAAGAAAAAAAGAAAAAAAGAAGGAGGACTGAAAGTTTTGCTCTCTCATCACTACCATGTCCCTTGGAATCCCTGGCCAAAGAAACATTGCCTTTGGTTTGAGGGTTTTCTGGCTGATAATTTATAAAATATAGCCCAGATGGTAAAAAGAAGGACAATCCACTATAGCTTTTTTTAAAAATCATGTATTTTGAAAAATGCAAGGATTCTCATTTAACCTTACTTTGCCATTTATATGGCTTGGGAAATCTGGGAGTTAAACAGAGGTGGTATTCAGCAAGTTCTGACCAGTTCTGGAGAACCAGTAGCGGAAATTTTGAGTAGTTCGGAGAACTGGCAAATACCACCTCTGACTGGAAATTTTACAGTGTCCTTCCCTTGCCACGCCTATAGAACCTGTAGTAAAAAACATTGAATCCCACCACTGGAGTTAAATATGCTCTTAAATTTTCCAAGTTTGAAAAACATGGGTTTTAACCATGCCATGATAAATTGTCACTGTCATGATAAATTGTAAATTTGTCATAGACAGATATATGCATATTGAAAATGAAAACATCTCTGAAATTTCTTTATGAACACAATTTAGTGTCACAAGAAATCTATACAATTAGACTGCTGTTTTCATGTTTTATTACTCCAAAGGTAAGTTCATTAAAAATAAATAAACTGATACATATATTCAGCCTCTGGGCCTTTCTGAATTTGTATTGAAGTACCACAATAATTTCTTTGTTTCACTCTATCCTCATGATGATATCTTCTTTTCATCTAAAACACTGAAGCAGCTTAAAGTCATCCTTAGTTGAGTTGTCCTGTTAAAGCAGAATTGGACAAATTAGTTCATCTGTTTCAGAGAAACCAAATAAAGATTCTAATCCTTTCTTATCTTCTCTGTCCCTTTGTTAGAAGCCAGAGTGATATCATGCACCTTACTGTCGTTGCACAATTGACATGAATTGACATGTTGCTTATGAAATGAAATCAAACATACATCACCATTACCTTCCCACTGCTATGGCTTTCTCTCTGAAGACCAATGTGTCCCTTTGAGCATATAGGGTTTTCATTTCCAGGCATAGCACAAGAGCTTTAAGCAAGGAATTATGAACAATCATTTCAGGATGAAGATTCCCATCCTTGGATCCAAAGGAATTTAGAATTGCAAGGAAGCCAGCTACAATCTCCAAAGCAGTTCTGCATGGAGAAAGACAACAGAAGACAAAGTTTATACTGTATATAAAAGTTTACAAGTGCTTCTTGTTCCAGGAAAAAAAGCTTGCAAGGGTTTATATAGACCCTGCAGAGAGTGCTTCCATGAACAGTCAAGCATGCTTTAATTGATCAGTCTTTTCACATTATCAAGAGCATTTCATTAAGTCTTGCATGCTCTATAAGCAGGTGTTTCTGAGTCTTGGGATTATCCTAGTCATAATTACATGTCATGCAGCAGAAGTACAGGCATAATGTTGGCAATTGGATTGGGAAGAGCACAATGAATGAGGAAGATTCATTGGCATTATTTACTATCACTTCTCTGCTACAAAATCATTATGAACAATAATTACTTACTCTTTCTAGGCCAATTTTTTAAAAACGAAAGGCTGATATTGGGGGAGGGGAAATGCCACCATTTCAGATCCAATGACTTAACTACAGCTGTTCTAAGCTATCAGATACAAACTGCAGTCCTAAAAGTTTCTGAGAATTTACTTCAATATAAATAAACTGACACAACTGACAGCCTTTGATAAGCTGTCAGGTGAGCTTGTCCAAGACTCCATGCTTAAGTGCCCTGATTTTAAAATGTATGTGCCATATCTGCAAAGAGAGGTCTTTCTAAAGCCAGGATAGAATTGAATTGAGAGAATAAGGTTTTTTATTTATTTTATTTATTTATTTATTTGATTTGTCAATCGCTTACAAGATAATAGGTATAAGTATGAAATGGGTACATATAAGAAAAATAAAAGAAACAATAGGACAGGGACGGTAGGCACGTTGGTGCACTTATGCATGCACCCTACAGATCTCTTAGGAAAGGAGTGAGGTCAATAGTAGACAGTCTAAGGTTAAAGTTTTGGGGGTTTGGGGAAGAAACCATAGAGTAAGGTAGAGTATTCCAGGCATTGACCACTCTATTGCTGAAGTCGTATTTCCTGCAATCAAGTTTGGTGTGATTAACCTTGAGTTTGTATCTATTGTGTGCTCTTGTGTTGTTATGGTTGAAGCTGAAGTATTCATTGACAGCTAGGACATTGCAATGTATAATTTTATATACCATACTTAGATCAGACCAAAGACGGCATAATTCAAGGTTTTCTAGGTCTAGAATTTCAAGTCTGGTGGCATAAGATATTCTACAACGAGTAGAGGAGTGGAGAACTCTTTTTGTGAAATATCTCTGGACTTTCTCAACTGTGCTAATATCAGATACGTAGTTAGTAGTGTGATATTACCAGAGAAAAAGCTATGTAGGATTAGGTTAACAACTCTTAATGCCTTTTTGGCTATGTAGTTACAGTGGGCTCTAGCACTTAGATCATTAGAGATTAGTATTCCAAGGTCCTTTACAGAGCTTGGGTCATCAACAAGGTCTTGACTATTCAGCTTGTATTTTATTTTCTGATATTTTTTTTTGCCAATATGTAAGACGGAGCATTTATTTGTTGAGATTTGAAGTTGCCATTTGTTTGACCATTCTGATACATAGTCAAGATCTTTTTGAAGGGTAGCAGTATTGTCTGTGGTATTGAACAGCTTTACATCATCAGCAAAAAGAACGCAGTTGCTCTTGATATGATCACAGTGTTCTCCACAGTGTTCTTGTCTCCTCTTCTGAAAACATTTATTTTTCTGTAAAATTAGTAAACAAAGACTGCAATCAAAGGTAAAGGCCTGCTAGAATGGAACTAGGTTCTGTTATTTCTAAATGCATTTCATCTTAAAATATCTATTTACATGTATGTTGATCCATTCTTACAGCTGCAAACAATGCTACTATATTTTAAGAAGAACAAAATCAGATGGATTAAAGAGTGGCCTTGTCATGAGAGAGAGGCGAACCATCTATCAGGAAGGATATATTCTGCATCTTCCTAAACTGACTATGTTATGAAAAAGATTATTAATTCCTCATCTGTAGTAAGTTTCCACATATAGGAATTGAAGAGACAGCCCAGTCTTTGGTCTTGAGCCAGCTCAAAGTAGATGCCAAATACATCTCATGGACTAAGAAGGACATTTTATGTACATTTCTCAGACAAAATCATGAAGGATCTTGATCTGTTAACAATACTATCCTTCTCTGCTAATCCTGATAGTCCTTCCATAAATAGAAACATTACATTTCCCTGGGAAGAAATTTCACTGAACAGAATGTGAAAATTCTTCAAATCAGAATTTCAAAATGTTTGCTTTCAGTAGATATATTTGAAATTTTTAAAGCATGTCATAGATTTGTTCACAAAATAACATCCTATCCTATCAAGAATTCTCCTATATACTTTTAGTTGAATTTTGTTTTTGTTTTTTAAAGGAAAGCTGGCATCCTTTTAAGGCAAATTTGCCTTTTTGATTCAAACTGGGCATTTCTAAGGGCATCCTTACAAGTGGACAGTGTTGAAAGCCAGAATTTTGTTTCACAACATGCAAGTGTATTCATTTTATAAATTAAAATACAAATCAAAATTAAGAGGACCAAGGGAGGCTCCCATAAGTATAGCATATCAGTTTATTATTTGGGTGTTTCTTCTCTTTTTATTTAAAATCTATGCAATGTGGATATTACTACTTTAATTCTTAGTAGCATTAAAAGCATATTGCAGAGGAAGAAAATAGCAAAGGGGGTTAGTTGGAATCATATAAAAAGAAGATTAAAGACTATTTGGAGAAAGCAAATAAAATCCTCAGCAAGCCAGAAAGATTCAGTAGTTTTAAAATAAAAAGTGTTCCCAAAATAAGTAACAACTTACAAATGGTTTTCTGTTTATCAGATATCCCAAAAAATACTTCTGCTTATTATTTTCTTTCATACTTGAAAACATTAAGACATAAATAGCCTGAAAGAAGGGGAAAAACCTACTTTATGTATAAATAATAAAGATTAGGCTACAGAAAATAGCCTAGTGCTGTCCCTTCCAGTGGTATTCCTCTCCAACTTCCAAGGCTTAAAATAGCCAAATCACCATTTATATTTATTCAATGTTACCCCCCGAGTCTGCCAAATTGAACCAGGAGACTTTGGGAACATAATAATTTTACATATATGATTCCTGCATTCCCCGGGAGGGCCCAAAGTCATTGCAGACTGGTTTGTAGTTCCAAAAAAGGTCACCATCCCTTTTATATTGCTGGATGAAGGGTCCATTAAATTCCTAACTACTAGTTTTTCTTTTCACTACCACATCCTCAGAAGTACTTTATTCTGGTAAAATATAGCAAGGCGTGAAGGATCTGAATTTCAGTATGGAGAGAGAAGAACTGAGAAATTGGCTAGAGGGATAAGAAAAGGTATTTACTAATGAGAAACTGCCCACCCATCAATTTCAGTCCAATTTTCCTATCCAGAATTTTGACCCAGGACAACTAGTAAAGTATGTTATAGCCAATCCATTTAACAGAGTTGAGTGCTTTCTGACAAAAAGGGTTTCGACTGTCCCTCCCCTTTAAAATTTAAAGTCAACATCTTTCTTATCCTTCATTTCCATAGCTTAATAGAAACAGTCTGAGAAAGCTTGTCCATTTTCCAAACACTCCTGCCCTGCCTGGGAAACCACAGACTGGTGTTCATAGGTTCAGCACAAATCCTGCAATGTCTCTGCACCGTCCATCATCCAGTCTGGAGCTGGAATTAAGCTGGAGATAAATTGACGTTACTATAGAAGAGCTCTTAAATATCATAAGTAAGTGTAAAATAAGAGTGGGAATTACTGAGACAGACCATAAGATTCAGAGTAACCCTTTTGTTTTAATAGCTAACAGGGTAAACGTCAAACTGTGCGCTAACATAGCAGCTGACAGGTAACAGCTGATCGTGTCTGACAGCACTCTTTACATAGGGCGCTGTCAGACATGGTAGCCAATCAGCTGTTGTGCTGCCTCCCGCTTGCTTCTTGAACCAGACAGACATCTTAATTCACAACACTCCTCCCCCCTTGGAGTGTACAGGTGTAGTCTTGTAGATACGTAGGCCGTCACTTGTTTCTGGAAGATCTTTGCAGCAGAGACCTCAGAGGTTGTTCGCTGGGAATGATTGTGGTAGGAGTTGAGTTTGTCGGCCCTTGTGGATTTATTCCAGATGATGTAGTCACCCTATCGGGAGTGCAGGCAATTGCTGAAGATGGGATATCACTGTCGAATTGATCAGGGATGCCTGGCACTGGTTGCACTGGTAAGTCCTGCAGTTGTTTCCACATGGCTGAAGTTTGATGCTTTTGGCCTTGGAGTGGCAGCTAATTTGGAGTTGGACTCTTGGGTGTTGCTAGGGTCAGCTGGGTGACTTCTCAGTTGGTCTATGTGCCTACGCCATAGCCTCCCATCACCCAATAACACCTTGTAAGAACGGAATCCAGTTACACCTACCACCTTTCCTAGTATCCATTATGGTGATCCCCCATAAATTCTGGCAAAGACCCCATCGCCCTCCTTGAATGCCCTGAGGGTCATGTTTGGTTCAGGTGTATGGTCAGGGCAGTGATGGGATTCAAAAAAATTTACTACCGGTTCTGTGGGGGTGACTTATTTGATGGGCGTGGCTTGGTGGTTATGTGACTGGATGGGAATGACTTGGTGTTCATGTGACTAGATGGACATGGCTTGATGGTCATGTGACTGGGTGGGCGTGCTGGGTGGTCATCTGATTGGGTGGGAGTGGCCAACTTGACGTCACTCATGTCAAGTGGTGCCTTGCCTGGCCTCTCCTCGCCTCAAAGAGATACAATTTCCCTCTCTATTTATTTACTACTACTGAACATCCAAAATACACGATTTAGTCCTATGTATATATGCCACATGTGTACATACATATTACATAGTATAGTGTGTGTATAGGCACACAAAAAGATACATTATCTACTATATATACTGTATGTATGTACACATACACACACACAGAGAGAGAGAGGGAGAGAGAGAGAGCTCTTCTAAAATTATACACATTCAACCTCACTGTGTTTGGAAAAACACACCATAATTCACTTTCTGCCACACATTTAACTATAACTTCTGTACATTAGAACATTGAACACACCTTCAGATTTACTTCCTTAGCCTGGACATGACCATTAGATTCAGGAGATGTCATGGATTGAGTAAAATGTGGTGACACTCAGTTAACAATGCTCTTGCTTAGCAACCAAAATTTGGGGCTCAATCGTGGTCATAAGTGAAGAACTATCTCTGCCTTCCTCTGCATGGCAGCTTTGTCCTAGTAAACTCCTCTGCCAATTTTCCTCTCTGTTAGAGGTCTGGCAGTATGCTTAAGCCAAAAATGAACCAAAACAAAGACTTAAACGGAGGCTTGCAAATCAAAGAAAGCAGACTTTTATTCTTTGATCAAAGTTAAGATCTTGGAAGAAGTTCCTAGCACATCACAAGAGACTTGGGAGGAAAATTCTACAAAATACAGAAAGATGCCCTGTCCTTCTTATACCTTTAAGATTCTTAGAAGTTGAGTAACTGCATTGTAAAACTCTCTAACTTAGATTTACATCTTTCCTGCAAAAGACAAATCTCTCTCCGGCAATGTTTACCTTTCATTATCTCTTCTCCTATTGTCCTTCTAATTGATCACAATTGACTCTTAAGGAGGCTATTAACAGCATACTTCAAAGGTGTGGATTCCTCTGAATGAAGGTATGTTACATTCCCAGAGAGGTACATTTCATTCCCAGGGGGCGAAAGGTATCAATACAGGAAAACAAATGGATTCAGATTGATTTAGATGGGACAATCATGTGTCTTAATAGGAGAGGGTGTAACTGATTGCAGACATGTGTTTATAATTGTTTTACAACAAGTGAAAGGTTAAGGAAATATTTTTTACAACAGCGAGATAACAAATGCCTATAAAGTAACTCTCTACTTAATGCTATAATATATTTTACTACATTTATTTATTTATTAATATCTCCTTCAGCACCAAAATAATCCAGATTCCAAATGATATAAGGTCTCCTGCTGGGGTTGGACTAGAACAGGGGTCTTCAAACTTGACAGCTTTAAGACTTGTGGGCTTCAACTTCCAGAATTCCTTCTCCAGTCATGTTAGCTCAGGAATTCTGGGAGTTGAAGTCCACAAGTCTTAAAGCTGTCAAGTTTGAAGACCCTTGGACTAGAAGATGACCTCCAAGATCCCTTCCAGCCCTAGATTGCTGTGCTGTTTCAAAGAGTCTTCTGAAGCCAGGGTTTGTGTCCTTCCTTCCTCTCCTTTTTCCTCTCTCTCCCATCCTTCCTTCTTCCGTGTATTTATCTATCCATCCATTCATTCATATATCTTATTCACTTTCTCCTTCCTCCCTCTTTCTTTCTCTCCCTTCCTTCCATCCCGTTGTTCTTTGTCCATCCCTTTTCTTCCTTTCTCTCTCTTTCTTTCCCTTTTCTCTTTCTTTTCTTTCTTTTCTCTTCTCTCCCCTCTCTCTGTCTCTCTCCCTCTCTCTTTCTGTCTCTCTCTTTCTGTCTCTCTTTCTCTCTGTCTCTCTCTTTCCCTTCTCCCCCTCTCTCTCTTTCTCTCTCTCTTTCTCTCCCTCTCTCTCTTTCCCTCTCTTTCTATCCCTTCCCTTCCTCCTTCCCTTCCTCCTTCCCTCTCTCCTTCTAAAGCTAGGAGAGGAGACCCACTTGAAAGACACACAGGCTTCCAAGTGCTCACCTGAAACAAACAAACAAACACACACACACACACACACACACACACACAGAGAGAGAGAGAGAGAGAGAGAGAGAGAGAGAGAGAGAGAGAGAGAGAGAGAGAGTCACATATGCTTCTAAGCGCCTGGCAGTGTTGCTCGTTACAAGGGTTCTTCCCAGCCAGTCTCTGGGCAGGCAAGGCTTCTGGGTCCAACAAAGGGGTGGCGGGCAGAGCTTCCACCCCTCCCACTTTTGGGGAAAGTTAAGGGCTGGAAAATAAATCTAGGAGAGGAGACCCACCTGAAACAAACACACATGCACACATACATGCTTCTAAGTGCCTGGCAGCGTTGCTCGTTACAAGGGTTCTTCCTGCCCAGTCTCCAGTCCTGCATTGCTTGAAAAAGCAAGGCTTCCGGGTCCAACAAAGGGGTGGCAGGTGGAATTTCCTCCCCTCATGCTTTTGGGGCTGGGAAATTCAAGAGAGGCATGTGCTGCAGCCTCACCATCACCCTCCCCGCACCGGCAGCTCTGGGTTAAGCAGCTTTCCCGACTGCCTGAAACCTTACATATGTTCCTTCCACACTGAAAAAAACATATGGCAACTATAGGCTTCTTGCAGTGGCTTTGCTGTGCATCTTCAACATGCTACCGCATTCTAGGTGCTGGCCATGCAGGTCCACCCCATTGAGCCCGCTGCACTGAAGGGACTTGCCCAAGCAAGTCTGAGCACAGTGGTGCAGCACTCTGAAAGAGGTGGCTGGAGGCAACTTCTTTTCAGTCTCCAGCCGCCCCTTTTTCAGTGCAACTGGCCGGCTACTCCCCTCCTTCTCTGCCTGTTCTGTATGGCTGAGGAGAAGGAGGAGAGTAGTTGGCCAGTTGGGGGAGGCTTCTTGCGCTATGAAAGAGGGGGCTGTACATGTGGCCACTTACTGGCTGGCTGGGCCGGGCCGGGCGGGGCTGGAAGAGGCGCATCCACCGGGAGAAGGAAGAAAGCATGCTCCGGGAGGGCGGGCAGATGGGCAGATGTCCTGAGGCTGCTGCACATGCGCACTGCATGTGTGGAGGTTGCACACACAGTGTGCATGTGCAGCAGTCATGGGACATCCGCCCAAGCTGCGCTGTGACCACCACATGGTAGGGAAAACTAGGAGAGTGACTGGGGCAAGTGAGCAACTGGGCGACCAGGGATTGCCACCAGTTCAGCGACTCATGCCAAATCAACGCTACTGAGCCGGTGTGAACCGGTTGAATACCACCTCTGGATCAGAGGCATAATTGGGGTGCAGACTATCCAGATGGTACAAAGGTGTCTGCCCATTAATAACTCTGCTGGACTGTAACATGTATTTGGCCACCTTGGATTCCCAATCTCTTGGGCCCATTCTGGTCAGGGCCTCTTTGGCAGACCGTACCATGTGTTCTACCTGACTTTTAGAAGCAGGATGGAAAAGGAAGAGAAGGCATGCCTGATGCCTAGTCCCACCAAAAATAGTTCCATGTTGGCAGCAGTAAATTGTGGACCATTATCTGACACCAGGAGGTCTGGGAGGTCACACGTTGCAAATAACTTTTTAAATGTTTTGATGATAGCATCTGAAGTGGTGGATGACATAGGAACCATCTCCAGCCACAGCTACTAAAAAGGTTCTACCTTGAAATGGGCCAGCTAGGTTGATATATATATATATTCTTGACCAAGGCTTTTTTGGATTCTCTCATTCCGTTGGTGTTGCTTTTAGGGGTACAGGACTTGAGACTTGGCAGGGCTGGCACCTGGAAACCCAGTTAGTGATGTCTTTATCAAGTTGGGGACACCATACATAACTGCGTGCTAAGCTTTTCATTTTAGCAATTCCAGGGTGCCCCTCATGAAGGGATTCCAATACCTGCTTGTGTAAGGTGGATGGTATTACTACTCTGCAACCCCATAATAAACAACCACTTTGTGCTGAAAATTCACGCTGTCTGGTAAAGAAGGATTGGAATTCTTTGGAATTGTGCTGTGTGGGCCACCCTCTTTTAACATAATCCAATACTTGTGAGATTACCTTGTCCTGTGCAGATGTCTTTGCCACATCAGAAGCTGTGACAGGAGTCTAGAATTCATATATCATGAATACAGGTGAAGCAGGAGCTGGGTCATTGACAATAGTTGGCAAGGGGCAGCAGCTTAAGGCATTAGCATGACATAAGTTCTTTCCAGCCCAGTGTAGTAATGTGTAATTATAGGCAGCTAGGAATACCATCCAATGAATCATGCGTGGTGACAACACTTGGGGTGTCTGCTTGTCCCCAGCCAATAAACCCAATAATGGTTTGTAGTCTGTCACAAGCTCAAAATGTACTCATGAAATTTCTTTATATCAGCCACCAGGGCACGAGCCTCCTTGTCTGTCTGGCTATAGCTATGTTCTGCAGCAGCAACAGTCCTGGAGAAGAAAGCCATTGGGGCTTCTTTCCCAGTGGGTAATTTATGGCTCGGGACTGCCCCAATGCCATATTGGGAAGCATCATGTGTTAATACAACAGGTAATTGCTCATTGAATTGAATTAATACACTATCTGAGGTCAGAAGAGATTTTACAGCCTGAAATGCTGCAGCCTGTCTCTTGCCCCAGACCCAAGGTGTGCCTTTATCAAGCAATCTATGTAAAGGCTCTGCCAAAGTAGCCTTGTGAGGTAAAAAGATTGCATAGACGTTTAAAAGCCCCAGAAATGCTTGACACTCTGTTTTGTTTCAGGGAATTGGTGCCTTTTGGATGGCAGTGATTTTAGATTCAGTGGGATGGAGACCAGCAGCATCAAGGGAGTAACCTAGGAAATCTACCTTGGTGACCCCCACCTTGCATTTATCTTTATTGACTTTAAGTCCTACCCCTTGTAGTCTTTTGAGGACTATGCGTAAATGTTCAAAAAGTTGTTTTCTAGATGTGGCAGCTATCAATATATCATTGAAGTATGGTATTACACCTTGTATGCCTTGCAATATATGTTCCATCAAATTTTGAAATATGCCACACTTACTCCAAATTGAAGGTGCCTGCACCTAAAAGCCCCTGTGTGTGTGATGATGGTTTGACCTTCCGCAGTCATGTCATCCACAGGCAACTGTTGGTAGGCCTGTGAAAGGTCTAACTTTGCAAAAATGATGCTGTGGCCTATGGAGTGTATTAAATGTTGAACTACAGGTACAGGGTAAGAGTGTGCCTGTAAAGCTCTGTTAATTGTATGTTTGAAATCGGCACAGATTTGTACCGATCCATCACCTTTGACAGATGTCATTATTGGGGTCTCCATTTTGAATGATCAACAGGTTCCAATACCCCTTGTAATATTAATTTGTCCAATTGTGCGTCAATCTTTGGTTTCTAGTCTCCAAGTATTCCTTTTATTCTTGTGAGAGCATTAATTGAAATAACATGCCTTTGCAACCATTTAAAGTAATTCTCACATGAAAAGAATGATTATGAGATTTTTTTTTCTCTTCCTGAACTTTTTTCTTATATTCTTTTCTTCTGTGTGTGTGTGTGTGTGTGTGTGTGTAGGGGAAAATGACTGCTGTAATATAATTTTACCATACTTCAAAATCCAATTTATTCCTTTACTCCTTCCTACAAACTGACAGTTGCTACCTGAAATAATTGCAAAATACAAATAACCTAGATTACATTTAAAAGTAATAGGAAATCTACATCTTATTGGTTGCCTTCTCAGAGCCCATTTTTATGGATACTTTTAAGACTGGGCTGCTCAGAAGGAAAATTTCAATTTTTGGCAACATATATTTTATAAAAAATAAAGCTCAGAAATATAGTTATTAACCTTTGAAAATTCCCAATTAAAAAAAAGCATTGAATAATTTGACCCTACCTACTTAGGTAATGTAATAACATTATTCTCATGCCTTCCTTGGCAACTACTAACCTTGGCAACGACTAATAATGTTGCTCTTTCTGTAGTGTACTTTTGCCTTTTGTATTTATTAACTGAATGAAAAAATAACAAACACTCCCCAATGAAAAATTATTTAATAGACTAAATTATAAAGAAATAAAACTTAAACAAAAAAATGGATATATATTCCCAGCTACATATATAAACATTCCGCATGAGAATTTCAATATAGTGGTTTTATTTCATTTTAATATTTAAAGTGATTAAATATGCATAATCATAAAGTAATTAATTTGCATAATATTTTAATATAGTTTGTGAAAGAGGAGACAGCAAGGACTTGCAGAAAAGACAGAGAAATATTCATATTCTGAATATTTTTGTTATGTTTATAGAAGCAATAGGGTATGCAAAAGAAATAAATATGCAAGTTCTTCACAAGCAATAGTCATAACCTGATTTGATAGAGAAATATAGTTTGCTATAAAAATATTTTGCTAGACAAATTGTTTCTCCCCTTTCCAGTCAAGTTGTCAATCATTCGTAATAGAGGTTACATAAAAACAGAGTATCTCATTAAGTAAAAGATTCAGATTTCTACCAAAGGAACTTGTTTACTTGTTTTTAAAAATATCAAACAGACTGAAAAAACTTCATAAAACTTTTTCTTGTGAATAAAATTATGCTTCTTTATGTTTATATTCAGGGTATGTAATTAGGTATCGTACCACTACAGAGGTATTATGAATTATGCTTAGCCAATACAATGAGCTCTGAAATTAATGGTTCATTTTTTCAATACTCATTTGATCCCTATAAGAAAAAAGTATATTAGGCTAGTTGTATTTAAATAATGGATATTAGGGGAGCTGGATCTAAAAAGCATAAAACATAGATAATTTTGTAGGTTGCATACAAGGTTCATAAATTAATGGTAATTATACAACTGGGATATAAACATGGCAGCTTTAAGGAAATATAAGTAAAATTCTACATGTGGTCTAGATTAAATGTAAAATACCTGAGAACTGCTGAAATAACTTGTGGAATATTTGCCTTACTAATGCAAATCAGATTTATACAAGCCATCACATTTCTGGCAAAATTATGATAAGAGACCACCTTAGAGCTGCTGTGGGTCAGGAGTACTATGAGAAATTAAACTGATGACTATATTCAGGGGAAAAAAGATTAAGGATTAGGTTTAGGGTTAAGAACAGAATTGCCAGTGTGAGCTCTGAGTTTAGATAAGGTGGAGAAAATCTATAGGAGTTTGTAAAGTGTAAATCTTCAGAAAACATAATTGGCATTGAAGAGAAAGGATTTCAGCTCAGAGGAAAAAGGCATGTTTTGTATTAGTAATGTGGAGAAAAAAAAATCTGCATATCTGCTACTTCTCCTTTGTTTTGATGAATAAGAATACACATTTAATGAGTCTGAAGCGACCAAGAAGTTTGCATAACATTCTCTCTTTGATAGGACAATCACTTTGAAATTCTCCTGAACTTAGTTATTTCCTTTGTATCTCACAATATGGTAACATTAACAATGCTTACGATGTGGAGTTTGCTACCCATTTTTATACAATAACTTCTTGTGTTTGGTGTGAGTGTGGTTTTTTTCTGGTAGTTCCTTGACTAGAGCATTTTTTTGTATCTTTTATAGTTCATGATTTAGGTATTGTTTTCTGTTTTATTGTTTATCTAGTGTTAATCCCTATTTATCTCACTGCTGGCTGTGGAGGAGAATGTGCACTGGTCTTTTTATTTATTTCTTATCTTTTTTATTGTATCTTTTGAATGTGGTAAATGTGATTTATATCTGTGTGTCTATTGATGGCTGATTTCTCTGAATGCCAAGCTTGTAGGAATTCCCGGGTTTTTCCATTTAGTTTGATTGACGAGACTTAACAGTTTCCAGAAAAAGCATGGTTAAGTCTTTCCATCTGTTGTAAAATTAAAGCTTTCATCATGTCTTCTAGTTGGTGTTCATGGATGTGTTCTGCTATCTTCTACCTGTCTGCCCTATATAGTGACTTTTATAGTCATTCTGTATTTTGAAGGTGGCTCCTGATTTTCCTTCCTGGGTGACTGGATCTTTTAATTTACTTAAGATATTTTGGAGGGCTTTTGTTGGTTTGGGTGCTATGGTGATAATATGGTTGTAGTACTGTAGTAAATTGATTGTTTTTTAGATGTTTTTGATATATGTCACTGTTATCCTTTTTGTACCTAATGTTGGTTGCATGTCCAGAAAAACAAAACAGACCACCTATACCAGTGTTAGCAAACTTTTTCGGTCCTGAGTCCTGAAACGGGAGTGCGCGTGCAACAGGAGCTGAGCTTCCAGTTGCCAGTGTACATGCGCACGCCAGAAACCAGAAGCTTATCTTCCTAGTGCACGCATGTGTGCCAGGGAGTTGCTCTTCCAGTTTCCGGCACCCCCGCACGTGTGAAGACCAACTGGCCTAGATGCATGCGTGCGCCAGAACCCAGAAGAGCAACAGGCGATGGCTGGCATGCCTAGAGAGATGGCTCTGGAGGCCACTTCCGGCATGCATTCCATATGTTTGCCATCATGGACATATGCTATATCTTCAACAAAAGAAAGTGACTACAGAACAACCAACCCAAGCAATCACATGGCATCACTGTAGCACCCAAACCAGCTAAAGTCTTCCAAGTTACAGTATGAACCACATAGATGATGGAATGAGTTTAGAATATAGGAAAGTGGTGACAGCTTAATTTCTGAGAACATTCAGTCTTCACATGGAATGGCCATCAAAATTGATTCAATGAATAAATGAGTGAGTGAAGATTTCTCTTTCTTGATAAACTTGCAGAGAGAATTTTGTGTACACAAGTTATACTCACAGGCTTTTTTTATTATTAAAATTAAATTCTAACTAGAAAATAAACCTATTGTGATAGATTTTCACAGTGCTCTGACAATAGATTTATAACGGTGTGACAAAGAGTTGAATATAATTTATACATCACTTAAAAAGAGGAAATGCATCAAAAATGAGGACAAAAATGAGCCAAGTTTTCATAAAACATATTTATTATATCTGTAATGTAATGTATAGATGCATTTATAGGAAACAGCTAAGACAAAAATAATAAAGGCATACTGTAATTTTTTCAATTTGAAATATCTTTGAATTTTTCAATTTTATTCCCGAAGGATGTTGATAAAATCCATTCTAACTCATCAGTAGTTACCCCTGATATTAGTTCAGCTGGCAAAGTGCAACCAAAGATTCTAGACACTTGGTGCCTGTCTGAATTACAGAATTGGCTAGAAAAGATTTCTTTAGAGGTACATAAACATTACTCAAAGTAATATTGATATGGACTTGGCAAGCTGGAAGAAATTATTTTGTTGTAAGTACAGGAAATCTAAACTACATGAATTGATAAATAAGATATTTTAACATATTTTAACACTGGAAATAACTGATCAGGCATAACTGGGTATTCATGGATATGGTAGGTTAACTGTCTGATATCTGAGTGTAAATATTGTTAAGTTATAAATATACCTTCAAAATCAAGTCAATAGTTCTGTGAAAAGACAATTAATAAATTGCTTTCCTAGAGGAGTTACTATATAATCGTTCAGATATTGTTGAATTATAACATACATTTTCCCTCATGATTGGCCATGTTTGTTGTGAAAGTTGTGTATAGTAATTTAGCAACATTTTCTAAGTAAAGATAGCTTATCCTTGGCTTAGACCAGGAGTATCAAACTTGATTTTATTGAGGGCCGTATCATGATTGTGTTTAACCTGGGGGGCCTGGGTAAGTGTGATGAGGATGGGGGTTACTGGGGTGGGTGGGGCCAGCTTGACTTCACTTGTGTCGGGGCTACCTGTGGTGGCCTGGGAGCAGCTGGGGGATCCATTGTCTCCAGAGAGGAAAGCAAGACCAGGAAGACTGCCAAACCCTTGTCCTCCAGAAAAGTCTTGCTGTCTCTCTCAGGCCTCTGCCATTCTCTCCCACAACCATCTGCATTTTGCCTGCAATAGTCTCCTGCAACCCTCTGCCAGTGAAAACAGAGCTCCTGCAACCAAGCTCCATTTTCACTGGCAGAGGCACCATGGGCCAGTCCTTCGCTGTTTCCAGGGCAGCCCCATGGGCCAGATCTAAGCACTCCACAGGATGGATTTGGCCCATGGGCCTTCAGTGACACCCCTGGCTTAGACTATTAATTAGGCCAGGGGAAGGATTTCATCTTGGTTAAACAGGCCTATAATGTGATAAACTGGAGGAATAAATGAAGAAATGGAAAAAGACCAAAACTACCATAACTTCTCCTGCACTTAATGGCACATAATGAATTAATCCATCAAATCACTTACATTATTATTCTTTGAATCCATCTCTATAGCTGCAGACTTATGTTCTGAGGCAGTACCTCCATGGCTGGACTGGAGCATTATAGATGCAGGTACTGTACTGGATGAATAATAATTTAGGGTATGTGTCAGTTCTTGTTCATGGAGTTTTTAAAAGCTTGTTGAGAGTTCCCTGGGGACAGCTGCCAAGATTTTTAAAAAATGTTTAGCAATTCCAGCCATGCATGCAGGATACGTGGGCCTCTGTGAGCCTAAGAGCAGGATTGATTGAAAGTTGATTAAGAAGTACCAGCCAAATCATCATCTGATTTATTTGATGGGCAGGTCAAAATGAAATGTCCCAGTGTAATGAGCTCGATGTTCTGCCAACAAAATTCCAGGCATCCAGGAAAGTTATTGCATGCAAATGCTGTCACAAGTTAAGGAGTAGTACAAGGATATGTTGAAAAAGAAGGAGGCAGAAGTAGTGAAGTAACCAGACATCTCCATAAATCATGAAATTTGGAATTGTTGGAGCTGTAGTTCAGCAACATCTGGAAGGATACATGTTCCAAGATACATTTCAGCAGATACAGCTTTCTTCCCCTCTACCACTGCTCAATATCAGTGTACCAAAGTGAACTCTTCATGATAGGCATGTTGTACCTACTTTAAGACGTTATGGTCTGCTTTCAAATAGTCAGGTTGATTTCCTGATCTCTATTTTCAATTTAGCATTAGAACAATCCTGCAAGCCCATGAAATAATGCCTATCCCCATAATAATCCAGTAAGATTGGTGACTTAATGGAGATATGAATCTGGGTTCAGCAAGTTTTGTGAGGGAGGAATTTGAATCAGCAAGATGATAGATGGAGTATTATAAAGCTATCTTTGCTCTTCTATATACACATCAACACTGTACACATGTTCAAAAGGACAAAGCTTGCATTGCAGCACTCCATCTGTCATCTAGCTGATTTTAATCATCCCATTCTCTTTCAGATCCTTGTTTATGGATTTATTTCTGCTCACTACACCTCAGAGGATACTTTTTATCTGATTTTGTCAGATACAAGAAATCAGGAAGCAGGATAGAGTTCAAAATTCCACAAGTTCATTTCATGCTAACTATACACAATAATCTGAACTACTAATGGTCAAAACAAATTGGAGCCCAATAAGAGTCAATGGCCTTAAAAGGGGGATGGGTAGACTTAGATCTGTTATGGTGGCATACAGACTCCAAACTGATGATGCATTTGAGCCCACTCTCAGGCTCAGCCTGGTCATCTCCTATAGATTCTCTTATTTCTCTAGTCAAGAGGAATTTCTCTACTTTAGGGGCCTGTTCTCCCATCTCTTTGATTTTTAGCATTAGCATTACATCTATGTAGACAAAGGATTCCTGCATATTCTTTCAAGGGAAAGAATATATCACAGCTAATTAAGAAGCTGTGGTTCAAGTATTACAAATGCAATGAAAGTCAATTGTATTAGCTAAGGGAACAGAAAACTATGAACAGCATATGGAAAAAAATATTACTATAGTCAGATAAAGATCACAAATAATTTATTTTACAAAAAGTTTAAAAGAGCTCGTACCACAATGAACACAACTATTAGCAATTCAATAAGACATTACATGCTATTTATATTTGTTCTATTTGCATGCAGAACATAGCCAATAGAGGACAAACCTGAAAGCAGATGGCCAGCCTGCTGGGTTATGTAAACGGCTTTGATGAGTTTACTTTCTTAATTGATTTTATTATTATTTTTTTAGTATTTTTCTCACATGTATATGATACCAAATGTAAATATTTGTTGATGAGGCTTCTAGTCTTATGATGTTTTCCAGCACATTGATGTAATTTTATTGACAACAGTGCTTATGATAATTATGAAAGGTTAGATGATGGAGGCACTGACAGCTACAATAAAAAAGAAAACAACTGCAATCACTGCTTAGGAGGGTCTGATTCTGATTCTGGGCTGAGGGGGAATGATGCACCACCTATGACGTACTTCACTGGGTCAGGGTTGCACAGCAAACATCCATGAAAGGAAACATCTCTAACTGAAACAGTTTCACTAGAATCACTCCTAATACAAATAGATATAGGGACTTAAAAGCACGGTATAGGAAACTAATAAAATCTGAAATTGAACTTGAAGAAAACCGAGCTTTTTGCTATGAACAAAATCTCCATGAAAGCATGTAAAGTACATACATTCTGCCTCAGTGTTCATCAACCTTGGCAACTTGAAAATATGTGTGAAAATATATGGATTTCAACTCCCACAATTCCTCAGTCAATTCAGTTGAGAAATATCTTTTTACTGTAATGTAGAATCAAATCTCTCTAAACTTCCTCTTATCCTAGGATTTAGCAATGACCAATATAAATGCCCCTAAGAGATTGGGTGTCACAGGCTGTTGCTGATTGTCATATTTGTATGCATACACATATCTACTTGCTGGTGATTCCAAAAAAGAGATGGGCACAACACATATGCACATTGGCAGGTAACTGGAACAGTCTCAGGGCTGTCAAAGTTGCAGCCCTCGGGCTGGATGGATCACATGCTGTACATGCTGACCATGGCCACACCAGGTTTAGCGAAAGGGAAAAAAGTCACAATACGTCACACAATGACATGAGTTTGACACCCCTGCTCTAAAGCAACTGCGGGAACCTTATAAAGGACATGGCTCCTTTAATGTTTTAAGAAAGGATGTGTCTTTTTTCCCAATATTCACATTATTGAATAAATATGCCACACAACTCCCAACAACTCTGGACAGTTTGCAATTGTTAAAACATTTAAAACTAAAGTACAGTAGGAAAGCACAGGCATACATAAAAAAAACCAAATGATGGGAAAAAAACAATGGCAAAAAAAATGAACCAATTAAGAGGAAGACAAGGCATAAGTCATCTTCTCCGAAGACCTGGGTGAAGAGCTAGGTCTCTAAGGCTCTTCAAAACACTAGAATCCTGAGAACCATTCAAATGGGTGGGGGGCATTTCAGAGGGCAGGCTCTGCTACTGAGAAGACCATTTCTGGGGCCCTGATAGGAGGCATTATTTAATCAGTGGAACTCTGATTGGGCTGACTCAGAGATTGAACTGATTGGGCACATGCTATGACTTATAGGTTGTCGCTCAGCAACAAGCCCTATGTTACATAAAACTTATAGACAGTGACTGGTACATTTAATTGCACCTGGAAACCACATAGCAATCAGTGCACCTCACAAAGCAGGTGTTACATGGCCATACAAGGCATGATCATCATTGCCCACATTCTGTGCTAGATGAAATTTCTGGATGATCTTAAAGGGCAGCCACATGTACAGTGTGTTGCATTAGTCAAGCTGTGAGGTGAAGAAGGCATGAGTAACTGTCCAAAAGAGTGTCTTCCCCTCCCCCGCCCTCATCAATTTGAATAGCCCCAATTGAGAGACTCAAATAGGGAAGAATACTTATACTTTGGTTAATATGCCATATCTTGCATTTGTTTTGAAAATTCTAATTAGAAACAAAATGAAGGCAGTTAACAATATATTGTAACTTTTATTTTCAAATGCAAGTGTTTTTTTTCAAGTCAGCCCTAAGAAAAGAAGCAAGTGATATATGAACCCAAAGCAAATCCCTATATATGTTTTGTGGATTTCATTTAGAGCAAAAATGTGAGTTCTACTAATGATGATTCTGTTCTATGGGTAAAATATGGTTTTCATTACCCTTATTTTTCCCAACTCAAAAATTATTTTTAAAACAGGATATATTGGAAGAAAAATGCTTGTTTTACAGAAAGCATACAAAATACATACAAAAGCATATATCAGAGGCATTAAAAGTAGCATTTATTAAAGGAAGTTGTATACAAAACATTTATTAAGACAATTTATTAAAAAAGCAGCACTTGTATGAAAAACTTTGAGCGTTGCGTGGTTGTTCCAAAAAATCCTTAAATAAAAAGAAGCTCATATAATTCTGCATGATGTAAAGTTAAATGCAATGTCTTTCTAAAGATCTGAATGTATACTTTCTATTTATATGCAGTTGTTTACATATTCAAAATAAGAAAATATTGAATATGGCAGGAGATAATATTGAATATCCAATTGAATCACTGCTACTTTCTTTTTAAATTGTAAATATGTCTCAAAAATATTGTCTTGTTAGGGCTATTATTAGGCAAATGAACAATATTTTGATCCTCCTAACTTCTCAAAGTGTGACTGTATTTGTGACTAGTTCCATCCATGGCCTGCTCTAAGCAGATATCAAAGCATTTGAAAATGAAGATTATTCACTCCTAG
The DNA here is from genome assembly GCF_049901735.1 of Notechis scutatus. Lineage (NCBI taxonomy): Eukaryota > Metazoa > Chordata > Lepidosauria > Squamata > Elapidae > Notechis > Notechis scutatus. Next base: position 42,196,967 of record NC_142025.1, on the reverse strand, counting down.
CAACCAAAAAAAAGGTTACAAAAATCCCATTTCAACTATGGGAAAGATTTAAAAAAATATGTTGAAATAAAGGCAAGATCTAGAAGACCAAGGACACTCTCTGACAGAACTGCTTAAAAACCATATAAAGATAGTCCTTGATTTACAATCATTTGTTTACAATGGCTCTGAAAAAAATGACATGATCATTTTTCACAATTATGACCATTGCAGCATCCTCATGGTTACATGATCAAAATTCAAATGCTTGGCAGTTGGCATGTATTTATGATGGTACAGTCTTCCAGGGTCATATGATCACCATTTGCAACCTTCTGACAAGCAAATATTTTATTAGTAACTGTATTACTAATATAACAACTGCAGTGATTTACTTAACAACTATGGGAGAAAAGTGGTAAAATGGGGCAAAACTCAATGACCGTCTTGCTTAGCAATGGAAATGTTTGGCTCAACTGTGGTTGTAAGTCAAGCACTACAGAAATAAAAGAAACTCAGAAGGAAAATTTCAAATTGCAATGCATTTTCTTTTGCTTTCTATGCTTTATTGAATCAAGCATGTTTATTATTTTATATTTACAAGTATTTATTAAAATTAGTTTTTAACCTTAAAAAATTGCAGCACAATAACAGAATAGGAAGAGATCTTGGAGATCTTCTACTCCTACTACTTGCTCAAGCAGCCCATTCTATACCATTCTGGACCAATGGCTGTCCAATCTCCAGTGATGAAGCATCCACAGCTTCTGCAGGCAAGCCATTCCATTGATTAATTGTTCTCACTGTCAGAAAGTTTTTCCTTAGTTCTAGGTTGGTTTTCTCCGTTATTAATTTTCATCCATTGTTTCTTGTCTTTCCTTCAGATCTTTGGAGAATAGGTTTACCTTCCTCTTCTTTGTGGCAGTCCTTAGATATTGGAACACTGCTATCATGTCACCCCAGTTCTTCTTTTCATTAGAATAGGGCCAATCCTGCAACCATTCTTCATATGTTTTAGCCTCCAGTCCCCTAATCATTTTTGTTGCTTTCTCTGCAGTATTTTTAAAATCTCAACATCTGTTTTGGTCATGTTGGCTGGATGCAATATTGCAAGTGTTGTCTTACTGGATGCAATATTGCAAGTGTGGTCTTACCAAGGCATTATAAAGTGGTACTAATGTAGCCTAGGACTGTGTTGGCTTTTTTGGCAGCTGCAGAGCAGTTGGCTCATATGTAAGTGATTGTTCACTAGGAGTCCTAGATCCCTCTTTCAGTTGTTGCTATTGAGTTAGGTATCACGTCCTAATCTATATGTGTGCATTTGGTTTTTTTAACCTAAGTATTAAATCTTACTTTTCTCACCACTGAATTTCATTTTGCTAGATAGGGCCCAGCATTCAAGTCCTTCTGAATCTTGAGCCTATATTTTGGGGTATTGGCAAACTTGATGAGTTCCCTTTCTATCCCCTCATCTAAATTATTTATGAAGTAGTGGAACTCATCTCTGGGGAGGATGAGTCTGCCTACAGAGATGAAATGTACCGGTTGCTTTCATGGTGTGGAGACAATAACTTGATCCTCAACACCAATAAGACCAAGGAGCTTATAGTGGACTATAGAACGGACAGATCAGGCATACAGCCCTTGCTTATCTATGAAGACCAAGTGGAGCAAGTGGCCAGTTTTAAGTTTCTGGGTGTTACCATAAAAGAGGACCTGGCCTGGGATGCTCACATTGCAGCACTGACCAAAAGGGCCCAGTAGAGATTATACTACCTGAGACTTCTCAGAAAACAACAACCGAATAAAAAACTGTTAGTAACTTTCTACCGCTGTACCATAGAGAGTATCTTAACTTATTGCACCTCTGTATGGTTTGCCAATTGCACAGTGGGCAGATAGGACAGCGCTCCAGAAGATCATTGGTTGCCCTCACGCCTCTTTAGAAGAGCTTTATAGCTCCCGCTGCCTTAAGAAAGTTCAAAACATTCTCAAAGATCCATCTCATCCTAGGAACTCTTTTTTTGAACTATTACCATCTGGCAGATGGTACAGAATAATAAAAACAAGGACAAATAGGCTGAAAAACAGCTTGTATCCCAGGGCAGGAGCTCTTTTGAATTCTGCTGTATAGTGCAGTGTTGGTGTGGTGTCGGGGGGTTTCAATTCAATGTGTGGAGTGTGAAGGACATATGTTTGTGCGTTTTTTTTCATGATCATGATGTGTACTGAAGATGGTGTTTGATTTCATTGTACAAGGTGCAATGACAATAAAGTAAAGTAAACTAAACTAAAGATGTTGAGGCTAAGACAGAACCTTGGGATACCCCACTGCATGTAGATGTAGTTTCATTGAGGACTACATGTGGAGTACTGTTGGTCAGCCAGTTACAAATCCATTTCATGGTGATGCTGTCTATCCCATATTTTTCTATGTTGCCAAGAAGCAGGTTGTGGTCTACTTTGTTAGATGTCTTACTGAAATCCAAATACATTATCCCCAGAGCATTTCACTGCCTACTAATTTAGTCATTTGTCAAAGAATGCAATAAGGTTTGTTTGCAATTTGTTTTTGACAAGCCCGTGTTGGCTTCTGGTTATCACTTTGCTTGCTTCTAGATATTTTCAGATAAATTGATTGAATATTTTTTCCAGGATCTTTTGAGGCATCTGTCGTTTCCTGGATGCATTTTTTCTCTTTTTTGAAGATGGGAACACATTAATTCTTTTCCAGGCCTCTGGTAATTCCCCAGTGTTCCAGGATCTTTGAAAGATACAGTTCAGTGTTTCTGAGATCACTCAGGGATTGAGAAGCAGCTCACAGAAACTGCATTTTTTTTCTTTGGAATTCATTTGCTTTTAGTGATATATATCTTTAGTTAAATTGCCCTGGATTTATCCTTTGAATTATATTCACATTCATAAATGTTGCAATTTCATCCATAAAATATGCCAATGGAAAACATTGTGAAATCTGTTAATCACAGACAGCATAACATACCATAAATTTATTTTTCATTAGTTGCATTCTATTTTATTCTGCTTATCATCACCACTCTTCTAAAATTAATTTGTAGATTCTACTACAATAAACTGAACACAAGCAGAGTTATAAATCTTATAGGACTTGCATTACCAAGATTAATAATCTTTGCATTTATATTCCATGGGATACAATACAGAAGCCTGATGATGGCAGATGAGATTCTGCTGAAACGTCGCCACAACTTTAAAAGCACAACTGCTATGACGTGGGAAAATACCGAACAAAGCTGAATGCCATATATATATATATATATATATATATATATATATATATATATATATATATATATATATATATATATATATATATACCAACATTTAATTCAAATCGATAAAACCAATTTTGCTCAACTTTAATAGAGTTTCTATGAGTCTTGCTAAATCAACACAGAGGAAGTCTGAACAGAATATAAAGTTGTATTTCTTACTCACTGCATATAACTTAGATGGTCCATCCAAAAGAACAGATTATCCAGAGCCACGTACTCACATGTATCAAGTCTTACATAAACACACAGAGGATTTTTCAAGATATTTATTATAGCACTATAAGGTAGTCATTGACTTATGACTGTATTTGAGTTTGGAATTATGGTCATAACTTATGATGTTTATTAAGCATATCACCACATGGCCACACTCAATTTTATGACTTTTTTGCCACAGATTTTAAGTGAATATCACAGTTGTTGTTATCCTCATTAAGCAAACATGGTGGTCATTAAAGGAACCTTAACCAATAAGGGGATTTGCCAGAAACTGGAAGTAAATGCCAAATAATAATAATAATAAATGCCAAATAAAAATAATGCCAAAAATCATGGCCACATGATCGTGGCCACAATTCATGGTCACATAACAACCTTAAATGCAGTCTGAGCCCAATGTTTGAAGACATGATTTGGGGAGGGGGTGTCATTGCAACTTTGAAACCAGATTTTAAGTTGCTCTCAGGGGATCTGTCATAATTTCAAATAGTGCTAAGTAACCATTTGTAAGTTGAGAACTACCTGTACATTATATCAAAATCAAAGCCCTGTTCTGGTTACAGCATTTGTGTTTCTAAAATATAGATGTAGTTGACAAACATTCAGATTTATAGCAGATAGTTATATTTACAATTTATTCTTTTGAATTTGTTTCTTTTCAGCAAGCTCTGTGTAGGCAAGGCATGGTGGCTCAGTGGTTTAACAATGCTGATAGTTTCTGTTCCAGCAGTTCGAGTCCTAGCACTGCATGCTGGGATGAGCTCCCATCACTAACTTCAGCTTCTGTCCCCCTAACAGTTTGAAAGCATGTTCTAGTTGACTAAATAAAATAGGAACCAATTTGGTGGAGGAGACGAACTGTTGCTCCATACAGGCAGGCAGATTTCTACCATCTGAACCTTCCTGGTTGCGGCATGTACTTGTGAAGCAATTCCTGGGAGGAAGAGCCGTCTTTCTTTCTAGTGTGTAGCAAGCTTGTCCTCTTATGGTGCACTATGGGAAGTATATAAGCATTTCCTACTACAGAGCTGGTAACTTAGCAGCCAAACTATGCAATTGCAATGTAGTCTCCTAGCTAATATAACACCACTATACAATAATAACAACAAGCCCTGTTAAGCAACTCTCTATTCCTTTTATTTTTAACTCTACTAAAATAAATTGTATCTCCCAATCTTAGTATAATTCCAAGTAACTTACATTTCCCCTCCATTAATTTTAATATTCAGCAGTTTAAGCTGACACCTCCTTGTCTATTCTTTAGATACAAGCTCCATTGCATTTCTGGTCGAGTCTTTTGGGCAGATTTAGTAGAGACCTATTAAAATCACCAGGGCAGTTTTATAATATCTAATTGATAACCCATTAATTTCAACTTCACCTTAATGTAATTAAATCTCTTAGGATCTGAGCCATGTGTTTCAAGCCATTGCTTTGCTGCAAAATTAGAATGAAAACATCACTGGGGTGTCATGTGAACAATCCCCTAGTTCATTGAAATAAAGCTAGGAAAGAAAAAAGATAATTTGCATTTATTATCACTGTATTTGGCTTTCCATGATAATAGTTTTCCTATAGCATAGGATCCAAATGATTCCCTAAAGCATGATTGCAAGGCTGTGAATTATGTAATTTCCTGTATTTTATTCATCCCAATGAGCATTCAATTTGTCACAAAATGCAGAGTGGAGTTTATTGTAGCAGAATGCTAAAGTTTGCTAGTCTGAGATATTCATTCAGAATGGTCTAATCATATGGGTTGGGGTTTTTTTTTACGGATAATAAAAGTAGCATTTCCCTGGGTGGCAGGTTGTCATTTTCTTGCTGAAAATTGCCATCCATTTTGGGGTAAAAGCATCTCACTGTAATTAACTGAAAGTTAAACAGGGGATTTGGCTGTTGACTAAAGACAGCATCCAAAAGGAAAATAATATTCAGTGATGACAGAGTTTCTAATGGGAGCCCACTAAAGCTTCATAAAAGGAGCCATTTAAAAATTAGAAAATGAAAGCAGAGGCCTGTGAGGAACTTAGAGTGAGGAAAATAAACTGAGAAAAGAAGGTCCTTCTCTTTTTCCTTTTCATTTTAATGTTCTCCAATATTATTCATTCTGTCTCTTGTCGTATAGCACATTGAAGCCAGTGTTTCAACTGCTCATGTGATTCAGAAATCACTTATTATTATTTAGCATATGTCAATTTTATATTTCCTAGGACATTCTAGTATTATTACAAAGTAGTTGTCTGGCTGCCAACAATTGCCAGCCCGTTCACACTCACATGCTATCCAGAGTGTATGCAGGAGGTGGACTAGCTCCACACTGATAAGACTGCAAGGTGTTCTCCAGTGTCACACAGGGATTTTCCTTCCATTAACGTCACCTCGCACTTGGGCATGGCATTCTGGCAGGTCCAGCACTGGTTGAATTCATACTGTCCCTTGAAGCACTGTTTTTCCCACTCAAGTGATATTTATCTATTTGTATTTGCATGCTTTTGAAATATTAGGTTGGTAGAAGTTGAGGCAAGTAATGGGAGCTCACCCCATCACACAGTGCTAGAACTTGAATTGCCAGAATATAGACTTTCTCCAGCATCATTAGGTCACTGAGCCACTGCGCCTCTCATCAGAAATCACTGCATCTTGTTAACTCAGAAAAAGACCACCTGAATAAATAAATATATAAACCATGTAATATTTAACTAATGTTATTTCAATAGCTAAATCGTGGATAAATCCTTCAACAATAACCATGTCACACAAACAGCACATTTCTCACCTGAATTTCTTGTCTATACAGTTAGTCCTTGACTTATGGCCATTATTGAGTCCAAAATTTATGTTGCTAAGCAAGGCAGTTATTAAGTGAGCTTTGCCTCATTTTATGGACTTTTCTGCCACAGTTGTTAAGTAAATAATGTGGTCATTAAGCAAACTGGCTTTACTCATTGATTTTGCTTGTTGGAATCCCTTTGGGAAGGTTACCAATGGTGAGCAAATAACCCCAGGCCAGTGCATCTGTCATAAATACATGACAATTGCCAAGCACTCGAATTTTGATCATATAACCATGGATATACTGTGATGACCATAAGTGTAAAATTTGTCATAAGTTTCTGTGTCATTATAATTTCAAACAGAATATTGATGATGATGATGAAGATTATTATTATTATTATTATTGATATCACTGTACCAGGAGACGCCAGAGTCAAAGAAAAAGAACTGGAAAAAATCACGAATATCACGATCTGGCCATCAAAACTACGCGATTATGGATGAAACATGGAACAGTGATATCCATTGTCATTGGGGTATTTGGTACCATGTCCAAGAATTTTGCAAAACACATCAAGAAGTTGAAGCTTCCTGCTGTAGTGCCAGCAGAGCTGCAAAAGACTGTGCTACTCAGAACAACATACATTTTAAGAAAATACTTGGTTGATACCTAGGATGCTGGCAGCAACCTGTATCAACCAATAGAGACAGTCAATGATATATATGATACATTTTTAAATGTTCAGATCAACAGGATGTACTACTTTCACTCACCGTTTCACAAGGATAGTTCGGGTCCCCTGGGACCGTCTAGCTGCGGGGGTATCAGTGGCTTTCTCGGAGCCCAGGAAAACTGTCTTTCCGCTGCCGCTCAAGCCCGCCTTCCCTGCATGGACAGTTCCTTGAAAAGATCCAAGGAAAAGTAGATAAGGAAAAGACCTGGTTATGGCTGACCAACAGAATACTGAAGAAAGAGATAGAAGGCCTGATTCTTGCAGCCCAAGAACAAGAATGAATGCAATCAAAGCCATAATAGAAAAATCTGCTGATGACTCCAAATGCAGACTCTGCAAAGCAGATGAAACCATTGATCACATACTGAGCTGTTGTAAGACAATCGCTCAGACTACTACAAAGAACGTCATAACACAGTCGCTCAGATGGCCCATTGGAACTTGTGTCACAACTACCATCTGCCTCTAGCAAAGAACTGGTGGGATCATAAGCCTGAAAAAGTGGTCGAAAATGGGCATGCAAAACTACTGAGGGACTTCCGAATACAGACTGACAAAGTTTTGAAACACAATAACCCGGATATCATGATTGTGGAGAAGAAAAAAGTGTGGATCGTTGATATTGCCATACCTGATGACAGCAGAATCAATGAGAAACAACTTGAAAAAAATCACCAGATATCAGGACTGGAGAATCGAACTGCAGAGACTCTGGCATAAACCAGTGCAGGTGGTTTCAGTGGTACTCGGCACACTGGTTGCTGTGCCTAAAGACCTAGGCAAGCACTTGAAAACAATTGGCGCTGACAAAATCACCATTGGTCAGCTGCAGAAGGCCACCTTACTGGGATCTGCTCGCATAATCCGCCGATACATCACACAGTCCTAAATGCTTGGAAAATGTTTGACTAGTGATTTGTGATACGAAACCCAGCATAGTCATCTTGTTTGCTGTGTACACCGTCATTTTTTGTGAATGATAGTGATAGTGATAGTAATAGTGATTGTTGTTATTATTATTATTATTATTAATTATTGCTCTAATAACATGTCTTTATAAATTTCCTTCATCTCATTGCCAGCTCACAAGTAAAGTCATCTTTAGTTTACCATCTGAAACTAGTATTTTCTTCTTTTTTCCAAAACAATTTTTCCTGTTATTGGTGTTAGGAAATATGTTACTATCATACTTCACCAACAACATGACTGATGGCCTAATCAGCAATAAGGTCCAATTTCTATTGACTTTTTTTAGGGTGCTATGACCATTTTACTTTTTCTTTAATCCTTAATCACTGTCTTTATATGTGGCTCTATTATGGCTTGGCCTGCAAGAGAAGATTCCACCATTCTGACACTCTGGGGGCATAGATAAAAACCCCAAGTGGCTCTCAAAGAGGGTGCTAATGACTAGATAACTGCAAAGAAATATAATCCTTCCATCTTACCCCCCATTATCTTGTTAGAACACCTGAAATTTCTTGGATGAGAAGCGAAACATCTTTCTCAACGGAAAAAAAAACCCAGTTCAATTCCCCTTTGAAAAAACATCTTTGACACAATTATGACTTGGATGACTGAAAATCTCCACAAACATGCAGTTCTGATATAAAATTGGAAAGTTAAACTGGGACAATATGCAGCAATGGCAAAACTGTATATGTACACAATAAAAGTTTAACCAATTTATGCAAGAGTGGTTCCCATACTTTCATTATACAACATAGCATATAATCTGTCCCAGCTTGACTTCTAAGGGAGGGTTAAATGTCTACAATATTGTAAATTAGCAGATATTCAAAAAGGGTGTGTTAAAAACCCTGAATTTTCTTCTTTTTTATATTTTAATTGTTAAATTTGTATTATCTACTTTCCCTCTTTTTAACAAGTAAAATAAACAGATACCAAGAAACTACACAACAAAGATTAAATAATCACCTCAACCATTATTGTATAACAATATTTCGATGCAATCTGCAGCAGCTTTTTTCCTCTAATGTCACACTCAATTTTGATGAAAAAGCCAAATAATTCTAGGCTTCTAATAATTACATTTAAATTGTAATCAATATTGAAAAAATATTTGTTCTCTTTTGTCCATTTTCAATATTCTAAGTTAACTAAACAACAGAATAATAATTTTATCTAATATTGTATTAAGATCATCTTTATCAAAACAATATAATGTATCATTATTTACAATAATATAACAAGAGAAAAAGAAATTAGAGGGCAAGAGAAGAATTGCCTAAAACATTTTGTACGTTTGGGTGACTATAGTTAGAATAGTTTTTAAACAGATTCAGTTTGTCTCAAAATTTTGCATGCTGAAGAATTCTTGTATGGAGTAATTCTCCAAAGGAAGTCAGTTAGAGTTATGAAGCATCTGTGTTTTATGAAAGTATTCTTCTGAGCAACAGTAGCTATTTTGAAAATCTATTTCTTGCATTGAAAAGCCCTGTTGCCACCATCTCAGCTTTTAACAACCCAACTGTTCCATTGCAGGAAATTAAAATTCACCTGCTGCACTGAGTAACACCACTCCATTGCCATTTGTAACCAGCTCTAAAAAGAAAAAAATAGTAAATATAAATATAAATGCTTTGGAGATATAAAGAAATCAAGATTTAGAAAAACTTTCTCAGAAATTTACCTCAAAGAAGTTTTGAGTCCTGAAATAACCCACTTTTTAATTTAGATCTAGGGGTCATTTATTAATTTTTTATTAGGGCCAGAGTAAAATAACAGAGCATCTTAAATCCCTAGGCTTTTATCTTGTTCACTTCCTTTCTACATGTAACATTAGTGGAACATCAATGATTTTTCAGTGTATCTCCCCTGGATGTATGCCAGCATAAACCAAAAGATTCCATCCTGACCTTATCTTGGAATTCTTTGTTTGCGAAAAAGAATTCAGTTCATGAATAGCATTTTAATTCCTCATATTACAAGGAATAAAAATTAATTTGCTTTCTTTTAAATTAAAACTTGAAACTATTGTAAACTCATTGGATCAAGCTGATTCTGCAAAAATGATAGATGTGATCATTAATTAATCTCAAATTATATGGGATTAATTGGTAATTGTGTAATGGTAGATCTTGCTTTTACAGGCTGCTATATATCTTATTTATAATACTACTATAATGACTATTCCTACCACTAATAATGATTAATACAGATGTCTATGGAGATTCTCAATCATCCAAATCTTGACTGTCCCAAAGATGCTTTTTTCAAAATCTGGACTTGTTTGGTTTTGTCCTTGAAAAACTGAATTGAAGAAGCTTCTTAGATGAGAAACAAAACACTTTCAAGGAAAAAAAATCAAGATAGTTCAGTTGTCTTTCGAAAAAGCAATTTTGGGATGAATAAAGATAATAATAACAACTAGTATCTCCTTTTAGTCCTTGACTTAAAATCATTTGTTTAAGGACAATTCAAAGTTATGATCACAATGAAAAAAAGTAATTTATGGCCTATCTTCAAAGTTACAACCATTGCATCACTTCTGTGATTGCAGAATCACAATTTGCACATAGCTAACATTTAGAATTGAATAGCATAGAATTCTTTACTGGCCAAGTGTGATTGGACACATAAGGAATTTGTCTTTGATGCATAAGCTCTCAGTGTACATAAAGAAAAAATAAAATACAGTCATCAAGAATCAGAAGTTAGAACACTTAGTGATAGTCATAGGTTTACTAATACATAATCAAATATACTAGGAAACAAATAAAACGATATAAATTTTAAAGATACAAGCAATAAGATACAACAGTTGCAGCAAACTGTGGTCATGTGATCACAACTGGCAACTTCTTCAGCAGGCTTCCAATAAGCAAAGTTAATTGGAGAAACCAAATTTGTTTAACAATCATGTGATTTGGTTAACAACTATGCTGATTTACTGACAACTGTGGTAAAAATATAGTTGTAAAAATGGCGGCTAGCTTAATGACTACATTGTTTTGTGACTAAAATTCCAGTCCTGGTTGGCTTCCTTCTTTTAAATATTTTTTAAATTATTTTAGAAAAATAATTTAGAAAAATGTAGGTTATTTATATTTAAATGAAAATATTAATTTAAAATATAAGGACACAAACAATAAGAAATTAATGATTACACAGTGAACAGCATATCTCCTAATGGGATCATTACATGTTGATACATTATGCTGGTCTTAATTGCTCTTCTCCCTGTTATTTCCAGCCTTCTGGGTGTCAGCTGGGAATAGGTGGGCTTGGACTAATGTTGGGACTCATCTTCCACCCGGAAGACAAACTTGAACTGCCCCATTTATAAATACTGATTAAACATTTGTTCTGAGATGCTCAGTTGCTGGAGCCTCCCAGAAGTAGAGTCAATTATAATCTGAGATCCTGGCAACCGGTTCAGAAAACAGTAGAGAGCATATTTTCTGACCCTTTTGAGATCAACTTCTTCACTGCTTTTTAAGATATTTATTAGAACTCATTTTTTTCTCTGTGTACATTTAAATATAAGGGAACTAAAAGTAATCTTTTCAAAATAAAGTTGTCAGTGTTTACATGCAGTGTGAATTATTCTTCTTTCTTACAGAATAATACTCCATTTTTTAAGAGTGGAAGATCAATTAGTTCCCTGTAGCAAGTCACAATTCCTGTCATCGCAGCAGACCGGTGATAGATGAGCGCCATAAACAAAATGTAAGGTTTTTTTTAAAGACCCCAGAGGGTTTTATTGGTAGAAAAATATTTCTTTACCAAATCTTACCAAGAAACACAAAATACCTTCCCCATAATCCTTATGTATTACATCTCTTCTGACATATTTCTCCACCGCTATTTCTTATTCTCTTTATGCCTGATAATAAGGGATACCACCAGCAATTTAAATGACAACACTTCTTTATAAAAAAAACCTGTTTGTTTAAAAAAAGAGCTTGCATTTTAGCATTGGCTGCAAAGAGAATTAAGAACCAATCTGCTCAGCAGGACTTAATTTTAAGAAACAATGTGTAGTATTGCATCATGGCCCATAAATCTAAGTGTGAAATTTGATTAGTAGACTGTTTGCTGACTGTAGATGTCTGTGTTTTATGAGAAAGTTATTAACCAGGGTAAAAGTTCATTTGAATAAAAAATTATAGCAGTGGGGTGAGGGGAGGAAGGAACCAGAACTGCATTATCCTGCTGTGATTATGAATTTGTCTTGGTGATAGGGTTTTATGAATATCACAGTAATTTTTTTGGAACTCATTGCTATGTTACTGGAAAATATTTATGATCTAGATCAAATGAGCACAAATTAAATGAACTTGACTCAAACACTACTTTTGCAGGGCAAAAATAGTCCTTTCACTGCATCAAAGTTGTTTCCCCTTCAGTGCTATGTTTTCCAAAAAAATAGTTTCTGTTCCCATCACCAAAATTAAACATTAAAATTTTCTAACATTCTAAGCTTTTTCCTTTTTTGGCTGGAAAATGTCCCAGAATTAAATTTAAGCATCTCTCATGTGCTTTTCAGATTTACCTTGTAACATTCATTAAGAGGGTTTCTTGTCCTAGTTCCTTTTTCTTATTTTTCTTCATGAATATTCAGCTTCAGTGCTTAATTAAATTACAGTTTTCAATTGTAATCGTACAGGAACTAGAAAACTGAAATTTATTCTATCTGTAAAAACACTATTTTAGTATCTTAATGAAAGAATTAGACCACATTTTGGATGCTTAAAGAAAATGTGTGTTTAACCCAACCGTGCCATTTAAGTTAATATTAAGCACAGGACGGAAGGAAGGAAGGAAGTGGGAGGAAGAGAATGAAAGACACAAGGAATGTTTCTTATTCATGCATGGCTATTGTTCCCTTAAATATAACTCAGATGAATAATTAATATCCCAACTCAGATCGGTTGCAGGCAGCTTCAACTAACAGTATATTCCCAGAATTTGTGAGATGGGAGAATTACTAGCATTTCCATACCATGAAAAGCAATTAATTTAACAAAGAAATAGATTTACCTCTAGTTATATTTATTTATTTATTTAGTCAAACAATTATTAAATAACAGGTATAAGTATAAACATGGTTATAAATACATGAAATGGATATGAATAAGAAAAAAAAGAAACAATAGGACAGGGACAGTAGGCACATTTTGGTGCACTTATGCACGCTCCCTACAGACCTCTTAGGAAAGGGGTGAGGTCAATAGTAGACAGTCTAATGTTGAAGATTTTGGGGTTTGGGGAAGAAACCACAGAGTCAGGTGGAGTATTCCAGACATTGACTACTCTGTTGCTGAAGTCGTATTTCCTGCAATCAAGTTTGGTACAGTTTATCTTTAGTTTGTATCTATTTAGTGCTCTTGTATTGTTTTGGTTGAAGCTGAAGTATTCATTGACAGGTAGGACATTGCAATATATAATTTTATATACTATACTTAGATTGAACCAAAGGCGGTGTAGTTCTAGGTTGTCTTGGTCTAAAATTTCAAGTCTGGTGGCATAAGGTATTCTGCTACGAGTAGAGGAGTGGAGGATTCTTCTCGTAAAATATTTCTGGACTTTCTCAATTGTATTAATATCAGATATGTAATGCGGGTTCCAGACTGATGAGCTGTATTCAAGTATTGGTCTAGCAAATGTTTTATGTGCTCTAGTTAGTAGAGTGATATTATCAGAGAAAAAGCTACGTAGGATTACGTTAACAACTCTTAATGTCTTTTTGGCTATGTAGTTACAGTGGGCTCTAGCACTTAGATCATTTGAGATGAGTACTCCAAGGTCTTTGACAAAGTTTTTGTCATCAACAATGTCTTGACTATTCAGCTTGTATTTTATTTTTTGATTTATTTTTTTTTGCCAATATGTAAGATAGAAAATTTATTTGTTGAGATTCGAAGTTGCAATTTGTTTGACCATTCTGATACATAGTCAAGATCTTTTTGAAGGGTAGCAGTATTGTTCAGTGGTGTTGAATAGCTTTACATCGTCAGCAAAAAGAATGCAGCTGCTCTTAATATAATCACAGAGGTCATTAATATAGAGTATGAAGAGAGTTGGTTCTAGAATACTGCCTTGGGGGACACCACTGTTGACAGGTACAGGACACTCCCAATTTTGACCATTTGTTGCCTGTTTGACAGGAATGCTTCTATCCAGTTATGCAGGTATCCAGAGATAACATAAGACCTTAGTTTTAGGAGTAATTTGTCATGTACCACTGAATCAAAAGCTTTACAGAAGTCTATGTAAATTGCGTCAATTGCTTTGCCCTGATCAAGTTGTGTAGTCCATATGTTTTTACAGGGCAAGAGTTGCAGGTTACAGGACAGTTTCCTTCTGAAACCAAACTGTTTGTTAGAAAGTAGGTTGTTTGTCTCTAAGTGGAAGATAATGGATTGGTTAATAATTGATTCCATGACTTTACAGGTGACACAGCATAATTTTCAACTAGGCTGGGGTCTCCCTTTTTGAAGATGGGAATGACTGTGGCTAGTGACCATAGATTTGGCAAGGAGCTGGTCCTGAAAGATTATTCAAAGATTATGCTTAGAGGTTCAGCTATGGCAGTGGATAGCTTTTTTAAGAAGTAGGCACAAATAGATAAAGATGGTTTTAGATTGCGTAGTGCTTTTTCAACATTGTCTTCTGTAAAATCGATATGTATTAGATCATTGTAGTTGTCTGTGGTTTGACTAGGAAATATTGGGCATGATCCATTGCTGTTTATAAATACTGAGCCAAAGAATGTGTTAAAGAGGTTGGCTTTAATGGTGTCATTGTTGCAGTCTTTATCATTTGGTTCTTTTAGGGGTGGGATGGACCTTGAGTCTTTTAGTTTGCTCTTTACAAAATTGTAGAAAGCGCAGGTGGAATTGATGCGTAGAAGGTTTTCCTCTTCTTTAGTGTGATAATTGGTACATTCAGTCTTTATCTGGTGGCATAAATTTTTGTATCGGCTTTTGAAGCTGGCAACTTGACCAGATTTGTTTTTCCGCCAAAGGGATTTCTTTTTGGATTGGAGCTTCCTTATTGTTATGGGTAATTTATTTTTTCTGGTTTTGGGACTTGTTATTGGAACATATAGTTTGATGACTCTTTTGACTTCAAGTAAAAATATGTTGTGGTCTTCAACAGTATTGCATCCAGTGAATAGAGTTTGCCAATCAAGAGATGAGAGATCATTGTCTATAAGATCATAGTTGCCTTTTTTGAAGTTATAATTCGGGATCCTGTCGTTAGGGTGATTTTTGTGAGGACATATGTTGAGACAAAAGTCAATCATGCTGTGGTCACTGTTGGAAAAGGGTTCATTAATTTGTATTCCATAAATTGAATTCAAACTGTTGCAGAAGATGAGATTGAGGCAGTTGTTAAGTCTAGTATTGTTGGTTACTAGTTGTTCCAGTCCTAGTGTGGTAACGGCATTGTACAGGGTTGTATGAATGGGTTCAGATGTACATTCATTTAGTGTCCAATTTATAAGAGGTTGAGGTCACCAAGAAAAATGAGACGGTGTGGGCAGAAGGCAGCCCATGTCAGTAGTGAAGTTAGCTTGTTTGCATGAATTATATCATAGTCAGGGGCACAATAGCAAAGTAAGAAGCGGATTGAGATGTTTAAGGACAGTTCACAGATTTAAGGACAGTTCACAATCTTGGGAAGACCAAGCTCTTGTATAATTTGGATCTTTTTTAGATTTAGAAACGTTTTATAGAATATAGCAACTCCACCACCTCTACGGATTTCGCGATATGACTGAAAAACTTGATATTCTCTTGTAGTAGTAATGGAGTCTGGGAAAGATGCATTTAACCATGTCTCACAGACAAATATAATATCAAATGTGGTTGAGTTAGAAGGATGAGGAATTCATGCATTTTATTTGTGAGGCTTCTTTCATTAAGTAATTTGCATTTAAGATATGAAGTAGTGGGTCTGGAGGAAGTGAGGGGCGTGCATCCCTAACATTGGATGTTTGGGTGATGGATATTGTGATGTGGGTTGAGGCTTTTACTTTTGATACAGTCAGCACAGTAATCAATGTATAGATTTGTATTACCTAATTCATGTAATCTTTTGAGCTCAGAACGTAGCTCCTGGGATCGTACATGTTACTGTAAGGTTAGATCAGGGCAAGAACGAAGGTTCTTATGGTTGTTCTTTGCAAGTGAATTTATTGAGAAAATGAATTTGCATTTGCTTGTTTTGTTTTTGCAAACAACCCTGCAGAGGCGTGGGATCATCAAGCTGTCTTTGTTTTTAAGCTCAGGACCAACACAGGAAATATCAAGTATTTCTTCAGGGGAGATGGTTGATGCTTGATTTTCTCTGATGATGTTTTGAACATTAGAGATGTCATCATTGTCATTGACCTGATAAGATGGCGTTTGGTCGCTTCCGTTCACACTCAACAGCCTTTTTTATGAGGATGGGGATATCAATATTTGTAGGATTTGGTTTTTTTTGTGGATTGTGAATATATATTAGGAAGCCATTGTTAAATTGCTCATTTCATAAGGAATAAAGAATTCTACAAATATTTCAGATGATGGGCAAAGAGATGTACACTTTCTGGTTGACTTGTTATAATTTTCTTTCTAAAAAAACATGTGATACAGACTTTTGCTTCTTGGCTTCACATTAATTTAAATGATTTCATGTTTAGGATTTGCTTTTAATTTTAAAAAGGTTTAAACTTTTATAAATACTATAAAAATACATCTTCCTTAGGAAATTATAAAATTATCATTTCACTGTTGCCTCACCATAAATCTGCACTGTTGCTTTGATATCTCTGTGTTGGCACTTGATTATTTCCTGTGTACAGCAGAAAAGATTAAAAGATGTTAGCTCTCAGGTCATCAAGTTCCCAAAACTTTGATTTTTGCCTCATTCCTTTCTGAACAGGAATAAAGTCACATCAGAGCTGATTTTCAAGGCTGCATTTATAAACATAAAACTAAAAAATCCTATAACTAGAGGACTTAAAGGTGCTCAGGAATTCACTTCTGTAGAATTTTGAATCTCTTGTTTTTTTTTCTCCAGAGGCTAATTTCAGGAGAACATCATGATAGCTTGAAAAGAATTATTTGATAAGGAAAAAATGGCAGACCAGAAACATTATTTTTTTTAAAATGCACAAAGTCTTTGTAAACTATCACTCCTAAAATAATAAAAATCACATCCATAACATAAAGCAATAGTTATTTCCTGACCTCTCCTACTTAGCAATATCCATCATTCCACAAAATCATTTTAAAAGCTTTTTAAAACCATATAGCAATGTTGCAAATGGCTTGAGCTTGATTTCTTTTTGTTGAAATAATGATGCTGAAAGTTTTTGTTATTCTATCTTTATTGAATACACCAAGCCTTTCTCATCTAATAGACTGCATGCAGAAGAAGAACATTGGGGTTATTATCTGAGAAAATTGGCCTATCCACTTGAAAACAAAGTGTCAAGGTTCCTAGTAATGAACCCAAACCAATCAGCACTCCGAAACTTTCAGCTTTCTCAAAGGACTGTTTTATTGAATACATCATTTCAGCACAAATGGAAATAAAACCAGCTCTAAATATTTCCTGTGGTTTCAGTATAATTAAAGAAAAGATAATTCCCTCCCTCATGGTCACAGGTCACACTGTGGAACTCACATCTGACTTCTTTGATCGTCACCCTATAGTATGGCTCGCTCAGATCCAACTTCATAAAAATCTTCCCTTTGGCCAGATGGCCTTACATTTCCTTCATCAGGGGGAGGGTGGATTTTACCCCCAAAAAAATCCATCCACAGCCTCATCAACCCATATTTCTTCTCCATGAACAATACAGGGGCTGCCACCTGGGATTTGGCCAACTGGATAAAACCCTGTGCCACATTTTTGTCAAGATAGTCTCTCAGCTCCTTCATCTCTTTTGGGGTCATAGAGTACAAATTTTGCTTGGGGGTGGCTGCATCAGAACTGAACTATTTTGAAGTTGACACAGAGTGAAGAATACATAAAGAAAAATTATGGTATTATTACTGCAGGTCACCTACTCAGACAGGAACACATGGACAATGCCTTCTTAGTGAATGAACCAAGTTTTCAAGAGGGCTGGCTATATAATAGAAGTTTTCAAACTATATTGATGTAGGTAGGAAAACCCAGTACAACTAGGACTGAGCATTCCAATACATTTCTGATATATCTACTGATATTTAACTTTTCAAAAGATTAAAAATTCTGAGCTAATCATCTAACCTGGACCTAATCATGATCAATGTAGAACAGTGGTCCCCAACATTTCTGACTCCACAGACCACCAGCAGCAGCAGTGGTGATAGCAGTGGTAATGGGGGGGTGGGGTTTACATGTGTAAACTGCTGTGCAAATGGAGTTTCATGCTCTCGCCTGCTGCTTGCCTGGCCCAGTTCCCAACAAGGTGCAGACCAGGACCGATCCATGGACCTAGGGTTGGGGACCCCTAATATATAAGTAGTGGTCAATAGACTGAAGATGTCAGGTATATTCTTAGGTGTTGACCATGTTATGTTGAAATTCAAAGTAGGAACTGGCTGGAAGCTGACAGAAATTAGTCATATCCTTTGGACTTCAGGTGACATCTTGGTCAATACACAATGGCATAAAATCCTACAGGATATATCAAAATCAGATTGTAAATACTAAAAAAATGAAATACTAAAAAAAAAAGTTGGTATT
This sequence comes from Notechis scutatus, assembly GCF_049901735.1. Classification (NCBI taxonomy): domain Eukaryota; kingdom Metazoa; phylum Chordata; class Lepidosauria; order Squamata; family Elapidae; genus Notechis; species Notechis scutatus. The sequence continues at coordinate 42,178,246 of NC_142025.1, read as the reverse complement.
AAGAGGTGGGATTCAGCAGGTTCTGGCCAGTTCTGGAGAACCAGTAGCAGAAATTTTGAGTAGTTCGAAGAACTGGCTAATACCATTTCTGACTGGGCCTGTCCCCATCTATTCTCTGTCTCCAAACTCCCAGCTGATCGGCTGGGTCTTCTTTCGTTGTCCTGCACAGGAGAACGGAGCTGGAAATCAGGCTAGTGGGGTGGGGTGGGGAGGGAATGGGATTTTGCAGTAACCTTTCCCCAGGAGTGGGGAGGGAATGGAGATTTTGCAGGATCTTTCCCCTGCCACGCCCACCAAGCTATCCCCACCAAGCCATCTTATGTCCACCAAGCCATACCCACCGAACCAGTAGTAAAAAATTTTGAATACCACCACTGATACAAATGGTTACAACTAAAAGAAAAATTAAGACCTAAATAAATTAATAGCAAGAAGTAAAAAGGAGCTGCATAAGAGATAGAATGTTGATATAATGTACCATGATATCATTTTTGTATATGACACTTTCCTATTATCCTATAGAGAAGATGTATACATGGGGGTGGGGGTGAGAGAGTTAAATTGAGTTGAAAATTGATTTAATACTTACAGGCTGAAAGAATGACATGGTAAAAGATACCTGATATGCAAAAGAAATCTGCTGATGTCTAAAGAATTAAAGGGATATATAAACAAGCAAGTGGCCTGAATAATTTTCCTATAATGGATTTACAAGAGAGACTTGTTAAAAAATTCATCAGGCAGGACAAGGAACAAATAAAAGAAACCAAGTTCTACAATATTATTTAGACTAAAGATCAAGATTGTTAGAAGGAATATAAAGTTGATTTAGTTGATTATATATATATGGAATATATGGACTTTTGCTGACATCAGGATTAAAATGACAAAATTTTAAGAATTTGTTTATGAACAAAAGATGGAATATGGGAAAAAGAAGATAATAAGCCAAATTGTTTATATTTGTTCTGGTGAAGACAAGTCATCTTGTGTTTCTTTTTTTATTAACTATATTCTTATATTTTTTTTGTTGTCTATCTTTCTTTCTTTTCTGCAACTTTTGCTTTTACTTATATTCATTTCCCTCTCCCTTTGCATTAGATTTTGCTGTTGTAATTATAATCTTTAATAAAATTACTTGAGAAAAATTAAAGGTCCTTAGTTGTACATGAAATTGTAATCTCATGTTCAGGCTAGTATTATTTAACAATATTTACCACCAGTTCAATAATGTAAGGATGATGTTATTTGTGATGATGATAAGAATGGTGATATCCATTCAGTCGAATATGACTCTTGGCAATTCTATGGGACGGGTCTCTCTCCACCTCTGTTCAAATCTGTCATGCTTTTCCTGAAGTCATAAATTCAGCCTGTTACAAGTAGACAGCATCCAGAGGACTAGTAAGAGAGGCTGTAAATCCACATTAAAACCAAGTCAATGGCACCGAAATGGCAAAATTAATGTGTTTGATCAGAGAAAAGAAAACACCTACATTTATTCATACTTTAGAAAGAGAAATCGATTTATAATTGTAGTTGCAACTTCTATAAAGAAGTTTGGAAGCCACTTTTTATATCTTTTTTTTTCTTTTCTATTTTTCTGCTATTGTTTTCTTTTCCTTTCCTTTTTTCCTTTTTTCCTTTTTTTAATTTTTGTGTGTGTGTGTGTTTTAGGGACAGCTTTGCTACATATGCTGCAAACCATACCTTCTGAGCGTTTCCTAATATTGGAATGATTTATAACTTACAAAACCAAGATGATTTTCAAAGGTGTACGGTAAGCTTCAATTTCAATACCTTTCAGAACATTCCACTGATTGCATCTCCACCCCAAACTGTAAAAGTCAGCTTATGGCACATGCAATACATATCAAATGGAATTTAAATCAGTCTTATGAAAGATAAACTATAATTTAGAATTAGATATGATGAAAAAATATTAAAAGATCTACAGGCCAGTTCTTCAAATCTTAGATCAACACTACTACATAAGCAGTATTTATGTGTGTATGGTATATAGTTCTCAAAGAACTATATACCATACACACATTTTTAACTTTAAATAATATATAGCACTTTTAACATCTCTATCACATATATAAGTTTGAATGCATAAGATGGTTGCCATTCTCCCAAGTAAAGTAAAGTAGTGCTTCTCCTTTTTCTTTACAAATGATTTTTTTTCCCCTTGGATAACTGTATTTTTGGGCAATTTCCCCCATGACTTGCTGAGGATATTTTCACAAAAAGGTGACACATATTAAACTGTATCCTGTGGATCTGTCACTATGTAAATGCCATATTTCTTTAGATTGAATGGCAGAAATATGATTGTATCAGTAGGATCCTAGAATTTCTTGCCATTATAACTGCCTGGAGAATTCTATCCTACAATGGACGTGCCTTCTTTCATTCTTACATCTTTGGCTAGATTTTTAAGTGCCTTCCAAATGTCCAGTTTCCTACCCCTTTAATTTTAAATTCTTGACCCTATCTGATTGATTCATAGCAGCCGCCAAATTATATAAGTAATATCAGTGGCTTTTCCTGATATTCCTCAGAGATTTTTATGATTTTGTAGTACCAGCTTCATGACATAGAGTCCTAGAACGGAACAACCTTTTTCTGAGTGTAGATCACAGACATTAGATTATGAGACCAATCACCAGAGATCACATTCTTCACACTTCTTGCCAGTTTAATGCAGCACAAAAGGCAAAGTAGCATGATGGTGTCATAGTTTGTATAAAACCAGAATGTTCTTTTTTATTTTTGCAACATACCATACTTACTTTTCAAAGAGATCTGGACATGCAAGGCTCCTGTGCAAAGTTTAGATTCTCATTCCGTAGATAGAATTACATAAGAAAGAGGAAAGCAAATAGGCAGAATGAGAAAAACGTTGCAAGATAGGGGATAGTTTATAAACTAGACTAGATGGGAAAGAGGAGCAGTGATTGTCATCTCAGTGCAGTTATGCTAGCAGACAATGAGTAAAAGAAACTTATAGACTGCCAATATGTTGCAAGCTGCAGCATTTTAAGAGAAGTTGCTTTAAGGCAAAAAAAAAATACTTTTTTTATTTTCCTTGGCTTCAATAAGTAAGAGTGGCTGACTTCAAAATGAAACTCAGATTTCAAGAATTATGCCAATTAATCATGATCAACACTCAACATATTTTGTTTCCAGACATTTGGCACCACTCAAAAAAAAGAATGCTGTTAGATTGTGGGCTCTCCATTTGATCTGTATGTTATAAATTCTGTAAAACATTTAACAAGGAAGAAAATATTGTTTCAGTAGAATAAGGGAATGGTAATAATAGCTTTTTTAAATCAAGAGAAACTGAACATTGTCCCCAAAATAGAATAATAAGTTCTGAATGACATCTTGTGCCAAATTTCATAATTGTACTTATCAATTGATGATACAGATATCAGAATCAGAGGAGATATTCAGCAGGTTCTGACCAGTTCTGGAGAACCGATAGCGGACATTTTGAGTAGTTCAGAGAACCAGTAGTGAAAATTTTGAGTAGTTGGAATATCACCTCTGACTGGCCCCACCCCCACTTATTTTCTGCTTCCTGAGTCCCAGCTGATTGGCTGGGTCTTCTTTTGTTGCCCTGCACAGGAGAACAGAGTTGGAAAGAAGGTTAGTGGGGGTGGGGAGAGAATGAGGATTTTACAGTATCCTTCCCCTGGACTGGGGTGGGAAGGGAGATATTACAGCATCCTTCCCCTGCCATGTCCACCAAGCCACGCCCACCAAGCCATACCATGCCCACTGAGCCATGCCCATAGAACCACTAATAAATTTTTTTGAATCCCATCACTGATCAGAATGCATCTAGTACATATACACAGTTGGTGAAGATGTTCTCACAATTTTCAGAGCATTTGTCAAAGTTATCTAAAACAAAAACTAAGCCTAAGTTTCCTCAGTTCTCTTTGCTGCTCCAACTGAATTCATTCATAAATGAGATTGAAATTTTGTTTATTCATTTTCTGAATCCCATCTTCCTATTTCCTGACATTAAACATAAGTAATGAAATTCTGTGTTAATCTTGTTTTCCTGGTCATGCTCCAGTGATGAGAACTTGACACCTATTTGGGAGATTCTGAGAAAATCAGGCCTCTGAAGGTAGTCCATTTTCTTTGCTGTTTCAGTTTCCTGGGACACAGAGATGGTACATGCATGATCACACAAGGATTGAAAGGAGGGCAGAAATCGGTGGTGAAGTGAAAACTGTGTCATACACAGATATTTTTAAGTATTCCATTAAGAGACCAAAAATAAAAAAGGACTCTTATTGGGAAGAAAGTAAAAATGTCCCAATTGAAAGAAATTAGGTAGTGAAAATATGGAAGAATTGCAGTCAATTTCTAATCTTTTAGATATTGCAAATGCCTGAAAGGCAAAGGAAGGATTGCCAGTACACAACATATCATTTATTTTTGATTATATTAATTAGTTGTGGTACCACAACAAAAGGCAAAATAAGACTTTTTCTAGCAATAGCTTTCAGTTGGACTTCTTTGTTCGTAGAATAGCTATAAAGAAGATAGGATTATTCGTTGCTATTAAGGAGCTCCATAAGCAATGAAAGAAGTCAACTACATACAATTGTTTGGGGTTTGTGTGTTTATTTGTTTTCTATAAACAAAACATGATAGAATAGGCACACTGGATGTTGCTGGTAGCTTGTTCTTGAGAGCAGAACACAATTTCTTTTGGTTCCAAGAAAAGTATGGAAATATAACTATAAAGTTAGATTGCTCATTATGTGAAGGATCTTTTTTTTACAGGTTTTACTTAGAGTTTTAGCAAATTGAAACCACAGACTGTGATATTTAAACAGTGGAGGAAATAGACAACTGTGCTTTGATAAAATTGATATGATTTGAAGTCTCTCTAACCCTCTATAAGTAAGTCAAAATCAATATTTATTCACCTGTAAAGGTAGCTAAATGAATAGAAACTTCCATAAACTTAGAATTATGAGTCAGGAAACATTTCAGTTGCTCTTTTGAGATGCTTGATTAATTTATCAAAAGGTGAAAGTTCTTGTCTTTCTAGAATTAATTTGTAGACTTTGTTTGCCTTGAGTTACATGTCTGCCTGCTTCCTGTCTGTCTGCTTGCCTGCCTGCCTATCATCTATCTATCTATCTATCTATCTATCTATCTATCTATCTATCTATCTATCCATCCATCCATCCATCCATCCATCCATCCACATTCCATAATTATTATTTTTAACAAGTACCAAATAAACCATGATAGAATAAAAATATAATGTTGCTGAAATAATATCAGCATGCACCAAATAAAAATCTGAGCCCCTAGCTTGTTGCTGGATCAACTCTTAATAAACACTTCAAACTTTGGTTACTTTAATGTAATGATTGAATTTGTACATAAAAATAATAAAAGAGAGGAAGAGAAATTACGCAAGCTAGTCCATCATCATAAGCACTCATGGTCAAGAGGTACCTCATAGTTAAGAGGTAGCATGAATGAAAAATGTACTTTTAAACAAATCAATAAATATGTGTTTTTCTCTTGCAATAATGAAAATAAATCAATACACGTCTCAACCTTCCCTCTTCTAAAATAAGATAAGTTCACCATTGGCATATGATGATACGTGTCTCTGATCCTGACTGCTGATGATAAACATTGCAGTACTTTAACATAAAAACTTTACATTGCCTGAGTTAGTTAAAGTTTGGGACAGGTTGAAAATAATTTTAAAAATCCAATAGATAATATTGAACTGATAGTAACTGTCTAAAATTTCTTTAATGTTTTCTTACTTTTCATACTCCAGAGATAATGAAGCATTAGGTGAAATCTATATGAATGTAGTATAGAATTTATATTCTATGCCATTTGGATGAAAACAAAAAGCTAAGGTATACCATGCCCGATGGAAAGAAGTTTAGTTTAAGCCAGTTGTTGACCAATAAAAGCCAAGCTCTGTCTTCAGCTGTAATTAGCCCTGCATTCAGATACAACCTAAGGAGAATTTTGTCTGAACTCTTTCTAGATTATTAAAATTATAATGGAATCATCTTAAGAACATATGGGACTTGGAATAGAACTTTAGTCTCAAAAACATATTGTCACTGAGTTGTCAGTGACATGCTTTTTGGGGTCCTCTATGAACTTATTGCATAAAAAAATTCCAACATGTTAAACTCGAGACCTGGCCTAACATCCCCATCTATTTGTTTTGGAGCAAAAATTACCAGTTTAGTCCTATTATAATGAATGGGTAGGTACTCCTTCCTGCTGGGTCTTAATCAAGACCCAGAATACTATTCTAATCCTTTTAAAGATATGGGGCAAGAGTACTGGACCATCAACATAAAGTAAAATAGAACTGTATTGGGGCTGAAATTCCATCCTATCAAGACAATCTACTAATGAATTAAGGTTAAATGTAAGTAATGTTATTTATCATGATGTCATAATTTCATTCATCATACGATCGTTCATAAATTAGGCTCTTCCTGGCTTACTCACTCATCCACATGTATATATCCTATACCAGCCCCCAAAATTACCTTAAAAGATATGTTTTATTTGATCTCAATACATTGTGACTATGTATAAAAGAAGAGAGAAAATCGAATTCTCCGCAACTTAAAATCAGGACAATTATTGCAGCCATATCAGTGGTGAGATTCAATTTTTTTTACTATCGGTTCCATGGACATTGCTTGGTGGGCATGGTAGGGGAAGGATACTTTAAAATCTCCATTCCCATCCAACTCCAGGGGAAGGTTGCTGCAAAATCCCATTCCCTCGCCACTCCACTAACTTGCTTTCCAGCTCCGTTCTCCTGTGCAGGACAACAAAAGAAGACCTGGCCGATCAGCTGGGACTTGGGAGGCAGAGAATAGATGGGGACAGGGCCAGTCAGAGGTGATATTTGCCAATTCTCCTAACTACTCAAAATTTCCACTACCCGTCCTTCATAACTGGTCAGAACCTGCTGAATACCACCTCTGAGCCATATGATGAACAAGATAGCCAAGATGGAAATTTCCTTATTATATCTTTCTTTTTGTATGTTTGTGTGCATGTGTGTGTTCTCCTAGTATTTAGTATGTTTTATTACTTAAAACTGTTTCAATATTAATAAGAAAAACTTAAAAATAAAATAGATAAATAAAGATTTCAGATCATATGCACAATTACTCTAAAGATAGGACATTGGAAACAAAGAATAATAATCACCAGTTGTCAAGACAATCCTTCTGCTTCTGGATTAGATGGATTTTTGTCTGATGATAGAATAACCAAGGCATTTCTTAGATTCTTATGATTAAACAACAATACTAAAATTAACTATGCTATAATTTTCATTATTAAAATACCATTTTGACACTTTGATAAAAGAGATACTGTGCTACTATAAAAACCAATAAAGCTACATTGTAATTATTCATTAATTCAGGTTCTGTAGGGAAAGAGTTTTTATCGCAGAAAAATCCTGAAAGGTGAATGAGGAAGCTATGCAAGTTATAATAAAAAGAAATGAAAAAATAAAATAAGAAACATGTACTGTACTATGTTCGTAGACCTAAAATTTTCTCCTTTGATGTGATCTGAAATATAAGGTCCATATAAGTATTTGCTATTTGCTATTAATATTTAGTATATGAAATCATCAACTCATGGAAAGAACGACTTCATTTTAACAACTCCTTACATTGTAGGCACAGGGCTAGAAAGTGAAGAAAAAAATGAAGAAGACAATAGGAAGCTACTTCCATATTAAGACAAGAATGTTTTAAATATATGCCTCAGAGGTGATATTCAGCAGGTTCTGATCAGTTCTGGAGAACCAATAGTGGAAATTTTGAGTAGTTCGGAGAAAGGTAGCAGATATTTTGAGTAGTTTGCAGAACTGATATATACCACCTCTGACTGGCCCCACCCCCATCTATTCTCTGCCTCCAAGTTCCAGCTGATTGGCTGGGTCTTCTTTTGTAGCCTTGCACAGGAGAATGGAGCTGGAAAGCAGGTTAGTGGGTTGGAGAGGGAATGGGTTTTTGCAGTAATCTTCCCCTGCCACGCATCAAGCAACGCCCACAGAACCAGTAGTAAAAAAATTTAAATCCCACCACTGCCACAACTGTAGCTGTTTACCTAAAATTTAGTTTGACTTAGGGATCAGGACATTCATATAAATTTTACTGTGTAATTAAGTGTAATATCTTATAGGATATTCATGATTTAAAAAGACTATTCAAAAGAAATCTGGAAATTATATTTTCTTTCATTGGAAAGAATAAACATGCGATTTTTTTTTATAGACAATGCTATTGTAAAGTTGTCTGCTTGTTGTCAGAGTAATACAGCATATTATTGAAATTCATGTACATTAATATATAAATGGAGTATATAAAAGTAAATTGTATTTCATTAATAGAATTCAGTATCAATACTACATGAGAATAATTGTCATTTAAATCCAGTACTCCTCCCAGTGTTTGACAGATGCTATTTTTTGTTTCTTTTCCTTAGTATCAAAATCTCTAGGACTGGCTAATTTAATAGCCCCATAATACGTCTAGGTTTGGTAGAGAGAGAGGATGGTGTGGGGAAAAGGTAAGTCCCAACAACAGCATATTTGCAGTACAATTTGTTTTCCACTATAGATGCTGCATCAACCTACTGCCGTTAGAACAAGAGATGTCAAACTACCCATCACACCAAGAAGAGCCAACTAGTGCTGAGAATATTGTTATACTAGTGCTTGGAACAAACTGAATTTAGTATGAGGACACTTTGCTTCTGCCAATAAATTTCTTAAACTAAACTGACCACTGTGAAATCTCAGGAAAAGAAGATGCAGTTACTTTAAGGAGTTACTAACAGGTACATGAGTACTTTCACTTGCTCTGAGCCAACTTTTTTTCTCCAAACTGTGGCACAGTTCTTTGATATATTTTTTTGAAAACAGAAAGACCTACTAACTTTTTTCTGAGTTCTTCAAACTCAGTTCTCCATTAATACGACAGTAAAGAAACTTTTAAAAATATTTTATTTCTTTAATACATTTATTATATTTGATAAATAATTTTATTTTAATAAGTAACTTTTATTCTATTCTCATTAATAGTCATGTTGGCAGTGCAGTGAGATAATATAATTATTAGTCATGTTGGCAATGCAGACATGTTGTCATGGTATCCCTTAAATCATATCCCTTAAATCATATCCCTTAAATCATATCCCTTAAATCATATCCCTTAAATCTGGAATACCTACCCGACTCTGTAGTTTCTTCCCCAAACCCCAAAAACTTTAACCTTAGACTGTCTACTATTGACCTCACCCCTTTCCTAAGAGGTCTGTAGGGGGCGTGCATAAGCGCACCAACGTGCCTACCGTCCCTGTCCTATTGTTTCTCTTATTCTTTTATTTTTCTTATATGTAACCATTTCATGTATTCACAACTATGTATACATTTATACTTATTATCTTGTAAACAATTGGCAAATCAAATAAATAAATAAATAAATAAATATAAAATATCAATAGTGCTAGTACTTTTGTTTGATATAGCTGATGTATGAATGCAAGACTTCCTTCTGTGATGCAGAGCATGCATCCTAGAAGCCACACCTAAAAGTTAATTTTGTATGATAAGAAGAAGCTGCCAAATATTTTTGTGGGCAGGTATCAGGTGTTGAATGTCAAACATCAAGCAATACAATTCTGTTCAAATTTGGTCAGAAATAAATCCTACTGTGCTCATAGTACTTAGAGACCCAAGTACATGGGATTGCAGGCTTAAATAAAATGATGGAGAACTTCAGGTTAATTTGATGCTTTTTTACTCATAAATAAGTCCTGATATTTCATCAAGGTTATTTCCAAGTCAATATAAGAAAGTCATATCATTACACTAGCACATTGCCAATTATCATGTGGTACTCTCCCTGGGCTTAGAAAATAAGGTATCAATTTTCCTTTGTTTTGTATGTATTGCTATGTATTTTTACTTATGTATTGATGGAAATATCTGAAGACTGGAATATTTAGCTATGTAATAGTTTATAGGCCAACTTACAGAGTTTTTAAAAGTTGGTTTGAGGTCTCCATATTTTCCACAAATGATATGGAAATTTGCTACTTGCCTTTTTTAATTTGCAGGGGCATCCAGGGTATTCACACGTCATAAAATTATTATAGAAGTGATGCAAATTATATAACTTGCCTCTAATAGATATATTCTATTCTAATAAAGATCTATGTTCTTTTTTTTTGGTAACCATTTTTTTTCCACTTAATAGTTTATATTCAAGAAAGCAATCTAGTCTCTTTCTCTTACTCCTGGTTTATATATTCCATGAACTATTCCCATGGAAGAAGAAAAAATCCCAAAATAAAATATTTGCATTCCTTGAAAATAATTTGTTTAAACATTCTTATGTAATTAATTGGATTACTGTGTAGAATTATACTATGGCAGCTAAATGTAGCTGTGGAAGATGAATAAAAAGAAGCATCTAATTGGAACTGCAGAATAATATTATTTTTAATTATATATAAATATAAAACAAATTAGGTTTTGTCCTGCTCTGTACATTTTCACTAGAAATAGAAAAAGATGCTGCCCCATTTCCTTGAAATATGGTTCATGCAGTTATAGTTTGGAACATTTATATATATTTTCTATTTTTTTCTAGTTTTCTTTTCTTTTTTCCTTTTGTTTTCTTCTACTTTTAGCTTTCTCTTTCTGATTTCTTTTTCCCTGCTTACTTTTAGTTTATGTTAGTTTTTAATCTACTTGTTCTAAAGATTTAATAAAAATTGTTTAATAAAACTTAATCATTGTGCAGTTGTTCTGTTGTCCAGACAAACTGAGTATAGATACTTTAGAGCAGGGGTCCCCAACCACCGGTCCACGGACCGGTACCGGTCCGCTGAACAAGTCCTACCGGGCCGCTGGCTTGCTGGCGCCGCCATCTTTTTTTGATGAAAAAGTGCTTCCGGTGAGCTTTTCCGGGTAGAAAGCTCACCGAAGCACGTTTCATCAAAAAAGATAGCGCTTCCGTGAGCTTTTCTGGGAGAAAGCTCACCGGAAGCACGTTTTCATCAAAAAGATGGCGGCGTAAGCGCCGGTGAGCTTTTCTGGGCAGAAAGCCATTTCTACTCAGAAAAGCTCACCGAGGTGTGGCGCCATCTTTGATGAAAAGTGCTTCCGGTGAGGTCACCGGAAGCACTTTTTCATCAAAAAAGATGGCGGCGCCCAGCTGATGCTGGTATTGGGCGCGGCGCCCAGCTGATGCCGGTACCGGGCCACGGCATAAAAAAGGTTGGGGATCACTGCTTTAGAGTACTATTTTTATTGGCTGTGCCTGTACAGTTTCTTTAAAGAATCCATTTCTCTTTCCTACAGTGTATTATATTCTGATTTTAGGCTTCTCCATCTTTTTTTCTTCATCTTGACTTTCCTTTCCTTGAGAAGAAACCTGCATCTCTCTCTCTATATATATGCATCTTTGAAATCCTGGTCAGAGCCTTCTGGACAAATGCCTGAAGGTATGATCTGCTTTTCCTGATAAATTAGGATTTTCTCTACCTTTGAAAACAGAGGCTTCTATTTCATAAGTCAATATATTTCTACTAAATATTCCTTTTTATGTAATGGGGATTATACCTTATTAAACTCAGACTTTCCTGAGGGATTATTGCCCACTTCAGCACAAAAGTATAATTTGGATAGACATGAACGGAAAGCAACTATAGAATCATCTTGCAATCCCATTGTGCTGTTTTTAAGCAGCTCCCTTAGATCAAGTTTTTATAAATACAGAATAACAGTGTTAGAAGGAGGTCTATTAATCGAAACCTGCTGCTCAAGTAGGAAACCCTATACCATCCCAGATAAATCTGTTCCAGTCCAATCTGTTCTTGAAAATATCCAGTAATGGAGCATCCGCAACTTCTGGAGGCAGGCAGTTCCACTGATTAATTGTTATATCTATCTAACTTAATTCTCTCTTTGATAATCTTCTATCCGTTCTTTCTTGTCCTGCTCTGAGATGCTTTGGAGAATAGGTTGACCGCCTCTTCTCTGTGAGATCCCCTCAATTATTGGAAGACTGCTATCATGTCACCCTTAGTCTTTCTATCATGTCAACCCTAGTCTCTATCTTTGTTAGACTAGACAAACCCAGTTCCCACAATAGTTCATTGAAATGTTTAACTTTCAAGCTCCTAATCATCCTGGTTGCTCTTCTCTGCACTCTTTCTAGAGTCTTGACATCTTTTTTGTATAGTGGTAACCAGAAATGACAGAGTAGTCCAAGTCTGATCTTACCAATATAGTATAAAACCTCTCACATCATGTCGATACTAACCCTCTATTGATGCAGCCTTGGCTTTTTTTTTGACAGTACCAGCACATTGCTTGCTCATACTTACTGACTCACATAATCTAGATCCCTGATGTCGAACTCAATTTCATTGAAGGCCGCATCAGGGTTGTGTTTGACCTTGGGTGGCTTGGGTGGGCATGGCTAGAGTGGGCATGGCCAGCTCGACGTCACTCATGTCGGGGGCGCCTGTGGTGGCCCAAGCGCTCTGCCAGCAAAAACAGGCTCCTGATCTCCATTTTGGGCTAGGATGGCCTCCTGCAACCCTCTGCCGGAGAAAACGGAGCTCGCAAGAGCCACATATGGCCCTCCCGAGTTCGGTTTTTTTCTGGCAGAGGAACTGTGGGCCGGTCCTTTGCTGTTTCCATAGTGGTTCCGTGGGCCAATTCTAAGCATCCCGTGGGCCGGATTCGGCCCCCAGGCCTTGATTTTGACATGCCTGATCTAGATGCTTGGGTTATTGTTATTATTCTTAAACAGCATATTATTTCCATTAGTCACACCACAAAACTCTATGATATGTTTTCCTTAATTTTTCCCAAATCTTTTTCATATCTGTCAGCTCCCTGAGATGGATAAATACACTGATATTTACATATTCATACATACATGCATAAGATTTCCAATTCTGTGCGTCCCAAGCTGTGTGCTCCTTGCTCCAAAGTACGCTTGTATTTTGAGAATTTGCCATAATCCAAGATTTTCAAGAAGTTTAAAGGAGGTCTGAGGCACATTGCTTCTGCAGCTGCTTACCAAATATTGTTTTAAAAATCCACAAAAATTCTAGCTGGAGTCTTGCCTGTCCACCATTATGTTTCCAAATCTGTGTTCTATAGATTTATTTGTACAACTTATTCTTGATTTTCCAACAGTTCCAGGCTTGGAAATTAGTCTGTTCATTTGTTCATTCTATCTACAGTTGTTGAAGAGTACTTGAAAATAAAACAAGAAATCTCACTTCATTCTAACAGAGTGAGAAGATGTTCTCTTTTGTAAAAACAGAAAGAGAAAAAAGAAATTACAAATAATTACATCAAATTACAAATTGCATCACTCCTTTGCATTCCTCCAATAGTGCACCCCACAGTGTACCCCACACAGCAAAACAAAAGTTCCACATTGCCTGTTATTTGCCTTATTGAGGTAAAATATTATTACCTTATAGAACTAGCATCGATTTTGCTTTCTGATAAAATGTCAAGCAACTTATATTACAGCCTTCCTGTTTTTATATTCTGACCACCCACATAAAAATCCAATATTTTGCAGTAATTTTGCTTCAGTTTGATCTTTATGGATACCAACCATCTCAAGTGATGCTTTTATTCCTTTTAGCAAGGAGATAGTTTTGCTAAGAGTAGAAAAGCTTTTTGCTTTGGAGGAAAGTTTTAATTGTAGAATGTTGTGGTCAAATACAAAAGGGAGTGGGGAATTGGATTGATTGGATTGGATTTATTTGATATAGGACTGCCATTCCAAATAGCTTTAATTAGTGCATCTGCAAAAAATATAGAGGGATATTATTACATTCATCATTTAAGATATTTAAATATTATTCATTTATTATTATATTTTAAGATATAAATTACACTGAATTATATTAACAATATATGTTGTATTTTATTTAGGTCCATTTCTTCTAGTCTTTCAATCATCCAAATCCTGCTTTTGATCTTTAAAGCATAAAGGGTTTGAGAAGTCAATATCTAAAAAGGGATTTCTCCCTGTACATTCTGTATGAGTATTCCTGCAATACTAATAATCATCCTCAATTTGCAAACACAATTGAGTCCAAAATTTCTGTTCTAAGTTGTTAAGTGAGTTTTGGCCCATTTTGCGACTTTCTTGCCACAGTTGTTTAGTGAATCTGGTTTCACCATTGACTTTGCTTTTCAGAATGTCTCAAAAAAATGATCATATGACTCTGAGACACTGCAAATGTCATAAATATGAGCCAGACATCAAACATCCAAATTTTGACCATGTGACCATGGAGATGCTACAACGGTTGTAAGTGTGACAGTCACTTTTTTCGGTGCTGTTGTAACTGTTGTAACTTAGAACAATCCCTAAAGGAATGGTTGAAAGTCTACCTGTACTAGTTACATATTATATAATATACATTTTATATTATATAAAACAAACAAGACTGGGAACTCTCTCCTAACCCCAGCATAATTTCAATGTTATTATTCATTTACATCACAAGCTTTTGCCAGTTGTAGTTAGCCAGAGCAAAAACATGCCCTGGCATCATACTTTCCTGCTGTGAACCCAAGACATTGCGTTATGGTTTTCTGTGCTCTACTAGTAATATTTGCTTTTATGATAATATCCAACAGTAGCTGCAAGATTTATAAAATCTGTTACTCAGCACTATTCATTTCATAAAAAATGAAGTTTGGTGACTAACTATAGAAAGAACCAGGATGGCATTTACTGGCCATTTCAAGCTAATATGGGCACATCCTATCCAATCCATGGTTATGGTCAACAATGTAGAGAAAAGTAAAGTCTTACACTTAGGCAAGAAAAACCAAGAGTACACATGCAGACTGGGTGAAACCGGGCTTGGAGTAACTGTGAGAGGGATCATGGAGTCTTAATAGACAATCAATTAAATATGAACCAACAGTATGCGGCAGCAGCCAAAAAGGCCAATGCAATCCTAAATTGCATTATTAGAGGGATACAATCAAGATCAAGGGAGATACTAATACCATTCTATAAAGCCTTAGTAAGACTGCATCCAGTTTTGGTCATTATACTATAAAAAATTTGTTGAGACTTTAGAAAAAGTGCAGAGAAGAGCAACCAAGATGATTAGGGGACTGGACGCTAAAATATACAATGAACAGTTGAAAAACTGGACATGGCTAGTCCACTGAAGGACCAGGGGAGACATGATAGCAGTGTTCCAATATTTGAAGCATTGCCCCAGAGAAGAAGGGGTCAAGCTATTTGTCAAAGCACCTGAAAGCCAGACAAGGAATAATGGATGGAAAATAAACAAGGAGAGATTTAACCTGGAAATAAGGAGAAATTTTCTGACAGTGAGAACAATCAATCAGCTTGCCTTCTGAAATTGTGGGAGCTTCATCACTATAAGCTTTCAAGAAGAGGCTGCAAGCTTTTAAGGAGAGATCTGTCAAAAATGGTGTAGGGTCTGCTTGGGTGGTGGTTGGACTAGATGACCTTCAAGGTCCTTCCAACTCTGTTAATCTGTATCTGTATCTGCTGTCTTTCCTTAGCTGTTTCCCTAAATAGCTGAATATAGCTGTCTGCTGGTCTATCAAAATTGCGCAATAACACTAGACTGCATAGACAGCATAACTATAAATGCATAAATCTGAAATAGTGAAGAATAAATAGTATGATGGGATGCCTCTCTCCCATTGCATCCTAACAGAGTGAGGAATCTGAAAGTTAGTATTTATTGTCTGTATAAAAGAAAAAAGAAAGGTAGAGAGATCCCACATAAAATGATTTTATTTGCTTGTGATTTACCTCTTTATGATTCTTTGTTGCTGTTGTTATTGTTTTTAATCTTATTCAACTCAGGTTTCAACAAAATAAAATATAGGAGAAAAACACATGAAAATCTCAGAAAAATCCTGCAACGGTTTGGCAGATATGCTTTTCCTGCCAGCTAGTGACGAGAAGAGAAAAAGCAGTAAATTAAAAAAAACACAACTAATTGCTTTGATAACACATGGTGTACAGACAACTACAGCACAGCACTATTCAGCATGAGTCAGAACACAGCAAAGGCAAAACAGGTAAACACAATGACAGCAATAAATTTAATGCTTTTTTGTCAAAAAGATGGGTGGATAGCACTTCAGTGCAAAAAGTAAGCCAGAATAAAACAGAATCACTAAGTTGGAATGGGCCACCAAGTCCAAATCCCCATTTAGTGCCACAATCCAGTGGTTTTCACTGCAGCTATTTACTTGGTCACCTGGGTTTTACTTTCCTACACTTTTAAAATAATCTCATGATTACATTTTTCTTTTTGTCATATTTTACACAAAAAAAAAACCCTGCTGTTTGATCTTCTTTGTTTGATCTTCTTTGATCTTCTCTGTTTTTAATTTTATTCAACTCAGGTTTCAACAAAATAAAATATAGGAGAAAAACACATGAAAATCTCAGAAAAATCCTGCAACGGTTTGGCAGATATGCTTTTCCTGCCGGCTAGTGGCGAGAAGAGAAAAAGCATCACTAGCAGCTGTTGGGTGAAAAAGGAGGGCCCCACAAATTTTAAAATTAAGATTAAATCATAAATCGAAAATATTTAATCATAAAGAAAAGGTCACCTCACAGGAACGTTAGCTATGCTTGCTGCATCAGTTTTAAGAATAATAAAGGCAGGATACAAAACAAAAAACAAAAATATATTAAAATTAAAGAGAAAGAGCTATACTTGTTTTAAACTAACAGAGTACAAAATAGTTTGAGTAAGATGGTACCTTTTAACTTAATCAAAGCAAAATGTAATAAGAACATAAAATGTTGCTTTATCCTTACTTGCAACATTGATCCAACTGACTTCTATCTAGAAGTAGCAAATCCCAGCAATTCTTCAGGATTTCAGCAAGCTTTTCTAGCATAAAATGCAAGAATAAAATTTGTTGCATTCAATGCTCAAATGCTTTTTTCATTGTAATAGAAAGTCTTATGGCATCGCCTAGATGATGATTATATCATTTGATCCTGTTAAGTCCCAGACAGTGAATAAATAAATGTTCCTTTGGAGACCCAGGTGAGCCCACTGTACTCCACTGGATGTCATCCTACCCTGTGGGCAAGTATCTTCATAAATCTACCCAATACCAATAAATGAAAGGAAATTATGATTTATTTTCAGTGAAACACTTCATATGCACTAAGAGTAATAACGTAAGAAAGAACCTCTCAAACCTCACCTGCCAAGGAAAAACAAAAACTCCTAAAGCACATAAAATTATTACAATAGAACTGATAGTGTCAGCAAGCAGATACAAAAGGGAAACTGTTTAAGATTATTTTCTCCTGGACTTAGAAGATGTGTATCTCCTAATTAGACTACCTTGTTGATATAATCAACTTTTTGCTGCTAATCATATCCAGATGTATCAAGTGTAAATTACTGTCAATACCACTTTTTTAATTGGCTGCAAAAAAAGGCAAGAGCAATCTATAAATTGCTCTTACTAAAGGAGAGAAAGCCAACTCCACTTTGCTCAAACCATCAGAAAATTTTTTTTGGATGTGTACCTCTAATGAGTAATTTACAGATTAAATCAAATGGATTTCTTTTCCATGTACCACTGAAGGTGATGATTAAAGGTGTAGGCACAAATATAGAGTACAGACAATTACAACTTGATTGTTAGTTTTGCAAATGGACCCAAATTCCTTGAGTCTGAGTGCCTACTAATTGGCAAGGAAATTGGTCAGTCAGAAATGATAATAGCTTTGTGAGGATAAAAGTTTAAGCTTCTGGTAAGGGCTTGTTTTCTCTTCTTGTATGATATAAGGGAATTTTAGGTCAACAAACTGCCACTACACTATGTTATCAAATGTTGAGGTATCAACTGGCAGCTCTAGACCTAAGCCCATTAGGACCTAGATAGATAATCTAATACAATAGTTTAGATCACGGGTGTCAAACTCATGCCATTGTGTGACATGTCACAATGTTTTTTCCCCTTCACAGAACTGGGGTGGACATGGCCTAAGTGTGGCCCAAATTTCAGCAAATATTGCTACTAGTGGTTTCGTATTCAAACTTGTTCTTCCTTCCTTTGTGGAACAGATTCTTATTTGTTCCTTTAGAATTTTTCTCTGTGTGCACCAAATTAAAGCCATGACAACTTATTTTTCTGCCTTGTCTCTATGATGTCTTCATTTTTCTCTCCAACCTGTAGAAACCCATCCTTTCTTCTGCCAGTATTATAACAGTCTTCTCATCCTTATTCTGACTCAATCCAAGATCAGCCTCAAAGTGCACCACATTTGTTAAAGTTTGTAATTTGCAAGGTGATCTGGTGGTTGTAGTAAATGGGAACAGAAACAACAGAGCCAGGAATGGGGTCAGCAAATATTATGATGATACAGTTTTCTGCCAAGTCAAAATTGGTTCATGATACTCCAGCTTAGATGTAGAGAAAAACCTCCAGCATCTTCTAAAATCGCCCAACCAATACTGTGCCTATATAACTTTGCCTTAACAATAATAAAATGACAGCAGAAATGGTGATTATTGTAGGGTGGGAATGGCCGTTGAATTATAGCAGAAACCACAGTCTTTGTGGATTTATTTGTTTCTCTTGTACACCCCAAATTTTGTTATGCTGTCTCACTATCTAGCAAATGGATGCTTTTGCCTGTAGCTATGAAGTCTTGACTAAACCTAGAATAAAATAAACAATGGAATAAGTATCAGAAATGCCTGCAGTAAAGCAGTCTGAGCAAAGTATTTTATATACTATTGTTGATGTAATGATTTTGTTAAAAAATCTCATTGAATACTTTTTATATTCTACATATTATTATAATATGTAGTTTGCTTAAAAACACTTTTTAATTGAAATTTGGGGTTCTGTGTCTTAATGACAGTAGGCCTGACATTCAAAATACTTTAAAATACTGCTTTAGATAAACCACTTGATCCACTCTAATGATTCGTCCTGGGGCTATAGGTACTTTGTGAGCTGAGAGATGCTGTCTGATGGGCTAAATAAAGTTTTCCCTTGGGTGGGGGCTTGATCCAGATTGCTGATAAAAAGATGAGAAAAAAAAGGATAATAATTCATGGGGAGAGCAACTCCAAAGGAAGTTTTGTTCATTCAACAGCCTGGTGGCAACTGCATACTGAACACATACAATTGTAATCTGGGGGGAGGGGAGGGGGCTAGTCAGATGACTCATATGACAAACACCTGGAAGTCATTAGATTTAAGCCCTCCCCAAGCTCTGGACTATAAAGCATAGCAGATTCTTAGCCTGGCACTTGGTATTCCACCAAGCAACTACTGGGTCACCTTTCTCAGTAGCAGTAAGTGCTGTGGTTCGTTGGCGCTGTCAGACTGGCTGCTTGCCTCTGCCTGGATGTTGCTTTAATTCAATTTTATACATCCAGATCGATTATGGGGCGGGTGCTATGGGTTACGTAGATGTCTCCTTTGCCTTCTATGGTCTTCTCTAGCGGGACGTGGGAGGAGAACCTTCGCATTCATCCTTCACTTTTTTTCTTCTCTCGCTTCCTCTCTTACCACAGCTTCAGAGAACTTTGAAACAGGCGCAAAAGCGGGAAAGGAGCGCTCTCGCTTCTCTCGACGGTATCCTCACCGCTGCTCTGCTAGGATTCTTCGGCGGGAGAAAAAGCTGGAAATGAAGAAGGTCGTGCTGCTTTTGGTCATGCTCTTTCTATCATCCGCGCATGCCGTGGGGGAAGAACTGGGAGACCAGCACGAGCTGAACTACTGGGCGGATTGGTCCGACGGAGGCGAGCAGAACCAGGTGAGACGAAGCGACAACTTTGGGGTATCCCCGCAACTTAGGTTGCGTTTGAAAATGGGCGAGGCCGAGGATGCTGGATGGCGGGGCACGGGTGGGCGAGGGAGCAAAGAACAAAGCGGGAAGGAGCTGACAGTGTAAATGGGCATCCCTGACGCCGCCAGCTTTTGGCAGGTGCGCCAAGGAATGTTGGCCGTTCGCGCTCAGCCGAGGCGACGTCGGGGCGAATTATCCGCTCTATTCCGCCTCTCTGCATCCTCCTTTCGGCCCAGGCGAGTGCGCCGGATTGTGCTGACGGAGCGCCACGTTCTCCTTTCAAAATTGAGGTCGCCGGTGAAAAAGAGCGATTGCTTCCTGGCGTCGCTCCTTCCCGCGCGCTTTCTAGCAGTTGTTGCGTTTTTAGCGTGAGTAAACGCATCAGAGTTTTTAATCTTACTTTTTTAATGTGCCATGGATGTCCTATTTAGGGTGCCATATCACCAGGCAGCCTTTCTTCATTTTGTTCTCATCACAGCAACCCAGTGAGGTAGGCTGGTCTTAGAGATAATCGGAATTTGGCGAAATTGTATGTTGTTAATCCACCAAATCCTATTATTGTGTCCATAGAACGGGACTAATTTCAAATCGCTCTTTACTGCAATTATTAACCAGAAGAGGATTTCTTTCTTTCAAAGAAAACATAAATATGTCTAAGGTATGATTCTAAAAATGGATTTGGGAGCCAAATTGTGAAATCTGCATATGACAGAGCAAAGTGGTTAGCAAACTTAAAAGTTATTTGAACTCAAGAAAAACAGGGATTTCTTAAACTAAAAGCTTGAATGGGGGTGTAGGGAAAAAATTAAAAGTTGCAAGCAGTCCATCATTAGAACAACATGCTTAGATGCTCCTCTACATGCAGAAACAAAGTCTTTTCTTGTCTGGAGGAAGCCAAGCAGTGTAGATCACAAATGGGAAAAAATAGCCCTCAACCGAGTTGAGAATCTAAAATCACCCAATGTAGTATGATACCCATACATAAGAAGACTGTGTTCATATCTGAAAAAAAGACAGCAAGAGTCATCTTATCTGATCACAGGTCTTTTTCATGCCAGAATAACATCACTTCTCTTTACTGCCATCATCTTTTCTGAATTGCTCCTTCCGCAAAATGTAGGGAATGTCTACATCTGGCAACTTAATTAAATGGAAAGATATATTAAACTTTAGGGAAAGATATATTGAATTCCATTATATTACTTGCTTGTCCTGGTTTTCAGGTTGTGTTTCTATCTGCATTAGGAGAACAATAACAAATTTGCCTATAAGATAGGTTAAAACCCCAAGGCCAAGCCCCTTCTTCTCATCTATTCATAATATTTCCTTTCCAGGCCTCTATAACCAACACCATCAATATTCCCTTCTTATAATGTTGGATGATATGGTATTTTCTTTGGATGGCATTGTATATCCTCAGTCAATATACTGATCATTCCTTTAACCATAGCTTGCTGACCATAATTGGGTGAAAAATAAAAGTAATTGCGAATAGGAATTGCATATGTCATGGGAAGAAACCATTTGAGAAAACAATAACATACACGTTTTTTAAAGAAATAGACCTTAAAGCTGTTTAATTTGAGACATGACTTTTTTCTCTTATGTTTACATAAGACAATAATTCTTGCATTTCAAATAAGGAGTGAGAACAGGAAAAATTATACCTGCGCCTATTTCCCTTAAATAATTTTCAAGGAAAGAGAAAATGCCAATTGAAATGATTAGTTTTTGCCATTGGGAGAAGCCTTAATTCCCAACTCCCATTACAATTTAAAATCCATGTTTGCTTCTAACAAAAATAAAACAGTGTACCAGTATCATTTTTATTTTATCAATCACCGGCATCTCATCTAACATGGCCTTATAAGTTCGTTCTGGACAGAAATTAAAAAGCTGAAGAAATGAATATGTTAGCAATTAAATGTAATAGGGAAAGTAAATATTCATATTGAAATTATTGTGCTTATTTGCTTAAACTCATCCATTTATCAAGTTGAATTCATTGGGTGTTAGTATATTTATAAGTATTCCAGCTCTTTTCACTATTTAATACCAATTACATAAACTGCTCAAATTTACACAATTATATGAAGCTATATTATGGAAAGAAGAATCAAAGATATTTGACATAAAGATGCCCAGTATAAATCTGTATTCAAATCCCATTAGAGCTTTATTTGATATGATAAATGATATGAAAGTACTGTTAAACAATTTAATATTCAAAGGGACCTGATGTGGTGCTATCTACAGATGGTCCTGTTTGCTCAATTGGCACTATATTCCATCATAATATTTTACTGATTCCTATGGAAAAAGTTGAAACATAATTTTTGGATCCAAAATTCACAGATTCATGCTGGCTGATAGTCATGTATCTTTTCTGTAAAATATAATCTCCAGAGCAACCTACCCATGTCATTGTATAAGCAATCATAAAACAGAATACTTAAGAAGATATGAAGCTGCCCTGGTTGTATCAGACCTTGGTTCATTTAATATTCCTCGCTACCATCTTCTAAGTCAACACCTGTCAGACAATCTCATGGTTTATTCATAAAATACATCCATAATTTATAAGTGATCGAACAAGTTCATTGTTTCATACTTTTTGCAAGGGATTAAGATGGATTATCTAGATACAAAAAAAGTTAAGAATGAAAACAGATCACATTCTAAACCCACTATACTTGTTTTTAAAACTTTACTCAACCAATCTATTAATTTTGAACCCAATCTTGACTACTTTCAGCTCCTAATTTTCAATGCCCTCTTGTGGCCTACATGTACCTAAATGCAGGAAGCTTTTGATCCTAAATTAACATTTACATCAATTTGCTCATTTGAATTTAGAGGGGGGGAAATCCCTTTCCTTTGAGATAAGCTGCTTTTGAATGTGAAAGGTAAAAGAAACCTCAGAATATGCTAATCTACTAGGTTAAGTGCTTTTTGTTATTTAATGGGTGCCACATTTTATAAGTGAAGCTGAGCTGAAGCTGAAAAAGTAGTCTTTTTATATTTCTGTTTCAGGAAAAGTTGCCTTTCCCTTTTGAACACTTTCTTCAGAGGATTGCCAGAAGACCCAGACCTCAGCAATTCTATGGGTTAATGGGCAAACGGGATGCTGGTAAGAACCATTTACATTTCGTATTTAGGTGCAGCTAAAAATGATTCAAATTAAAAATATTTAATAAAATAAAGCATGTATTCTCTCAATTTAGTGTTTATAATTAGTATATTTATTATTCATTATTTATTTATAGTTATTTAAAATATTTATTTTGATTCCATTAAAAATGTTTTAGGAATATTCTTAATATCATGAAACATATTTTTGTACATTTAGCAAGACACCATAGAAAAAACTAAGTATGTAAAATAAGAGTCTTACTTCCTACAAATAAATTATGAATTTTGAAAGAAATGAAATGAAAATCCTGAATAAAATCAAGGTTGCAGACATGCATCAAATGGAATGTCCTTTACTCAAGAAAAAATAATATGAGAATCATATAAAAAGCATATCCCATTTTATAATGGAGCACATACAGTAAACACTCCTGGGATATTGTGCCTAGACTAAAAAGGTTTCACATCCATGAATTATTCAGAAAACAATTAAGGCATTAATTGCTACACACCAATATTGTGGTTCTTTGAAATGCTTTCCTTCTTTTTTAAATGATAAATCATGATATGCACTTGGTAATTATTTTGTTTTTTGATTTCCAGGATATACCCCTGTCTCACGCAAAAGTAAGTTGGAATTGGTTTTATTTATGAATTTATATCCTGCTGTTATTATTTTCATAAATATCTCAAGTTGACAAACAAACAATACTCCTGACTATTCTTCCTTTTTCCTTTGGGTTGATCTGGGAGAGTGTGATTTTCTTCCCATTTTCCTGTGCACCATTAATCAATTACTTCTATATAAGATTCATCCAGAATTGCAAATATATATTTGATTCTAGGAAAATTGTATCAAAGCCAGCATTTCCAGTGAATGCATAGAAATCTTGGCATATATTCAAGGGCCCTTCATGAACAAGATATGTTCAGAAATTCCAAATAGAATAATCCATTCTTACCCTGTACTTTAGAAGAGAGTAATTTCAGAATAAGATTTTTCCAATCTAGCATAATCCCTGTGCATACCTAGTTAGAAATTAGTTCCACTGAGCATAGTAGACATGAAAATGGACATTAAGACCAACAGTACTTTTTCAGCAGTACAGTTGAGCAAGGAGTGGGACCAAAGGCCCCATTCTTTTAAAACAGCTTTCTGTACATGTGACTAGCACTCTCATTGGCTGATTTGTTCATTTTCAGCTTGTGTATATTATATAACTGTTTAAATTTTCATTTATGGTGGAATGATGTTTTAATTTTACTGATCTTTAGTCATTTACTGATATTAATCATAGCATTGGTTTTTTGGATTGATTTCAGCAGAATACAGAATAAGTTCCTTCTTCATATTCCTCAGCAAATATTCCATTAAATTCTAGAGGCTAATATCTAAGCAAAAATATATAAGAATATCTTTCTAGGGCCAGTCTTAGCATATACTGTATCACTTATTAAACTCACAATATCCCTTATTAACATTTAGCACCATCAGTGGCATTTACTTGCAATACAGCTTAAGTTTATAACCCTAGTTTGACACAATTTGACAGTTACTTGGAAAATGATAACTTTTAAAGCAATTTGAAGAAGTAGAACCAACATTGTTATTAGTGAAAGTTATTAATCAAACTGGATAAGCAATCTTTGCATGAATAAAAAATCTTGCCAAAATTATTAACTGTCCACTGAAGCTCATTTATACAAATTATTTCATTACTAAATGGAAGTGAGCTACCAGAATGAATGTTAATTACATAACACATACTACCAGTGGAATACTGATTAGGATATGGAAACATAGAAACAGAAGCTATAGAGGAAAAAGGTAACAGTCCGTACCATATGGACATATAGCAACAGGGAAAATATTTCTAGCTTTGCTTTCTTTTTGATGTGCCAGTATAGGTTAATCATCTTAGACAGAAATGGTCTTCCTTTTGGAAGAGAGCTTGCAATGTTAAAAAGGGGGGAAAGAAGAAAAGATTAATATGATAGATAATGCAGCATTGCTAGGTCAGGTTCTCTGACGTTGGTACCGCCTGGAAAGAAACATCAAACAGGCTATATGATGGATTTTCCTCAGAAAGGATGTTTACATCCTTTCCTGAACTTCTACGTTCTGTTTATAACAAATGCTGGATATACAAGTTATTACTTATAACTAATTATTTGCACATTATTCTAAACAAGCAAAAAATATGAACAAAATCAGTTATGTACTGTATATACGAGTATAAGCCTAGTTTTTCAGCCCATTTTTTGTGCTGAAAAATCCCCTCGGCTTATACTCGAGTCAGATTCCCTCTGAAAAAAAAATGGTGTGGAGTCGCGCCTCCGGCGGCAGCGACTCCCAACAGTTTAGCCGGGAAGGAAAGGCAAAAAGCGCTTTGCCTTTCCTTTTCCCGAGGCGGCGGGACTGGGGCCACGCCGGCGTAGTGACTCCTGACTCAGGGGGCCTCCGAGGGAGGGGAAGAGAGTGACTCCTGCCTCCCGCTGTCATCATCATCTTCTTCTTTTGGGTTAGTGAATCAATTAAACCTTTCATGATAGTGAGATCGTTTCCCAAATTAATTATTTTTATTTTTGAAATTTACCAGTAGCTGCTGCATTTCCCACCCTCGGCTTATACTTGAGTCAATAAGTTTTCCCAGTTTTTTGTGTAAAATTAGGTGCCTCGGCTTATATTCGGGTCGACTTATACTCGAGTATATACGGTATATCCTGTAATACCGTAGTAATAGCATTTAGATTTATATACCATCCCAAAGTGCTTTACAGCACTCTCTGAGTGATATGCAATGTCAGCATATTGTCCCCAACAATCTGGGTCCTCATTTTACTGACCTCAGAAGGATGGAAGGCTGAGTCAACCTTGAACCAGTCAGGATCGAACTCCTGTCTGTAGAGAGTCAGCTTGCAATACTGCATTCTAACCACTGTGCCACTATGCATAGACCCTCTAATGTGAGAAGAGAAATGGATCCATTCAGGCTGTTCAGTTTTCTATTATTGTCTCTATTTGTACCTCAGATTAAGTTTCACTGATTCTTCATTCCTAAAACTTTTAGGGATAAGATTCTTTAAACAAAGCAAGGCTTACTTCTGAGCAAGCTCATGCAGGCTGTACTACGAAATCCCAATTTTATAATCACAGGGTAATATTTTATTATGAAACAATGAATCTGATATTTTTCTCCAGGACACTTTGTTGATAAAAAGAGCTGTCACTTTATCTATTTAACATAAACTACTCCCAGTGTGATTTCAAGTTCTGCCATACCCTGACATCAAAGCTTAGTAGCAAATCTCCCACCAAACTGATTTATTTTAATATAGGTGGAAAACAAAGGCAAACTTTCTTGGATAAACTTATTACTCTTTAATCCCACCTGGTATCATAGCTTTATTCAATTTCATAATATAACTATTTTATTTACTGAAGTCCTTAGGGATTAAAACAAATTAAAAGAAAATGCATTCCCTGGCTGCTAAAAGGCTGCCTGAAAATTATGGCTGAAATGCCCCATTGAGAACATTGAGACTTATTCCCAAGTAAGTTTACAGATAATAAACCTGTCCAAGGTTCCAGGTGTGTCTTAACATATTCTCTCTGATCCCAGACCTGGTATTAGGATGTTTGTGGAGTTCGAGTCCAGTCTTTTTTCTACATGATGGGAATGCCGTTTTAGTCCAGGAAGTCATCTTATTTTAATTCTGTTTCTTGTGTATGGGATGCATTGTAAGCAGCCCAGAACCTTTTTAGAGGAATCTTAATAAATCCATTACGAGAGACAGAGAGAGAGAGAGAGAGAGACAGGCAGGCAGGCAGGCAGGCAGGCAAGCATTGTATTGATTTTTCTAGTATAGTGTGCATTACAGTACATTCATTGCAAGCCAGCTCAGTAAAATAGTTGATCTTTTTTATAAATAGAGCAGAGAATCACAGAGATATGTTAAGCAATCTGATTTTTATACTTTTCTCCAAACTGTCTAAAGCTTTAGCCAAAACCCAAAAGCTTAGTTTACAAGACTAAAATACTATATATTTTATTTTGACTGGGTTTTACAACATATAAAATAGTCTACCAAAGATTTGAAAATGCCTTTGGTGTTCCTGATTGAGTGTTGAATTAAATCTTGGAGATCAGATCTTTTTGAATCACACTTATTTCATCCAAAGCTTCTGCACACTTATTCCACTATATATATTGGCTGCTGTCAAAATTATGATCTGGTAAAGAAAGAAAGAAATCTCACAATGCTTACAAATATGTTATATGCGGAAGGTATTCTGGACCTTGAAAGCCTGGCCATTTATTTTACATTGATCAATAATTTGAAGAACTTTGGGAGAAAACTCTCCAAAGAATAATTTATAATAGGTTGAGATCATATCAAAGCAATTTTTAAAAATGGCACAGGTTTTTGTCAAACAAAGTATATACAATTTGTAAATTGATTGCATTAATAACTTTTAAAAAATGTTAACTGGGTACACAATAAAGAAATAATTATTAGAGAAAGAGAGAATTACACCATTGTAGAAGCAGAAATAGACACTACATATATTAAGAGGCTATATATTTCTAGCCTGGAAACTGCCATAACTTGAGTGGCAAGATTGATGTCAGAGCCAAGCCCAGAAATGTCATAGTAAAATTCAGTCAAGGTCAATCCTTTATTCCAGTGGTCCCCAACCTTTTTTGTACCAGGGACCAGTTTCAAGCACAAACACTTTTTCAAGGATGGGGGAGAATCCGAGTTTGGTGGTTTGCTTGCAGACGTCTCATTACCTGACTAGGTAACATCTGATGTTGTTACCTAGTCGGGTAATAAAACGTCTGCCAGCAAACCACCAAGTTCAGGGAGCGCCTCGGCCCTGCCTCCCCTCAGCCCCATCCCTCAGGTGCCTCCCTCCCTCCCTCAGGTGTCTGCCTCGTTCCTCTCTCAGTCGCTCTCTCGCTGCTCCACCAGCCCAGGAAGAAACTGCTTCAAAGAAGCCAGGGGAGTAGCTTTTCCTGTCGCCGCAGCTCCTCCGAAGCGCCCGTTTGCCCCCACCCGCCCGCCCACGCACAGTTCAATCCACAGTGCTCCGTTCTGCCTGCCTGCCTGCCTTCTTCGTTTCGGAGCAGCTTCTGCTGATAAAAAGAGGCGAATAGTTATTATTCTCAGCCGAAGCTGCTCGAAACGAAGAAGGCAGGCAGGCAGGCAGAACGGAGCACTGTGGATTGAAGCGCGCGTGGGCGGGCGGGTGGGGGTAAACGGGCGCTTCGAGGAGCTGCGGCGACAGGAAAGCCACCACCACCACCCCGGCTTCTTTGAAGCAGTTTCTTCCTGGGCTGGTGGAGCAGCGCAGAGAGCGACTGAGAGAGGAACGAGGCGGGAGGAAATCGAAGCCGC
Organism: Notechis scutatus; assembly: GCF_049901735.1. Classification (NCBI taxonomy): domain Eukaryota; kingdom Metazoa; phylum Chordata; class Lepidosauria; order Squamata; family Elapidae; genus Notechis; species Notechis scutatus. The sequence goes on along the minus strand of NC_142025.1, from coordinate 42,149,765 downwards.
TGAGCCAGAGAGCAGGACAGGCTTCGGTTGCTTCCTCCCTCCCCTTCTTTCATTTGTGTCCTTGATCCCCGATCCCAGCAGGATTCACCGAAGGCAAAGAAAGCCGCCATTTTTTTTCTTTTTTTTTTTTGCGGCCCGGTACAGAGTGCTCCACGGACCCGGACTGGTCCGCGGCCCAGTGGTTGAGGACCCCTGCTTTATTCCTTACATTTAGCGGACAGAAATCTTGCCAACATAAAGCTATAACTTTCTAAGCTAGATATATCCTGAGAAATTCTAGGATCTGGCTACCCTGAATTTCTTCCTCACTTCTTCATCCAATTTGGGACTGTGAAATATCTTGATCCAGGTCTCTCTCTGGGAAACTTCTGTGTTGCCAAATCCTTCCCTCATTGCTCTTCCAGGAGCTGGTCTGTAAACAAATCACTAAACTCAGAGAGCACCAGTGACTCTATATTCCAAAGTATGTTGAAATAACTCCCTAGGGCAGGGGTGTCCAACCTTGGCAACTTTAAGACTTGTGGACTTCAACTCCCAGAATTCCTCAGCCAGCAAAGCTGGCTGAGGAATTCTGGGAGTTGAAGTCCACAAGTCTTAAAGTTGCCAAGGTTGGACACCCCTGCCCTAGTGTCTATGAATAATAAACTAGTGCTTTAAAATACAGCCTAGCCAAATAGCTCACTTATGAAAGCCACTTTTTATTATTAATCAGTCCCTTTTAAATGAACTAAGATGGGCAATTATTCAGCAAAGATCAGATTATGCAAAAATATGATTTTTTTTACCTTTATTTGTACTAAAATTTTCCATAACTAGAGCTCACATAGCCCTGAGTTCAACTATATTTAGAGTCTGTTTTTACTGTGTATTTCAACATGAAAATGCATTCACATTCCTTTTTTTTTTTAAGGCCTCTTTCAAATGTACTGTATTTAAACACCCCACAAATATATTTTTCAGGATATAAAACAGACTCATTTGTTGGACTCATGGGCAAAAGATCTTTAAATTCTGGTATGTATAAACTATAAAATGAAACTCAAACAAAAACCTACTTATAAACAATTTTTAATTTTAATTTTTCAATACACAGCCTTCGTACAATATTTAAGACAAAGATAGATAACCTGAGTTCTCCAAGAAGTTGCCCATAGTCACTTTTTATGGAAGTAACATAAACAGGAAGGATGGTCTTTGGAGTCCAAAACCATTCAAAAAACACAGGTTCCTCCATGAATTTCTTCTTTATAGGCACAATTATTATAAATGTACCTTTCTTATATGATCCTATAGATCTTTATGAAATGAGATCAATTTTTATGTTATACAGCATCAATTCCCAGTTCATTATGATGTAATTTATAAATTTGAAATCTGCTAGTCTATCCAGGGGGTATGTATTTTTAATAACTTAATTAAAAACATTTTTAAAACTACTGAAATATTTTAAAAGAAACAGTTTCTCTTATTTCTATAAACCAAACCATATCATCTAATGATTTTGCAATTCTTTAATGTATGCCAAAGGAAACTATTTTCTGAAATTATAATTATCAAGTGCTTTATATTTCAATCTAGCAGTATTGAAAGCTGCAGCATACCAAGATCATATCTTACTTAGGTTTACAAATTACTTTGAATCATAAGCAATTAAGGGAATAATTTATCTGAGAAAGATAGCCATTAAATGCTCTTGCATTTGTAAATACCAATTAACAGAGCTGAGTTTGAGATGAAATTCAATTTGTATTGTGATCATATGTTTGAAAATATAAAATAATAACAACTATCGGTTTTTAAAACTTTTTTTTTCAAAATTGCAATAGGACATAACCCTACTAAAGAATAAGTTCTCACAGCACTATTACTGTGAGCAATATTCTGCAGTTTCACTGTATTAACCAATATTTTATACCAGCATCCTCTACAAAGTCATCTGAAATATTTAATCAATGTTCTATATTGTACAAATTGCCTTAGTAAAGCAAGTTAATTATGCAACACAATAGATTGTGGTCTAGCTGTCAGGTTGTCTGCTAGTATAGATATAAAAACATTCAAACTGCTATTACAAGAGGCCTTGGAGAGTTCATTTCTAAAAGACACCATATGAATATTTGAATTTCAAAAAAACCTACCTTAAATAAATTGCTATTCTGTAGATATGTATATACAACTTCATCAGAATCAGTGGGGATTATTTTGAGAAACATACTATGTCTATAAATTACACTACTGGAGACATTAATATTTAGTCAGACTCAGGAGAATAAATTCATATCTTATTAACATATGAACATGTTTACAGTTTCAGTTCCTTTGTCTGGTAATCTAAAATAGTCACTAACAAATAAATCAGATTCTACTGAATGTATTCAGTACATTCATGTAAGTTTACTTAGGTTAAAAATCTAAACCAGAAACACATTGAACTGGTAATTGAAAAAGTGTCTGTGAAAGAGACAAAATAATTAAATCTTAAGATGTCAGTTCCTTTATTTACAGTGATGAAGGCCAGACTTTTAAGCATTTATGAAAACCAACAAAAAGTAAGATCTATCACTTGCCTTTATAATTGCCAATATACTAACACAATTTTCCCAGACAAAGATATGTAAACATGAACTCTGCAAATTCTCAAGCTGGTATGGCCATTTCTGAAAATTTTGGGAGCTAAATCTATACATTTAGAGATTATCCAGACTGAGGAAGACTCTCTTAAATCAACAGTGATTATCACTGTAAGGCAATTCTATGTTTTATTGTAAGTACTTTAAAAATCACCTAGTTTAGTCTCCTGCTCACTGCAGTATATAGTAGATGGTGAATAACGCACTTGCCATGTGATCATAGAAATTCCTCAAATGAAAATAGGAGGACCACCTTATGATGCAAATAGTTCTTCGAACATTCTGTTGTCATTCTGAGTGATAAAATCTTCAGAGGAGTCCAGAGTGCCTGAATAACATTGAAATATTTTCATGATCAATGACTTTCTAAGACAACACAAGCACAGAAGTTCTGAGGGATAAATTAAATGCCAATATTGGGGGCTAGTTCAGATGAGTTAAAATCTTTGAATCAAATTTATGTGGCACTTAAAATTAGGAAGCAACACTCTAGTTGTGGTCTGATGGGCACAGCTTACAATGGAAATTCATCACACTGAGCCTTAATTTTGAGACAAGCTTATCAGGATATGTAAATATTCATTATATTCAATTAATCTTCACTGTTTTGTTTCCTTGTTAGGATCTTCTGAATGGAGTGCCCTGCAAATGTTTGAAAGAAGACGCAAATGAGACAGTTTTTCCATTGTCCATTGAAATGTTTAAGTAGCCAGCTTAATGTAATGAAAAATAGCCATTGTAAGGAATATTTATTTATTTATTTATTTTTAAGATGAAAATTTCAATTACAATGATTTTCTCTATTGTGGCAGTGATGTATGCATATGAACATGGTAAGCTTTACAGTAATATTTTGAATGGAATATAGAAATCAGTGGTGTTTCACAAGAAAGCACATTATATATTGTGTGAAAAAATGTTCAACTGTAAAAAAAGTGGTAAGAATTAAGAAAAAAAAGAGAATCCTTTGTTAATTTAGTATTTGCTAAACCACCAAATTGGTTTGTGATCATAACAAAAAAGAAAAGGAAAAGCCCAGTAATTTCTATCATCAAAATTTGCACGTGTAGCATGTTTTTGTTTATTTTGCCTATATATATTAAAGAAATGAGGTGAATTTAAATGTCTTCACTTCATTGTCTGATACCTTGCCACAATTCACAGACATCAGATAAAAGTAACAGTCTATTCAGAAGGTTTTGAAATACCCATTTTGTGCATGAATATCATTAATTAAAACAGGAGCACCAGATCTCAAATTTTAAAAAAAGGAAAAGTAATGATTGTGAATTTTATTAGTGAATGATTGAGTATTGTCCATTAGTCAATCTTGACAGAATTTCTAGCACTGGCATTTATAGTTTTGCACTTAGCAAGTTGAGGAAGGCTGATCAAGCAGATTAAGAATGGTGCATGTTTGGTGACTATCTGGCTTTCAACTAATCTAAGCAACTTGGACAGGTGTACAGTAGGTTCAGGGAGCTTCTAAAGTTGTCTAAAGTTTCTAAATTTCCAAAGTTAATACAGTAAGATTTCAAGATTCACAGCTGAAGATAAAGCAGTTGCAGAATTTTCTGACTTCCTTGGGTTTCCTTACTTGTTATGTGCAAAGCAGAAGCACTGCCCCAAGAAAACAGATTAGGAAAGCAATGGTAGGATGAGAATCATAAGGATAAACTGCCGTTCTTGAACACATACTGTATATACACCTTGATTATATAGCCATATCATGATTTAGTTTCAAAGCTCCAAATGACTAAATAGAGAGAAATCCTTTCTGTTAGATGAGCCCTCTAATGATTCTCTGGATTTTTGCAAACAAGATTTGCTTTTGTGTAGCATTGCTGTCCCTAATGTAATGGAAATCATGTGAAGAAAATGCATCAATTTTAAGATTCTACTACATAAACAAAATAATGTGAATTACCTAGAGTTCTTACCACTTTTGGAACATATACAGTAAAACTGCACATCTTGCTTAGCCATGGTAGATCTTGTATGATTCACAGCTTCCCATGTTGTACCAAGTTAATCAACTGTGATTAAGCAAATAATGATATGTGATGTTATCTTTATATGAATGCACACTGAATATAAGCAGTCAGCACTTTTGTCAATTCTAAATCTACTGCTAATCAATTACTACAGTGAACTATAAATTCTAGTATGATGAATTCCTATTTTTTGTGTGAAGGAATGGAGTCCCAGGAATAAATTTTATAACATATTCTAACTTCGTCTTTGAAAACAGAGAAGTCTGAAGTTGCATTTTGCAAGCAGCTCAGTTTTATCATATACTATTTTGATCCTATAAAAAGTCATATCCAGGTTTAGGGGGGAGCAATCTTAAAATACTTTTCTTTAAAAAAAAGTTTATATGCTCTATTTGGATTGCTATAAACTGTAAGCCTATATAGTAGTTTAGCTAAAAGCTAATAAAAAACAACTTATCAATTAACCATCTGTATTTGTCTATCTTTGTCCCAGAAATATCAAGCATTTATTTTTCTTTAAAAAATGCAACAGATTCTAGTTTCCTAATCATGAAATATGATCTAAACAATATGACAAATTTAATAAAAAGTATTATTAAAAGGTAAGTAAGAATCTAACAAAAAAGAAGTAGGCACTTTATTTATAATTATTTTCTCCTATCAGATGTGTTTCCTTAGAAAATTAAGCTACACTCACATGGTTTAGCTGTCTTGATAATAGCTAAAGAATAGCTAAGCAGCTATTCTTTTTCTATGGAAAGAAAGCTGGCTTCTACAAACATAAGTCATTGCATGCATTTGAGATTCTATATCCCCCACCTACCTCTTTTTCTGTTCTTGGCTTTCAGAGATTCCCCTATTCTCTTCAAAGTGAATTGTGTGTACATAATTGATTTAGCTCTAAACCAACACATAAAATGTAAGGCTGAAATGAATGTGGAAATTTTATTGTTCAATATATGGTTTCTTTAATTCAAGAATTGAAAAACTTTGAATGACTAGGGATTACCTTTAAAGTTGTTTGGATTCTACCAGTTCGCACCTATTTGCTAGAACCGGTTGTTAACATTCTAAGCAGTTCAGAGAACCGGTTGTTAGAAGAAATTACTGGCCTAATCCTGTAAGGAAGGCAGGAAGGAAACATTCTGGTGTTGCTTACAAAAACTGCCTCTCCATTAACCCTTATTACATTCTTGGCAGGACTAGACTTCCTGTCTCAGGAACTTCTCTGGAGTTTTTCCCCCCTCCTTTTCTGGTACTTTGCTTGTGTGGAGTGACCATTCAAAGTTACAATGGCACTGAAAAAAGTGACTTATGACCATTTTTCACATTTACGACTGTTGCAGCATCCTCACAGTCATGAGAGGCCAGGCGAGGAGATGCGTGCCTCGATGTGAGTGATATTGAGTTGGCCACACCCAGCCAATAACATGACCACCAAGCCACATCCACCATCTAAGCCATGCCCACAGAACCGGTTGTTAAAAATTTGAATCCCACCCCTGATAGACACCATCTTCTTCCACTACCTGCATAACCTCCTACTCTCCATCCCCAGTTCTTCTTGTCAAGAGTGCACTATCTGAAACTCTAGGCTAAAAGCAATGTTTTCAATGGGCAAAACTATGGGTAAAACTGTTCTGATGATAATTTCCACCTGCATTATTCCATTACTTTCAGGAGAAAAAAACAACCTGGGATTGCTAGCTGAAAGTATCTCTTCTTCCATCCTCATAGAGGGGGCCTAGTTCTTTTCCCACTTGACACACAATCTTTCCCATCATTACTTGTTTCTTCTGTATGATTCCTGCAGTCCCAAATACCCCCTTCTTCCTCTCCATAGTTGCACCTACTGTTTTAACTTAATCTCCCTCGAAAAAAAAGAAATAGAAATAGACCATCTGCTCTACAAAGCGTGGAGGCAAGGCAAAAGAACAGAAGACTCTCTACATTTTAAATCCCATGTGAATGACAGCTTCCTAATTAGGAAGAGAACCACTTTCTTATAATTCTTAAAGCGGAAGTTCCCAAACTTTCTGGCTTGGTGGCCCATTGGGGGAGGGGGAGAGAATAAATAGTTCCTTGCAAGTAGCAGGTGAGCATGCACAAGCAGCTCCATTTATGTGAATGATGGGCATGTGATTGTTCGCGTAAGCTTCAGAACTTCATGCATGATCGCAAGTTTGGTGCCGCTCATGCAAGCAAAGCTTCAAACACGAGCACAAGCATCTGCCACTCATGTGAGGGGAGCTTCGCACGTACACATGCTCTCGCTTAACACCTGCATGGTCCAGTTCCGAACAAGCCACGGCCAGTAGCGGACCACAATCCGGGGTTGGGACCCTGCTGTAAAGAACTCTCAGCATTGTAAGCTCCTCAAAGAATCCAATTATATTTTAGAACTGTAAAAGCTGTTCCCACTCCCTGGGAATAATATACCTCAGGCCTGTCTTTTCCAACTGACTTCCCCCAATCTGAGCACCCATATGCCGCTTTCCAACTGAAAACCCGGAAGCACTTTCCAACCGAAAACCCGGAAGCAACCAAAAACCCGGAAGCGCCATCAAAACAAGATGGCAGCGCCCAAGCTTTGCGGCCCGGTAAAAAATGATCTATGGACCAGTACCGGTCTGGGGACTGGTGGTTGGGGACCCCTGCTGTAGATGCTCCAACTAAATGCAAGCATGAGATAAATGAAGCCTGGTTTGTTTTCAATCTTTTAAGTGACCAAAAACTACTAGCGAAAGTGGCATTTGATCATAAGGCAAGGAGGCATCAAGAAATGTTTCCCCTTTTGCATTTGAGCATTCAAGAAGGGACAGGAAAGCAGAAAGGGAAAGAGGAAAGACAAAGAAGGAAAGGTGGCAAGAGAACAAGGAAAGAAAAAAGGGAAAGAGGGAAGGAAGAAGAAAGAATGGAAAGAGAAGAGGGGAGAAAAAAGAAGAAAAAGGGAACGACCAGAAAACAGGCCACTTTTTAGGCCTTATTCAGGCCAAAAACGGCCCCAAAACACCAAAAACAGCCTGAAACGCCCCCCAAAACAGCCAAAAAAAACAGGCATGCACACACCAGCCAGCTGGTCTTTGGTTTTCTGGTGCTCCGGCACACACACATACATGTGCCTGCACACATGTTCCGGTTTGGGCACTCGGTGTCAAAAAGGTTCACCATCACTGCCCTAGGCCTAGGATGGAGTAAAAAGGCCTTGATCTTTACACTGGAGGAAAGGAACGCAAGGTTTTTCGGCACAGGAGTGTCACTCTCACTGGGGCAACAACTGGGCCTGGGCCACAGGTTAGGGTTAGGGTTAGGGTTGTGGTTTGGGCAAGTGGTGACAGCAGGCAAGCAAGCACAGACCAAGAGCAGCTGGACCTGGGCATGGGTGCCGCATGATCTGGGTGTACAGTGACAGCTGGCAAGTAAGGGGGGAATCACACAGTCCCTGTACTCAGAGCAACTTATCAAACATTAGGCATTCTACGGCAGGCAAGTGTGTGAAGAGTGGAAGCAGTTGTGCCTGGGCCGTATGGTCCAGGTGAACGGTGAAGGCAGGCAAATGGGCAAAGAGTGGGAATGGGCAAGGAGCCAGAGAGCAGCCAGACAGCAGCTAGGCAGCAGGCATGACTCTAGGCAAGTGGCCAAGGCAGACCAGGTAAGATAAGGAGTGATTTGGAGGGGCAGGGTAGGATGGGGCGGGAACAACCAGTAGTGTGATCAGCCTGGACAAAAAGTTAACAAATGGTTCAGTCAAAATGGTGTAAACTGGCTGAATCCAACCTCTTTATCTATCTGGTTATATCTCTGCCTATATAATACATGTAAACTCAAATCTATCAACTACCCGCAACATGAAGCCTCTCTGTTGAAGTCCCAAGCCAACTGGCAGGTACCACAATTATTAAAAGATGTTGAGATTCTAAAAATAGTGCAGAGAAGAGCAACAAATATTTATTCGGGAAATTAAAAGGCTAAAATGAGGGACGCGGTGGCTCAGTGGCTAAGATGCTGAGCTTGTCGATGAGAAAGGTCGGCAATTCGGCAGTTCAAATCCCTAGCGCTGCATAACAGAGTGAGCTCCCATTACTCGTCCCAGCTTCTGCCAACCCAGCAGTTTGAAAGCATGTAAAAATGCAAGTAGAAAAATAGAAACTACCTTTGGTGGGAAGGTAGCAGCATTCTGTGCGCCTTTGGCATTTAGTCATGCCGGCCACATGATCATGGAGATGTCTTCGGACAGCGCTGACTCTTTGGCTTTGTAACAGAAATGAGCACTGCCTCCTAGAGCTGGAAACGACTAGCACACATGTGTGAGGGGAACCTTTACCTTTAAAGGCTAAAATATATGAGGAACAATTGCAGGAATTGGGTATGTCTAGTTTAATGAAAAGAAGGACCAAGGATGATATGATAGCAGTGTTCCCACATCTAAGGGGCTGCCATAAAGAAGAAGGAGTCAACCTATTTATCAAAGCACCTGAAGGCAGGACAAGAAGCAATGGATGACAAGTAATCAAGGAGAGAAGCAACTTAGATTAAGGAGAAATTTCCTGACAGAACAATTAATCAGTGATATAACTTGCCTCCAGAAGCTGTGGGTATTCCAATACTGGAGGTTTTTAAGAAAAGATTGGAGAATCATTTGTTTGAAATGGTATAGGTCTCCCTCCTTGAGCAGGGGGTTGGACTAGAAGACCTCCAAGGTCCCTTCCAACTTTATTATTCGGCCATTCTGTTAAGCTCTTAGAGAAAGTCAGGATGGTTGGGCATCCTGATTGGAGCTGACCACACTTTGGGGGTGGGGGCTAAATTTTCACAGAACAAATGCAATAGCAGACAAGACACCTCTGGACATCCTGACTGATGGCATGACTCTTCTGTCGGCACAAGTGGGGTGGGCCAATCCCAGTGAGATGAGATGGTAGCCTGAACCCATGCCACAAAGGGCTTTAAAGGTAATTACCAACACCTTGAATTGTACCCTGAAGCAAATCGGCAGTCAGTGCAGCTTGTGAACCAGTAGTCCTATTTATCCCAACTTTAAATCTGCTACTCAAACGTTGCATATTTTAAGGGACATTACTATAATCTATAATTATGCTTAACAATAAGGTAGTTCAAACTAAGCCTGAGTGGACAATTATTGTGAAATAAATATGTTAAATTGATTTCTGTACAGTGAAGAAGTTTACAATTCCATGAAAGAATTTTCTGATTGCTTATTCTCTTTGTGTTTTTTCTTTTGTGGGCTTAAGTCATGCCCTGAAATTTCTTTCATTTTTCTAAGGAATAATAATAATAAAAAAAATATAAAAGTCCCAATTAAAAGTAGCATTTTAATTAAAGGTCATGTCTCTTTCGAAGTGATAATAGTTGCAATTTTGTTCCTCCAGAAACTCAGTTGCGTTGGATTCAATTTAAGCTGGTAAATGCTTTTCCAGACAAATAAACAGACCAGCTTCAGAGAAGAAAGAAGAAATAAACTTCATATTGATTTTTATAGCTATAGATAATTGCTAACGCTATAAGACATGGGGCTGCACAGCCTGGAGGACTACGGGTAGTCCTCAACTTACAACAGTTTACTTAGTGACCATTCAAAGTTATAACAGTACTGAAAAAAGTGACTTATGACCATTTTTCACACGTATGACCATTGCAGCATCTCCATGGTCCATGTGATCACAATTCAGACTTGGCAACTAACTCATATTTATGACAGTTGCAGTGTCCTGAGGTTGGGTGATCACCTTTGATAACCTTAAGACAAGCAAAGTCAATGGGGACACTAGATTCACTTAACTATCTTACTAATTTAACAATGGCAGTGATTCACTTAACAACCGTGGCAAGAGTAGTCGTAAAATGGAACCTTGACAAAGGTCTCACTTAACAACATAAATTTTGGGCTCAATTGCAGTCGTTGGTTGAGGACTAACTACACTAGATTGCAGGATAAGGATACAGAAAATTCCAATTTTTTTGCCATCTAGTGGTTGTTTAAATGTTTATAGCCCTGTTTTAGTAGCCTTATAATAGCATTTTTGAATAAAAAAACATTGAGACCTCCAAATTGTTAACAAAAACTCCTTCATTTATATGTATCTAATATTGCCTTATGGGTAACATAATTCTTCCTTTTTTTGTAAACTATGCTTTGCAAATGGGGGAATTGCCCCATTCCATTTTGACTTCCACTGTCATCTAGAACATGGGTGTCAAACTCGCAGCGTCATGTTGCCATCACGTGATGTTTCATTATGTTTTTTTCCTTCACGGAGCTGGGGTGGGCGTGGCCTGTGCATGACACATCCAGTCTGCAGGCTGCCAGTTTGACACCCCTGAATTCTAGAGAGATAGCATTGACTGGAGATATGCCCAAGGCAGACTTTTGAAGAGGCACAAGAGATTTCTGACTTCAGAACAAGGACAAGACTAATCAATTCAGAAGCCAAATGGTAGAAATTATGTATGTATGTATGTATGTATGTATGTATGTATGTATGTATGTTTTCTTAAGTTTTTGCGGGTATTTATATGTATGTTATTCAGCTTTGTTTGGGTATTTTCCCATGTCATTATAGTTGTGCTTTAAAGTTGTAGCAACGTTTTGGCAGAATCTCACCTGCCATCATCAGGCTTCTGTATTGTGTTCGTCTGTGAGTCAGACTTTCACAGCCGTTTCTGTTTTAAAATTGGTGCTAGCCTACTGCTGTGCCAGAATGTTTTTTTCTTCATCCTGATTGGTTGGGAGTCTTGGTCTGTGTTTACTGGTCTTGGAGTTTGCTGTGTTCTGCTTGATTGGTGTTTCTAATATCTTCTGTCTGTTTTGTAGCTTTTTTTTTTTTTTTTGTCTTGATTGGCTGGCAACATTGTGTTTCCTGTATTGGAGGCTTTTAGTGTGGTTTGGCTCTGAGTAAACGGACGCCTATCATTTATTAGGAATCTAGGCTTCATCTGGGTGCCTGGTTGGGGTGTGTTTGAGCTGGAGGTATCGGGGGTCTGTTTGTGCCCAGGTGTTTGCCTGGCTTGTGGTGTGGAGATTTTTTTGTTTGTGAGTGCAGGCTTCCAAATAATTGACAGTCTGGTGGAGTCATCTCTTCTATTCATGCTTTCAGGTCTTTTTTCAATCTCTATGGCTTCTCTGATAATTCTGTGGCTGGGGTTTTCTATAGTGGCTAGGGTTTTGGTGCCATTGAAGTCGATGCTATGACCTGTGGCTTTCATGTGTTGGACTAGTGAGGAAGTGTGTTTAAAAGCACAACTATAATGGTGTGGGAAAATACCCAAACAAAGCTGAATACACACACACACACACACACACACACGTACGCACATGCACACACACATATATACATGGAATCTTAAATCTGAAAGTGTAGGCATGGCTGCTTCCAGTTTCAGTGACAACTGCAGAGTGGTAGGCATGTACACCCTTGGACTTCTAATATATAAGATATATTATATATTATTATATAATATATATAATATATATATAAACTGTATTTCCCCCAAAATAAGACCTATCCTGAAAGTAAATCCTAGATTGATTTTTACATGTGCGCTCAATATGAGCCCTACCCCCAAAATAAGCCCTACCCCCCCCATTTCAGGGTACATGGGTAAAAATTAAGTTAGGATGGGAATAGGGGGATGGAGCTGCCCTACTACTTACCTTTGGACAGTTGCAGGCCTCGCACACTCCAACACCTGCCTTGCTGGCCTATTTCTTTGATCTGCTCTGTTATCCCCTGCAGAGGTCTTCAGAAAAGCCTTGCTGGCCACAGAAAAAGAAGTTCCTGAAGGCCTCTGACAGCAAAAAGGAAGCCATGGGTGATGTGTGCAAGTGAGGCGAGTCAGTGGATGACAACTTCCCTGAAAATTAGACCTGGTACCCTTTTTGGTGACAAAAAAATATAAGGCAGGGTCTTATTTTCAGGGGAACATAGTATATACACATATACATAATGCATGCATGATATGCATGTATGTATGTTAGCAAACAAAAAGTTTGCTAACGTGGATTCTTAAATCTGAAAGTCTAGGCATGGCTGGTTTCAGTGACAACTGCGGAGTGGTAGGCATGTACATCCTTGGACTTCTAATCCAGCTGGGCAGCTAGGTCCAGTATTTACACATTAATAAGTGCACATAAAACCAATCAAATTAAGGCACAGTGCCATTTATTTAACAGCCCTCTGCAAATGGCTTGAAACTTTCTAAAGGCTAATTTGGCGGGGTTATTTCCCCTTCTATAGAAAAATGCAGCCGTAACTAATAGATCCAAAACAATGCAGTTCCCCGGGACATTGGGCAAAGTGAGAAAGGAAGATAAAAGCAGGCTCTTAAAAACTTCCATTTCTTGTTGCCGTCAGAGTCACACTATCTGATGGGATGGGGGTGTGTGGGGAAAGGGAAGGGAAGCCCTTTGCTTCTTTCAAAGTACCAAGTGACTTTACAAGACAGTGGTTCAGCTGTTACTTAAGGGATTTCCAATATCTTTGCTGTCAGTTATTATAGCCATAAAACAAATTTGTCCAATAGATAAGTACCAATGTTACTTTATGGTGTATCATTTATTTTCTACTGCTGTTTTTTGTTTTGCTGTCCACACGCTATTTAAGTAATAGGATAAACCTTTCCTTTCCTTTCGTTTTCTAACTTCCTACTTTTCTTCATTAGCTTTTCAATAATTATAAGTAATGCACAGAAAATGCAGCTAGTAAAGCAATGGATTTTAAACTTTACCATATCTTCATAATTTAAATTATTTTTTGTAATGAACAACTAGTGCAGTAATCAGAAAATCTCCTACTTCTTTTGCAAAGTGCCTGTGGCAGAAAGCACAAATTGATGCTATCATTTTGTCTACATTGTTAACTGAAATCTATTTTTCTCTTAAAAACAGAATGTTTATATTATATTTTGATTTCTCAGTGCTGACCCCGTAACCCAATTCATCAGAACAAAATATTGGTTAAGAACATTTCTTTTTCTTTTCTTTTAATTGACAATGAAGAAAGTACTTTAGGAAATACAGGATATAAGTAACATTGTACGGAGACAGGCAGAATATCCAGAACAGTTACTGCCACCTGCTGATGAAAATAAGGAAGTAAACAGAAATCGACAAGATTTAAACACAGGAATTCCACAAATGTTAACTTACAGAATTCATCCAGGAAATGTGGGTGGCATATCTTCAGCAACAAAGTTTTATCTAGGTGTGCTTCGCCACAATAACTGCATATCATTTGACAGGAAAGCCAGCAAGTGAAGTTTATACAGGTAGTTCTCTACTTGCACAATTGAGCCCAAAATCTCCATTGTTAAGACAGATAATTGTTAACTGAGTTTTGCTCCATTTTTCTCGCTACTGTTAGGTGAACCACTGCAGTTGTTAATAACAATGTTGTTAATGAATCTGACTTCTCCATTGATAGAAGGTCGCAAAAGATAATCATGTTAGCCCTGACACTGCAACTGGTATAGATACATGCCAGTTGACAAATGTTCGAATTTTGATTGTGTGACCATGGGGATGCTGCAACTATCATAAGTGTGAAAAATAGTTGTAGCTCCACTTTTCAGTGCTGTTGTAACTTTCAGTGATCATTAAACAAATGGTTGTGTATTGAGGAGTATCTGTATGGCATTGCAGCAAACGCTGTTATATGCAGAAGAATGCACAAGTTTATTTTTAGGCAATCCGAACAGCACCAGGTATTCGTGCATGTATGTGATGTGTGTAAGTTTTCCATTCTAAAGAATGAGAAAAAAAATAATCTCCCAATGATGGAAAAAACTAAATGCTGGCACATAGAGGGAGAGAGAGAGGGAGAGAGAAAGGGAGGGGGGAGAAATGGGAGGAAGGGATAGAGGGGGAGAGGAATGGAGAGAGGGATAAAAGGGGAGAGAGGGGGAAAAAAAGGGAGAAATGGGTAGAGAGGGAGAGAGGGAAAAAGGGGGAGGAGAGAGATGGAGGGACAGAAAGGGAGGGAGGGGAGAGAGAGGAAGAGGGGGAGAGAGACGGCCAGACTGAAAAGCACCTGCTTACACATTCAATTTTGGCAAGCTTGTTTGCTACTGTAATAACTTTTTCTAACAAGCTAAATCAGAGCTTAAAGAAAATATGTCTGTTTATAATTATGTTTATTATTTATGTGTCATACAAATTTTTAAATTTAAAAAGATCTAGTTCACTTCCTCTGAACATATTTTGTCTCTAAATCTATTTTCTTCAAAAACAGATAGGAATTTCTTTAGGAAGTTATTTCTTTAGGAAGTGATTTCTTCCCATATTAAGAATTAAGTCTGGAGGATCAAAATCTACTCTTGTTAAACTCTACTCTTACCATTGTTAAAACAGTAGTCGTCTCTATTGAGTATGATTCTTGGTAATGTACAAAGATATAGGCAGGTTTTAGTAAAGAATATTAAAATTATTCCTTCCTTGGTAGTCAAAACTCTGCCATTTTTTATGTTCATTGTATCGGAATTTGCTTTTAGTGTATTTTATGCACTACATTATGGAAATATTGCACTATCAAGTAACTTATAGTTTTTGCAAATCAATTAATTAATCCAGTAGATCAATGTCTTCACCTCAGCAACTTTAAGATACCCCTCCCTGCATGTTGCTGAGAAATTTTGGGAGTTGAAGTCTACACATCTTAAAAGCTGCTGAAGGTATAAATTCCACTCTTAAAATACATCGGAAGTTCTATGGCGCCATCTTGTGGTTTCAGAATAGATTTTAAACAGGAAAAAAAACTTGACAAAAGTTTTATATCAACAAATCCAGGCATTTATTCAAGTATTGTTTAACTTTTTAGAACATGAACATTTTTATTACACATGATGTTATATATGAAGTCTATTTTAACATATTAAATAATCTCCTGCAGAGTTAGAATTAGAAAATATATTTTCTAAATTAATTTGCTTCCAACAGCCCTCTCATTTAGAAAAAATAATTCTGCAAGCTTTACTGAAAAAAAAGATTTAATGCTCAATTGCAACTGTAGAATTGCATTAGTTGTGTAAAGGGGATTCTGCTGAGTGCATAATGTTATATTGGGATTCTGTAGGAAAAATATATGAAAACTCTTTTGCAGAGTTTTAAACAGTGATGGACTGCATCGTGATTTGTAATGTGGTTAGAAAGCTATGAATTGTATATGGTCAAGGTCTGATCATAGAATGATGACAATCACTCTAAGGCAAGGGTGTCAAACTCGTGGGCCAGATACGTCAAACAAGACTTCCCAGATATACACAGCTGGAAATTGCTGGGAATCTTAAACTTACAAAAACTAAAGTTAATTATCCTTTCCCACAGTAAAATAACTAGTATTTACCACTTGAACTCAGATTAGCTTTTATTTTATTTATAAGACTACAAACATACATTAATTGCAGAAAAAGTGCACTTAAACCACTATTAATTCTCTGTATGCTCAAGTTGCTCATGTATCATTTGACATCAGTGTGAATTAAACTACCTGAATAAAGACTTACATTCCAAGCTTTCATTTTATCATTGAAGCTTGTTTTTAGAGTATATCAGTTGTTGCATAGTGCCGTTTAAGGCTAAGAGGCATTCTTTTTATCAGCATGGCTGGAATCATCAACAACATTCTATTTTATCTAAATAAACTAATAAACTAATTTTTTTGAAGAAAAAAACCCAATACATTGCTTTTTAAGTTCCTTTAGGTCAACAAGATTCATCTATTTTAACAAGCTCTTTGGAGAAATTATTCCTCCATATATATATATATATATATATTAAAGCTATTCAGTTATAGCTGATTTGTAATGCTTCAATGTGCGAGCAGATGGATCAGTAGCCTTAATCCACCTCGGCATCCAATAGTACGGGAGCCAAGTAGAATGTCCTGGGTAGTGCTTCTCAAAGATCTGACGATAGAAATATCCTTCCTTTGTTTTGGGAGGATTGAATGGAAATTTCTCTTCAGCTTTCTCCAACAAAAGATCATCCACCTATAGGCCGATTCAAAAGAGCAACATGAGGACTTCATCGGGAATTATTCCTTATTTTAAAAGTTATGAACAAAAACTTATGTTTCTCTGTTCCATTTTCTTTTTCTTTTTAAAATCACACTGCAGAATTATTGGACTAAACAACTTAGAAACAACGTATATAATTCATAAGGACAAAGGTATCCACAGTGGTGTTGATGTGCGTCATGATACATTACCATTCTGCAGTTTTTTATTTTCCCTGCAGATACCTTTGCCTAAGATCCATTGAGAAATTCATTTGAGAAGAGAATGAGAAGGTTGAAGAAATGATGGTGGACCAATTTTTCTCAGATATTATTATCATTACTATTATTATAATAATATTAGGCCATCTATGTTACAAGATCTCTAGCAGAAAAACCAGAATTACTTTAAAATAAACACACCAAAATACACATTCCTAAAATACAACACAAAATACATCTCAGTAAAAATGGAAACAGAAATGAAAACGTGTAGAAAAAAATGTGGATCTGGCCTTGGGAATGAGGAAGAAATGACTCAATTTAAGGAAGAACTTTCAGAAAAGAGTATTCAGTCCCAGAAAAGTGTGAATTAAAAAACCAAACAAACCTGCCTTGTTTTAGTTTGGTAAATAATCTGTTATACTACCTTATAAAGAACAAACCTGGACTTGTCACACCTATTTCTTAACCCTGCCTAATTTGAATGGCTAACAAAAGATCTATTAAAATAATTAAATTACACCTGTCCTCAGGAAGCTCAAATTGACATATTTGGAGAAGAGTCCCATTTTATCTTTAGAATTATAACGTTTGGGAGACGAATGAAAGACAATGCCTGCAGTCACTCAATGAAAATCATAGTCAAATAGATATTTGAATCTGAGCTTCCTTAATGCAAATATTACATCTATTTTTTTTTAAATAATAAATTTGGAAGCTTGGTTATGTGTACACACACGTTTTGAGAATTTACAGAAACAACTCAATTTTTGCTGTCAAAGCTAACATTTTTTTAAAAAAATCAAGATTTAATTCTTTTTTATGTTTCAATTCTGTATTCTGAAAAGCACAATTCAAAGTGAAAATGCAGGTAATGTTGATGCAACTCAAGTTTTGAGATCCAGATTCTGAACCACTGTATATTATAACCTTCAACCCAAAAGCAAGAAAAATCAGAGTATTTAAATAGAAGCGTGATAACCAATTTCAGCCGTCAAGCTACCCAACTCCTTCCCCCAAAACAAAGAAATTAAAAGTCATCCTCATTCACTCTGGAAGGTTGCATATGCAAAGCTAATGGGCTTCATGTGTTTCACAGATGGCCCATTTTTGCCCTAAGTTTTTCATGATCTGCTTTCAATATACTCACACTAGCTCTATTATAGGAATTAAATAGCATTTTAGTCAGACTGGCTTTAAAAATTCAACCTATTACCTGAAGGTCAATATAGTCTTGTAGCATAGAGAACCAAGATTTTTTGATAGAAGCTAAGCCATCACTGAAAGCTTCCTTGGGCCTCCAAAGTATTTCTTTAGGCAATAAGTTAGAATCTTCAAAGGCTTCCCTTAAGAGGTGCTTTTCAATTCCATTCTGTGCAGATATAACATAATCAAGAACACATATAAATACATTCCTTAGGCATAAATGTCAGAAATTCTAAAAAATATTTCAGAAAAAAATCAGCATGACAATCCCGTATTCAGCACATTTTAAAGAGTAACCAAGGTCTTTGGCATGGTTTCTTGTTGTAGAATTTAGGTTTGAATGCTAAATCTGTCAGTTCAATTGAGATCAGTTTAAAGAAATTGCATCTATAGCAAGACAACTAATGATCAAAACTTAAGGCTGAAAATCACAAGCATATACAAAGCTTCAGAGAGTAATCAGTGGATCTTAAATGTAGACTGTGGCTTCATTAGATAACACTGTAATTTCCTCTTTTGTCTAGTAGCAAAGGCTAGCTTACCTTTGGAATTCTGAGTTCTGCTGGCAAAGAAAGGTAGTAAGCAGTAAACTGGTGATCCAAAAATGGAACTCTTAATTCAAGACTGAAAACAGAAACAAATATTATTGGTGTACAAAATAAGCATATAGATTTGAAAAAGGTATTCTGTGCAACTTATACACTAACAGAAAGTAACCCATGATTAAATCATGATTTATTTAAAACCACCCACTGTCTACTTTGCCTTGCAACATTAAGCTTTAATTAGGAAACAAGCCATGCTTCGCCAAGAATAACACGTAAGCATTATAGCTTAGTAAGATAAATGACACATTCCAGGTTCCTTTGATTTAACAATGCCAACTACTGGGGCACCAGAAGTGTTCCTTCTCTGTGGCAATGTCCTCTGAAAGACCAGTAGGGTGGAGGCCTACTGGGTCTCCAGGGGAAACTTCATTTTAGAGAGCAAGGACTTGTCTTCTAGAATAAAGTTCCCTGGAGAGCTAGATGGCCTCCATCCTCCTGGTCTTGCAGAGGGCATTGAAGACCTGCTCCAGATCTTTGGCAAAAATGACCGAAGCCCCTTTCTGAGCAGTGCAGTGTACTTCTTTTTATCCAGTATTTGCCAATTTTGTTTTTATTCTTTTACTGCTTTTGTGGTTTTTATTTGTAAGCTGCCCAGAGTTACTGGGAATCTGGTGGCATAACGATGTAAATAATAAACAAAATAAATATGAGAAAAGGCCATTGTTCAAGTATATAACCTTGATTATATAAATTGTCCATTAGTTTTTTCCCAAATCAGTACCCTCTCAATATACATGCCTCTCCACATCTTCAACTAGCATGGCTACACAGGCAGAAATACATCTAATTTCCAATCAGGAAGGCTTTTCAGGTCTCTTCACCAAAACAGTAACTTGTTTTTTGAATAATACTTCCAAATAGTTCAACCTTGAGAATTATTTATTTATTCTGAATTAAAGAAATAATTTGAACTGAACATATGTAACTCTTTTTGATTATTATTTTAACTAGTGCTAACATTTTTTTTCCTTGTCACATCATTAGAAATTACTTGTAACTGAATTTATTCTAGTGGTCATCTGTTCTTTCAAATATATAAACATAGCATTGTGCTGTATTCTCAGTGGGATTTATAGCTAAGGACAGCACGCCTCAACTGGATATGCACTTATATAGTGTTGCCTTTCTCACTTAATTCTCTTTGGACTATGCAATAGTCTCGGAACCCTTACCAAAGCAAATACAATGGTACCTCAGTGCTCATCATTAATTTACTCCAGAAGATTGATGACTACCAAAAGTGATGCATACCAAATATTTTTTTTTGAATAATGTAGTAAGTCATAAAGCAGCCGACACCAACAAGCTCTACACCTTGTGCATTGACTACCAAACAATGAGTACCAGAACAAAATGTCACATCAAAATGCGTTGAGTACCAAATTCAAGGAGTTTCAAAGCAGTTGAGTGGGTATCACTGTGTATGAAGATGGAATATATATACTCAACTGCTTTGAAACTCATCGGATTTGGTACTCAAAATCTCACTTTGGGAGAAGCCCCAAATTAAACTATTTATTCTAAATAAATGAATTGAGTCTCTCATGACACGAACAGTCAAAGCTGGAGACCAAGCCTGACATAGCTACTATACTGTTAGAAGGATATGTGATGCTATCATAAGTTCATTAGTCATAAATTTGGAATGGATACATGGACTGTTGGATACAAAACTGTTCTACAACAAAACTGGAGAACAATCACACTGCTTCCTAACTGAGGATACAACTGCTTTTGATACAAAAGAGGATGTTAGAATCAACTTTAGATCTTCCCTTGGATAGAACGAAGCAAACAGCCAAGTAAGGGCATAACTTTCTGCCACAAAAAGAGCATTAGCAAAACAGTGACCTGGAGACTCTAAACCTTGAATATGGTTGCAAATGCTTGAAGCCCAAAGATTTCATGCCATAGATTCTCTCAATCATGTCTATCCTCTTATTTAAAAATATAAATGTGAAGTAGAAAGAAGGATAAAAATTTGATGAAGTAAAACTATATAGCAAAATTGTACTTCACACAAAATATGAAAGACATTCCCAATAATAAGCTTGAAAAATGGAGACAAAACTCTACGGGCAAAACATGTTCTTCATCAAAAACCTCCTTCATTATAAAAAGTTTCTAGAAGGATTTTGGTGCAAATGTAGAAGCAAAATATGAGATCTATAGAGAGAGACTTGAAAGGAATTAAAGGATCTACAGCTGAGCATTACCCATAGGCAGCAGTTGTTCTGTCAGCACGGAGAACATCAAACAGGTAGAGCTCTCTGAGAAGCCTCTCACTTTCCTCAGCAGCTTCTTCAGCTGTTGGTGCCTACAAGGGAGTATGGAAATTATTTTCATGCAAAGGCAGTTTGGCTGCTGCTATGCATAACTGTGTGCAGTTCATAAAAAAGCACTGAAAATGTTTCTTTTGGTTCAGGAGCAATTGGGTTGCCATTCCACAAACTTTCAATACAGAAGTTAATGCTTGGACCCAGAAAAATTATGGACTTTTGCATTAGCAGAAAGTACTTCTGCTCTTACACCATAAGCACTTTTGTGTGTTAACCTTCCTTATACCTTCAGAAATCCAGAAAGGCGGATGGTAAATATTCTAAAACAGTAATTATACAGAGTATCTCACTCTATACAAGCAGAAGTGAATTAACATAGAAATACATTCAATATAGACACATATCTTATTTAAAATGCCTCTTTTTCTCCTACCATTTGAAGTGTACAGAAACTAGGGGCACTATTACATTTGTAAAAACTGTCTCAAGAATGTTTCATGGAGGATCATGGAAATTCAGCACCCTGACATTTCAACGTATATTAATTTATATTCATTAAAATAAAGATGACAATAATTTTAAAATCAATAACATAAGGTATATAGGGTAAATATGTATTTCATTGATATGCTTATTCCTGCCTTGTACCTCAGCAGCAACTATTAGTTTATCTCAGATGATCATGCCTGATTTGATGCAGAGAACCATCAATACTCCCTCTTCTTGGACGTCCAGTTTGAGCCTCTCTTCAGTGACAGACCGAAATCCACGATCGTGCGTGGTTTTGATCTGTGCTCGCCACTGGAGCGCTCCAAGCCGGCTGGTTTCAGGGCTAAGCCACCTTGTAGAGGTGGTGAAGAAGGGGGAGACTGCCAGCAGGGTCGAGGAGAACCGCATCTCTCCTCCCCAGCTGGCCATTACTCCCTTTCCCAAAGGCGGTTGCAGCAGTTGTCAGAAATGGCCACCTCAAAGAAGAACTTGACCGAAAAAGAATGTGCAGGAGGAAGATAAGAAGAGAAAGATTTTTGGCTGACCGGGTCAAACTGAAAAAGCAACAATATAAGGTACCCTGGAATTTGAATTATAAAGAAGCATTGTTCCCAAAGAAGACTTTGAAGCAGCAAATGAGAGAGGGAAGGGAAAGGATTTGGTGGGGTTTTTTCCTTTCCTTCCCCATATTGACAACTAAGAGATTTAAGCAAGAAACTGGCTAAAATCCACTTTGACATTAACAGACATTTAAGCTGAAAATAAAATGTCAAAGGAGTAATAAAGATTTCTGGATTCTCAAAAAATTTTAAAAGGAGAGGAGAGAAAAGGAAAAAACAAAAGGGTGGGATCTGGAAAAAGAGAGGAGACCACCTGGAAGTGAAACTTTAACAAGATTCCTAAAAGATACATTCTAACGGAAACTTTGTAACAAAATAGAACCCCAGGAAGAGAAAGTGGGGAAAAAGAAGAAGAAACAGCTTTGGATTACATTGGTTATTGGATCTAAAGGACTAAAATTAATCGGGTGGTTGTTTAAAAGTTTTTAAAATGGTATCACTCTTGGAAGAATTGAAAATGGAACTTAAAAAACAGAAAGAAGATGCACAAGAAGAAAGAGGTTTTTTTGGCTTCGCATTTCAATTTTTAGAAATGGAGATCCTGAACTATGAGAAACAGCAAGAAATGCCAGTAGAATAAGAAGGGTGGGACAAAGAAGAAGCCATCTTCAATGATCAAGTAATTCTATGTGGGGAAAAGAAAGGAAAGGGGGGAAAGAGCGAAAAATTTAAGATCTGAAAAAACAACCCCCAAAAAAGAATAGTTTGAAAAGTAATTACAACATTAGGAAGAAACAGAAGAGAGGATTACAGAAGAGAGAATCAGAATTAGAGAGACAATGGGTCAAAAAGGGGAGGGAGAAGAAGAGGGGGAAGAAGGAAAGGAAAATAAATTATAAAGGACAGAAACAGGATATAGAGAAACAAGGAAAATGTACAAGGATTAAAGGTATAAGCCTATTTAGAAGACATAGAGATAATGGGTGAAAACTTAATTGAAAAGGGGATTCTACAAGGGTGCATAAGATAGTATTGTTATATTAGAAACAGAAATGTACTTTGAAAATATGAAACAAGTGTGATTAAAATGATAGATAAAATACCGTATATACTCGAGTATAAGTCGACTCGAATATAAGCCGAGGCACCTAATTTTACCACAAAAACTGGGAAAACTTATTGACTCGAGTATAAGCCTAGGGTGGGAAATGCAGCAGCTACTGGTAAATTTCAAAAATAAAAATAGATACCAATAAAAACTTTCACTAGGACAGTTGAGAATAAGTTTGATGTTCACAATTTCCTCTTTGAAAGAGACCAGTAAATAGGGAACAAGATGAAGAAGAAGTGTGTTTTTTCACACTTTTCACACTGCAAGTGAACAAAAATGGCATCATAGGAACAGGCTTATTCTCAGTCCAAAGGTTTGTTTCTGATTTCTTCCCTGATTTAAGGGAAATTTGGGAAAGCGATCTCACTATCATGAAAGGTTTAATTGATTCACTAACCCAAAGAAGATGATGATGATGACAGTGGGAGGCAGGAGTCACTCTCTCCCTTGCAAGAAAAAGCAAGAGCCGTTCTTATGATCTCTCTCTCTCTCTCTCTCTCTTTCTCTCTCGTATACAGTCAAGCCCTTTCCAGCGCGTGCGATCGTCGCCGCTGCTTGCACCTTGCAAATGCAAAATCCCGAGGTTTTTGCATTTGCAAGGTGCAAAGTGGCGGGGTGGATCGCGCGCGCTGGAAAGGGCTTGACTGTATTACGGAGAGAGAGAGAGAGATCATAGAACGGCTCTCTTGCTTTTTCGCCAGCCCCGGGCACTGGGGGCTTGCAAGGGAGAGAGTGACTCCTGCCTCCCACTGTCATCATCATCCTTTCTTTTGGGTTAATGAATCAATTAATTTGGGAAACGATCTCACTATCATGAAAGTCAGTGTTCTCTGCCCGTGTGGGCGTTTGGAAGAAAACGCCCGCGGCATATCCACGCGCGTGTAAGGGGAATCAGAAATCCCGTGTTCAACGCCTAGCACGGCAGAAGAGAAAACGCAGCTGTGAGCAAATACTGCGAAAACCTGATTGATCAGAAGGAAGGAGGCAAAAGAGGGAGGGGTGGTGGTGGACAGAGGTCCCACTGATATTTGTGAAACACTCGGGTCCGGCAGCGCTTAAAGTCAGCGTTCGCTCCCACCACCAAAGCCACGAAGTCCCCCAATCGCGCAGCCCAGAATCGCCCTCCCTCAGGGGCAGCAACGACGCCCGGTGTTTCCCGAGACAAGAAGCTCCGCCGTGCAATGAAAGCGCCCTGGCTCTAGGGCTCGCGGGCTCAGAAACAACGCGAGCCGAGGTGGCTTCAGCTCTGCTTAGCTTGTTCCTCATCCCCAGCTGCTTTCAGTCCGCTCGGGAGGAGGAGGTGGTGGTGGTGGCGGCTCGCGTTGTTTTCTGAGCCCGCGAGCCCAGAGCTCAGAAAACAACGCGACCCGCAGCCACCACCTCCTCCCCTCCTCCCGAGCGGACTGAAAGCAGCTGGGGCTGAGGAAACAAAGCCAAGCGGAGCAGCCACCTCGGCTCGCATTGTTTTCTGAGCCTGCGAGCCTAGAGCTCAGAAAACGCGACCCACCACCACCACCTCCTCCCCTCCTCCCGAGCGGACTGAAAGCAGCTGGGGCTGAGGAAACGAAGCCAAGCGGAGCCAAAGCCACCTCGGCTCGCGTTGTTTTCTGAGCCCGTGAGCCTAGAGCCAGGCGCTTTCATTGCACGGCGGAGCTTCTTGTCTCGGGAAACACCGGGCGTCGTTGCTGCCCCTGAGGGGGAGGGCGATTCTGGGCTGCGCGATTGGGAGACTTTGTGGCTTTGGATGGGTGGGTGGGTGGGAGCGAGGACGGACGGAGTCCGCGAAGTGGGGCTTGCCTGCCCTTGCTGGCTGCCTCTGCTTCCTTAGGGGCGGGGAAGGAGGCTCATCTGGACCAAGGGTGAGTCTCCCCCTCAGTTTCCCCTGAAGGATCTTCCGTCGCTTTTGCCTTCTCCTTACGTCTTCCCTCTGTTAAAATCCCCCCCACACACACACACACTTATTTTTGGGCGGATAGATTTCGTGTCTGAGCATTCTCACATGATGGTGGGTCTTCCCCCCCTCCTAAAACAGTTAAAAAAAGAAAAAACAATATATCCTCATGCAAGAACTTTTCTGCTTCCGATTACCCCCATGCTTACAAGTTGCAAAGGAAACATGGAAGCAGGGAAGCGGCTGCCCAGCTCCGGAGCTCCACACCATTTTTTTTTCAGAGGGGAATCTCACTTGAGTATAAGCCGAGGGGTTTTTTTTCAGCACAAAAAATGTGCTGAAAAACTCGGCTTATACTCGAGTATATACGGTACTCACTGTATATACTCGAGTATATACGGTACTCAATGTAATGGAATGTTTGTTAATAAATAAATGAAATAAGAATGAGAGAATGAAATTAGGAAAGAAGGGGAACACTTTAATTATTACTAATGTGTTATAAAAATTTAAGTGAAGAGGAATATGAAAAAATATGAAAAAATTATGGAAATATTATAAGTGTTCCTAAGGAAGTATGATATCCCATTGAAAAGAAATGTTAAAGATATTAAAGATTATAATTAACATTAATGATAGAGCTGAATTGGAATAGAATAAGTATTTTATTTGTTATAAAAGACTCCCTCTTCTTGATCCCAAATTATATAGTTATGTCTAGTAACAGAGGGACATGAAGGAAAATGTGAGCTTTCCAATAACCTGGGATCCCTCCCTCCCCTACAACTGGTAGCACATGACTTGTAATCCACTGCTGCTGCATTGGGAAGGGTCCAAACCAGGGGTGAAATTAAAAATTTTTCCCTACCAGCTCTGTGGGTGTGGCTTGGTATAATAGTAATAGCAACCAAGGGCGATTTTTTAACAATTCAAATCATCCCTACCATCTCTTTCGAGCCAGGCCAAGGTGGTTGAATTTCACCCCGTGTCAAATCAATGTATAACCACTTCTGCATCTGTAACTAAATCTTAAAACGGATAATGGTGGCTTTCATGTACTTTTCAGTTCTCAACTTTGGGTGGGAAAAAGTAGTTTGTTGCTCACTTCTTCCTGCTTGCAAATGAAATTCAGCTATGTTTATAAATATTAGCACCTGTAAAATTACTTTAAAAAGCATTCTCTTATTATGGTGATTGGCAAGAAAGATTACATTACCTTATGAAAATAGATATATCCTTGAGTCAACTCATCTGATCCTTCTCCTGAGAAAATGACCACACTATCTGTTTTCTTTCGGATGTATTTGGAGACCAGATACATGGCTAGAATGAGAAACAATTTTCCCTCAAAAATGTTTATTAATCTCACACAAGACCTATATGCAGTTGTACTTTTCACAGTAACTTGCATGACATATTTCTTTTCATAGCCATTCAACAAAGGTTATATAGAAATCTATTCTTTAAACTTAACAGAAGTTTAGATACCTTGATTCAACAATCTTTGCAGTATAATGCACCATTTGAGCTAGCTTGAGGATACAAACAGACAAACAGATAAACACAATGAGAGTTTTGGTAGTGTATAGATGTAATGCATGCAAACTTAGGCACATGTAATTGGGCTGGTAAAGATAAACTTTCTCATCAAGTCCTTTTTATGGTATTCTTCCTCCCTCTACCTCCACCAATGATACGATCAAAGTACCCTGATGAAGAAAATAATGTACAAGAAATTCTAATAGAATAGTGTCACCTCTCTCCAGTTTTCAGAGAACCTACATTTAACATTTAGCAATAGCAATAGCATTTAGACTTATATACCACTTCATAGTGCTTTATATCCTCTATAAGTGGTTGACAGAGTCAGCATATTGCCCCCAGTAGTCTGGGTCCCCATTTTACTGACCTTGAATGATGGAAGGTTGACTCAATTTTGAGTCAGTCAGGATGAAAGGACTATGGGCAGAGTTACCCTGCATACTGCACTCTAACCACTACAGCTCTTAAGCCTATCTCATCTAGCAACATCCACACATTCAGCATTATTAGATAGCTGGAAGACTGGCACTTTCCCCCCAGACTTAAATTTGGATTCCATTCAATGGAAGCATACAGAGATGTATTAACTTAGGTAAGAATATAAAAAAGGAAAGGGAATCTATAATTTCAATACGTAGATAACAATAATGTGAAGGGCCTTAAGAGGCTGCCTGAAACACTAGACCATAATACTCACAATACTTACATTTTATCAGAATGTAAGAAGCTGTTTAGAATTTCAAACAGGAATTCTTTTCATCGTAACTGGAAATGCCTGGCATGTAACTTGAGACTTTCTATGTGCCAAAATAGAGCCTACCAAGTAAATTGTAAATTTTCACAAGAGCATCTATCTGATCTGATATGGAAAATTTTATGACCATAAAGGCAGGATAACCTAATAATTTTCATAAATAGTACTACGTTTCCATTAAAACCATTCGTTGGTTATTCAGAAAAAATATTTTTCCATCCTCTTTTAATCTTTTTTTCTCTATTATCAGTAAATACAACGCTAGGCAGAAAAAAATATATGGAAGCTACTACATGGAAGCTATTGAAGGATTAAAATTCTACTTAATTTATGCCTGTATTAAAAGCAGGACTGAGCAGGACGACAGACCAACTTCCATAATTTGTAAGCCTTACCCACTGATGCTCGTATTGTTGTGATGTCATATGTTTCCAAGGAAAGTATTACTTCTTCTAGTGACTGAATCCCTTCTTGAGAACTAAACATAACCTCATGATGCTCACTTCCAATGTGAGCTGCTACCTATTAAAAGCAACCATTTACATTAAACTTGTTAAAGTGAATTTTCATCCAGTATGCAGTCAATAGAAGTTGAATTCTGCAAAATATATTTTACAAATTCATATGTTTTATTTTTCTCAATCTATTATGCTACTGCTCTAATGGGGATTACACAGAAGACTAAGGTGAAGAGTTATCTTATTCAGCATCTAATTTCCATTGCTAGCCAATCAACATTTTGTGAAAGTCACAGTAAGGCATGAATGTGCTAATGTTCTATTTTAGTTGCTAGCCAACAACATGTGTTCAATGGAATATTGTTCCCAATAGAGATCACAGAGAATTAGTCTAACAATAATAACATACAAGGCAATCAATTTATCTTGTGCCAGAAAATGCTATAAATTCATTATATAGTTCAGGACAAAGTATTCTCTTTGCTTGCTTGGAATCTACCAATAATCAATTTTACTGCTTTGATCTGTGAAATTTTGTTCAAATCTATCCATTCTAACTTACCAGCCTAGAACCTTGCTTAAATGCAAACATGAAAGCTAAATTTCTAGAAAATATTTCTGTGCCTCCTATTATTCTCCAGATGGTGTAAGAAAAAGTGTTTTCATAAAAAAAAAAAAAAGAAACCCTGCTAAACCGGTAATACCACTGTACCTTTCTCGCAGCCAGCACATCAGGGCTATCTTCCATCCCAATAGAAAATGTTTGCAAGGGATAGGAAATTTTTTGTTCTTTCATAAGTTTGATAAGTATGGCTGCCACCAAGCTAGAATCCAAGCCACCTGGTAAAATATGAATTGTTGTTGATATTGGTTATCTTTTTTTCCTTATCATTTAGAAGTTTTAAACAACTTAGATATTCTTCCTTTCCATTGGAATCCTTTTTCAAAGGAATAGACTTTCCAATAAGTTTTAGAGAGTTCTGAAAATATTTGGAAAATTATCTGGATTGTAATGACTATTGCTATATCATCCTTTATTTTATGACTGGAATAATTTTTTGCAGTTTAAGAACTGGAAGACAACTATAAAATTAGATAGAGTTTTCTATCTAATCCCATTAGTTACAGCATATCAAAAGCTCTTTTGCTCTGAATTAAGCCTTCATGGCTTCAAACAGACCAAATAAATTTATAAGGAATCCTTTATCCTTTGCATCCTTTATCTAAAAAAAGCACCGACTAGAGATTTATCAATTGATATCAAGATAGAAAATAGGCTCTTTATTGCTATGGAAAATGTATATCTATTATTATACAGTTGACTCTGTAAAATATGTAAAAGCAGTAGCTATTAAACATTTCCTAAATATACTGTTGCTAACAGAATGAAAATCGAGGTAGTCCTCGACCATTTTTCACAACTGAGTACACTTATTGACCGTTCAAAGTTATAACAGCATTGAAAACAGTGATTTATGACCATTTTTCACAATTTTGACCATTACAGATTTCCATGGTCATGTGATTGACATTCGGCTGCTTGACAACTGACTCAGTTACGATGGTTGGAATGTCTTGACATTATGTGATGACCTTTTGAAACCTTCCGACAAGCAAAGTCAATAAGGAAACTATTTTACTAATTTAACAACTGCAGTGATTTATTTAACAAAACTCACTTAACAAATTTCTCACTTAGCAAGATACATTTTGGGCTCAGTTGTGGTCATAAGTTGAGGACTACCTATACTGCAAATACAGGGCAGCTACATAAGATACATTAAAGAAATTTGTGCCATCAAGTCAGCATTGACTTAATATTGCCAGGTCCATGTATTTTCCTTGGCAACATTTTTAGAAGTGATATGCCACTGATTCCTTCCTATAGCTGGGAATATATATCTGGCGCAAAGTCATTCAACTGGCTTCATGTCTGACATGGGACTAGAATTCATAAGTCTCTCATTTTCTAATCTGAATACTTTTAACCACTACACAAAGCTGCCTCTCCATATGTTATGTTAAAGGATCTGTTGTTGTTATTTTACCTGATAAGAGACAACCAATTCTTCTATGGGACATCAAACGTTTTCTAACAGCATTTTCAAACAAAAGTCGAATGTTGCTTTTCACAGTTTCAACATCAAAACCTAACAGGAAAATAGAAGTTCCATTAAAATAGATCAAAAGGGAGGACAAAGTACTAATCCATTTTCTATTAACCGCTTACAAAACTTCAAGATAGCAATACCATTTAGACTTATATACCGTTTCACAGTGCTTTACAGCAGGGATCCCCAACCTTTTCGACGCCGCGGCCCGGTTCCGGCGTCAGCTGGGCGCCAGCGCCCGGTTCCAGCGTCAGCTGGGCGCCGCCATCTTTTTTGACGAAAAATCACTTCCGGTGACGTCACGAAGTGATTTTTCGATCAAAAAATGGCGGCGCTAGCGCTCTGGTGAGCTTTTTCGGCAGAAATGGCTTTCAACCCGAAAAGCTCACTGGCGCTGGCGCCGCCATCTTTTTGACGAAAAATTGCTTTTTTTACCAAAAAGATGGCGGCGCCCAGCAACCAGCGGCCCGGTAAGGCTTGTTCCGCGGCCCGGTACCGGTCCGCGGACCGGCGGTTGGGGACCCCTGCTTTACAGCCCTCTCCAAGCGGTTTAGAGTCAGCATATTGCCCACAACAATCTGGGTCCTCATTTTACCAACTTCGGATGGATGGAAGGCTAAGTCAACCTTGATCCTGGTGAGATTCGAACTGCCAAACTGCTGGCAGCCAGTGATCAGCAGAAGTAGCCTGCAGTACTGCATTCTAACCACTGCGCCACTGCCGCTCTTATTATCACTCCTTGCAATAAAGTTAGAAATAACCAATGAAGTTGGTTCTTGGCCGAAATTCTAGAGCTCACCAATCAATATTAGATCAGAAGAAATATCTGGCTCCTCCCCAGAAATACAGGGGTGGAGAAGGGTGGAGCAGAAAGTGACTGAAATACCCTCTCCTGAGTAGACTTAATCCATCCCTTCTGATTGATGTCTTCCAAACATGACAAAAGTTTCCCCTGCTCCAAGAGCATGAAATACTCTGACAGGAAGACACATATTCCAATAAAGGAGAATAATTGTAGCTAAGGGTTGAAATGGGGGTGCTTTCTGAGCTTGATTGTTTCTCTACAGATGTTTCATTACCCAAAGTAGATATGATTACCTAGTTAGGGTAATGAAATGTCTGCAACAAAACAACCAAGCTGGGGAAAGCAGCAAAGACCCCTCAGACACATATTCACTGGAATGGAATACAACCTGCCTGACACGTGAACCTGCCTCAAAACTGAACAATGCTGTTACCTGACGGCAAATTTTGTACTGTACTGTAGGCAGCATGCAAAGGTTCCTCTTTAGGGCTGTGAAATTTGACCACTTCCACTGATGCAACTTTCCCACTTAGCTTTAAGTCCAAGACTTCATAATGTCCAGGAAGAAAAGGCTCCACTTTGAGAGGACTGGACATATTGTGTTTCAAGTCGATCAGACCTACAAATATAAGATAGCATATAGATTGAGCAGTTATTTTACACTCGGCCTGTCAAAATAACTTTCAAACATGTAGATTTCAGAATACCAATTTAACAGTGAACTGTGAACAATAAAAGAACATTTATTTGTTATAAGCCTAGTTCAAGTCACAATAGCTGCACTATGCATGTGTCGAGGAATGCAGGCATGATATTCCGCTCTGGGAAAAAATCGGGGCCGGACAAGAGACCCCCGCCGCGCCCGGGGAGCGCCTGCTGCTTTCCTCGCCGGGCCGGGCGGCGGCGTGTTGCACGGAGGCTGGTCTGTGGCTGGCCCAGCTCCCTTTTCCTGCCGCTCAGTGGCCTCCGCTCGCACCGCCCGGGCTCCGCTCAGGCATCCGGCTGGGGCTGTCAGGAGTTGCTACCGCCGGCGCAGCTCCACGCGGCTCCAGTCCCGCGTTGCCTCGGGAAGGGAAAGGCAAAACCAGGAGCCGCTGCTGCCGTTGCAAAGCACCACCGCGGCTCTTCCTTTTTGCCTTTCCCTTCCTGAGGCAACGCGGGACTGGAGCCGCGCGGAGCCACGCCAGCAACTCCTGACTCGGGGCCTCCGAGGGGAGGGGAAGGAGGAGAAGAAGGGGTGGGGGGAAAGGAGGGGGCGATTCCCAAAAAAATCGGAATTCCGATTTTAATCGGAAGAATATCATGCCTGGGAATGTAACAGACTGTGATCCTTTCCATATCCTCTGACTAGGGGAAATTCAAAAAGTCTGATTGTTATAAGCCAGAGGAGAGTTGTGTATATTTTCCAATTCTTTGTCCAGCTCTCCTTCCACATTTATCTAGTGAAAATTGTAACCATGGAAGATTGGAAAGAAAATTCAAGAAATTACCAATCTTCATAAGATCTTGGTGCTCTTGCATATACATCTAAGAAAGGGGAGCAAAAACATCAAAGAAAAAAGATGTCACTGTTTTAAGAACTGTATTAACCTTAATTAATGCAGAGTCTGTTTTTTATCATGATTATTGATCTAGGAATTAATCAACTAGTTTGTTGCCTATAGACTGAGAGAGAATGACTGTCCCAAAATCACCCAGCTGGCTTTCTTATCTAAGACAAGACTAGAACTCACAATCTCTTGGTTTCTGGCCAAGTGCCTTAACCACTAAACCAAATTGGTTCCGAATTAACTTTAATAATCATTTACTTAAAGTTGGGGCATCTCTACTGTAGGCTGACATAGAAGCCTTAAAAAGTAATGTCTGTTTTAATTAAATGTATGCATGCATTCTTGCTATGCTTATTTTCACACAAGTTTATGACATTTCTTTCGACTAATTTTTTGAAAGTTTGTAAGCTGTATGGAAATTATAGTTCAGCAAGGACTTCTAATTTCTAACATTTCTTTCAAATACCCCGAAACTAAAACAAAACTCATAATAAACAAGATCACACAATAATTTATACAATATTTTACTATAAAACCTATGTCTTGTATTCCTTTCATGGGTTTAACTTTCTGCAGAAAGGTGTCACATCTTACTATTAGGAAGTTTCTGGTTGATTCTAAAGAAGAGATTTTGTGGGATGAGGCATGACACTTTCAGTATTAAGCAGGGTAACCATTTATAATATTTTTCTGAGTATAAGACACACACCCCCTCTAAAATGTGGGTGGAAATGTTTGTGCGTCTTACACACAGAATATTGCAGTGGGGGGAGGGGGGTTGGTGAGGCACCGATCAGCTGTACAGGCCATGACGGCAAACAAGCTGCGGTGAATGGTCGGCAGCAAATAGGCCATGACAGCAAATGGGCTGTGGTGAACGGGTGGGATAAATACCGGATGGATGCTAGGAGGCAGAGGCAGATTTTTCCCCCTTCTTTTCCTTCCCAAAAGCTAGGTGCCTCTTATACTTTGGAGTGTCTTATACGGTAGCTCTATTTGAGGAGTTCTGATTCAAGACTGTTATTAAAGGATAGTTATTAAAGTACAGAATTTGAGTTACCTTTTGCTTCAGAGCAAACACCCAAGAAGCCATCATCAGTTAGGGCCCTAAACAATGGTCTAACTCCATATGTATCTCTCCCCAGAAACACCTTTCTATTTGCACTGTCAAGCAAAACGAATGCAAATACACCATCGAGCATAGAGGCAGTTTCTTCTATTCCTCCTTTGTTATAAAGATGAAGAATGACCTCTCCATCTACTAAGGTCTGGTATTCAAATCCAAACTGTTTCTGTAGCTATGAGAAAAGAAACATATTTAAAGAGATACATATTAGAATACAGAAGAATAAACACAACAGCCTAAACCAAACTATATGTTCACAAGAGCGGGGGGGGGGGGGGGATACAAAAATACAAGCTTCCCTTTAGTGAAATCAGATCTCAGTTTCCTACATATTTCTTTTTTCATAGTTTATCTATTAGCTTGAAGAGTTCCCCTCTATTGATAGGGTACTGAAGACCGTCAGAAATGCTGCAGCTTTTAGACAATCTACTATTTCCCTTAACCTGCAATAGGAGGCTCTAAATATATCGATTCATTTAGTTGTACAAAAAGAGCAGTGGGAGAAGAGCATATCGCAGGAATAACCATATGACTGAAGCCCTGATATTTCTCCCCCTCGCACACGACAAGTGACCCTGCTGGGGACCATAAGAGGCTAATTGAGCCTATGATTATGAACAAAAGTATTTTACACTGGAATGCCCAACTAGGAGAATTTTACTTGTATGCTTTGATCTTTGGGGGAAAGGTGTTCTTTAAAAAGTTCTTCCAGACATTTCAATCACTGAATATTAGATTTTATTTGTTTCAGGATTTGACATCCTCAATCTTATTTGTCAGGATCTGACATCCTCATTCTCTAATGGAGGCTTCTATTTCTATGCTCAAATTTATTATAGTCTTTGTTCTTTTAACTAAATGCCATTCTAGGAACTTATATAGGGGAGAGAAATATAATAAATATTAGGTTATTTAAGTGTAATCTTGAGGGAAGAGAATAATAAACAATGACAAATTTATTTGTAACTTGACAAAATAGAAAAATATGTTTGTCCTTGCTAATCAATCAATATATTTTAGAGGACCCTAATAAGAGTATGAGATCCTTTTGAATGCTTAATATTAAATTGCACATTTTCTATGGCAAGTTTTAGTCTTTTAGTCAAACATTTGCTTTGTTTACATTTTTTTTTTTGCCATGAATTACCCAATCCATTGGCCCAATATTTTTGCAATTTTCTCAAGTTTCTAGATTCAAGAGAAAGGTGTGGTGTTAAAACTAGTCCATTTTCAATATAAGGAATTTATATGCTGATTTTCAGTTTTTCCAACCCAGCTTATAAAAACATCTTAACATACAGACATGTTAAACATGCATAACAATCTGTTCAGACACCAGATAGTAGGGAATGCTAACAAAACCATTAGAATGTAGTTCTTATCATATTTGTACCTGTTTGAAGTTGTAGATCTCTCCATTGTAACACAGCCACAAATAGGGAAATTTTTTCACCCTTAAAGGCTGCATTCCATATAGCTGATCAACAATTGCTAGACGATGGAAGCCAAAGCAGCAGTTGGTAAAGCCATTGACATTTTCAAACCGGAAAGCATCTGGACCTCTGTGGCCTATTTTCATAGCAGAGAGACACTGGGCAGAGAGGCATCCATCACTTCCAAAAAGGGCCCATATGCCACACATAGTGATGATGATGAATAAAGGCTACTGAGAAAAAAATTGAACAAGGAAGATCATTTTTTTTTAATGTTCTGAAATCCATATCTTTACACCATTCCATGAAAACAAATGGTAGCAATGCTAGCAATGCTAGCGGATGGTAAAAATGCTAGCAATGGTAAAGGAATAAGTAAATATGTATACTGAAAAATGTGAGGAAATGCAAAAGATGTCTTGATGTTAATAATAATGTATAAAGTTTTTTTTTTTAAAAAAAAAGTTGAAACTTAATAAATTTATTTTTTAAAAAAATAAGAAAATAAATGTGGCACCTAACTTGTCATTAAAAAACACATCACATACAAAATTTCAATATTTTATTTTAAATAGTTAAGCTATATTTCAGGGATCTACAAACTTGAGAACTTTAAGAATTGTGGGCTTCAACTCCCAGAATTCCTCAGACAGCATGGCTGAGGGAAGAATTATGGAAGTCCACAAGTCTTAAAGTTGCCAAGATTAGAGATTCCTGAAATATTTTGTGGTACTTCAACTAGTTTGCATTAATTACATATTAATTAATACCAATTTTGATGTTTTTATTATTAGTTTGGTCTTCAGAAGAAATTTGTGTTGTTTCATTTCTGTGCATACCTAATTCCAAAAAGTTCTGCAGAATATGGCATAAGCATATTTTGATATTTTTTCCCATTATTCCAGCTTAATTACAATTAAGCAACTTTCCTATTGCAATTGAAACTTCCCTACATGCGTGTTTGGCAATGCTGTCAAACAAGTGTGATCTCGCTTGACATTGAGTCAAGCTACTTAACAAAACATCCTCAACCATTAATTCATCAATATTTCAATTTTAATCTATTATGTCATGATGATTATTTTAAAAAACAAGAAAAAAAATAAGAGAACTCCTTACCTCTGTGATGGTGAACCTATGGCATGCGAGCCGGAAATGGCACGCAGAGCCATCTCCACCGGCACGCGAGCCATTGCTCCAGAGCAGGTCCACTGTGTAGGTGTGTGCACTGCCTACCTGCCAACTGATCGTTGGGTAGCTGCCACGCATGTGCGGGGGGTGGGACATGTGCAGGAGATGCACACGCATGTACAGAAATGTGTGGTGCATGGTGGATTGCACACACATGCGCAGAGGCACGTGGCAGGGGGGTCATGCGTGTATGCACAGGGGGCATGGGCCCCCCATGTGCGCACCCACACTTTTGGCACACAAGAATGGAAAAGTTCGCCATCACTGCCTTACCTTCCTAATTATGAATAAAGAGTAGAATCTGATGGCAATGAAGTAACAGCTACCTACTTAGAGTAGACCACAACTAAGGATCAGTAATAATAAATAAATCCTACATATGATGTTCAAGGAAACATACAAACTTTCTCCTCACAACAACACATCTATGACTGTGAGATAGCTTGGGCTAAAAGAAAGTAACTGGCCCAAAACTTCTCAATCACTTCTTTGAACATGGACTTGGTTTTCCCATTCAAAAACTTAGCCACTTATCCCCCTGCCCTAAAATTTATCTATCTTCACGTGTCTTGTCTACTTTCACATTAATTTATGAATGTCTTATGAAAATCTTCACATCAATCAACATTAGTCAATCTTCCTGCATGTTTTATTGTAAAAAATTGATTTTTCAATTTTCTATATAATGCTAAGGCCCATGGAAACTGAAGGAAATCAGTATTCTAATCGTATTATTGGCTTTAATCAAACAGTCGTTCTGGCTGAATTAAATTAAATGAATTAATGAATGAACTGATGAATAGGCATGTGGCAACATCCAACTGACCTATCATTAGGGCTGGAAGCCAACTATGGTCAGACTAAATTAATTTAGATGGAAAACCACCAGGAAGTGCCAGAGCTGTATGTATGTTAAATGAGGAAAGTATCTGGAAACAAAGCACTGCCAACTTCATACAGTTGGTAAGAAAATTGCCTGGATGAATATGTGAGGTCAGAGAGCAAAAGCAATAGCACTTAGACTTATATACCACTTCACAGTGCATTACAGCCCTCTCTAAGCGGCTTACAATATCAGAGTATTGCCCCCAACAATCTGGGTTCTC
Organism: Notechis scutatus; assembly: GCF_049901735.1. Classification (NCBI taxonomy): domain Eukaryota; kingdom Metazoa; phylum Chordata; class Lepidosauria; order Squamata; family Elapidae; genus Notechis; species Notechis scutatus. The sequence goes on along the minus strand of NC_142025.1, from coordinate 42,112,691 downwards.
ATTTTACCCACCTCAGAAGGAAGGAAGACTGAGTCAACCTTGAGCCAGTGAGAATCGAACTGCCAAATTGCAGGTAGCCGGCAGCCAGCAGAAGTAGCCTGCAGTACTGAACTCTAACCACTGCGCCACCGTGGCTCAAATCAGACTTCTCTTTTATAAAGCAGCGGTCGCCAACTGGTAGGCTGTGGCCCAATGGTGGTCCATGAGAAAATTTTGGTGGACCACAGAGAAATGTCACCCTCAGAGCACTCCCCAAAGCAATTAATTCAGGATGTGCAGAAACACAAGGCTGCGCCGACCACATGGGAACACTCCCTGCCCACTCACTCCTTACCTGGCAAACTTGCCTGCTAAATTGCTATTTTTCCTTTTTCCGACCATCATCTGTTCTGCTGTGCCAGGAGATTTAGTTTAGCTAGGAAGCAGGAAATGGTTGGATTTCTTGCTTTCTAGCTAGTTTTTAGATCTTTGGCTCTGCTTTTAAGCAGAGGCGAACCTCCCTTAGTACTGAAGGTTCTATTATTCAGTGCAGACTCACGGCAAGCAAATTTTATATGATAGACTCAGGTATCTGATGGCAGATATATGGATCACTGAATGATTCTGTGAGCAACTCAATCTGCCTACCTGCTTTGCCTGATTTTGGGTAAAAGTTGCTCTTTTTAAATAAAAATTCAATATTTATATACATGGTGTGTTGTGAGTTAATTTTGTGAGTTTGCTTGCTAGCAAATTTTATGTGACAGACTGAGCAAGCCAATGGCAGACAGATACCCTGTTTCTCCAACAATACGGCCTCCCCCAATAGGAAGTCCCAGCATGTTTTATAGGCATGAAATGAAATTAAACCCCTCCCCCCAAATTAAGGCCTATATTAAAACTTGCAAAATGGGGGGGAGGGGCTTGCCATTAGGAAGTACTTTTGTTGCACACCCGGATATGGTGCTGCCTGCGTTGACCCCGATATGAAGTGCCCCACCAACGCCGAGGTCAACATCCAAGCCGTCGCCACCCGCCCACCCAAAGATTCAAGGGGGGGGGGGGAATTAAGACCCAGCCTTATTATATGAGAAACACGGTAGATCTTTGAATGAATCTGTGATTCAGTGAGCAACTCAATCTGTTTGCTTTGCCTTTTAACTTGGGTAAAAGTTGCTCTTTTTTATAAAAAATTCAATATTTATGTAAATATATATAATATTTACATACAAGCCATGCCCAGCCAGTCACATGACCACCAAGCCACGCCCACAAATTAGGCCACGCCCACAAAACTGGTTAGTCATCCCTGGGATTTAAAATTATGAGTTTGGTGGTCCCTGAAGTCCAAAAGGTTGGCGACCCCTGTTATAAAGCACAGGTAGTCCTTAACTTACAACATTCATTAGTGAACTTTCAACTGAAAAAGGACGCATGACCATTTTTCACACTTTTGACTGTTGCAACAGTCCCATGGTCAGGTGATCAAAATCCAGACGCTTGACAACTAATTCATATTTATAAAGGTTGCAGTATCTCAGAATCATGTGAGACAGCCTTCTGACAAGCAAAGTCAATGAGTAAACGAAATTCACTTAACAACCATGTTACTAACTTAACAATTGCAATAACGACTTAACAACTGTGGCAAGAAAGGTCATAAAATGGGGCAAAACTCACTTTAAAATGTCCTACTTAGCAACAGAAATTTTGGGCTCAGTTGTGGTCATAAATTGAGGATTACCTGTATTCTGCTTTGAAGAAAAAATTGGCTAAGGGCAAAACACCAAAGGTATGAAATACAGTATCTGGAAGAGATTTTAATGTTAAAAAAGATAACATAGCCGTGGAGTTGTAGAACTTTTGAAAGCACATCCAAACACAGCCACGCTCCTGGCTAACTAATTGCATGGATTTGCAATTACACTGGGTGAATTCAGACACCACCCACAAATTAGCCAGCAGCTAATTTTAAGCTAGCCTGTTGTGCTAACCATACTCCTAACATAACAGTTTACATTCTCCTGCTTTTTCATCTTGCACAAATGAGAACCGACAGTGGGCATAATTAGAAAGTAGCGTTTTTTAAAAACCTATTGAACCAGATGTTCAAAACTTCAGGTGCAGTTTTCTTTTGTTTGCACTCCGTACTTTTAAACGATTAATTACGGTCACTTCCGTTTTGTTCGTGAATAAAAACTAGAGCCCCTCGACGGCCCGCAGGAAAGCAGTCCGTTGCAGAGGGCTTTTTTCCAGGCAGCGGGAAAACAGTTGGAACCTGAATTGCACGTGTTTTGCAGCCCTGAATGGCAAAGCGGGAATTATGGGCATAAACAGAAGGGGTGGAAAACTAATAAATCCCGGGTCCGTACAGCCCAGCCTTGAAAAAAGATCCCCTCGCTGGCTTACCCTTTCAACTTCAACTCCGATTTTGCACCAGGAAAATATGCTTTCACAGGCGAGAAGAGATCAGTCACTAGCAGGCTCGACAGGTGAACCGCATGCCCTTTGGCCGAGCTCAAGAGAAAGGAAAGCACAACGCGGAAACCAATCACAAACCCACCCGGCTACTCCTTCTGTAAGACTGAGCCGGATTTCATCAGCCAGAGGTCCGCCCACCGCCCGTGCCTGAGACCTCCTCTTTCGGTTGGCCGCATCTCATTGGTTGGACGCTTTCCAGCGCCGCCTGCTCCAGCTGGGACACATTCCCGCTTTGCTTTCCGGAAGCTATCTTCCCGCGGATGGGAGGAAAGCCGTGTCGTTTGGTAGCGCAATTCTCCTATGAAACCGGTTTCAACTCAGCAGCGGTGTTGTGCCTTTTTTTTTTTTACATGACCTGGTGCCGTTAAGGATAATGTCACTGAGGGGGTAAAAAAGCATCTGTACTGGAGATGTGTGTGCAAATTACTGTTCAGTAACCCCAGTATATCTGAATGCGCGGGAGGGGTGAGGGCAAGAGGCCATTTGGCCCGGGCCTCGAGCCGAAAGAATCACTTGTTCTTTTTATCCATGTATGCAAACAAAGGGTCATGCTGTTTGGAATGGTGTTGTTGGGATACAGATAATCAGAGTTGGAAGGGACCTTGTAGGTCATCTAGTCCAACTCCCGGCCCAAGCGGGAGACCCTACACCATTTCTGACAAAAGGCAGTCCAATCTCTTCTTGAAAGTCTCAATTGATGGCGCTCTCACAACTTCCGAGGGCAAGCTGTTCCATTGGTTGATTGTTCTCACTGTCAGAAAGTTTCTCCATATTTCCAGGTTAAATCTCTCCTTGTTCAGTTTCCATCCATTATTCCTTGCCTGGCCTATAGGAGCTTTAGAAAGTAGCTTGACCCCTTCCTCCCTGTGGCAGCCCCTCAAATATTGGAAGACCTTTATCATGTCTCCCCTGATCCTTCTCTTTACTAGACTAGCCATGCCCAGTTCCTGCAACCGTTCATTGTATGTTTTAGCCTCCAGTCCCCTAATCATCCTTGTTGCTCTTCTCTGTACTTTTTCTAGAGTCTCAACATCTTTTTTATAATGTGGTGACAAAAACTGGATGCAGTACTCTAGGTGTGGTCTTACTAAGGCTTAAGAGTGGTATTAGTACTTCCCTTGATCTTGACTGTATCCCTATGTTAATACAACTTAGGATTGCAATAACAATCCAGGATTTTTGAAAGATAGGGTGCAATGGTTCTGAGATGACCTCTGCCAGCTCCTTTAAAACTGTAATCCATCAGGCCCCAGTGATTTGTTTTCATCAAGATCAGACAGGTGTTCTCTTACTATTTTTTTGCTTATTTTAACTTTTATTTCTGCTCTGTCTTTTACAGTTATGTTTTTAGTGGGTTGAGCTAGGGATGCCTTGTTTTGTTTTCACGAGTAACCAGGTTTTTTTCTTTATTTTTATTAAGACTAGACCTAGTCTCATGCAGGATGTAGGCTAGAATTTTGTTAGAATAGGATAGAATAACAGAGTTGGAAGGGACCTTGGAGGTCTTCTAGTCCAAGCCCCTGCTTAAGCAGGAAACCCTATACCACTTCAGACAAATGGTTATCCAACATCTTTTTAAAAACTTCCAGTGTTGGAGAATTCACAACTTCTGGAGGCAACTTGTTCCACTGGTTTATTGTTCTAACTGCCAGGAAATTTTGCCTTGGTTCGAAGTTGCTTCTCTCCCTGATTAGTTTTCACCCATTGCTTCTTGTCCTGCTCTCAGGTGCTTTGGAGAATAACTTGACTCCCTCTTCTTTGTGGCAGCCCCTGAGACATTGGAACGTTGCTATCACGTCTCCCCTAGTCCTTCTTTTCATTAAACTAGACATTCCAGCAACTGTTATTTATATGTTTTAGCCTCCAGTCCCCTAATAATTGTTCTCTGAGAGATCTTGTGTATTAGACCAAGATCTTAATCCCTCCTCCTCCTCCTCCTATCTTCTATCTTTCTGCTATCTCCTATCTTCTTCTAGCTTCTTCTAGCTTCTCTATTTTATATATATGTATGTTTCAGCATAACTCTGGAATGCCTCGAGGAATTTCAATCAAACTTGGTACATAGATGACTTACTCTCTGGAAACAAATACCTGGGGGGTAAGACACCACTAGCACCCCTGGGGGAGAGGGGCTGCCTTAAAATGGTTTCGGCTATGGTAACTGTTCTGTACAGTCAATTTACATACTCGTAGCCCCGCGTCGCGATTGGCTAAAGCGCGCGGCGACCGGATTGGTCGAGCGAGCCGCACTGATTGGCCCGTTGCGAATCCCCGCGATTGGTGGAAACTAATCGTGGGAGATTCGAAGCGGTGCCATTGGCCGCGGCCGACGCGGCTCGGAAATAAAAGCCGCCATTTTTCCTCTCCAAGTTTAAGCTGTATCCAGAGCCAATAAAGAGCTGAAACCAAGTCACTGACTCTGAGCTTCCTTCCCGCGACGGACACGACACTGGCGACGAAGGTGGGATCCAGAGACTGACCACCGAGCACGTGTCCCGAGGAAGACAAAGACCGACGAGATGGCCAGCATGACCCCACCAGCACCCTTCAACCCAGCTACCGAGGACTGGGAATCATACACGGATAGATTCCTAATGTTCCTCGAAAGTAGCAATTTGAAGGATGCGAACGGGCAAAAGAAAAGGGCCGTTTTCCTCACACACTGCGGGCCCGCGGTGTTTAAGATGGCCAAAGCCCTAGCGAAGCCCGAGGATGTGAAGGAAATGGACTGGGCCGATCTCGAGCCACTCCTTCGGAACCACTACGCCCCCGCTGTACCCATCCTCATCCGGCGGGATGAGTTCTATCGGCGGAACCAGCGGCAGGACGAGAGCATCAGCGACTTCATAGCCGCCTTGCGGGACCTTGGGGGGATGTGCGAGTTCCGGGACCTGGACGACGTCCTCCGAGACCGCGTGGTCCTAGGCCTCCGGGATCAGGCACTAAAAAGTCGACTGATGGCAAAAGGCAACATCGACCTCGGGGACGCCCTGGCGAAGCTTCCGCGGCCGAAGCCACCCGGAAGTCAGCAGCCAGACTTCGGAGGGCAGAGAAGCGGGGACCGCACTGAAACCCCGAGGCAAGCCGACGGGAGACCACCACACACCACGGGGACCTGGACTCCGCCTCCGAGACCACGGACGAGGAGGAAGACGTCCACCGGCTACAAACAGGACGGGACCGGCGAGATCAACGAGGTCGTAAGTCGGGGAACCAGTGCGCCGGGTGCGGGGAAATCACCTTCGATCAGAATGCCGGTTCATCGCGCGATCTGCCGGCATTGCAACAAGAAGGGCCACATCGCCCGAGTCTGCCGGCTCAGAAAGGCACACAGCCCCCGCCGGCGAGAACCAAGCAACCGGGGACGAGACGACACCCCCGAGGGCCAGAGATCGCCAAGCCGACAACCGCTGGAGCCGAGACAACCGAGGGCGACGGACGGGGAAGGCCGTCAGAGAGAAGAAACCCACCAGACGGTCACCATCGGCCATGCCGAAACCACTGATGCACGGAAGGTCTACGTGGAGGTGAGCATCGAGGGCGAGCCATGCCAGATGGAGGTAGACTCCGGATCCTACCTCTCCATGGTCGCCTGGAAAGAACTCAAGCGACTGGTGCCAAACATCCAGAAAAGAGGACTGGAGAACCAGAAGCTGATCATCAAGGACTATCAGGGGAACCGCATCCCCGTCATTGGGACCGGACAGTTCGAGGTGACTTTCAAAAACCGCACGCGAAACTCCCCCTGACTATCGTGGACCGGAACCGACCCAGCCTCTTGGGACTCCAATGGTTCGCGCCACTCGGGATCGAGGTCACGGGAATAAATCACACCACAGAGGCCGACTGGGAGCAGCAACTGGCGAGGATTTCCAAGAAGTATTCGACGGCACTCTAGGCAAGTACAAAGGGCCCCCTATCTCTTTCAACCTAGACCCAAATATCGCCCCCATCGCCTAAAACCCAGGCGGGTGCCTTTTGCACTCCGGAAGAAAATAGACGAGCAGATTGACAAGCTCGTCAAACAGGGGTTTTGCAGCCAATCGATCACGCCCGGTGGGAGACCCCTATAGTCACCCCAGTCAAGCCAGATGGGTCAGTAAGGATCTGCGGGGACTATAAGGCCACCCTCAATTGCGCACTGCAACAAAGCGCCTACCCCGTCCCAGTAGTGCAACACCTATTACACTCGCTGGGGGGCAAGGTCTTTGCGGCTCGACCTGGCGCAAGCCTATCAGCAACTGCCGGTCGATGAAGAAACCGCCGAGCGCAAACTATAGTCACCCACCGGGAGCGTTTCGCTGTAACCGACTCAGTTTGGAGTCAGCGTGGCCCCAGGAATTTTCCAGAGCCTCATGGAGAGGCTGCTGCGAGGAATCAAGGGGTGGTCCCTTATTTTGACGATGTATTAGTGTCGGCAGCCAACCAGGAGGAATTAGAGGGTCGCCTAAGGGAGGTGCTAGAAAAATTCAAAGGGGCCGGGCTGAAGGTGAAGAAAGAGAAATGCCAGCTATGCACAGAGCAAGTCGAGTTCCTGGGGTACCTCCTAGACCGACATGGCATCCACCCAACCGGAAGCAAGGTCAAAGCCATAAAGGAAGCCCCCACACCCAAGAACAAAACAGAGCTGCAGGCATTTCTGGGACTGCTAAATTTTTACAATGTGTTCTTGCCACAAAGCGACCGCGGCGGAGCCCTTGCATAGGCTCCTGGACAGGACGGCCAAATGGACCTGGGGGAAACGGAGGACACCGCATTCAAGAATACCAAAGACCTGCTCACCTCGGATGCCGTTCTCATTCAGTATAATGAGACCCTACCCATCGCCGTCACATGCGACGCCTCACCATTTGGCGTCGGCGCCGTCCTCAGCCATACACTTCCAGACGGAAAAGAAGCACCCATCGCTTTCTTTTCAAGAACACTCAGCAAACCCGAAAGAAACTACAGCCAATTAGATAAGGAGGCACTGGCTATCGTCGCAGCGGTAAAGAAGTTCCACGAGTACCTCTACGGCCGCCGATTCACCCTCATCACGGACCACAAGCCACTGCTGGGCATCCTGGCGGGGAACAAGGCCACCCGAACATCCTATCCCCCAGGATGACAAGGTGGTCTGAGTTCCTCGCCGCCTACGACTACCGACTCACACACAGACCCGGTAAGACGATCTCCCATGCAGGCGCGTTGAGCCGCTCGCCGCTTCCCGACCTAGCAGCGATCCAGCTCCCACGGCGACCACCCTCAGCATAGAGACATTACCCGACCTACCCATAACCGCGTCAGACATTGCCCGAGAGACTAATAAAGACAAGCGTCTGGCGCGGGTATTACATTGGGTAGAAAAGGGATGGCCAGAGAAAGACAACGATGAAGCATTCAGGACATTCCGAAACCGGCAAACAGAACTGTCTCTACAGAAAGGTTGTTTGCTATGGGGGGACAGGGTGGTCATACGGAAAAACTGCAAGGGAAAGTATTAAAATTATTACACGAAGGGCACCCGGGATTGTGAGGACTAAAGCTTTGGCCAGAAGCTATGCTTGGTGGCCAGGTATGGACAAGGAGATCGAGGCCTGGGTAGCCAAGTGCTCGCGTTGCCAAGAAACCAGACCAAATCCCCCCGCAGCACCAATATTAGAATGGGAAACGCCCAGGGGACCATGGTCGAGACTCCATATAGATTTTGCCGGGCCCACAAAGGGAACACATTCCTCATCACGGTGGATGCTTACTCCAACTGGCTGGAGGTAAGCAACATGAAGACCACCACAACAGATGCAGTAACCAAGGTCTTAAACAAACTTTTTCGCAACCCACGGTCTCCCGGATGTCATCGTGTCAGACAACGGACCCCAGTTCACCTCGCTGGAATTGAAAGATTCCTAGCGGAGCGAGGCATACGACACGCACTGACAGCGACGGCGCATCCGGCGGCCAATGGTAGGGCAGAACGGATGGTTCAATTTACAAAAGAACCCTCCAAAAGATCGAACACGGGGACATACAAGAAAAAATAAATAAAATGCTCCTAATACAACATATCACCCCAAACACAACGACAAACAAAAGCCCGGCAGAATTACTAATGGGGAGAAAACTAAGGTCACCACTCGACAGACTACACCCACATACAACCCGGAAAAACCCCGGACTCATCAAGCAAGCACCGGGTTTTGCACCAGGCGACGCAGTCTATGCAAAAACCTTACCGGAGACCCACTATGGGTACCGGCAACTATAACCCAACTGACAGGACCCCACTCCTACGGCTACAGACAACCGACGGACAAACATGGAAACGCCACATCGATCAAATAAGATCAAGAACAAAAAACACAACCGACACGCAACCAAACACAGACGACCCGTTAACACAAACCAAGAGGGAGGGAAGATACAGGGGATCAAATAGGAAATAACCAGCAATACTCACCAGTCAACAGCCAGCCCGAAGTCTCACCAGGAAGGAACAGCCAGGCCAGCTCAACCAGCCCGGAAAGACCAGGCAGGAGCGGCGAAAGTCGCAGCTCGACCAACCCGGGTAGACCGGGAGGGAGCTGCAACAAGAGGCCCAGCGACACCTTCCAGGGGGTTCCATCGACAGGGCCAAGAGAAACAGAAGTCCCGACCGAACCGGCCGAGAGCCAAACAACAACTAATCTGCGCAGGTCAAGTAGGCAAGTGCGAAGCCCCGCCTACCTACGGGACTACGTTACGTAGGACCGAACCAAGAGGGGAGGGGTGTTCTGTACAGTCAATTTACATACTCGTAGCCCCGCGTCGCGATTGGCTAAAGCGCGCGGCGACCGGATTGGTCGAGCGAGCCGCACTGATTGGCCCGTTGCGAATCCCCGCGATTGGTGGAAACTAATCGCGGGAGATTCAGCGGTGCCATTAACCCGTGACCGACGCGGCTCGGAAATAAAAGCCGCCGTTTTTCCTCTCCAAGTTTAAGCTGTATCCAGAGCCAATAAAGAGCTGAAACCAAGTCACTGACTCTGAGCTTCCTTCCCGCGACGGACACGACAGTAACATCTTCACAGCGCTCCCTCTTGTGGAGGAATAAAAGAATTGTGACGTTGCGCAAGACAGTACAACACTGTGGTCCCGACTACAGGATTTTCTAGGATTACAGGATTGGGATAAATAAATACATGTGCAATACCGAGTTATTGGCTAGTTCCATAAATTTTCAAGAGGAAACTGTCAGATGGCATACTATCTTAGATTTCGCTAAACCAGGCATGGGCGTGACCAGCTGTGAGTTTGACAGCCCTTTTCTAGGGATATACATAATTGCTCCCATTGCTGCATTTTGCACCAGCTGAAACTTCCAAATTTTCTTCAAGGGCAGCCCCATATAGATTACATTACAGTAGTCCACTTGGGAGATAAGCTGGGCATGGATGACTGGCCAGAGCCTCCCAGTCCAGGAGTAGTTGCAAAAACACTGGCGCATAATGCAAAGCTGCCAAAAAAAACCCACACCTGATCATGATTGATTTAGTTTTTTGAGCACAAATCACAAGTTTGGGAGGATCACTGAGTTGTGCACTGGGTCTATTTTGGGCAATGCAATTGCATCCAACACTAAAGATTTCATACCATGAGATGGAAGGCTCCGATATTCAGAGTCACTTAGTCTTACCAGGCTTCAGCTGAATCCCGTGGGGTTTTTTTCCCAGGCTCCCACATTCCATGGCACCAGGATAGGACATAAACAACATTGCTTAAGTTTCTGGGGCAGAAAGGTTTATACTGGTGATACCTCACCATTGGCACCCAATTATCTCTTTCAGAGCTTTCATGTAGACTTTGAATGCTACAGGAGGGGAGAAAGTAATACATCCAGTGGAATCTAATGTAACTCCCCCTCCCCCAAATTATTAGAATATAAATCTCAATATTTCACTTGCCAGGGAACCAGCTTGGTATATGGTCATAGTTAAGGCACCAGGCTAGAAACCAAGAAATCTAGTTGTTCCTTATGCATGAAACTAATCAAATGGCACACTTGATCAGTCACACTCTCACAGCTCTAGGAAGTAGGCAAAGACAATCCATTTCTGAAAATGGTCAACACCGACTTGAAAGCATCAAATCATCATCATCATCCAGTGGTGCAGCAAAATTTCACAGACTGATTATCTGCAATTAACATCTACAGTTGCCAAAATCATAAGCTTTACCAGACGTTTGGCCTTGAAAATTAAAAAAAAATCTGGTTCATTGATATTGTAATACCAGGTGATGCATAAATTGAAGAAAAACAACTAGAAAAAATAAAGAAATATTGTGGTTTACAAATTGAAGTTGAGCGATTATGGAGGAAGAAATCAATGTTTGCACCAATAGGAATAGGAGCCCGTGGAGCAATACACAAAGGGCTGCCTAGATATATGGAAATTTTGAACTTATTAGACCTGAATATTCTGACTTCGCAAAAAAACATCTTAATCAGAATTCCCTATATTCTCCGATGTTACCTTAACAGGTCTTACATCCCTGGTTAGAACTTGAAGTTTTTACCAGTCCCAGACTGTGAATCAAATTTATTATTAACTCTTAAATAATAATACTAATAATTACAAATTATTATTCATAATAATAAATCCTCTTGTCATAGCATTGTGATTAATGATTCCTACAAGAATGACTAATCCATCCTTTTATACATTCCTAATAACCATTAATTATCACACAAAAATAATTGGATACTTGACTTGAAATATTTAAGAACAAAAGAATTGTCTTCTTTGTTAGTCACAAGGGAGAGCTGTTGCTTTGATGCTTACTATCAGCTTTTTCCACTTAAGCTAAATGAGAACAAAGTTTTATTGTGTTAAAAGTTTTCAAAACTGTTGTTTGAAGTGACTACAAAAAAGTTGCAAGAATTTAACTTTTCTTATCCATGAGCTTGTGTTTAGTCTTGGAAACAATGGTCTGATAAAAAGAAACTGTGCATTAGGAAATGGGAATTAAATTCATCTCTTTTTTTCCTTCACCCATCATTTCTTTACTATAATTGTGTCATTTCAACATAAGTAATATCTGTCAGATTGTTCAATAAATTTTTTATTTATTTTCTCATAGCTATTTTGATAAAGGACTATATTTCATTTGCTCATGCATTATCTATACCAAGGCCCTTGGGCTGGATCCAGCCCATGGGATGCATAGATCTGGCTTGTGGGGCTGCCCTGGAAACAATAAAAGACAGGCCTGTGGTGCATCGGCCAGCAAAAATGGAGCTCAGGAACTGTTTTCACTGGCAGAGGGTTGCAGGAGGCCAACCCAGCTAAAAACGGATATCGGGAGCCTGTTTTCTCTGACAGAACATTCAGGCTGCCACAGGCGCCCCTGAACGAGTGACATCAAGCAGGCCATGTATGCCTTGGCCATGCCCACCTCAGCCCTAGGAGGTCAAACACAACTCTGATGCAGCCCTCAATGAAGTTTGACATCCCTGATCTATACCTTGATGAAATTTGTTCATAAAATTACTGGCAACACCAGGTTTTACTCCACTAAATAACTAGGGTCAAAAATGTGCTTTTCCAAAATGGAGGACCTGAGAGCCAGTATGATGTAGTAGTTAAGGCATCAGGCAAGAAGCTTAGAGATCATGTCTTCTGCCTTAGTCACAAAGCCAGCTGCATGTCCTTGGGCTTGTCACGTAGACCTTGCCAAGGCCATGGCAAAAAAAAAAAAAAATCTGAAAAGCCTTGCTAAAAAAACCAAAGGAATTTGCTAAGAAGTCTGTGAGTCTGTTCTAATATTTGTTTGAAATTCTAGCTCAGCTGCAGAACTAAGGTGAAGGACTAAAATCCTTTCCTAAAATCTCTGGGCAAATAACAATGTTGTATTTAAGGGAGTACCTGCACGCCAATTAAAATAACATATTTCAGAAAAAGAATCTAATAGAGAATAATAAAGTTGGAAGTGACTTTGGAGGTCCTCTAGTCCTATCCCCTACTTAAGCAAGAGATCCAAAGCCATTTTAGACAAATGGTTGTCCAGTCCCTTCTTAAAAGCCTCCAGTGCTGGAGCACCCACAACTTCTGAAAAAAAAGTTTCACTGATTGTTATTACTGTCAGGAAATTTCTCCTTAGTTCTAGCTTGCTTTTCTCTGTTTCTATCCATTGCTTCTGTCTTGCCTTCTGCTGCTTTGGAAATTAGATTGATCCTCTCCTTTGTGGCAATGCCTCAAATATTGGAACACTGCTATCATGTCATCCTAGTTCTTTTGCCTAGTACTCAATTCCTGCAACTGTTCTTACTGTATATTTTTGTCTTCAGCTCCCATCTCCCCCAATTATTTTTGTCACTTTTGTCTGCACTCTTTCCAGAGTCTCAACATCTTTTTTATATTGTAGGAATCAAAATTGGATGCAGTATTCCAAGTGTGACCTTACCAAGGCATTATAAAGCAGTAGTATCACTTCTCATGATCTTGATTCTATCCCTCTGTTTATGTAGCTTGGGATTGCATTGGCTTTTTTGGCAGCTGAAGCACATTGCTGGCTCATATTTAAGTGACTACCCACTAGGACTCCAATATCCCTGTTACAGTTACACTGTTGAGCCAAATTTCACCCAGTTTGTACCTGTACATTTGGTTTTTCTTGCCTAAGTGTAAAACATTACTTTTTTCTAAATTGAATATCATTTTATTAGATAGGGCCCAGTGTTCTAGTCTATAATGATCCATCTGGATCTTCAGCCTATCTTCTGGGGTGTTGGCTAATTTCTGCTAGTTTGCTGTCGTCTGCAAATTTAATGAGTTTTTCTTCTATTCCATCATCTAGATTGTTTAAGAAGATATTAAAGAGTGATATTAAAGAGACCTAAAACAGAATCTTGTGACATTTCACTGTTTACTTCCTTCCATGTAGATGTAGTTCCATTAAGGGCTACATGTTGAGTGCAATTTGTCAATCAGTTGCAAATCCATCTGATGGTGATGCTATCTATTTTACATTTTTCTAAGTTACTAAGAAGTAGGTTGTGGTCTACTTGTCAAATGCCTTACTGAAATCTAGGCATACTATCTCCACAGCATATCACTAGTCCACCAGTTAGTCACTTTGTCAATAATGAAATACTTTTTTTTAATGATCTGTTTTGGATGAGCCAATTTTGGGTTTTGTTCCTAGGTGCTTGCAAATCTGTTGTTTGATTATATTTTCCAGGAACTTCCCAGATATTGGTCTGCAGTTTCCTGGATTCTCCCCATTTTTGAAAATGGGGACATTTCTAATCTTCTGAGAGTTCTCTGATGCTCCAGGACCTTTCAAAGATATGGATTCAGGAAGCATTTTGGATCCCGGAAGAAAGATTCAGAAAGGAGGAATATATTGTACCTTATTTATTTAAATATTTGCATTAGCCACTAATTAAAATTCAATCACTGGAGGAGAAGAGACTAGAGCTGTCAAACTCCCGCCCATGCCCAGTTTAGCAAAGGGGAAAAATGTCCCGATACGTCACATGATGCCACCGTGATGACGTGAGTTTGAGGCCCCAGGACTAGACAGCCACTTATCTGAAATAGTATAAGTTCCCTGCTTGAGCAGGGGACTGGCCTAGAAGACTTCCAAGTCCCTTCCAGCTCTATTTTATCCTAATATAGCCCGTTAGGTAACCGGTCAATTTAAATCAAGCAGAAACTAGAATTCAAATAATATTTTGCTCACTCTATAATTTAAGATAAGTACATTGAACTGAACTAGTCTATGAATGTCACATATCCTGGGGAAATTATATATATGTATGCATGATACACCTCTAATAATTGCTATAGCCAATAGGCACAAATAAATAGAGAACTATACATAGTTAAAGCCATAAACTCCATTGCACATAGGACCATATTAAAGGTGGTATTCAGAGGTTCTGACCAGTTCTGGAGAACCAGTAGTGGAAATTTTGACTAGTTTGGAGAACTGGCAAATGCCACCTCTGACTGCCCAGCCCAGAGGTGGTATTCAACTGGTTCGCACCAGTTCGGGCGGACCAGTAGTGGTGATTTGGTGTGGGTCACCGAACTGATGGCGACCCCTGGCTGGCCACGCCCCCGACCCTATCGTCCGGTCGCTCACTTGCCCTGGTTACTATTCTAGCTTTCCCTACCACATGGTAGCCATGGCGCAGCTCGGGCAGATGTCCCAGGGCTGCTGCATATGCACACTGCATGTGCAGCAGCTACACATGCAGTGTGCATATGCAGCAGCTCCGGGACATCTGCCTGCCTGCCTGCCCTCCCGGAGCATGTTTTCTTCCTTCTTCCGGCAGCCGCATTGAAAAAAGCACGCCCTGTTCTATGTGCTGGGCCCGGCAAGTCCGAGCAGCCCAGTCATTGAACAGGGTGGCGCCAAACTGTTGGAGAAGCAGAGCAAAGACGGAGATCAGTAGCTGCCTCTTTCACAGCACAGAAATCCTCCCTGAATCGGCTGGCTGGTCTTCTCCTTCTCTGCCTATTTGTTCTGTATGGCAGAGGAGGAGGACACTCTACAGCACAAGTATCAAATTTGCAGTGTCACGTTGCCATCACATGACGTATCATGACATTTTTCCCCTTTACTGAGAGGGGTGGGCATGGCCTGCATGTGATGCATCTCGCCCATGGGCTGCCAGTTTGACCGCCTGCTCTACAATATATTCCATGAGTCTTAAGGAAATGCACCATGTAAATTCTATTTCACAATTTCTAGGCAGCTCATGAATCTTCCTTGGATGGTCAACAGGCCAACTCATCCAGCTTGTCAACTCATATGTTTGTAAGATACATTTAGAAATCATACATATTTTTAATTAATTAGAATGTATACTGCAGCTAAGAAGTAATCTAATCTTAATAAGAATGCATACAGAGTGCATAAAGCAAACATAATGATTAAGAATGTAACTTCATACAGGTAATGCTCAGGTAATGATGGCAATTGGAACTGGCATTTCCATTGCTAAGATACGCATTTGTAAAGCATGTGACCACAATCCCAGAAGGTCATTAAGCAGGAAGAAATTGGAGTCCCAAGCAAGGAATAGGGGGTAGGTGTTGCAGGTAGCACTATGAAGCACAGTGCTATGGTATAGAGAGGCCTTGGGCACTAGAGAGTCCAGGCATGGTGGCCAGGACCATGGACTAAGAGTGCACTCATGCATCATCACAAAATCTCCAGAACCGTAAAGCTTACAAACTTGAAATTTGGCACATATGTTCCTCTTGGCTTCTAGGTGCTTACTAAGAAAGGATTTTTTGAAATGACCATCAGAGAATTAGTAGTTCCTATATTATTATTAACACGCTCTGATGCTTAGGACTTCAATTCCCCCTGAAAACAAATACATTCTAAATGCAAAACACAAGCAGAAGAGAGGAGTTTCAGTTTCAATTTCAGAGCAGCAAGCAGCTTTAGTACAGAATAGTTCAGCCACGCCCAGGCTCCTTGCTGTCTTCTCCTTGTTCACACAACAAATACTGTTTCAGTTTCCAAACATCCCTCAAATTTCTCATACACTGACAGGATGCTAGCCAGATAAATACCAATGGATGCTGGTAGGCAGAGGCACAATTTTTTCCCCCTCATTTTCCTCCCCAAAAACTAACCCGGATCATATAGTTTTGTAGCGAAGCACAGATATAGAGCTAGTTATTGAATAAATGGTCATAACTTGAGGATGAACTATATAATAATTTCTGGTGATCTTTTCAGTTTTTCCTTTCCCCCTACCTTTGAAAATTATTTAGGATGTACATCTCAAATGAAAAGGATTATTGAAAACATTGTATTATATTTTAAATAATTTGTAATACTAGCAAGTTGTCAGTTTTTTCCATTTATTCCATGAATAAATGCAGTGTGTTACAAACCTTTAAGTAATGTCCATATGGAAGAAAAATACTGGTAGTCCAAGACTTACAACGGTTCATTTAGTCATCATTCAAAGTTACAGTGGCACTGAAAAAAGAGGCTTATGACATTTTTCACACTTACGACCATTGCAGCATTCACATGGTCACATGATCAAAATTCAGATACTTGGCACTAGTTCACATTTAAGACAATTGCGACATCCCATTATCATAAGATCACCTTTTGTGTCCTTCTCTGAAGCAAATTCAATGGGGAATGCAGATTCACTTAACTTTTGTTACTTATTTAACAACTGTGGTGATTCACTTAACAACTGGGACAAGAAGGGTCATAAATGGGACAAAACTCACTCAACAATATAAATTTTGGGCTTAATTGTGGTCTTAAGTCCAGGACTACCTGTTTGTATCCATAAGTACCATTTTAATTTGCTGTAAGTACTGTAGTTGCTTTTCCTTACCTTGTGCAATAGGTTGCAACTGATGACCTAAATGATATATTTCAAATTTATGATTTCTTAATATTGTGTTCATAATTACTCTTGGAGGTTGAAGCATTCTCTCTTTATATGTGCCTGTCCCGACAGTAGCAAGCTCATCATAGTCATGTTTAGTGATGCAGATTTTACAATTATAGCAGAAAGGAGATTTATTCATAAGAAATGCATTATAAAGAGGGTAAAACCTACCACTTACAGTAGTTAACTAGGCCATATCAGGAGACAGATCAAAGAACCTGCTGCTCTGGGCATGCATATCTCATGAAAAAGGTAAGTGGAATGATCTTAATTTAGCAATATGCCATAAAATGAAGAATAGAGTAATAGTGAAAGTGGATGCACAGCAACTTCTTGACTCTACAGGTGATGTCCTGAAGAGTTACTGTCCTTGGATTCACAGCTCCAACAAGTTTTATTATTTGAGCTTTACTTCAACCTGAAAATCAGTCAGTGTAATTGTTCTGGTATTCAACAGAAAGCT
This sequence comes from Notechis scutatus, assembly GCF_049901735.1. Classification (NCBI taxonomy): domain Eukaryota; kingdom Metazoa; phylum Chordata; class Lepidosauria; order Squamata; family Elapidae; genus Notechis; species Notechis scutatus. The sequence goes on along the minus strand of NC_142025.1, from coordinate 42,095,370 downwards.
CTATTTGACTTTCATTGTTAATTAATAGAGATTTATGGAGACATTAATTATACGTTTTCTTCCTTTACCTTATTTGTCAGCCGGTAAATCAAACAGGAAAGGAGTAGAAAATGTCATAGGCAAGCATAGTGAATAAGCTCTATCTTACAATCCAAATACTTTTATTATAATTCAAAAGCAACAGTTATTCCATAGAAATAATATTGGTTTGCATATAATTCTATCAAATTTGCATCTTGGAAATAAGCTTGTAAAGGAGTTATCAGCCCCATAGTATATCATACATGGCCTAGTATTAACTAGAGACAAAGCTATTTTTTAAAATGTCCCAAATCATACTGGAAACAGTATTGTAACAATAGTTGTCACTGCAAAAATTCAAATTTTGAAATAATATACAAAGATGTTTAGGAAAGGATTATTTATATGCTAACATTTGATCCTACCAGAACACATACACACCCCCAAAAAAGAACCTGCAATACATTTTGAATATAACAAAAACAATCACGCATTGATTTCTTTAAGGCTGTTTCAGAAAATATTTTATTTAAATGCACATTCATGCAATGTCAAAAAAGTGATAATGACAACCACAACCTCAGGACTGAAGTTCTTCTTTTTTAATGACTGTAGTTTAAAAAAAAGGCTAGAGTTCAATAATAAAAGTGGCTGATATATTGACTTTTTTTGACATAACTCTGTCCCCCATCAATGTCCCTGGCATCATTTTTCAAGTTAACGTCAAAATCTAGACAACACAAGCTCCCAAATCTGACCTTCCAGCACTTTAATGTTTATATAGTAGCTAACATATGCAATCTTTTGATTCAGTGGACACTTTGACATTTTGTTAGAGCAGAGATAGCAAGGAACAACCACAACTGTTAAGGTACTTCTCCTTTCCAACATTCCTGAGCTTCAAAAATCATTGCTGTAACCAAAGCTATATTTTATCTGTATTCTAGAAAGGAAAACAAAGGTAAAAAATTCAAAACAAAGCACCAGAAGTGCAACTCATTGTATTTATTATATGAAAAAGGCTTGAAACTTACTTATGGCCCAGACTCATTCTTATAAATTCAGATAATACTTGAAACATTGCTACTGAAACTTTTGATTTAAAAAATGGAACAAAAAGAGTTTGGGGGTCTGTCAGATATTAAGGGAACTCATACTGATACATATGTGAATTGCCTTATTTACAGTGATTGATCCTTATTTACAGTGTTTGACAAAAGCTAACCAAGTTTTCATACCACAGTAACTTTTTGCAAAATTAGAAATATTATTTCTAATTTATAAAATTTAATATATAAAAATTAGAAAATTTGAATCAGGGAGCACAAACTAGGATAGGACAGGATAGGATAGGATAGGATAGGATAGGATAGGATTGTAAGGGACCTTGGAGGTCTTCTAGCCCAACTCCCTGCTTAGATAGAAACCTCTACACATCAATATGAAATGATGTAAAGGCAGCTTGTCTTTCCTGCCTAGAATGCATATTATGTCAATCTCTAAGGAATACATTTTTATTATACAAGACACAATAAGTTACTTATCAAAGTAGAGATAGGTCTGAACTTACGATCACAACTGAGTCCAATACTTTTTGCTATGTTTTTATTAAGTGAGTTGTGTCTCATTTTAAGACCTTTTTGCTACAGTTGTTAAGCAAATAAGTGCAGTTGTTAAGTAAATCATGTGGTCATTAAGTGAATCTAGCTTTCTCATTGACTTTGCTTTCAGAATCTGGCTGGGAAAGCTACAAATGATGATCATGTGACACACATGCATAACTGCCAACTGCCAAACACCAAAAATTTGATCATGTGAGCATGCAGATGTTTGAACAATAGTAAGTATGAAAAAAAGTCATGTTACTTTTTTTCAGGATTGTATCTTTGAATGGTCACTAAATGAATGGTTGTAAATCAAGGACTACCTGTAATATCTGTTACTATTTCAGATAGGATCTACATGAAAAACAGAAGAAAAGGCTTTTAAAAATTCAGTATATATTAATTAAACTAATTAAATCAGACATTTTGCTGGAAATGATTGTAATTTTATCATAAATGTACATGAACAATTATTTTCCTCACTTATACCTAGCTAAGGTATTGCCCAAATCAGTAAATTTTCAGATTGCTTAATCCCTATATTTTCAGTACACTGCTTCTGATTTCAGAGAAGATTACTTCCTTGTAAATATTTTAGGTGTATAGTTTAAAAATATTTTTCCAGAAATCAAAACTACCTAGGAGCTTTTTCTGTGCTTTTTAAATACGGCTTGATGGTAAAATACAGCAGATATAGTTCTATTCCATATGTGTATAAACCTGGCTTAATAGCAGTAACTGTGAGAAGGATCTTGGAGTCCCAGTGGACAATCAATTAAATATGAGCCAGCAGTGTGTGGCAGCAGCCAAAAAAGCCAATGCAATCCTAAAGTGCATTAACGAAGAGATTGAATCAGGATCACAAGGGGTACTAGTGCCACTCTATAAAGCTCTATAAAGCTATACCTAGAACACTGCATCCAGTTTTGGTCACCACACTATAAAATAGAAGTTGAGACTCTAAAAAGAATGCAGAGAAGAGCGACAAAGATGATTTGGGGCCTGGAAGCTAAAACATGAAGAAGAGTTGCAAGAACTTGGCATGGCTAGTATAGTGAAGGGAAGGATCAGGGGTGACATGATAGCTGTGTTCCAATATTTGAGGAGCTGACACAGGAGGGAAACAACTTTTTTTTTTTCATAGCATTCAAATGCCAGACAAATGCCAGACAAGGAACAATGAAGGAACATTCAAATGCCAGACAAGGAACAATGGATGGAAACTTCAAGGAGAGATTTTTCTGAAAATGAGAACAATCTATCAATGGAAGAGTTTGCTTTCAGAAGTTGTGGATGCTTCATCACTGGAGGCTTTCAAGAAGAGACTGGGCAGCCCCTTGTCAGAAATAGCATAAGATCTCATGCTTCAGCAGGGAGTTGGACTAGATGACCTACAAGGTCCCTTCCAACTCTGTTGTTATATTAAACAGTATTCATGGGGAAACTCTTATCTCTCAGGGCTGAGACATCTTTGACGTACTGGTCTCCTGCCTCCCAAGGTTATTTTATTGAGGACAAAGTTTATCCATTTTAAAGACATGAAGCCTGACCTTTCAAGCCGTATCTAGAGTAATAATATTTTTTAAAAAAATTAGACGAATCTGAAAAGGGGCAAATCTTCAAGGGATTTTGAAAAAATGCTCGTTTTTGTAACTTTGCTTTACAAAAGAAAAGCTGGAGAGCAGAAATAATTAAAAATAATAAATCTAAAGGAGAGCTTCCTGAAAATAAGGGCTGTTCTTTTAAATAACTGGTATGGTCCCCCTGTACCCATGCCCCACACTTGGCACAGTAAAATAACCGATTGGTTTAAAACAAAAATGCTATATTTCCAGCCACTATTAGCAAAAGTGGTAATTTATATTTTAATGGCAGCCTGTGCGAGTTGCTTTCTCTTTGTTTTAATGTAAAGCTCCCCCCCAACATAGACGTAAAAGTGGGACCACTACTGAGTCACCCACAACGGCAACCGTCCCGGCCGCTGTTTTCCTGCTTCGCACGTCGCTCTCGCGCCCTCGAGCGGCCATCGCGTGCGCTCTCCCGAATATCGGGTAGGCGTGAAGAAAAGCGCAACTCCGCCTCGTTTCCACAGCTTCGGCGTTTGGGCCCTATCCGCGAGAGAATGAGACGCTGGGAGGAGGAAGAGGGGGGCGGAGTCCGGCTCGGGTTCCCTCTCTTTCTCCGGCCGGCGACCTGCAGTCTGGGTAGTTGCGGTGTGGCAGCCTGCTCGTAAACTTGTCAGCCGGGGAATGGTAGCGACAGCGGTGCTCGCGTGGTCTCTGCTCTTCCCGGAGCGCTCCTGAGCGGAGTTCTCGGCCTTCCGCGCTTCTCCCCTGGAAGAGGCTGCAAGGAATTAAGGTAAGAGGGGAGGCTGAAATGCGGTGGTCGGGCCTGGAGAGGGGAGCGAAAGGCGAGGCGCTTCCCGTTCGGCACGGTTATAAAAAAAAAAAGCGGCGAGGCGCGTATGATACCGTCTTTTAGAGCGGGGTGGAAATAAAAACGCCGTGTGGAGTACAAATGGCTGAAATCGTGTTTTAGAGGCATTTGACAGCAGGGCTATCGATGCCGGAGAAATCGTACTAATTTCAGTTGGGGCCGCTTTTGGTCTGATGTCTTCCGGGAGTGTTTTATCGCAAATCCTATTGCCCCAAGTAATGGCGAATGTTTTGTTTTATTATTACTGTCAAGGGAATATTTGGGGGGGGGGGTGTCCCAATTTGAGCGGGGGCTGCGCAAATCAGCAAATCGGAATGAAATCCAGACACTGTAAGATTTATTCGAGAGCGTAATGACAACCCTCGAAGTTAGATTGTAAATGGGACATAGAGACCAGGTACTTTTTTTATAAGGAAAGCGGTTTGGGGGAAGAGGTGTACGGTGTGAGCCTGTACCCACGTGGCTTCTATAATGTTTAATTTGGCGAACGTGTAATTAAGGTGGGGAAAGGGTTTAATAAACTTCTCATATTTGCAAACTTTTTTTTTTTTTTTTTTTTTTGCTGTTTTGGGCAACTGGTTTGCAATTTCAAGGAAGAACGTGTAAAGGATTTACCTGTTTGCTATTACTTGTTCAGGTTAGTTAGTTTAGTCATTAATTACCAGAAAAAGTAGATTAGTGATTTTTGTAACATATATTCTGGTCTCTCTTTCTCCCTCCTCCCTCTTCCATCTCTCCCCCCCCCCCACACACACACACAATCCAATTTTACTTTTCTATAGGAAAGACCTAAGGAATAAATTGGTTTTAGTGTCAATTCTCTGTGCTGAATTAGATTTTTGCTCTTTCTTGCAGTAGCCTTTTCATCTTTGAATAAGCGGAATGGGCCTAATTGTGCCATAAGTTCCATATTTTCCAGCCAGTTTGATCAAGACTTGCTAACTAAATGGTAAACATTGTAGTTTAAATCTGCTCCGATTGATGTGTTTGGGCTGATCTACCTATTAAGCCTGATGTTATTAATTATCACTGGATAGGTTAATATGAGATTAAGGATGGGAATTGTTTCATGTAACAATGCTTGGAGAGCAAGAGGATCCAAATGATCATATTTTTCTATATCCTGAGAAGTCAGTGCACTCATAGCTTCATGCAGGAAGAAAAGGAGTTAGTACAGGGGTGCGAAACTCGCGGCCTGCGGGCTGGATGCGTCACATTCTGGCCACACCAACACTGAGTTAGCGAAGGGGGTGGGAAATTGTGATATGTCACTGACAACGCGTCACGAGTTTGACGCCCCTGGGTTAGTATATCAGCAGTTACAATGATATGTTAAGTTTGCAGCTTGCAGTACTAAAAACGATTAAGAAATTAAACAGACAGAAAAATATTGCAAAGTCTCCTTCCAAGGTAGGAATATGCCACACCTGAAAACATTTTTAAAAGTTCGCTCATGTGGAAGATGAGAGGAAAGGATTTTTTTTCAGAACCAGGAAGAGACACAATTTATTCCATGCTTGCAGTGGATATTTGCCAAACTGAAATGAAAGAATGCTTCCTGGAGTCATAGTGATAGAAAAAAGAATAGCTGTATTATGCTTCCAATACATTCCATACAAGATGCTGCACCTGAATGACATGAGAAAAAGATCCTTATAAGTTTCAGTAAAATAAATATCCTTAAATGTTTTTATATATGTCTTAGGTGGTAAACGCTTCTGTGCAATTATCTGAACAGTATGTTAAATGCTGAATTATAAATATATGCAGTTGATTTGTGCCTCCCTGTTGTTTTTCTCTTTATCTGTAGGAGGCAAAAATTGTATATTATTTTTAAATCCATTAGTGCCCTTGTAATGAAATACATTTTAAAAATGTATTTTTCATTCAGGATTCATCTCTTTCCCAACAAGATCATAAACATGTAGGAATTTTCTCTTACATACATATCAGGGTGGATTTGATTTAAATCAAATCAATTTAAGTCATGGTTTAAATCATGATTTATATCACTAGTAAAAAGACTTGATCTAAATCAACTGAATTTAAATCATAATTTTTAGAGAGCAGCTGTCATCAGATAAATTCCTTCTCTGACCCGCTGTTGACTCACCAACAGTTCCATTCACTTTAATGGGACAACTGGTGATGCGGCAGTGACATAACAAGGTGAGGGACGTGGTGACTAGCAGGTGAGTAGATGCCCGCTAATAGGCACTGCCATGGTGGATCTGAAATGACAGTTGCTCTTTAAATGTAAGGACTCATTCTTGCTAGTAGTTAGAATCTTTAATATTGCAGAGCTTGGATTCATTGAATGAGTTTATCAAAAATGTAAATATTGCAGAATATACAATCTCATGCTATATAACTAAACTCCATTTCAGGCTGAATAAAATAAATTATTAATGTATCTTAAATAGAAAACTATCTTTACATAGATTTTTACTCCAAAGGCATTTTATTAAAATTTGATTTTTAAAAAATCTGATTATTTTTATTTTAAAAAATTAATATATATTTTTATCCATGCTGATATATATACACACATACAAACATTGTATCCTTTGCATCTGACTATAAATGCATTTTGTTTATATTGCATTTGTTTGGAAGGGGTCCATCCAGCCCATCCTTTCCCCCTTGCTGTGGCTAAGAGCTATAGACCTGTGTTAGTGTTTGGGGATAAACCCCTAGCAGAGTATGCAGCAGCAGTCAAGCCAGGCAGCCAAATGAGAGAGGAAAGGTTTTAGAGTATACACACACTGAACACAAACACTGTTTGTAGTTTAAATAGTTTTTAATCCAGTTAGAGTTTAAGCATTGTCAATCAGTCCGTATGTCATTCACAATATATCCATTCAGTAAGACTCACTAACTCAGTCCAGATAATAGTCCTTACTATATCTTTATCAGCCGATAAAGATATCTTCTCCTCCTCCGATGCCTTTCTCCAGAGGATAACGCTGGATATTCAGTAGAACGATCAAACAGTAGACAGTCGCAGTAAAACAGTAGTAAACAGTTGTATCCAGCAGTAAACAGCAGTAAACAGTAAAACAGTAGGCAGTAAGCAGTAAGCTTTTTCCTGCTTCCTCTTATTGCAGTTTCTAACCGCACCCTTAATTGGCTAATTACATGCAGTGTGGTGCTTAAAGTTACAAACACTTAAACTATGATACCTTAGTTTATATATTTATCCACCCAAACCTTGTTGGGTATCAATGTTATACCTAACAACCTGATTAATTAATGATTATTCAATTTCATTGCTGAATGTATTTTTTCCTGTGTTCATTCATTATAACTTAGAGTAAAATAATGGTTCCTCTCTTCCCTCAGAAAATGGCATCTCCAAAATCCTTACTGAATATTCTGACCTTCACTTTTGGATCTGCAATTGGTTTTTTCCTATGTTACTTACTGCTTAATTTAAGATTAGATGAACAAATCAAGGTTGAGCCTCACATTCTTCATAATGATCCTCATGGCCATCATTCAGATAATGATGAAAACAATAACCTGAAAGGACAAATGAATTTCAATGCTGATGCCGGACAACATAAAGGTATTTATATGTTCTATCTGAAGCACTTTTTTATTTTTCTACATAATAAGTACCATGTTTACCTGAAAGAAAGATTGTAAATAAAAATTCTATGGTCATGTTTTAAATGGTCCAGGTAGTCAGTTAAAGAACATGCATTCAGCAACCCTTTGAAGTTTCAAGGACTTTGAATGAGTGGTACTTAACTACTAGTCTTTGAAGTTCTAGCTGTTGCAGTGCTCCTGTACATTATTGTGATGGTTTCAGTGTCCCACAATCACAAGCTCACCATTTGTGACCTCCTTTGCCAGCTTTTGCCACAAGCAAAGTCAATGGGAAAGCTGGCAGGAAAGGTCAAAGTTGCTCCAATAAGTGGTTTGCACTGCTTTTTCTCCTGAAAAGTATACTACAGGATCTCATATTCTGTATTCTCACCCACCTGCTCTTCCCGCAGTCCATTGTTCATTCGTGGTTTTGTGTGGTGCTGCAGCACCTCTTCCCATCTGGTCAAATTTATGATGAATTGCAATAACCTCTTTCCCATTTGGCTGTGCTCCTGTGTGCCATACCACTCCATCCTTTGCCCCCTTAGAATTTTTTACATTACTTATTTTTGTGAAGATTAAATTGAATAACATATTTTCTCATACCTTCCCCAGATGAAAATAAAAATATTGCTGAAGACTTGTACCAGAAGGTAAGAATACTTTGCTGGGTGATGACAGGTCCCCAAAATCTGGAAACAAAAGCCAAACATGTCAAAGCTACTTGGGCCCAGCATTGCAACAAAGTCCTATTTATGAGCTCTGAGGAAAACAAGAACTTTCCAACAGTGGGATTAGAAACTAAAGAAGGTAGAGACCACTTATACTGGAAAACTATTAAAGCTTTCCAGTATGTGCATGAACATTATTTTGATGAAGCAGATTGGTTCATGAAGGCAGATGATGACACTTATGTTGCACTGGACAACTTGCGATGGCTCCTTTCAAAATACAATCCTGAAAAACCCATTTATTTTGGGCGAAGATTTAAGCCTTTCGTAAAACAGGGCTATATGAGTGGTGGGGCAGGATATGTGCTCAGCAAAGAAGCTCTGAAAAGATTTGTGGATGCCTTCAAAAATAACAAATGTACTCATAGCTCTTCCATTGAGGACTTAGCATTAGGCAAGTGTATGGAGAGCATTAACGTTGAAGCAGGAGATTCTCGAGATACAAGTGGCAAGGAAACCTTCCATCCATTTGTGCCAGAACATCATTTAATCAAGGGATACCTTCCCAAAAATTTTTGGTACTGGAATTACAACTATTACCCTGCTGTAGAGGTAAGTTTTATTATGGGGGTGGTTATAAAGATTATTATTATATTATTAATTAGTTATTAGAAATCTTTTAAATTTGTTGAACTTCTGTAGTTGCTTTTTTGCATCAGATGCAGGATCCATGTAGTCTTATGACATCTAAGACATTACCATGGTATCAGGCATAAATTTTACTATTACACATCTGTTTTAAAAATGGGAGATATCTGAGCTTTATGCATGGAAATTCCATCATACTAAGTTTAATATTTCCTACTTCTAAGAATACTCTGGGGAGCATCCATATGTGGAAGAGATTGAAATAATATTTCCCTGATATGAATCTGTTATACCGTTACAAAGCAGTTGTATACAATTCATATTCAAAGACAAAACAAATACTCTCAGAAACAAAAATTTTCTTTGTAAAACACAGATCAGAACCATCATGATTTAAGTTAAAATCACCTGATCTGCATTTAATTAGCTATAAAATGTGACTGTTTTCTTTGTTGCCTTTTGATTTTGTTTTTTGTTTTTCCAGGGGCCTGCTTGCTGTTCTGATCTAGCAGCTTCTTTTCACTATGTAGATGCTACTACTATGTATCATTTGGAATACTTGATTTATCATCTCCGTCCTTACGGTTATCAATTCAGATATAATCCTGATATCCCAGAAAAACAGAATTTAAGTGAGGCTACGAAAGGTGGTATAAAAATCAAAGCTGAAGAAAATCTTCCAAAAGCTTTTAAATAAGGAGCCTTGCTCGGCTAAAAGTGGCAAAATGAGTTTCCTAAGTAGATTTCCAAAGTGTTCTTTTGTATCCTTTTCTAATATGCTGGTACATTTTTTCATGTGCCAGGGAACTGACTGAATGCAGTACTTCTATCAAAGGTTTGCTTTACTGACACATAGACTCAATCTGCTCTTGAAACAAATACTTTTGTTCCTTTTCACACATAGATCTTCAACATTATCATCCTTTTTCATTAGGATTTGAATGTATTCCCTTTTTTCTAACAAAAAATTCACTTTCTTTGGTTTACTAAATAAGAAAATGATGAAGACATCCAAGCTTGTATATGAAGAAAACACTTCATCCCATGAAATCACCTGAAAAAACCTACAGCATCAAAAATGATCACAAGAGGCCAAATTTAAATAAGATTTTGTTAACATCTTAAACTGTTAAATGTTTATCGCATTTTTTTGTATCACAGCTTGAATATTTCCATAGAATGAAGTCTTAGAAATATTAGTGAAAAGAGAGGTGTAAATATCGTTAGTAGATATGTGTAAATATAATTCAATTATTGGAATGATTATTTCTCTGAGCAACAAAATATTATTTCATATTATTTTTCTTCATTGGCTTAGTTTGTTCTTTTAACTTCCTCCAGAACATAAATTCCAGAGGCTGTAAGAACTATTCATCAGAAATAGTTAGAAATAGACTTCTTCAAGTTTCATTCTGTACAGAACTGGATTGGTTTATATTAGAATATTAAACAATGTTGCTAATTTAGTATTTCAAACTGTTCCTAGTTTGCATTTGGAGTTACATACTTCACTAATACTTTGGTAACAATTTTTGAAAATTACATTTTTCTATATCTTGATGTATTTTTCAACACAATTGGCAGTTCAGTATTAGAGATGGCTAAATGTGTTGACTTTCAAATACTCAATAATTGATTGTTCCTGGATACAATGGATATCCTTCTGACTACTCAAAAAGTGTTTTGAACTTGAAATATTTTACACGTCACTATATACAATGAACTGTAATAGAATTTCTTTTTGTAGTATAAATGTGTAGATATTTCCTTTTGTCATTTCATTCTATCCCAAAAGAACTACTTCAGGTTATTTGATTTATTATATCGGAAATTGATGTTTTTGAGAGAATCAAGTTTCTAAATAAAGGAGAAACTTGACACCATAAAGTCAGCTGACAAATCCCCCACGATTGTAATTGGCTCCAATATATCAAATTTCAATATGATTTTTTTCAAAACTTCAACAGTTTAATTTTTTTATTTGGTCTTCCAACTTCGATGATTTGGGTTAAATGACGTCTATGAAATATTAGCCAATTAAGTGAAAATACAATTTATATCCATACATAAGATTCAATAATTGAAATTGAACTCCAAGCCAAACAAAATTTTATTTCTTCAGATTATTGTTTTGGTTTTTATTTTTACTTTAACCTTCTTTCCCTTAAGAAGTAGATTTCTCTTCCTTTTATACTGAAGCTCAGAATAATTTCAGTTTTTCCCCACAATATTTTTAATCTATATACTAAAAAATGAACTTGTTTATATTAGCATTTTTAGTAACGGTGCTGATTTCATATTCTTAGCTGTTCCTATTTTTCATTTTTCATTAGATACTTTTTAGTGAATCTTTACTAACATTTTGATTCCAACTTTTGAGAATTGCATTTTGTTTTTCATTTTTTTCTTTTTTAGATGTTCTTTTCAAGGCAACAATCAGTTTAGAGTTAGGGATAGGTAAATGTTTTCAATTTCAAATACACCATAAAAGGTTGCTCCTTGGATGCAGCGAATATTCATTAGACCACTCCAAAAGTGTTTTGAACTTGAAATATTTTCCCCGTCACTATTTACAATGAACTGTGGCATAATCTCTTTTTGTAGAATGAATGTTTTTCTGTTTTTCTCATAATCCGCAGAATTGATTCATCTTGTTCTCAAAACGACCTGTTCAATTTATTTGATAGATTATGTCCAAAATTAGTGTTTGGCAAGAGAATCAATTCTGCAAGTGAAGATCACACATTACCCCATAAAGTCAGCTGACAATCCCCCCAGATCCTAATTGGTTCCAACGGTTCAAATTCTACTACAATTACCTCCTCCAATCCTTAGTCTCTTGTTTTTTTCTCCTAGGTTGAATGGTTTAGAAATGGTGGCGCAATGAAAGGTGTAAATAGCATTACCGTATTTGTGTAAATATGATTCAGTTACTCAATTTTTTCTAATCTATTTTAAGCAACATTTTAGTTCTTTAAAAAATTACTCTTTTTTTTAGTTTTTAGTTTTGAGGTTCCTCTGTAACTCACATTCCAAAGGACCTATACATAGGAAGTTTCCTCTGGAGATCACAATCCCGAAGGTATAAGAAGTATTCATAGGAAGTAGGGAGAAATAGACACGTACGGGTTTAATTCATTGTTAAGTACTGGACTTGTTTATATCGGAATTTTTCTTAATACTTCTGATTTAGTATTTTTAGCTGTTACTAGTTTTCATTTTGCGTTAGATACTTTTTAGTTAATCTTTACTAACATTTTGGTTACAACTTTTGAGAAGTGCATTTTGATTCTCTTGTTCTCTAGATGTTCTTTTCAACGCAACAATCAGTCCAGAGTTAGGGATAGGTAAATGTTTTCAATTTCAAATACACCATAAAATGTTGCTCCTCGGATGCAACGGATATTCTTCAGACCACTCCAAAAGTGTTTTGAATTTGAAATATTTTACACATCACTCTTTACAATGAACTGTGGCAGAATCCATTTGTAGAATGAATGTATATATTTTTCCTGTTTTTCTCATAATCCTCAGAATTGTTTCAATTTTTTTCTCTAAACGACCCCTTCAATTTATTTGATTGATTATGTCCAAAATTGGTGTTTGGCAAGAGAATGAATTCCGCAAGTGAAGGTCACACATTACCCCATAAAGTCAGCTGACAATCCCCCCAGATCCTAATTGGTTCCAACGGTTCAAATTCTACTACAATTACCTCCTCCAATCTTTAGTCTCTTTTTTTTATCCCAGGTTGAATGGTTTAGAAATGGTGGCCCAATGAAAGGTGTAAATAGCATTACCGTATTTGTGTAAATATGATTCAGTTACTCAATTTTTTTCTTCTCTATTTGAACCAACATTTTATTTCTTTAAAACATTACTCTTGTTTTAGTTTTGATTTTTGAGGTTCCTCAGTAACTCACATTCCGGAGGACCTATACATAGGGAGTTTCCTCTGGAGATCACAATCCCAAAGGTATAAGAAGTATTCATAGGAAGTAGGTAGATATAGACACTTACGGGTTTAATTCTTTGTTAAGTACTGGACTTGTTTATATCAGAATTTTTCATAATGGTGCTGATTTAGTATTTTTAGCTGTTCCTAGTTTTCATTTTGCGTTAGATACTTTTTAGTTAATCTTTACTAACATTTTGGTTACAACTTTTGAGAATTGCATTTTGATTTTTTTTCTTTTCTAGATTTTCTTTTCAACGCAACGATCAGTCCAGAGTTAGGGATAGGTAAATGTTTTCAATTTCAAATACACCATAAAAGGTTGCTCCTTGGATGCAACGGATATTCTTTAGACCATCCGAAAAGTGTTTTGAACTTGAAATATTTTCCCCGTCACTATTTACAATAAACTGTGGCAGAACCTATTTGTAGAATGAATGTATATATTTTTTTCTGTTTTTCTCATAATCCTCAGAATTGTTTCAATTTTTTTCTCAAAACGACCGCTTCAATTTATTTGATTGATTATATCCAAAATTGGTGCTTGGCAAAAGAATCAATTCCGCAAGTGAAGATCACACATTACCCCATAAAGTCAGCTGACAATCCCCCCAGATCCTAATTGGTTCCAACGGTTCAAATTCTACTACAATTACCTCCTCCAATCTTTAGTCTCTTGTTTTTTTATCCCAGGTTGAATGGTTTAGAAATGGTGCCCAATGAAAGGTGTAAATAGCAGTACCGTATTTCTGTAAATATGATTCAGTTACTAATTTTTCTTCTTCTCTATTTGAACCAACATTTTATTTCTGTAAAAAATTACTCCTGTTTTGGTTTTGATTTTTGAGGTTCCTCTGTAACTCGCATTCTGGGCCATCTATGAAGTATTCATAGGAAGCTTCCTCTGGAGATCACAATCCCGAGGACATAAGAAGTATTCATAGGAAGTAGGTAATAATAGACATGTCCAGGTTTAGTTTTATGTTAAGAACTGGACTTGTTTAAATTAGAATTTTTCATAATGCTTCTGATTTAGTATTTTTAGCTGTTCCTTGTTTTCATTTTGCGTTTGATACTTTTTAGTTAATCTTTACTAACGTTTTGGTTACAACTTTTGAGAAGTGCGTTTTGTTTTCTTTTCTAGATGTTCTTTTCAACGCAACGATCAGTCTAGAGTTAGGGATAGGTAAATGTTTCAATTTCAAATACACCATAAAAGGTTGCTCCTAGGATGCAACGGATATTCTTCAGACCACTCCACAGGTGTTTTGAATTTGAAATATTTTACACATCACTCTTTACAATGAACTGTGGCAGAATCTGTTTGTAGAATGAATGTATATATTTTTCCTGTTTTTCTCATAATCCTCAGAATTGTTTCAATTTTTTTCTCAAAACGACCCCTTCAATTTATTTGATTGATTATGTCCAAAATTGGTGTTTGGCAAGAGAATCAATTCCGCAAGTGAAGATCACACATTACCCCATAAAGTCAGCTGACAATCCCCCCAGATCCTAATTGGTTCCAACGGTTCAAATTCTACTACAATTACCTCCTCCAATCTTTAGTCTCTTGTTTTTTTATCCCAGGTTGAATGGTTTAGAAATGGTGGCCCAATGAAAGGTGTAAATAGCATTACCGTATTTGTGTAAATATGATTCAGTTACTCAGTTTTTTTCTTCTCTATTTGAACCAACATTTTATTTCTTTAAAACATTGCTCTTGTTTTAGTTTTGATTTTTGAGGTTCCTCAGTAACTCACATTCCGGAGGACCTATACATATGGAGTTTCCTCTGGAGATCACAATCCCAAAGGTATAAGAAGTATTCATAGGAAGTAGGTAGATATAGACACGTACGGGTTTAATTCTTTGTTAAGTACTGGACTTGTTTATATCAGAATTTTTCATAATGGTGCTGATTTAGTATTTTTAGCTGTTCCTAGTTTTCATTTTGCGTTATATACTTTTTAGTTAATCTTTACTAACATTTTGGTTACAACTTTTGAGAATTGCATTTTGATTTTTTTTCTTTTCTAGATTTTCTTTTCAACGCAACGATCAGTCCAGAGTTAGGGATAGGTAAATGTTTTCAATTTCAAATACACCATAAAAGGTTGCTCCTTGGATGCAACGGATATTCTTCAGACCACTCCACAGGTGTTTTGAATTTGAAATATTTTACACATCACTCTTTACAATAAACTGTGGCAGAATCCATTTGTAGAATGAATGTATATATTTTTCCTGTTTTTCTCATAATCCTCAGAATTGTTTCAATTTTTTTCTCAAAACGACCCGTTCAATTTATTTGATTGATTATATCCAAAATTGGTGTTTGGCAAAAGAATCAATTCCGCAAGTGAAGATCACACATTACCCCATAAAGTCAGCTGACAATCCCCCCCAGATCCTAATTGGATCCAACGGTTCAAATTATATCACAATTACCTCCTCCAATCTTTAGTCTCTAGTTTTTTTGTCCTAGGTTTGAATGGTTTAGAAATGGTGGCGCAATGAAAGGTGTAAATAGCATTACCGTATTTCTGTAAATATGATTCAGTTACTCATTTTTTTTCTTCTCTATTTGAACCAACATTTTATTTCTGTAAAAAATTACTCTTGTTTTGGTTTTGATTTTTGAGGTTCCTCTGTAACTCACATTCTGGGCCATCTATGAAGTATTCATAGGAAGCCTCCTCTGGAGATCACAATCCCGAGGACATAAGAAGTATTCATAGGAAGTAGGTAATAATAGACATGTCCAGGTTTCGTTTTATGTTAAGAACTGGATTTGTTTAAGTTAGAATTTTCCATAATGCTTCTGATTTAGTATTTTTAGCTGTTCCTAGTTTTCATTTTGCATTAGATACTTTTTACTTAATCTTTAGTAACATTTTGGTTACAACTTTTTGAGACGATGCATTTTGATTTTCTTGTTCTCTAGATGTTCTTTTCAACGCAACATTCAGTCCAGAGTTAGGGATAGGTAAATGTTTTCAATTTCAAATACACCATAAAAGGTTGCTACTTGAATGCAACGGATATTCTTCAGACCACTCCACAGGTGTTTTGAATTTGAAATATTTTACACATCACTCTTTACAATGAACTGTGGCAGAATCTATTTGTAGAATGAATGTATATATTTTTCCTGTTTTTCTCATAATCCTCAGAATTGTTTCAATTTTTTTCTCAAAACGACCCCTTCAATTTATTTGATTGATTATGTCCAAAATTGGTGTTTGGCAAGAGAATGAATTCCGCAAGTGAAGATCACACATTACCCCATAAAGTCAGCTGACAATCCCCCAGATCCTAATTGGTTCCAACGGTTCAAATTCTACTACAATTACCTCCTCCAATCTTTAGTCTCTTGTTTTTTTATCCCAGGTTGAATGGTTTAGAAATGGTGGCCCAATGAAAGGTGTAAATAGCATTACCGTATTTGTGTAAATATGATTCAGTTACTCAATTTTTTTCTTCTCTATTTGAACCAACATTTTATTTCTTTAAAACATTACTCTTGTTTTAGTTTTGATTTTTGAGGTTCCTCAGTAACTCACATTCCGGAGGACCTATACATAGGGAGTTTCCTCTGGAGATCACAATCCCAAAGGTATAAGAAGTATTCATAGGAAGTAGGTAGATATAGACACTTACGGGTTTAATTCTTTGTTAAGTACTGGACTTGTTTATATCAGAATTTTTCATAATGCTTCTGATTTAGTATTTTTAGCTGTTCCTTGTTTTCATTTTGCGTTTGATACTTTTTAGTTAATCTTTACTAACGTTTTGGTTACAACTTTTGAGAATTGCGTTTTGTTTTCTTTTCTAGATGTTCTTTTCAACGCAACGATCAGTCTAGAGTTAGGGATAGGTAAATGTTTCAATTTCAAATACACCATAAAAGGTTGCTCCTAGGATGCAACGGATATTCTTCAGACCACTCCACAGGTGTTTTGAATTTGAAATATTTCCCCCGTCACTCTATACAATAAACTGTGGCAGAATCCATTTGTAGAATGAATGTATATATTTTTCCTGTTTTTCTCATAATCCTCAGAATTGTTTCAATTTTTTTCTCAAAACGACCCGTTCAATTTATTTGATTATATCCAAAATTGGTGTTTGGCAAAAGAATGAATTCCGCAAGTGAAGATCACACATTACCCCATAAAGTCAGCTGACAATCCCCCCCAGATCCTAATTGGATCCAACGGTTCAAATTATATCACAATTACCTCCTCCAATCTTTAGTCTCTAGTTTTTTTATCCCAGGTTGAATGGTTTAGAAATGGTGGCGCAATGAAAGGTGTAAATAGCATTACCGTATTTCTGTAAATATGATTCAGTTACTCATTTTTTTTCTTCTCTATTTGAACCAACATTTTATTTCTGTAAAAAATTACTCTTGTTTTGGTTTTGATTTTTGAGGTTCCTCTGTAACTCACATTCTGGGCCATCTATGAAGTATTCATAGGAAGCCTCCTCTGGAGATCACAATCCCGAGGACATAAGAAGTATTCATAGGAAGTAGGTAATAATAGACATGTCCAGGTTTCGTTTTATGTTAAGAACTGGATTTGTTTAAGTTAGAATTTTCCATAATGCTTCTGATTTAGTATTTTTAGCTGTTCCTAGTTTTCATTTTGCATTAGATACTTTTTAGTTAATCTTTAGTAACATTTTGGTTACAACTTTTCAGAAGTGCATTTTGATTTTCTTGTTCTCTAGATGTTCTTTTCAACGCAACATTCAGTCCAGAGTTAGGGATAGGTAAATGTTTTCAATTTCAAATACACCATAAAAGGTTGCTCCTTGAATGCAACGGATATTCATTAGACCACTCCAAAAGTGTTTTGAATTTGAAATATTTCCCCCGTCACTCTATACAATGAACTGTGGCAGAATCCATTTGTAGAATGAATGTATATATTTTTCCTGTTTTTCTCATAATCCTCAGAATTGTTTCAATTTTTTTCTCAAAACGACCGCTTCAATTTATTTGATTGATTATATCCAAAATTGGTGTTTGGCAAAAGGAATCAATTCCGCAAGTGAAGATCACACATTACCCCATAAAGTCAGCTGACAATCCCCCCCAGATCCTAATTGGATCGAACGGTTCAAATTATATCACAATTACCTCCTCCAATCTTTAGTCTCTTTTTTTTTTGTCCTAGGTTTGAATGGTTTAGAAATGGTGGCGCAATGAAAGGTGTAAATAGCATTACCGTATTTCTGTAAATATGATTCAGTTACTCATTTTTTTTCTTCTCTATTTGAACCAACATTTTATTTCTGTAAAAAATTACTCTTGTTTTGGTTTTGATTTTTGAGGTTCCTCTGTAACTCACATTCTGGGCCATCTATGAAGTATTCATAGGAAACCTCCTCTGGAGATCACAATCCCGAGGACATAAGAAGTATTCATAGGAAGTAGGTAATAATAGAAATGTCCAGGTTTAATTTTATGTTATGAACTGGACTTGTTTAAGTTAGAATTTTCCATAATGCTTCTGATTTAGTATTTTTAGCTGTTCCTAGTTTTCATTTTGCATTAGATACTTTTTAGTTAATCTTTAGTAACATTTTGGTTACAACTTTTGGGAAGTGCATTTTGATTTTCTTGTTCTCTAGATGTTCTTTTCAACACAACATTCAGTCCAGAGTTAGGGATAGGTAAATGTTTTCAATTTCAAATACACCATAAAAGGTTGCTCCTTGGATGCAACGGATATTCATTAGACCACTCCAAACGTGTTTTGAATATGAAATATTTCCTCCATCACTCTATACAATGAACTATGGCAGAATCCATTTGTAGAATGAATGCATATATTTTTCCTGCTTTTCTCATAATCCTCAGAATTGTTTCAATTTTTTTCTCAAAACGACCGCTTCAATTTATTTGATTGATTATATCCAAAATTGGTGCTTGGCAAAAGAATCAATTCCGCAAGTGAAGATCACACATTACCCCATAAAGTCAGCTGACAATCCCCCAGATCCTAATTGGTTCCAACGGTTCAAATTCTACTACAATTATCTCCTCCAATCCTTAGTCTCTTGTTTTTTTGTCTTAGGTTGAATGGTTTAGAAATGGTGGCGCAATGAAAGGTGTAAATAGCATTACCGTATTTGTGTAAATATGATTCAGTTACTCAATTTTTTTCTTCTCTATTTGAACCAACATTTTATTTCTTTAAAACATTACTCTTGTTTTAGTTTTGATTTTTGAGGTTCCTCAGTAACTCACATTCCGGAGGACCTATACATAGGAAGTTTCCTCTGGAGATCACAATCCCAAAGATATAAGAAGTATTCATAGGAAGTAGGTAGAAATAGACACGTACGGGTTTAATTCTTTGTTAAGTACTGGACTTGTTTATATCAGAATTATTCATAATGTTGCTGATTTAGTATTTTTAGCTGTTCCTAGTTTTCATTTTGCGTTAGATACTTTTTAGTTAATCTTTACTAATATTTTGGTTACAACTTTTGAGAATTGCATTTTGATTTTTTTTCTTTTCTAGATGTTCTTTTCAACCCAACGATCAATTCAGAATTAGGGATAGGTAAATGTTGTCAATTTCAAATACACCATAATAGGTTGCTCCTTGGATGCAACGGATATTCTTTAGACCATCCGAAAAGTGTTTTGAACTTGAAATATTTTCCCCATCACTATTTACAATAAACTGTGGCAGAACCTATTTGTAGAATGAATGTATATATTTTTCTGTTTTTCTCATAATCCTCAGAATTGTTTCAATTTTTTTCTCAAAACGACCGCTTCAATTTATTTGATTGATTATATCCAAAATTGGTGCTTGGCAAAAGAATCAATTCCGCAAGTGAAGATCACACATTACCCCATAAAGTCAGCTGACAATCCCCCAGATCCTAATTGGTTCCAACGGTTCAAATTCTACTACAATTACCTCCTCCAATCTTTAGTCTCTTGTTTTTTTATCCCAGGTTGAATGGTTTAGAAATGGTGCCCAATGAAAGGTGTAAATAGCAGTACCGTATTTCTGTAAATATGATTCAGTTACTAATTTTTCTTCTTCTCTATTTGAACCAACATTTTATTTCTGTAAAAATTACTCCTGTTTTGGTTTTGATTTTGAGGTTCCTCTGTAACTCGCATTCTGGGCCATCTATGAAGTATTCATAGGAAGCTTCCTCTGGAGATCACAATCCCGAGGACATAAGAAGTATTCATAGGAAGTAGGTAATAATAGACATGTCCAGGTTTAGTTTTATGTTAAGAACTGGACTTGTTTAAATTAGAATTTTTCATAATGCTTCTGATTTAGTATTTTTAGCTGTTCCTTGTTTTCATTTTGCGTTAGATACTTTTTAGTTAATCTTTACTAACGTTTTGGTTACAACTTTTGAGAATTGCATTTTGTTTTCTTTTCTAGATGTTCTTTTCAATGCAACGATCAGTCTAGAGTTAGGGATAGGTAAATGTTTCAATTTCAAATACACCATAAAAGGTTGCTCCTAGGATGTTTTGAACGGATATTCTTCAGACCATGTCTTGCTCCACAGGTGTTTTGAATTTGAAATATTTCCCGCGATCGGAACTCTATACAATAAACTGTGGCAGAATCCATTTGTAGAATGAATGTATATATTTTTCCTGTTTTTCTCATAATCCTCAGAATTGTTTCAATTTTTTCTCAAAACGACCCTTCAATTTATTTGATTGATTATGTCCAAAATTGGTGTTTGGCAAAAGAATCAATTCCGCAAGTGAAGATCACACATTACCCCATAAAGTCAGCTGACAATCCCCCAGATCCTAATTGGTTCCAACGGTTCAAATTCTACACAATTACCTCCTCCAATCTTTAGTCTCTTGTTTTTTTATCCAGGTTTGAATGGTTTAGAAATGGTGGCCCAATGAAAGGTGTAAATAGCATTACCGTATTTGTGTAAATATGATTCAGTTACTCATTTTTTTTCTTCTCTATTTGAACCAACATTTTATTTCTGTAAAAAATTACTCTTGTTTTGGTTTTGATTTTTGAGGTTCCTCAGTAACTCACATTCTGGAGGAAGTATCATAGGAAGTTTCCTCTGGAGATCACAATCCCAAAGGACATAAGAAGTATTCATAGGAAGTAGGTAGATATAGAAATGTACAGGTTTAATTTTTGTTAAGTACTGGACTTGTTTATAGTTAGAATTTTCCATAATGCTTCTGATTTAGTATTTTTAGCTGTTCCTAGTTTTCATTTTTTGCATTAGATACTTTTTAGTTAATCTTTAGTAACATTTTGGTTACAACTTTTGAGAAGTGCATTTTGATTTTCTTGTTCTCTAGATGTTCTTTTCAACGCAACATTCAGTCCAGAGTTAGGGATAAGTAAATGTTTTCAATTTCAAATACACCGTAAAAGGTTGCTCCTTGGATGCAACGGATATTCATTAGACCACTCCAAAAGTGTTTTGAATTTGAAATATTTCCCCCGTCACTCTATACAATGAACTGTGGCAGAATCCATTTGTAGAATGAATGTATATATTTTTCCTGTTTTTCTCATAATCCTCAGAATTGTTTCAATTTTTTCTCAAAACGACCGCTTCAATGTATTTGATTGATTATATCCAAAATTGGTGTTTGGCAAAAAGAATCAATTCCGCAAGTGAAGATCACACATTACCCCGTAAAGTCAGCTGACAATCCCCCCCAGATCCTAATTGGATCGAACGGTTCAAATTATATCACAATTACCTCCTCCAATCTTTAGTCTCTTGTTTTTTTGTCCTAGGTTTGAATGGTTTAGAAATGGTGGCGCAATGAAAGGTGTAAATAGCATTACCGTATTTCTGTAAATATGATTCAGTTACTCATTTTTTTTCTTCTCTATTTGAACCAACATTTTATTTCTGTAAAAATTACTCTTGTTTTGGTTTTGATTTTTGAGGTTCCTCTGTAACTCACATTCTGGAGGACCTATAGTATTCATAGGAAGTTTCCTCTGGAGATCACAATCCCAGGAAGGTATAAGAAGTATTCATAGGAAGTAGGTAGAAATAGACATGTCCAGGTTTAATTCTTTGTTAAGTACTGGACTTGTTTATATTAGAATTTTTCATAATGCTTCTGATTTAGTATTTTTAGCTGTTCTAGTTTTCATTTTGCATTAGATACTTTTTAGTTAATCTTTACTAACATTTTGGTTACAACTTTTGAGAATTGCATTTTGATTTTTTTTGTTTTCTAGATGTTTTTTTCAACGCAACATCAGTCCAGAGTTCGGAGAGGTACATGTTTTCAATTTCAAATACACCATAAAAAGTTGCTCCTTGGATGCAACGGATATTCATTAGACCATTCCAAAAGTGTTTTGAAGTTGAAATATTTCCCCCGTCACTCTATACAATAAACTGTGGCAGAATCCATTTGTAGAATGAATGTATATATTTTTCCTGTTTTTCTCATAATCCTCAGAATTGTTTCAATTTTTTTCTCAAAACGACCGCTTCAATTTATTTGATTGATTATATCCAAAATTGGTGCTTGGCAAAAGAATCAATTCCGCAAGTGAAGATCACACATTACCCCATAAAGTCAGCTGACAATCCCCCCAGATCCTAATTGGTTCCAACGGTTCAAATTCTACTACAATTACCTCCTCCAATCTTTAGTCTCTTGTTTTTTTATCCCAGGTTGAATGGTTTAGAAATGGTGCCCAATGAAAGGTGTAAATAGCAGTACCGTATTTCTGTAAATATGATTCAGTTACTAATTTTTTCTTCTTCTCTATTTGAACCAACATTTTATTTCTGTAAAAATTACTCCTGTTTTGGTTTTGATTTTTGAGGTTCCTCTGTAACTCGCATTCTGGGCCATCTATGAAGTATTCATAGGAAGCTTCCTCTGGAGATCACAATCCCGAGGACATAAGAAGTATTCATAGGAAGTAGGTAATAATAGACATGTCCAGGTTTAGTTTTATGTTAAGAACTGGACTTGTTTAAATTAGAATTTTTCATAATGCTTCTGATTTAGTATTTTTAGCTGTTCCTTGTTTTCATTTTGCGTTTGATACTTTTTAGTTAATCTTTACTAACATTTTGGTTACAACTTTTGAGAATTGCGTTTTGTTTTCTTTTCTAGATGTTCTTTTCAACGCAACGATCAGTCTAGAGTTAGGGATAGGTAAATGTTTCAATTTCAAATACACCATAAAAGGTTGCTCCTAGGATGCAACGGATATTCTTCAGACCACTCCACAGGTGTTTTGAATTTGAAATATTTTACACATCACTCTTTACAATGAACTGTGGCAGAATCTATTTGTAGAATGAATGTATATATTTTTCCTGTTTTTCTCATAATCCTCAGAATTGTTTCAATTTTTTTCTCAAAACGACCCCTTCAATTTATTTGATTGATTATGTCCAAAATTGGTGTTTGGCAAGAGAATGAATTCCGCAAGTGAAGATCACACATTACCCCATAAAGTCAGCTGACAATCCCCCCAGATCCTAATTGGTTCCAACGGTTCAAATTCTACTACAATTACCTCCTCCAATCTTTAGTCTCTTGTTTTTTTATCCCAGGTTGAATGGTTTAGAAATGGTGGCCCAATGAAAGGTGTAAATAGCATTACCGTATTTGTGTAAATATGATTCAGTTACTCAATTTTTTTCTTCTCTATTTGAACCAACATTTTATTTCTTTAAAACATTACTCTTGTTTTAGTTTTGATTTTTGAGGTTCCTCAGTAACTCACATTCCGGAGGACCTATACATAGGGAGTTTCCTCTGGAGATCACAATCCCAAAGGTATAAGAAGTATTCATAGGAAGTAGGTAGATATAGACACTTACGGGTTTAATTCTTTGTTAAGTACTGGACTTGTTTATATCAGAATTTTTCATAATGCTTCTGATTTAGTATTTTTAGCTGTTCCTAGTTTTCATTTTGCGTTAGATACTTTTTCGTTAATCTTTACTAACATTTTGGTTACAACTTTTGAGAATTGCATTTTGATTTTTTTTCTTTTCTATATTTTCTTTTCAACGCAACGATCAGTCCAGAGTTAGGGATAGGTAAATGTTTTCAATTTCAAATACACCATAAAAGGTTGCTCCTTGTTTGCAACGGATATTCATTGGACCATTCCAAAAGTGTTTTGAAGTTGAAATATTTCCCCCGTCACTCTATACAATAAACTGTGGCAGAATCCATTTGTAGAATGAATGTATATATTTTTCCTGTTTTTCTCATAATCCTCAGAATTGTTTCAATTTTTTTCTCAAAACGACCGCTTCAATTTATTTGATTGATTATATCCAAAATTGGTGCTAGGCAAAAGAATCAATTCCGCAAGTGAAGATCACACATTACCCCATAAAGTCAGCTGACAATCCCCCAGATCCTAATTGGATCCAACGGTTCAAATTATATCACAATTACCCCTCCAATGTTTAGTCTCTTGTTTTTTTATCCCAGGTTGAATGGTTTAGAAATGGTGGCGCAATGAAAGGTGTAAATAGCATTACCGTATTTCTGTAAATATGATTCAGTTACTCATTTTTTTTCTTCTCTATTTGAACCAACATTTTATTTCTGTAAAAATTACTCTTGTTTTGGTTTTGATTTTTGAGGTTCCTCTGTAACTCACATTCTGGGCCATCTATGAAGTATTCATAGGAAGCCTCCTCTGGAGATCAGTCCCGAGGACATAAGAAGTATTCATAGGAAGTAGGTAATAATAGACATGTCCAGGTTTCGTTTTATGTTAAGAACTGGACTTGTTTAAGTTAGAATTTTCCATAATGCTTCTGATTTAGTATTTTTAGCTGTTCCTAGTTTTCATTTTGCATTAGATACTTTTTAGTTAATCTTTAGTAACATTTTCGTTACAACTTTTGAGAAGTACATTTTGATTTTCTTGTTCTCTAGATGTTCTTTTCAATGCAACATTCAGTCCAGAGTTAGGGATAGGTAAATGTTTTCAATTTCAAATACACCATAAAAGGTTGCTCCTTGGATGCAACGGATATTCATTAGACCACTCCAAAAGTGTTTTGAATTTGAAATATTTCCCCCGTCACTCTATACAATGAACTGTGGCAGAATCCATTTGTAGAATGAATGTATATATTTTTCCTGTTTTTCTCATAATCCTCAGAATTATTTCAATTTTTTCTCAAAACGACCGCTTCAATGTATTTGATTGATTATATCCAAAATTGGTCTTTGGCAAAAAGAATCAATTCCGCAAGTGAAGATCACACATTACCCCGTAAAGTCAGCTGACAATCCCCCCCAGATCCTAATTGGATCGAACGGTTCAAATTATATCAAAATTACCTCCTCCAATCTTTAGTCTCTTGTTTTTTTGTCCTAGGTTTGAATGGTTTAGAAATGGTGGCGCAATGAAAGGTGTAAATAGCATTACCCTATTTCTGTAAATATGATTCAGTTACTCATTTTTTTTCTTCTCTATTTGAGCCAACATTTTATTTCTGTAAAAAATTACTCTTGTTTTGGTTTTGATTTTTGAGGTTCCTCTGTAACTCACATTCCGGAGGACCTATACATAGGAAGTTTCCTCTGGAGATCACAATCCCAAAGGTATAAGAAGTATTCATAGGAAGTAGGTAGAAATAGACACGTACGGGTTTAATTCTTTATTAAGTACTGGACTTGTTTATATCAGAATTTTTCATAATGTTGCTGATTTAGTATTTTTAGCTGTTCCTAGTTTTCATTTTGCGTTAGATACTTTTTAGTTAATCTTTACTAATATTTTGGTTACAACTTTTGAGAATTGCATTTTGATTTTTTTTCTTTTCTAGATTTTCTTTTCAACGCAACGATCAGTCCAGAGTTCGGGATAGGTACATGTTTTCAATTTCAAATACACCATAAAAAGTTGCTCCTTGGATGCAACGGATATTCATTAGACCATTCCAAAAGTGTTTTGAAGTTGAAATATTTCCCCCGTCACTCTATACAATAAACTGTGGCAGAATCCATTTGTAGAATGAATGTATATATTTTTCCTGTTTTTCTCATAATCCTCAGAATTGTTTCAATTTTTTTCTCAAAACGACCGCTTCAATTTATTTGTTTGATTATATCCAAAATTGGTGTTTGGCAAAAAGAATCAATTCCGCAAGTGAAGATCACACATTACCCCATAAAGTCAGCTGACAATCCCCCCCAGATCCTAATTGGATCGAACGGTTCAAATTATATCACAATTACCTCCTCCAATCTTTAGTCTCTTTTTTTTTTGTCCTAGGTTTGAATGGTTTAGAAATGGTGGCGCAATGAAAGGTGTAAATAGCATTACCCTATTTCTGTAAATATGATTCAGTTACTCATTTTTTTCTTCTCTATTTGAACCAACATTTTATTTCTGTAAAAATTACTCTTGTTTTGGTTTTGATTTTTGAGGTTCCTCGGTAACTCACATTCTGGGTCATCTATGAAGTATTCATAGGAAGCCTCCTCTGGAGATCACAATCCCGAGGACATAAGAAGTATTCATAGGAAGTAGGTAATAATAGACATGTCCAGGTTTAATTTTATGTTATGAACTGGACTTGTTTAAGTTAGAATTTTCCATAATGCTTCGGATTTAGCATTTTTAGCTGTTCCTAGTTTTCATTTTGCATTAGATACTTTTTAGTTAATCTTTAGTAACATTTTGGTTACAACTTTTGAGAAGTGCATTTTGATTTTCTTGTTCTCTAGATGTTCTTTTCAACGCAACATTCAGTCCAGAGTTAGGGATAGGTAAATGTTTTCAATTTCAAATACACCATAAAAGGTTGCTCCTTGGATGCAACGGATATTCATTAGACCACTCCAAAAGTGTTTTGAATTTGAAATATTTCCCCCATCACTCTATACAATGAACTGTGGCAGAATCCATTTGTAGAATGAATGTATATATTTTTCCTGTTTTTCTCATAATCCTCAGAATTGTTTCAATTTTTTTCTCAAAACGACCGCTTCAATTTATTTGATTGATTATATCCAAAATTGGTGCTTGGCAAAGAATCAATTCCAAGTGAAGATCACACATTACCCCATAAAGTCAGCTGACAATCTCCCCCAGATCCTAATTGGATCGAAGGGTTCAAATTATATCACAATTACCTCCTCCAATCTTTAGTCTCTTGTTTTTTTGTCCTAGGTTTGAATGGTTTAGAAATGGTGGCGCAATGAAAGGTGTAAATAGCATTACCGTATTTCTGTAAATATGATTCAGTTACTCATTTTTTTCTTCTCTATTTGAACCAACATTTTATTTCTTTAAAAAATTACTCTTGTTTTGGTTTTGATTTTTGAGGTTCCTCTGTAACTCACATTCGGTGCCATCTACGAAGTATTCATAGGAAGCTTCCTCTGGAGATCACAATCCCGAGGACATAAGAAGTATTCATAGGAAGTAGGTAATAATAGACATGTCCAGGTTTAGTTTTATGTTAAGAACTGGATTTGTTTAAGTTAGAATTTTCCATAATGCTTCTGATTTAGTATTTTTAGCTGTTCCTAGTTTTCATTTTGCATTAGATACTTTTTAGTTAATCTTTAGTAACATTTTCATTACAACTTTTGAGAAGTGCATTTTGATTTTCTTGTTCTCTAGATGTTCTTTTCAATGCAACATTCAGTCCACAGTTAGGGATAGGTAAATGTTTTCAATTTCAAATACACCATAAAAGGTTGCTCCTTGGATGCAACGGATATTCATTAGACCACTCCAAAAGTGTTTTGAATTTGAAATATTTCCCCCGTTACTCTATACAATGAACTGTGGCAGAATCCATTTGTAGAATGAATGTACCGTATTTGCCGGCGTATAAGACGACCCGGCGTATAAGACGACCCCCCACCACCACCGGAAATGCCCCCAGAAATACCCGGGGCTTCAGCGGCAGGGCAGAGTGCCAGGGGCCATGGGAAGAGCAGGAAGGCTGCAGCCTCGGGCGGAGCGAGGCGAGCGGGATGAAGCGAAGCGACGCAGGGGATCCGGGAAGCCAGAGGCGCCTTCGCTGCGTCCAACAAGCATCCGAAAGCCGACAGTGGATATACCGGCGTATAAGACGACCCCCCCACTTGGAGGCATGTTTTTCGGGGCAAAAAAGTCGTCTTATACGCCGCAAATACGGTATATATTTTTACTGTTTTTCTCATAATCCTCAGAATTGTTTCAATTTTTTTCTCAAAACGACCGCTTCAATTTATTTGATTGATTATATCCAAAATTGGTGCTTGGCAAAAGAATCAATTCCGCAAGTGAAGATCACACATTACCCCATAAAGTCAGCTGACAATCCCCCCCAGATCCTAATTGGATCGAACGGTTCAAATTATATCACTATTACCTCCTCCAATCTTTAGTCTCTTTTTTTTTGTCCTAGGTTTGAATGGTTTAGAAATGGTGGCGCAATGAAAGGTGTAAATAGCATTACCGTATTTCTGTAAATATGATTCAGTTACTCATTTTTTTCTTCTCTATTCGAACCAACATTTTATTTCTGTAAAAAATTACTCTTGTTTTGGTTTTGATTTTTGAGGTTCCTCTGTAACTCACATTCTGGGCCATCTATGAAGTATTCATAGGAAGCCTCCTCTGGAGATCACAATCCCGAGGACATAAGAAGTATTCATAGGAAGTAGGTAATAATAGAAATGTCCAGGTTTAATTTTATGTTATGAACTGGACTTGTTTAAGTTAGAATTTTCCATAATGCTTCTGATTTAGTATTTTTAGCTGTTCCTAGTTTTCATTTTGCATTAGATACTTTTTAGTTAATCTTTAGTAACATTTTGGTTACAACTTTTGAGAAGTGCATTTTGATTTTCTTGTTCTCTAGATGTTCTTTTCAACGCAACATTCAGTCCAGAGTTAGGGATAAGTAAATGTTTTCAATTTCAAATACACCGTAAAAGGTTGCTCCTTGGATGCAACGGATATTCATTAGACCACTCCAAAAGTGTTTTGAATTTGAAATATTTCCCCCGTCACTCTATACAATGAACTGTGGCAGAATCCATTTGTAGAATGAATGTATATATTTTTCCTGTTTTTCTCATAATCCTCAGAATTGTTTCAATTTTTTCTCAAAACGACCGCTTCAATGTATTTGATTGATTATATCCAAAATTGGTGTTTGGCAAAAAGAATGAATTCCGCAAGTGAAGATCACACATTACCCCGTAAAGTCAGCTGACAATCCCCCCCAGATCCTAATTGGATCGAACGGTTCAAATTATATCACAATTACCTCCTCCAATCTTTAGTCTCTTGTTTTTTTGTCCTAGGTTTGAATGGTTTAGAAATGGTGGCGCAATGAAAGGTGTAAATAGCATTACCGTATTTCTGTAAATATGATTCAGTTACTCATTTTTTTTCTTCTCTATTTGAACCAACATTTTATTTCTGTAAAAAATTACTCTTGTTTTGGTTTTGATTTTTGAGGTTCCTCTGTAACTCACATTCCGGAGGACCTATACATAGGAAGTTTCCTCTGGAGATCACAATCCCAAAGGTATAAGAAGTATTCATAGGAAGTAGGTAGAAATAGACACGTACGGGTTTAATTCTTTGTTAAGTACTGGACTTGTTTATATCAGAATTTTTCATAATGGTGCTGATTTAGTATTTTTAGCTGTTCGTAGTTTTCATTTTGCGTTAGATACTTTTTAGTTAATCTTTACTAACATTTTGGTTACAAGTTTTGAGAATTGCATTTTGATTTGTTTTTCTTTTCTAGATTTTTTTTTCAACGCGACGATCAGTCCAGAGTTCGGGAGAGGTACATGTTTTCAATTTCAAATACACCATAAAAAGTTGCTCCTTGGATGCAACGGATATTCATTAGACCATTCCAAAAGTGTTTTGAAGTTGAAATATTTCCCCCGTCACTCTATACAATAAACTGTGGCAGAATCCATTTGTAGAATGAATGTATATATTTTTCCTGTTTTTCTCATAATCCTCAGAATTGTTTCAATTTTTTTCTCAAAACGACCGCTTCAATTTATTTGATTGATTATATCCAAAATTGGTGTTTGGCAAAAGAATCAATTCCGCAAGTGAAGATCACACATTACCCCATAAAGTCAGCTGACAATCCCCCCCAGATCCTAATTGGATCGAACGGTTCAAATTATATCACAATTACCTCCTCCAATCTTTAGTCTCTTGTTTTTTTGTCCTAGGTTTGAATGGTTTAGAAATGGTGGCGCAATGAAAGGTGTAAATAGCATTACCGTATTTCTGTAAATATGATTCAGTTACTCATTTTTTTTCTTCTCTATTTGAACCAACATTTTATTTCTGTAAAAAATTACTCTTGTTTTGGTTTTGATTTTTGAGGTTCCTCTGTAACTCACATTCTGGGCCATCTATGAAGTATTCATAGGAAGCCTCCTCTGGAGATCACAATCCCGAGGACATAAGAAGTATTCATAGGAAGTAGGTAATAATAGAAATATCCAGGTTTAATTTTATGTTATGAACTGGACTTGTTTAAGTTAGAATTTTCCATAATGCTTCTGATTTAGTATTTTTAGCTGTTCCTAGTTTTCATTTTGCATTAGATACTTTTTAGTTAATCTTTAATAACATTTTGGTTACAACTTTTGAGAAGTGCATTTTGATTTTCTTGTTCTCTAGATGTTCTTTTCAACACAACATTCAGTCCAGAGTTAGGGATAGGTAAATGTTTTCAATTTCAAATACACCATAAAAGGTTGCTCCTTGGATGCAACGGATATTCATTAGACCACTCCAAAAGTGTTTTGAATATGAAATATTTCCCCTCACTCTATATAATGAACTATGGCAGAATCCATTTGTAGAATGAATGCATATATTTTTCCTGTTTTTCTCATAATCCTCAGAATTGTTTCAATTTTTTTCTCAAAACGACCGCTTCAATTTATTTGATTGATTATATCCAAAATTGGTGCTTGGCAAAAGAATCAATTCCGCAAGTGAAGATCACACATTACCCCATAAAGTCAGCTGACAATCCCCCCAGATCCTAATTGGTTCCAACGGTTCAAATTCTACTACAATTACCTCCTCCAATCTTTAGTCTCTTGTTTTTTTATCCCAGGTTGAATGGTTTAGAAATGGTGGCCCAATGAAAGGTGTAAATAGCATTACCGTATTTGTGTAAATATGATTCAGTTACTCAATTTTTTTCTTCTCTATTTGAACCAACATTTTATTTCTTTAAAACATTACTCTTGTTTTAGTTTTGATTTTTGAGGTTCCTCAGTAACTCACATTCCGGAGGACCTATACATAGGGAGTTTCCTCTGGAGATCACAATCCCAAAGGTATAAGAAGTATTCATAGGAAGTAGGTAGATATAGACACTTACGGGTTTAATTCTTTGTTAAGTACTGGACTTGTTTATATCAGAATTTTTCATAATGTTGCTGATTTAGTATTTTTAGCTGTTCCTAGTTTTCATTTTGCGTTAGATACTTTTTAGTTAATCTTTACTAATATTTTGGTTACAACTTTTGAGAATTGCATTTTGATTTTTTTTCTTTTCTAGATGTTCTTTTCAACGCAACGATCAGTCCAGAGTTAGGGATAGGTAAATGTTGTCAATTTCAAATACACCATAATAGGTTGCTCCTTGGATGCAACGGATATTCTTTAGACCATCCGAAAAGTGTTTTGAACTTGAAATATTTTCCCCGTCACTATTTACAATAAACTGTGGCAGAACCTATTTGTAGAATGAATGTATATATTTTTTCTGTTTTTCTCATAATCCTCAGAATTGTTTCAATTTTTTTCTCAAAACGACCGCTTCAATTTATTTGATTGATTATATCCAAAATTGGTGCTTGGCAAAAGAATCAATTCGCAAGTGAAGATCACACATTACCCCATAAAGTCAGCTGACAATCCCCCAGATCCTAATTGGTTCCAACGGTTCAAATTCTACTACAATTACCTCCTCCAATCTTTAGTCTCTTGTTTTTTTATCCCAGGTTGAATGGTTTAGAAATGGTGCCCAATGAAAGGTGTAAATAGCAGTACCGTATTTCTGTAAATATGATTCAGTTACTAATTTTTCTTCTTCTCTATTTGAACCAACATTTTATTTCTGTAAAAAATTACTCCTGTTTTGGTTTTGATTTTTGAGGTTCCTCTGTAACTCGCATTCTGGGCCATCTATGAAGTATTCATAGGAAGCTTCCTCTGGAGATCACAATCCCGAGGACATAAGAAGTATTCATAGGAAGTAGGTAATAATAGACATGTCCAGGTTTAGTTTTATGTTAAGAACTGGACTTGTTTAAATTAGAATTTTTCATAATGCTTCTGATTTAGTATTTTTAGCTGTTCCTTGTTTTCATTTTGCGTTTGATACTTTTTAGTTAATCTTTACTAACGTTTTGGTTACAACTTTTGAGAATTGCGTTTTGTTTTCTTTTCTAGATGTTCTTTTCAACGCAACGATCAGTCTAGAGTTAGGGATAGGTAAATGTTTCAATTTCAAATACACCATAAAAGGTTGCTCCTAGGATGCAACGGATATTCTTCAGACCACTCCACAGGTGTTTTGAATTTGAAATATTTTACACATCACTCTTTACAATGAACTGTGGCAGAATCCATTTGTAGAATGAATGTATATATTTTTCCTGTTTTTCTCATAATCCTCAGAATTGTTTCAATTTTTTTCTCAAAACGACCCCTTCAATTTATTTGATTGATTATGTCCAAAATTGGTGTTTGGCAAGAGAATGAATTCCATAGTGAAGATCACACATTACCCCATAAAGTCAGCTGACAATCCCCCAGATCCTAATTGGTTCCAACGGTTCAAATTCTACTACAATTACCTCCTCCAATCTTTAGTCTCTTGTTTTTTTATCCCAGGTTGAATGGTTTAGAAATGGTGGCCCAATGAAAGGTGTAAATAGCATTACCGTATTTGTGTAAATATGATTCAGTTACTCAATTTTTTTCTTCTCTATTTGAACCAACATTTTATTTCTTTAAAACATTACCCTTGTTTTAGTTTTGATTTTTGAGGTTCCTCAGTAACTCACATTCCGGAGGACCTATACATAGGGAGTTTCCTCTGGAGATCACAATCCCAAAGGTATAAGAAGTATTCATAGGAAGTAGGTAGATATAGACACTTACGGGTTTAATTCTTTGTTAAGTACTGGACTTGTTTATATCAGAATTTTTCATAATGCTTCTGATTTAGTATTTTTAGCTGTTCCTAGTTTTCATTTTGCGTTAGATACTTTTTAGTTAATCTTTACTAACATTTTGGTTACAACTTTTGAGAATTGCATTTTGATTTTTTTTCTTTTCTATATTTTCTTTTCAACGCAACGATCAGTCCAGAGTTAGGGATAGGTAAATGTTTTCAATTTCAAATACACCATAAAAGGTTGCTCCTTGTTTGCAACGGATATTCATTGGACCATTCCAAAAGTGTTTTGAAGTTGAAATATTTCCCCCGTCACTCTATACAATAAACTGTGGCAGAATCCATTTGTAGAATGAATGTATATATTTTTCCTGTTTTTCTCATAATCCTCAGAATTGTTTCAATTTTTTTCTCAAAACGACCCGTTCAATTTATTTGATTGATTATATCCAAAATTGGTGCTAGGCAAAAGAATCAATTCCGCAAGTGAAGATCACACATTACCCCATAAAGTCAGCTGACAATCCCCCCAGATCCTAATTGGATCGAACGGTTCAAATTATATCACAATTACCCCCTCCAATGTTTAGTCTCTTGTTTTTTTATCCCAGGTTGAATGGTTTAGAAATGGTGGCGCAATGAAAGGTGTAAATAGCATTACCGTATTTCTGTAAATATGATTCAGTTACTCATTTTTTTTCTTCTCTATTTGAACCAACATTTTATTTCTGTAAAAATTACTCTTGTTTTGGTTTTGATTTTTGAGGTTCCTCGGTAACTCACATTCTGGGTCATCTATGAAGTATTCATAGGAAGCCTCCTCTGGAGATCACAATCCCGAGGACATAAGAAGTATTCATAGGAAGTAGGTAATAATAGACATGTCCAGGTTTAATTTTATGTTATGAACTGGACTTGTTTAAGTTAGAATTTTCCATAATGCTTCGGATTTAGCATTTTTAGCTGTTCCTAGTTTTCATTTTGCATTAGATACTTTTTAGTTAATCTTTAGTAACATTTTGGTTACAACTTTTGAGAAGTGCATTTTGATTTTCTTGTTCTCTAGATGTTCTTTTCAACGCAACATTCAGTCCAGAGTTAGGGATAGGTAAATGTTTTCAATTTCAAATACACCATAAAAGGTTGCTCCTTGGATGCAACGGATATTCATTAGACCACTCCAAAAGTGTTTTGAATTTGAAATATTTCCCCGTCACTCTATACAATGAACTGTGGCAGAATCCATTTGTAGAATGAATGTATATATTTTTCCTGTTTTTCTCATAATCCTCAGAATTGTTTCAATTTTTTTCTCAAAACGACCGCTTCAATTTATTTGATTGATTATATCCAAAATTGGTGCTTGGCAAAAGAATCAATTCCGCAAGTGAAGATCACACATTACCCCATAAAGTCAGCTGACAATCTCCCCCAGATCCTAATTGGATCGAAGGGTTCAAATTATATCACAATTACCTCCTCCAATCTTTAGTCTCTTGTTTTTTTGTCCTAGGTTTGAATGGTTTAGAAATGGTGGCACAATGAAAGGTGTAAATAGCATTACCGTATTTCTGTAAATATGATTCAGTTACTCATTTTTTTCTTCTCTATTTGAACCAACATTTTATTTCTTTAAAAAATTACTCTTGTTTTGGTTTTGATTTTTGAGGTTCCTCTGTAACTCACATTCGGTGCCATCTACGAAGTATTCATAGGAAGCTTCCTCTGGAGATCACAATCCCGAGGACATAAGAAGTATTCATAGGAAGTAGGTAATAATAGACATGTCCAGGTTTAGTTTTATGTTAAGAACTGGATTTGTTTAAGTTAGAATTTTCCATAATGCTTCTGATTTAGTATTTTTAGCTGTTCCTAGTTTTCATTTTGCATTAGATACTTTTTAGTTAATCTTTAGTAACATTTTCATTACAACTTTTGAGAAGTGCATTTTGATTTTCTTGTTCTCTAGATGTTCTTTTCAATGCAACATTCAGTCCACAGTTAGGGATAGGTAAATGTTTTCAATTTCAAATACACCATAAAAGGTTGCTCCTTGGATGCAACGGATATTCATTAGACCACTCCAAAAGTGTTTTGAATTTGAAATATTTCCCCCGTTACTCTATACAATGAACTGTGGCAGAATCCATTTGTAGAATGAATGTACCGTATTTGCCGGCGTATAAGACGACCCGGCGTATAAGACGACCCCCCACCACCACCGGAAATGCCCCCCAGAAATACCCGGGGCTTCAGCGGCAGGGCAGAATGCCAGGGGCCATGGGAAGAGCAGGAAGGCTGCGGCCTCGGGCGGAGCGAGGCGAGCGGGATGAAGCGGAAGCGACGCAGGGGATCCGGGAAGCCAGAGGCGCCTTCGCTGCGTCCAACAAGCATCCGAAAGCCGACAGTGGATATACCGGCGTATAAGACGACCCCCCCACTTGGAGGCATGTTTTTCGGGGCAAAAAAGTCATCTTATACGCCGGCAAATACGGTATATATTTTTACTGTTTTTCTCATAATCCTCAGAATTGTTTCAATTTTTTCTCAAAACGACCGCTTCAATTTATTTGATTGATTATATCCAAAATTGGTGCTTGGCAAAAGAATCAA
This sequence comes from Notechis scutatus, assembly GCF_049901735.1. Classification (NCBI taxonomy): domain Eukaryota; kingdom Metazoa; phylum Chordata; class Lepidosauria; order Squamata; family Elapidae; genus Notechis; species Notechis scutatus. The sequence goes on along the minus strand of NC_142025.1, from coordinate 42,059,635 downwards.
TTCCGCAAGTGAAGATCACACATTACCCCATAAAGTCAGCTGACAATCCCCCCCAGATCCTAATTGGATCGAACGGTTCAAATTATATCACTATTACCTCCTCCAATCTTTAGTCTCTTTTTTTTTGTCCTAGGTTTGAATGGTTTAGAAATGGTGGCGCAATGAAAGGTGTAAATAGCATTACCGTATTTCTGTAAATATGATTCAGTTACTCATTTTTTTTCTTCTCTATTCGAACCAACATTTTATTTCTGTAAAAAATTACTCTTGTTTTGGTTTTGATTTTTGAGGTTCCTCTGTAACTCACATTCTGGGCCATCTATGAAGTATTCATAGGAAGCCTCCTCTGGAGATCACAATCCCGAGGACATAAGAAGTATTCATAGGAAGTAGGTAATAATAGAAATGTCCAGGTTTAATTTTATGTTATGAACTGGACTTGTTTAAGTTAGAATTTTCCATAATGCTTCTGATTTAGTATTTTTAGCTGTTCCTAGTTTTCATTTTGCATTAGATACTTTTTAGTTAATCTTTAGTAACATTTTGGTTACAACTTTTGAGAAGTGCATTTTGATTTTCTTGTTCTCTAGATGTTCTTTTCAACGCAACATTCAGTCCAGAGTTAGGGATAAGTAAATGTTTTCAATTTCAAATACACCGTAAAAGGTTGCTCCTTGGATGCAACGGATATTCATTAGACCACTCCAAAAGTGTTTTGAATTTGAAATATTTCCCCCGTCACTCTATACAATGAACTGTGGCAGAATCCATTTGTAGAATGAATGTATATATTTTTCCTGTTTTTCTCATAATCCTCAGAATTGTTTCAATTTTTTCTCAAAACGACCGCTTCAATGTATTTGATTGATTATATCCAAAATTGGTGTTTGGCAAAAAGAATCAATTCCGCAAGTGAAGATCACACATTACCCCGTAAAGTCAGCTGACAATCCCCCCCAGATCCTAATTGGATCGAACGGTTCAAATTATATCACAATTACCTCCTCCAATCTTTAGTCTCTTGTTTTTTTGTCCTAGGTTTGAATGGTTTAGAAATGGTGGCGCAATGAAAGGTGTAAATAGCATTACCGTATTTCTGTAAATATGATTCAGTTACTCATTTTTTTTCTTCTCTATTTGAACCAACATTTTATTTCTGTAAAAAATTACTCTTGTTTTGGTTTTGATTTTTGAGGTTCCTCTGTAACTCACATTCCGCAGGACCTATACATAGGAAGTTTCCTCTGGAGATCACAATCCCAAAGGTATAAGAAGTATTCATAGGAAGTAGGTAGAAATAGACACGTACGGGTTTAATTCTTTGTTAAGTACTGGACTTGTTTATATCAGAATTTTTCATAATGGTGCTGATTTAGTATTTTTAGCTGTTCGTAGTTTTCATTTTGCGTTAGATACTTTTTAGTTAATCTTTACTAACATTTTGGTTACAAGTTTTGAGAATTGCATTTTGATTTGTTTTTCTTTTCTAGATTTTTTTTTCAACGCGACGATCAGTCCAGAGTTCGGGAGAGGTACATGTTTTCAATTTCAAATACACCATAAAAAGTTGCTCCTTGGATGCAACGGATATTCATTAGACCATTCCAAAAGTGTTTTGAAGTTGAAATATTTCCCCCGTCACTCTATACAATAAACTGTGGCAGAATCCATTTGTAGAATGAATGTATATATTTTTCCTGTTTTTCTCATAATCCTCAGAATTGTTTCAATTTTTTTCTCAAAACGACCGCTTCAATTTATTTGATTGATTATATCCAAAATTGGTGTTTGGCAAAAAGAATCAATTCCGCAAGTGAAGATCACACATTACCCCATAAAGTCAGCTGACAATCCCCCCCAGATCCTAATTGGATCGAACGGTTCAAATTATATCACAATTACCTCCTCCAATCTTTAGTCTCTTGTTTTTTTTGTCCTAGGTTTGAATGGTTTAGAAATGGTGGCGCAATGAAAGGTGTAAATAGCATTACCGTATTTCTGTAAATATGATTCAGTTACTCATTTTTTTTCTTCTCTATTTGAACCAACATTTTATTTCTGTAAAAAATTACTCTTGTTTTGGTTTTGATTTTTGAGGTTCCTCTGTAACTCACATTCTGGGCCATCTATGAAGTATTCATAGGAAGCCTCCTCTGGAGATCACAATCCCGAGGACATAAGAAGTATTCATAGGAAGTAGGTAATAATAGAAATATCCAGGTTTAATTTTATGTTATGAACTGGACTTGTTTAAGTTAGAATTTTCCATAATGCTTCTGATTTAGTATTTTTAGCTGTTCCTAGTTTTCATTTTGCATTAGATACTTTTTAGTTAATCTTTAATAACATTTTGGTTACAACTTTTGAGAAGTGCATTTTGATTTTCTTGTTCTCTAGATGTTCTTTTCAACACAACATTCAGTCCAGAGTTAGGGATAGGTAAATGTTTTCAATTTCAAATACACCATAAAAGGTTGCTCCTTGGATGCAACGGATATTCATTAGACCACTCCAAAAGTGTTTTGAATATGAAATATTTCCCCCGTCACTCTATATAATGAACTATGGCAGAATCCATTTGTAGAATGAATGCATATATTTTTCCTGGTTTTCTCATAATCCTCAGAATTGTTTCAATTTTTTTCTCAAAACGACCGCTTCAATTTATTTGATTGATTATATCCAAAATTGGTGCTTGGCAAAAGAATCAATTCCGCAAGTGAAGATCACACATTACCCCATAAAGTCAGCTGACAATCCCCCCAGATCCTAATTGGTTCCAACGGTTCAAATTCTACTACAATTACCTCCTCCAATCCTTAGTCCCTTGTTTTTTTGTCTTAGGTTGAATGGTTTAGAAATGGTGGCGCAATGAAAGGTGTAAATAGCATTACCGTATTTGTGTAAATATGATTCAGTTACTCAATTTTTTTCTTCTCTATTTGAACCAACATTTTATTTCTTTAAAACATTACTCTTGTTTTAGTTTTGATTTTTGAGGTTCCTCAGTAACTCACATTCCGGAGGACCTATACATAGGAAGTTTCCTCTGGAGATCACAATCCCAAAGATATAAGAAGTATTCATAGGAAGTAGGTAGAAATAGACACGTACGGGTTTAATTCTTTGTTAAGTAGTGGACTTGTTTATATCAGAATTTTTCATAATGTTGCTGATTTAGTATTTTTAGCTGTTCCTAGTTTTCATTTTGCGTTAGATACTTTTTAGTTAATCTTTACTAATATTTTGGTTACAACTTTTGAGAATTGCATTTTGATTTTTTTTCTTTTCTAGATGTTCTTTTCAACGCAACGATCAGTCCAGAGTTAGGGATAGGTAAATGTTGTCAATTTCAAATACACCATAATAGGTTGCTCCTTGGATGCAACGGATATTCTTTAGACCATCCGAAAAGTGTTTTGAACTTGAAATATTTTCCCCGTCACTATTTACAATAAACTGTGGCAGAACCTATTTGTAGAATGAATGTATATATTTTTTCTGTTTTTCTCATAATCCTCAGAATTGTTTCAATTTTTTTCTCAAAACGACCGCTTCAATTTATTTGATTGATTATATCCAAAATTGGTGCTTGGCAAAAGAATCAATTCCGCAAGTGAAGATCACACATTACCCCTTAAAGTCAGCTGACAATCCCCCCAGATCCTAATTGGTTCCAACGGTTCAAATTCTACTACAATTACCTCCTCCAATCTTTAGTCTCTTGTTTTTTTATCCCAGATTGAATGGTTTAGAAATGGTGCCCAATGAAAGGTGTAAATAGCAGTACCGTATTTCTGTAAATATGATTCAGTTACTAATTTTTCTTCTTCTCTATTTGAACCAACATTTTATTTCTGTAAAAAATTACTCCTGTTTTGGTTTTGATTTTTGAGGTTCCTCTGTAACTCGCATTCTGGGCCATCTATGAAGTATTCATAGGAAGCTTCCTCTGGAGATCACAATCCCGAGGACATAAGAAGTATTCATAGGAAGTAGGTAATAATAGACATGTCCAGGTTTAGTTTTATGTTAAGAACTGGACTTGTTTAAATTAGAATTTTTCATAATGCTTCTGATTTAGTATTTTTAGCTGTTCCTTGTTTTCATTTTGCGTTTGATACTTTTTAGTTAATCTTTACTAACATTTTGGTTACAACTTTTGAGAATTGCGTTTTGTTTTCTTTTCTAGATGTTCTTTTCAACGCAACGATCAGTCTAGAGTTAGGGATAGGTAAATGTTTCAATTTCAAATACACCATAAAAGGTTGCTCCTAGGATGCAACGGATATTCTTCAGACCACTCCACAGGTGTTTTGAATTTGAAATATTTTACACATCACTCTTTACAATGAACTGTGGCAGAATCTATTTGTAGAATGAATGTATATATTTTTCCTGTTTTTCTCATAATCCTCAGAATTGTTTCAATTTTTTTCTCAAAACGACCCCTTCAATTTATTTGATTGATTATGTCCAAAATTGGTGTTTGGCAAGAGAATGAATTCCGCAAGTGAAGATCACACATTACCCCATAAAGTCAGCTGACAATCCCCCCAGATCCTAATTGGTTCCAACGGTTCAAATTCTACTACAATTACCTCCTCCAATCTTTAGTCTCTTGTTTTTTTATCCCAGGTTGAATGGTTTAGAAATGGTGGCCCAATGAAAGGTGTAAATAGCATTACCGTATTTGTGTAAATATGATTCAGTTACTCAATTTTTTTTCTTCTCTATTTGAACCAACATTTTATTTCTTTAAAACATTACTCTTGTTTTAGTTTTGATTTTTGAGGTTCCTCAGTAACTCACATTCGGAGGACCTATACATAGGAAGTTTCCTCTGGAGATCACAATCCCAAAGATATAAGAAGTATTCATAGGAAGTAGGTAGAAATAGACACGTACGGGTTTAATTCTTTGTTAAGTAGTGGACTTGTTTATATCAGAATTTTTCATAATGTTGCTGATTTAGTATTTTTAGCTGTTCCTAGTTTTCATTTTGCGTTAGATACTTTTAGTTAATCTTTACTAATATTTTGGTTACAACTTTTGAGAATTGCATTTTGATTTTTTTTCTTTTCTAGATGTTCTTTTCAACGCAACGATCAGTCCAGAGTTAGGGATAGGTAAATGTTGTCAATTTCAAATACACCATAATAGGTTGCTCCTTGGATGCAACGGATATTCTTAGACCATCCAAAAGTGTTTTGAACTTGAAATATTTTCCCCGCCACTATTTACAATAAACTGTGGCAGAACCTATTTGTAGAATGAATGTATTTATTTTTTCTGTTTTTCTCATAATCCTCAGAATTGTTTCAATTTTTTTCTCAAAACAACCGCTTCAATTTATTTGATTGATTATATCCAAAATTGGTGCTTGGCAAAAGAATCAATTCCGCAAGTGAAGATCACACATTACCCCTTAAAGTCAGCTGACAATCCCCCCAGATCCTAATTGGTTCCAACGGTTCAAATTCTACTACAATTACCTCCTCCAATCTTTAGTCTCTTGTTTTTTTATCCCAGGTTGAATGGTTTAGAAATGGTGCCCAATGAAAGGTGTAAATAGCAGTACCGTATTTCTGTAAATATGATTCAGTTACTAATTTTTCTTCTTCTCTATTTGAACCAACATTTTATTTCTGTAAAAATTACTCCTGTTTTGGTTTTGATTTTTGAGGTTCCTCTGTAACTCGCATTCTGGGCCATCTATGAAGTATTCATAGGAAGCTTCCTCTGGAGATCACAATCCCGAGGACATAAGAAGTATTCATAGGAAGTAGGTAATAATAGACATGTCCAGGTTTAGTTTTATGTTAAGAACTGGACTTGTTTAAATTAGAATTTTTCATAATGCTTCTGATTTAGTATTTTTAGCTGTTCCTTGTTTTCATTTTGCGTTTGATACTTTTTAGTTAATCTTTACTAACGTTTTGGTTACAACTTTTGAGAATTGCGTTTTGTTTTCTTTTCTAGATGTTCTTTTCAAGCATAACGATCAGTCTAGAGTTAGGGATAGGTAAATGTTTCAATTTCAAATACACCATAAAAGGTTGCTCCTAGGATGCAACGGATATTCTTCAGACCACTCCACAGGTGTTTTGAATTTGAAATATTTTACACATCACTCTTTACAATGAACTGTGGCAGAATCTATTTGTAGAATGAATGTATATATTTTTCCTGTTTTTCTCATAATCCTCAGAATTGTTTCAATTTTTTTCTCAAAACGACCCCTTCAATTTATTTGATTGATTATGTCCAAAATTGGTGTTTGGCAAGAGAATGAATTCGCAAGTGAAGATCACACATTACCCCATAAAGTCAGCTGACAATCCCCCAGATCCTAATTGGTTCCAACGGTTCAAATTCTACTACAATTACCTCCTCCAATCTTTAGTCTCTTGTTTTTTTATCCCAGGTTGAATGGTTTAGAAATGGTGGCCCAATGAAAGGTGTAAATAGCATTACCGTATTTGTGTAAATATGATTCAGTTACTCAATTTTTTTCTTCTCTATTTGAACCAACATTTTATTTCTTTAAAACATTACTCTTGTTTTAGTTTTGATTTTTGAGGTTCCTCAGTAACTCACATTCCGGAGGACCTATACATAGGGAGTTTCCTCTGGAGATCACAATCCCAAAGGTATAAGAAGTATTCATAGGAAGTAGGTAGATATAGACACTTACGGGTTTAATTCTTTGTTAAGTACTGGACTTGTTTATATCAGAATTTTTCATAATGCTTCTGATTTAGTATTTTTAGCTGTTCCTAGTTTTCATTTTGCGTTAGATACTTTTTAGTTAATCTTTACTAACATTTTGGTTACAACTTTTGAGAATTGCATTTTGATTTTTTTTCTTTTCTATATTTTCTTTTCAACGCATAACGATCAGTCCAGAGTTAGGGATAGGTAAATGTTTTCAATTTCAAATACACCATAAAAGGTTGCTCCTTGTTTGCAACGGATATTCATTGGACCATTCCAAAAGTGTTTTGAAGTTGAAATATTTCCCCACTCTATACAATAAACTGTGGCAGAATCCATTTGTAGAATGAATGTATATATTTTTCCTGTTTTTCTCATAATCCTCAGAATTGTTTCAATTTTTTTCTCAAAACGACCCGTTCAATTTATTTGATTGATTATATCCAAAATTGGTGCTAGGCAAAAGAATCAATTCCGCAAGTGAAGATCACACATTACCCCATAAAGTCAGCTGACAATCCCCCCAGATCCTAATTGGATCGAACGGTTCAAATTATATCACAATTACCCCCTCCAATGTTTAGTCTCTTGTTTTTTTATCCCAGGTTGAATGGTTTAGAAATGGTGGCGCAATGAAAGGTGTAAATAGCATTACCGTATTTCTGTAAATATGATTCAGTTACTCATTTTTTTTCTTCTCTATTTGAACCAACATTTTATTTCTGTAAAAAATTACTCTTGTTTTGGTTTTGATTTTTGAGGTTCCTCTGTAACTCACATTCTGGGCCATCTATGAAGTATTCATAGGAAGCCTCCTCTGGAGATCAGTCCCGAGGACATAAGAAGTATTCATAGGAAGTAGGTAATAATAGACATGTCCAGGTTTCGTTTTATGTTAAGAACTGGACTTGTTTAAGTTAGAATTTTCCATAATGCTTCTGATTTAGTATTTTTAGCTGTTCCTAGTTTTCATTTTGCATTAGATACTTTTTAGTTAATCTTTAGTAACATTTTCGTTACAACTTTTGAGAAGTACATTTTGATTTTCTTGTTCTCTAGATGTTCTTTTCAATGCAACATTCAGTCCAGAGTTAGGGATAGGTAAATGTTTTCAATTTCAAATACACCATAAAAGGTTGCTCCTTGGATGCAACGGATATTCATTAGACCACTCCAAAAGTGTTTTGAATTTGAAATATTTCCCCCGTCACTCTATACAATGAACTGTGGCAGAATCCATTTGTAGAATGAATGTATATATTTTTCCTGTTTTTCTCATAATCCTCAGAATTATTTCAATTTTTTCTCAAAACGACCGCTTCAATGTATTTGATTGATTATATCCAAAATTGGTCTTTGGCAAAAGAATCAATTCCATAAGTGAAGATCACACATTACCCCGTAAAGTCAGCTGACAATCCCCCCAGATCCTAATTGGATCGAACGGTTCAAATTATATCACAATTACCTCCTCCAATCTTTAGTCTCTTGTTTTTTTGTCCTAGGTTTGAATGGTTTAGAAATGGTGGCGCAATGAAAGGTGTAAATAGCATTACCCTATTTCTGTAAATATGATTCAGTTACTCATTTTTTTTCTTCTCTATTTGAACCAACATTTTATTTCTGTAAAAAATTACTCTTGTTTTGGTTTTGATTTTTGAGGTTCCTCTGTAACTCACATTCCGGAGGACCTATACATAGGAAGTTTCCTCTGGAGATCACAATCCCAAAGGTATAAGAAGTATTCATAGGAAGTAGGTAGAAATAGACACGTACGGGTTTAATTCTTTATTAAGTACTGGACTTGTTTATATCAGAATTTTTCATAATGTTGCTGATTTAGTATTTTTAGCTGTTCCTAGTTTTCATTTTGCGTTAGATACTTTTTAGTTAATCTTTACTAATATTTTGGTTACAACTTTTGAGAATTGCATTTTGATTTTTTTTCTTTTCTAGATTTTCTTTTCAACGCAACGATCAGTCCAGAGTTCGGGATAGGTACATGTTTTCAATTTCAAATACACCATAAAAAGTTGCTCCTTGGATGCAACGGATATTCATTAGACCATTCCAAAAGTGTTTTGAAGTTGAAATATTTCCCCCGTCACTCTATACAATAAACTGTGGCAGAATCCATTTGTAGAATGAATGTATTTATTTTTCCTGTTTTTCTCATACTCCTCAGAATTGTTTCAATTTTTTTCTCAAAACGACCGCTTCAATTTATTTGTTTGATTATATCCAAAATTGGTGTTTGGCAAAAAGAATCAATTCCGCAAGTGAAGATCACACATTACCCCATAAAGTCAGCTGACAATCCCCCCCAGATCCTAATTGGATCGAACGGTTCAAATTATATCACAATTACCTCCTCCAATCTTTAGTCTCTTTTTTTTTTGTCCTAGGTTTGAATGGTTTAGAAATGGTGGCGCAATGAAAGGTGTAAATAGCATTACCGTATTTCTGTAAATATGATTCAGTTACTCATTTTTTTTCTTCTCTATTTGAACCAACATTTTATTTCTGTAAAAAATTACTCTTGTTTTGGTTTTGATTTTTGAGGTTCCTCGGTAACTCACATTCTGGGTCATCTATGAAGTATTCATAGGAAGCCTCCTCTGGAGATCACAATCCCGAGGACATAAGAAGTATTCATAGGAAGTAGGTAATAATAGACATGTCCAGGTTTAATTTTATGTTATGAACTGGACTTGTTTAAGTTAGAATTTTCCATAATGCTTCGGATTTAGCATTTTTAGCTGTTCCTAGTTTTCATTTTGCATTAGATACTTTTTAGTTAATCTTTAGTAACATTTTCGTTACAACTTTTGAGAAGTGCATTTTGATTTTCTTGTTCTCTAGATGTTCTTTTCAACGCAACATTCAGTCCAGAGTTAGGGATAGGTAAATGTTTTCAATTTCAAATACACCATAAAAGGTTGCTCCTTGGATGCAACGGATATTCATTAGACCACTCCAAAAGTGTTTTGAATTTGAAATATTTCCCCCATCACTCTATACAATGAACTGTGGCAGAATCCATTTGTAGAATGAATGTATATATTTTTCCTGTTTTTCTCATAATCCTCAGAATTGTTTCAATTTTTTTCTCAAAACGACCGCTTCAATTTATTTGATTGATTATATCCAAAATTGGTGCTTGGCAAAAGAATCAATTCCGCAAGTGAAGATCACACATTACCCCATAAAGTCAGCTGACAATCTCCCCCAGATCCTAATTGGATCGAAGGGTTCAAATTATATCACAATTACCTCCTCCAATCTTTAGTCTCTTGTTTTTTTGTCCTAGGTTTGAATGGTTTAGAAATGGTGGCGCAATGAAAGGTGTAAATAGCATTACCGTATTTCTTTAAATATGATTCAGTTACTCATTTTTTTCTTCTCTATTTGAACCAACATTTTATTTCTTTAAAAAATTACTCTTGTTTTGGTTTTGATTTTTGAGGTTCCTCTGTAACTCACATTCTGTGCCATCTACGAAGTATTCATAGGAAGCTTCCTCTGGAGATCACAATCCCGAGGACATAAGAAGTATTCATAGGAAGTAGGTAATAATAGACATGTCCAGGTTTAGTTTTATGTTAAGAACTGGATTTGTTTAAGTTAGAATTTTCCATAATGCTTCTGATTTAGTATTTTTAGCTGTTCCTAGTTTTCATTTTGCATTAGATACTTTTTAGTTAATCTTTAGTAACATTTTCATTACAACTTTTGAGAAGTGCATTTTGATTTTCTTGTTCTCTAGATGTTCTTTTCAATGCAACATTCAGTCCACAGTTAGGGATAGGTAAATGTTTTCAATTTCAAATACACCATAAAAGGTTGCTCCTTGGATGCAACGGATATTCATTAGACCACTCCAAAAGTGTTTTGAATTTGAAATATTTCCCCCGTTACTCTATACAATGAACTGTGGCAGAATCCATTTGTAGAATGAATGTACCGTATTTGCCGGCGTATAAGACGACCCGGCGTATAAGACGACCCCCCACCACCACCGGAAATGCCCCCCAGAAATACCCGGGGCTTCAGCGGCAGGGCAGAGTGCCAGGGGCCATGGGAAGAGCAGGAAGGCTGCAGCCTCGGGCGGAGCGAGGCGAGCGGGATGAAGCGGAAGCGACGCAGGGGATCCGGGAAGCCAGAGGCGCCTTCGCTGCGTCCAACAAGCATCCGAAAGCCGGCAGTGGATATACCGGCGTATAAGACGACCCCCACTTGGAGGCATGTTTTTCGGGGCAAAAAAGTCGTCTTATACGCCGGCAAATACGGTATATATTTTTACTGTTTTTCTCATAATCCTCAGAATTGTTTCAATTTTTTCTCAAAACGACCGCTTCAATTTATTTGATTGATTATATCCAAAATTGGTGCTTGGCAAAAGAATCAATTCCGCAAGTGAAGATCACACATTACCCCATAAAGTCAGCTGACAATCCCCCCCAGATCCTAATTGGATCGAACGGTTCAAATTATATCACTATTACCTCCTCCAATCTTTAGTCTCTTTTTTTTTGTCCTAGGTTTGAATGGTTTAGAAATGGTGGCGCAATGAAAGGTGTAAATAGCATTACCGTATTTCTGTAAATATGATTCAGTTACTCATTTTTTTTCTTCTCTATTTGAACCAACATTTTATTTCTGTAAAAAATTACTCTTGTTTTGGTTTTGATTTTTGAGGTTCCTCTGTAACTCACATTCTGGGCCATCTATGAAGTATTCATAGGAAGCTTCCTCTGGAGATCACAATCCCGAGGACATAAGAAGTATTCATAGGAAGTAGGTAATAATAGAAATGTCCAGGTTTAATTTTATGTTATGAACTGGACTTGTTTAAGTTAGAATTTTCCATAATGCTTCTGATTTAGTATTTTTAGCTGTTCCTAGTTTTCATTTTGCATTAGATACTTTTTAGTTAATCTTTAGTAACATTTTGGTTACAACTTTTGAGAAGTGCATTTTGATTTTCTTGTTCTCTAGATGTTCTTTTCAACGCAACATTCAGTCCAGAGTTAGGGATAGGTAAATGTTTTCAATTTCAAATACACCATAAAAGGTTGCTCCTTGGATGCAACGGATATTCATTAGACCACTCCAAAAGTGTTTTGAATTTGAAATATTTCCCCCGTCACTCTATACAATGAACTGTGGCAGAATCCATTTGTAGAATGAATGCATATATTTTTCCTGTTTTTCTCATAATCCTCAGAATTGTTTCAATTTTTTTCTCAAAACGACCGCTTCAATTTATTTGATTGATTATATCCAAAATTGGTGTTTGGCAAAAAGAATCAATTCCGCAAGTGAAGATCACACATTACCCCATAAATTCAGCTGACAATCCCCCCCAGATCCTAATTGGATCGAACGGTTCAAATTATATCACAATTACCTCCTCCAATCTTTAGTCTCTTGTTTTTTTGTCTTAGGTTTGAATGGTTTAGAAATGGTGGCGCAATGAAAGGTGTAAATAGCATTACCGTATTTGTGTAAATATGATTCAGTTACTCAATTTTTTTCTTCTCTATTTGAACCAACATTTTATTTCTGTAAAAAATTACTCTTGTTTTGATTTTGAATTTTGAGGTTCCTCTGTAACTCGCATTCTGGGCCATCTATGAAGTATTCATGGGAAGCTTCCTCTGGAGATCACAATCCCGAGGACATAAGAAGTATTCATAGGAAGTAGGTAATAATAGACATGTCCAGGTTTAGTTTTATGTTAAGAACTGGACTTGTTTAAGTTAGAATTTTTCATAATGCTTCTGATTTAGTATTTTTAGCTGTTCCTTGTTTTCATTATGCGTTTGATACTTTTTAGTTAATCTGTACTAACATTTTGATTACAACTTTTGAGAAGTGCATTTTCATTTGTTTTCTTTTCTAGATGCTCTTTTCAACGTAACGATCAGTCCAGAGTTAGGGATAGGTAAATGTTTTCAATTTCAAATACACCATAAAAGGTTGTTCCTAGGATGCAACGGATTCTTTAGACCACTCCAAAAGTGTTTTAGAAATGGTGGCCCAATGAAAGGTGTAAATAGCATTACCGTATTTGTTTAAATATGACTCAGTTATTCAATTTTTTTCTTCTCTATTTTAAACAGCATTTTCTTTTTGATCTTTCTTTTCTAGATGTTCTGTTCAACCCAACGATTAGTTTAGAGTTAGTGATAGGTAAATATTTTCAATTTCAAATACAGCATAATAGGTTGCTCCTTGGATGCAACAGATTCTTTAGACCACTCCAAAAGTGTTTTGAACTTGAAATATTTTTCACGTCACTATTTACAATGAACTGTGGCATAGTGTCTTTTTGTAGAATGAATGTGTATATTTTTCCTCTTTTCCTCATAATCCTTATAATTGTTTCAATTCTTTCTCAAAACCACCCCTTCAATTTATTTTTTTGATTATATCTGAAATTAGTGTTTGGCTGGAGAATCAATTTTGTATGTGAAGATCACACATTACCCTATAAAGTCAGCTGACCCCCCCGCCTCCTTATTGGTTCCAACAGTTCAAATTCAGCTCCGATTTTTTTCAAATATTTCATCTCCTTTTTTTGGGTGTCCCAGGTTGGATGGTTTAGAAATGCTGGCCAAATGCAAGGTATAAATAGCCTTACCATATTTCTGTAAATATGATGCAGTTCTTGAAATTTTTCTTGTCCAAATTAAACAAAATATTATTTCTTAAAATTACAAGGGGTGATATTAAAGTGAAATCTTAAAATAATCTCTCCAAAGCTTCCTTATAAGGGGCAATTCTCTACTGAAAATGGCTAAATGATTTTCCAAGTTGTTGTTTTATATCTTCTTCCAATATGCTGGTACACTTTTTTCATATTCCAGCTAACTGCATATATTACTTCTAACAGTTCTTTGTTTTACTGATACATAAACTCAATTTACAATTGAAATAATTTTTTTTGTTTCTATTCTCATGTGGACTTTTGGCATTTTCATTTTTTTTAAAGATGAATTGACTTTTTTTCCCCCTCAAAATAACTTTATGTTACTTGCTTTATTAAATTGGAAAATGATGTTTTATGAAATGTTCAAGTTTGTATATGAAGGGAACTGTTAATCCATAAAGTTATCTGACAAAACCTCCAACATCATTCTTATTTTCAGTTATATAATTATAAATATAAGGTTTTTTAAAATTGCAAGAGTCCAAATTTTAAATACACACTAATATAATGCTCATGTTTTACTTTCTTTTTACCATAAGGTGTTTTGAACTTGAAATATTCTACATATTTGCATGTGTAATATTTTATTTACTACATTATACTTATTTACTGTATTATATTTTATTATAGTATACTGTACACTGAATTGTGAAACAATTTCTTATTACAGTATGTATACGATGAATCTTCCTGTTTTTGTGTTGATGCTCAGAATTCTTTGCTGAAATAATCCTTCTAAAATCATTATATATGTTTGTGTTTTATACTTCTTGTTAATGTTAAGATATGTCCTGCATAGCATTTTTGGCTAAATTATTTTGCAAGGCATACTATATACTATTATATATTTTTGAAGTAAGTTGGGGTGATGACAAATTATTAAAGTGTTGATTTTACTTTTATATGGTGCTGTCTCTCTTTTTGGCTTGGAATATTGTTAGGTTTTTTTCTTCACCACATTGTCTTAATGTACAGTATGTCTTAATGATACAACACATGAAAGGAGGATTAATTTAAAGAAAACATGAACCAATTATATGTTATAAATATGACTTGTGGAATTTTTCTGGAAACTAGAATTAAATAAGCACTTTGCTCTATATTTTATTATTTAGACCAGTGATAAGAAAAAGTATTAAGAAACAATTGATTGCCAACATTTCATAAAATCTCAGTGATTCCTTTACTGAGAATATGCAACTATTTTTGTCATTAGCAGATTAATTTTATGGTCACATGATATTTAAGGGTAGAGGTCTTCTAGGAGAAGAAGCACGGCTGGCTTTCCTTTTGGCATGGGGCGGGTGGAAGATCCAATAAAATCCAATTTCCCCCAATAAATGAGAAAAATATAGGCCCGGAGATCCAGAATTCAAAAAAGAGAGTGGGGTCTGTTTGTTGGAGGATCTGAGAGGAAACCAGCCAAAATCTGGGCAGGAGGCTATTCAGAGGGAGATCTGCTTGGGTCTCTTCTATCCTTCTTAGATTCCCCCCTCCTGGCTTTCTTCCGTAACCTCATTTTAAGGGGGGAGGGAAACAAGGTGGGACAATAGTAGCTAAAAGGCTGCAAGGGGGGAGTGTATAGAGAACCCCTTCGTGATATCAACTGGCTCTTTGCCTCCTAGCCCACTTTGGAGTATTTTCAATTGGGAAGCGAAGGGCCTTGGTTGGAGGCAATGGGCATAAAACGCAGCAGCTCCAAACCACACCAAGTTCTCAGACTGGTAGCCCCCTGACCCTCTCTACTTTCCCCAAGTCCAGAGAGAACTCCCGCTGGGTTTCCTGGTTCATGTTTCTGGATTTGGAGAGGAGAGACACTCCACAAAATATGTGCTTAAGTCTTGCACCAGTGCAAAGTTCTGATTATTAAAGATGGGGATGGGGAAAAGATGCCATTCCTTTCCCAAAGATCCAAGAATAAAAATAGGTGTAGGGGTGTGTGTGTGTGTGTGAATAATACTAACAGCTGCTATTTTTGCTGAGACCTAAGCTACACAGCATTCTTTAATAAATACTAACAATAACGAACCATAATATACAGGATTAGAAACTGAAATCAGAGGAGGGGAAAGGAAGGAAGAAATAAGGGGGGAAGGAAGGAACAAAGGAAGGAAAAAGGAAGAGAGGAATAAGGATGTGATGGCTCTCCAGAGACTGCTGCACTACACTCATCATTCCTAAGCTGTGCTGTTAAAGAAATAACATGTCCTTGTTTCTCTTCCCCTTTGATCTTCTAGCATACTTTCCTTTGATATAACAGGTAAAAGTCTTTGAACATACTAAAGCTCAACTTTAGTTGTACTTGAAATTTTAATTTCTTCAGAGGGGCTCAAATAGTGGAAAGGAGAGAGAGAGATATATATAAAGAGGCATGGCAAGGCATAGCAGATAATTTAACAACCAGTTTTCTGTCCTAATGTCCGTCTGGGTAGGCATGGCTGGGAGTGTGTGCATGACATTGAGTTGGCCACGCCCACCCAGGTTTTGTGGCTCCCAGTGTTTTCTGTGGGAAATGGGTCCAAATGGCTCTTGAGTGTTTAAGATTGCTGACCCCTAACCTAGAGTGTCTTGTAGCATAGACAATGATTACATTTAGCAACTCATATCCTCTCCTTTTCCTGTTATTCTAGCTGTAGTCTGACCACTTTATAATGTCTGACCACTTTATGGAATAGCTTTTGTGGAAGTCAAAGGGCTGTTGTGGGAAGCTCTGCTAATAATGATTCAAGTCAAGGCTATTTAGCATGAGAAATTTGAACAATACCTTTCAGACATGGACACATTTTTCTGATCAACCTATTCTTTAAAATGGTCCTTGCTATTAGAGTTTGAATTACTATTAGAGTTTGAATTTTCTTAAAACAAGAGCAGGATAGTTGTAAAATATTATAATATTTTTAATAATATTTTACAACTATCCTGCTCTTGTTTTAAGAAAAGGAGATTATAGGATTTATCTAAGATAGTTCAATAGTACATTTTATCTCTGCCTGTCCCCTACATTGTCACCCAACTCCCTCCTCACATCATTACATGTAAGGAACTTCCTTGTTTCCTTACTTTTATGAAAACACATTATCTAATGAGAAAATGTCTTTCACCTCTACTCCTTATCTCACTTCCCAGGAAAGCTTTCTTCAAGACTTATGAACAATGACAAGTAACAAATCTTAAAACAAAATGACACATGATTTCTGGATCTTAATAAAGGTATAAATGCTCAAATAAAAAATTATAATACTATATTCTATAAACATTCTAATTTTGTAGGGCCACTTCTGTCTTTGTGTCTGCCAATGACTATTAAATTTTTTGCTGCCCATTTCACCATGAAGCAACTCTGGGTTGGTGTCACATTTTTCTTTCTACTGTCTTAGATAGAAAAAGAAATATAAAAACAAGTATATAATAAAAACAAGTATAAATATACAAACTATCAACTATAACTAAAAGCAGGGGAGGGAATAGGATGAACAGAGGTGGAGGTGGGATCTATTATCGACCACCTCAAAAGTGACTCTCCTCCATTGGAAACCGAGACCAACTGGCAGAGTCAGGGCTTCAGGCTTTTGCAGAAGGTCAAGAGGATGGGAGATGATCTTCTGGGGGCAAGATGTTCCAAAGGGCAGTAGCAATGGCAGAGAAGGATCTTCTGGACCTGGCAGGCAGAATTTCCTGTCTGACAGGCCTGCACCATGCATTCTCTGCTGGCGCAAGTGGGATGGGCCAGTCCCATTGGGATGAGATGATTTTTCAAGTAACTTGAATCCATCCCATGAAGGTCTTAAAAAGTGATATCTGACACCTTGATTTGCACCCAGAAGCAAATTGGCAGCCAGTGGCAAAACAGATGTGGCATGGACCACTAGTGACTCCAAAAACTGCCCAGACCACTGCATTTTTCAACAGCTGTAGCTTCCAAATGCTCTTCAATGGTATCCCCATGTATAGAATGTGCAATAGTCCAAAAGCAAGATGACTAGTGCTTAAATGACTCAGTGCAGGGACTCCTGATCCAGGAAAAGCTGCAATTGGTATACAACCCAAAGTTGGGCAAAGGCTCTCCTAGTTGCAACTACTACCTGCTCTTATAGCAAGAATTGTGAGTCCAGGAGAACCACCAAATTGCAAACCAGATCTGACTGGCATAGTGCCACTCCATCCACAAGTAACAATATTAACGTCTCAGATTTTGGAGCTCCATACATCTAAAACCATGTAGTCTTGCCATGGTTCAGCCAAAGCCTATTATTCCCCCATCCAGGCTCCCATAATTTCAGGCAGCAGTACTATAACTTGAGTCATCAGGGTTGAAGATATAGAGTTAAGTATCATCAGCATACTGTTGATGCCACCACCCAGTGGATGGATGATCTCATGTAGATATTTAAAAAGGAAGGTAGAGAGTATGGAGCCTTGGAGCATGCCCTAAAAGAGAAGTCCTGGGCTGAATCAATCACTCCCTATTAACACTAACTGGGACCGGCCTTCGAGAAAGGTGTAAAACCAACACAAAACTGTCCCGAGCCTCCTGTCCAACCCAAAAGGATGCCATGGTTGATGGTATCAAAGGCCTCTGAGAAATCAAGGAAAGTGAGGATGATCGCACTATCCCTATCCTGCCAGAGATCATCAACAAGTGTGATTAATTCTGTCTCTGCCATATACAGATCTGAATCCTGACTGAAAGGAGCCCAGATAATGTGTTTCTTCAGGACCTTCTGAAGCTGCCAGGCAACTACCTAAAAAGGAAAGATGGGAAGCAGAATGAAAGTTGTCCAGGCAGATGGGATCAAATGATGGCTTTTTAAGGAAGGTATGAACCAGTACATCCTTAAAAGGGTTCAGAAATGTCCCTTCCTGCAGTGATAAATTAATCACTCATGAATGAAGGCAAATATATGTGTCCCAGGATAATATTTCAAAATCCAATCTGGATCATTAACTAGGACCAGAGATTCAATCTTCCAACCTTTCAGACTAATACCTTCGACCTGAGGGAACTTCTCTCTCACCAGAACAGATATGTTCCTTATCTTCTGTAACCATGAGTAGCTACTGAGTAGCTGGTGATTGGTGATCGCTATGAATTCCCAATCCCAGAAGTACACACACAGGCATTGATCATCCATTTCAACATATATACCTCTTTTTCAGTGATACTAAAGTCTGTTCTTGTTGAAGGAGTTTCTTTGATAAATAAATTGGGAGAGGGGGAGGTCCCATCCCTTTGTTGTTTTGCATCGATATTGCATCTGAGCCAAGAAATGCATCTATTTGTAAATGATTGCATAAAATCCAGTCATCTCAGTACCAGTTTTCCACACGGAGCATCTTTTAACCTTTCAATTGTCTCCTGGCATTGTGTCCACCTTATATTAGAAGTTTTCTTGGTTATCTCTGTTAGGTGTTGAGTATGGTGAGGAAATGTGGGATAAACCTTTTGTAATATCCTGCCAAGCCCAGCTAAACAATGTTGAAAAACAATGTTTTAAAAAACAATGTAGACAATGTTGAAAAAGCACTACGCAATCTAAAACCATCTCTATCTATTGGACCGGATGGAATATGTGCCTACTTCTTAAAAAAGCTATCCACTGCCATAGCCAAACCTCTAAGCATAATCTTTGAAAAATCTTTCAGGACCAGCTCCTTGCCTAACCCATGGTCACAAGCCACAGTCATCCCCATCTTCAAAAAGGGAGACCCAAGCCTAGTTGAAAATTACAGACCAATCTCCTTATGCTGCGTCACCTGTAAAGTCATGGAATCAATTATTAACCAATCCATCATCCTCCACTTAGAGACAAACAACCTACTCTCCAATAAACAATTTGGTTTCAGAAAAAAACTATCCTGTAATCTGCAACTCTTACACTGCAAAAACATATGGACGACACAACTCGACCAGGGCAAAGCAATAGACGCAATCTACATAGACTTCTGTAAAGCCTTTGATTCAGTGGTACACGACAAACTACTCCTAAAAATAAAATCCTATGGTATCTCTGGACAACTGAATAACTGGATAGAAGCATTCCTGGCAAACAGACAACAAATGGTCAAAATTGGGAGCGTCCTATCAAATTCTGTACCTGTCAATAGTGGTGTCCCCCAAGGCAGTGTTCTAGGACCAACTCTCTTCATACTCTACATAAATGACCTCTGTGATCATATTAAGAGCAATTGCGTTCTTTTCGCTGATGATGTAAAGCTGTTCAATACCACAGACAATACTGCTACTCTACAAAAAGATCTTGACTATGTATCAGAATGGTCAAACAAATGGCAACTTCAAATCTCAACAAATAAATGCTCTGTCTTACATATTGGCAAAAAAAATCAGAAAATAAAATACAAGCTGAATAGTCAAGATCTTGTTGATGACCCAATCTCTGTAAAGGACCTTGGAATACTCACCTCTAATGATCTAAGTGCTAGAGCCCACTGCAACTACATAGCCAAAAAGGCATTAAGAGTTGTTAACCTAATCCTACGTAGCTTTTTCTCTGGTAATATCACACTACTAACCAGAGCATACAAAACATTTGCTACACCAATACTCGAATACAGTTCATCAGTCTGGAACCCACACTACATATCTGATATTAGCACAATTGAGAAAGTCCAGAAATATTTCACAAGAAGAGTTCTCCACTCCTCTACTCGTTGTAGAATACCTTATGCCACCAGACTTGAAATTCTAGAACTAGAAAACCTTGAATTACGCCGTCTTCGGTCTGATTTAAGCATGGTATATAAAATCATACATTGCAATGTCCTACCTGTCAATGAATACTTCAGCTTCAACCATAACAACACAAGAGCACACAATAGATACAAACTCAAGGTTAACCGCACCAAACTTGATTGCAGGAAATACGACTTCAGCAACAGAGTGGTCAATGTCTGGAATACTCTACCTGACTCTGTAGTTTCTTCCCCAAACCCCAAAAACTTTAACCTTAGACTGTCTACTATTGACCTCACCCCTTTCCTAAGAGGTCTGTAGGGGCGTGCATAAGCGCACCAACGTGCCTACTGTCCCTGTCCTATTGTTTCTCTTATTCTTCTTTTATTTTTCTTATATGTACCCATTTCATGTATTCACAACTATGTATACACTTATACTTATTATCTTGTAAACAATTGGCAAATCAAATAAATAAATAAAATAAAATAAATAAAACATACTACATTTTTGTTTTGAGGGTTTCTATTCTCAGGGTTTTCATCTCTCCCAGTTCAGGTTTGATTTATCCCTTTTCTATCACAAACATCAGGTACTGGGTTTCTTGGAAGCTCAGGTAACTTTTTTTCTGGTTCAGGGTAAGTCCAGCTTCCTTTAGACTTATACACACAATCCTCCCAGGTATTACTGTAGACAAGGATATTATCTAAATAAGATGCATAACCCATCCAGAAGCTTGTCCATTCTGGGAACCAGGTAGCTAACAAATGTCATCACTCTGCCAGAGTCTACACAAAATCTTATGTCACCATTCGGCTTTGGCACCAAGAGAAAGAGGGAACATTATTCGCTGACAGATGATTCTATTATCTTCATCTGGAGCATTTTTAAACTTCCTTTTGTAGCACCCCTTTCAACCATTCAGGGATCCTATAGGGCCATGATCAGATAGGTCAGGTTTTCCCCATTCCTATCTGATGATCCATCAAAGTAGTTGTACCTTACTGTCCAGTAACCATGCATTTCAGTGGTGGGATTCAAATAATTTAACAGCCAATTCTCTGCCCTAATGACCGGGTGGGCATGGCTGGGCAATCATGTGACTGGGTGGGCATGGCCAACTTGATTGATCTCACCCTTAGGAAATTTCTCCTTAGTCCAACTCAGAATAAAATAGCATAGTAAAATAGCACTGTTCCAATATTTAGAAAAGAATAGAATAACAGAGTTGGAAAGGGCCTTGGAGGTCTTCTAGTCCAACCTCCTGCTTAGGCAGGAAACCCTTAATCACTTCAGAAAAAGGGTTATCCAAACTCTTCTTAAAAACTTCCAGTATTGGAGCATCCACAACTTTTGGAGACAAGTTGTTCCACTGATTAATTGTTCTAACTTTCAGGAAATTTGAGATGCTCCTACAAAAATGAGGGAGTCAATCTATTTTCCAAAGCAGCAAAAGGCACAACAAGAAACAATGGATGGAAACTAACCAAATGCCGAAGCAACCTAGGACTAAGGAGAAATTTCCTAAGGATGAGACCAATCAACCAATGGAATAGCTTATCTTCAGAAGTACTCCATCACTAGAGGCTTTTAAAAAGAGTGAGGAAAGTACACCCCCAAAGAACAGTGCCAGAAACCACTAAAACAATGCAGAAAACTTAAAAGTTATTCCCCTTTTTAAAAAATCAACCCCAAAGCAAACACAGCAGTGAGAGGGAAACTAAGAAACCTAGGTAGCACATCCAGGCTTTCAATTCATACTAATTGAAAGCCTGGGCATGCTACCAAAAGCCATTAACCCTTTCAACTCTTTTATTCTATGTTCTCTATGTTCTAAATCACAGCAGAAGCAATACAGCTGGCTGGACCACACATGTATTAAATTCAGGGCCTGTATGATCAAGCTGCATCATTGTCCCCTCCTGTATCTTTTCCTCCAGGAAAAAACAAGAAGTAGCCAACACTGCAGCAGCTCCCTGGGGAACTCCAGGGAGTATCAGCTGATCATAGAAGTGTTACTTAATAATCTTTATAATGAAAATGTTTGTAATCTTGTCCTTCTTCCTGAAGGGAAGAGGTTAATCCCATTCCTAGATGGATGATTGATGGGTTTCCCTGCCCTAATCCTGTCAGTTTCTGTTGTTTATTGACTTGATTCAGTGTGTGTCAGCTGCATTCTAGCTGCAACTGTTAAGTGGTTCTTGGCTGTCTTCCTGGAGCTATTAACTAAAGGGAGAGTTGCACTTTATTTTTAGCTGGTTCTCCAAACTGCATAAGCAATTAACTAACGGTTTGGCTGAATCCCACCTGTGATGCATTTATAATTCTCTGGCATTCTTCTTAATTCATCCTTTTGGTTCTCTCTTAGTTTGAGATTTATATGCATGGTTCCTTGGGATGGTTGCTGTTGTATCTTCCAAGCTTGATCCACTAAGTTTGGATTGTTTTCTTTCAGTACCAACAGGGTTATCCCAGGGTCAGCGCTGATATGCTATTCTATAGGAGGTATATCACTTGGTATATTTTCTTTTTTGGCTTTACAGTTCTATTTCATAATTTACTGGACCAGTTCTTCTCTTTATTAGGTAGGGACCCTGCCATTGTGGCTCTAGTTTACTTTCTTACTTGGCAACAAATAGGACTTTGTCCCCTACATCAAATTTTTAGTCTTTAACGCCTGATCATATTGTTTTTGGATTTCCCTGACAGTTGCTAAATGTTTCTGTGTGAAGTGTTCTAGGGTCTTCAACTTATTCCTTTGTGTTAAGATATATCCAAACAGGTTTTTAGGGTCTTCTAGGTTTCAGTCTACACTTCTTTAAATCTAACACATCACAAGGTTGTCTCCCATATAATAATTCAAAAGGACTAAATTCTCTGGATGCCTATGGAACTTTCCTATATATGAACAGCAGAAATGGCAGCCAATATTCCAAAGTTTTGGGTCCTGCCCTGTATTTTATTAGCATATTATTTTTTTTAGCATATTTTTAGCATATTCTTAAATTTATCCATTCCATAAGACCATTTGCCTGGGTATAGTATCAGAGGTGGTATTCAACCGGTTCGCATCTATTAGGGCGAACCAGTAGTGGTTATTTGGCATGGGTTGCTGAACCGGTAGCGACCCCTGGCTAGCCACGCCCCCAACCTGGTCGCCCAGTTGCTCGCTTGCCCCGGTCATTCTCCTAGCTTTTCCTACCATGTGGCAGCCATGGCGCAGCTCGGGCAGATGTCCCACATGCACACTACACATGCACCATCCACCCGCCTGCCTGCCCTCCTGGAGCACATTTTCTTCCTTCTGCTGGCAGACGCGCCTCTTTCAGCCCAGCCCAGCCCGGCCCAGCCAGCAGGTGGGTAAGTGTATATTCCGGGAGGTCCTCTGCCCGCTTGTCATGAGATGCCTGTAGCTGCTGCGTGCTTTTTTTGGTGCGGCTGCAGTCCAGCAGCTGCACCCAAAAAAGCATGCCCTGTTCTATTTGCTGGGCTCAGCAAGTCTGAGCAGCTGGCGCACAGAACAAGGAGGTGCCGGACTGTTGGAGAAGCGGAGCGGAGCCAGAGATCAGTAGCCACCTCTTTCTCAGCACAGAAATCCTCCCCAAATGGGCCAGCTGGTTGTTTCCTTCTCTGCCATACAGAACAAATAGGCAGAGAAGAGGACGACTGGCCCACCGATTCGGGGAGGATTTCTGTGTTGAAAAAGGTGACTGGAGACCGAAAAAGAGTCGCCTCCAGCAGCTGCCCCTTTGGCCAGCTGATCTCCTCCTTGGCCATACAGAACAAACAAGTGGAAAAAGAGAAGACTAGCCAGCCAATTTCTTTCTTTCATCTCCCTGGACTGCTGCCACCCATGTCCTCCTTCTCCCTGGGGGGAAAGGAACAACACGAGGTAATGATGGAGAGGGGGGAAAGGGCAGAGGGGAGAAACTTGCCTGGCCACCGGGTTGCTTCTTCCACTTCTTTCGTCTTCCGCTTTTGGCTGCACACAAGGAAAACAGCAAAAGTCTTTCTCTCTCTCCCTCAAACTCTACCAGAAATGAGTCTTTGGGATCCCGCAAGGCATCCTGCTCCAAGAGGCTGCATCAGCAAAGACTCATTTCTGGAGGAGTTTGGGGGGAGAGAAAGCAAGCTTCTGCTGCTTTCCTTGCATGCAGCCTGAGAACGGAGCTCAAACCAGGCTAGGAATGGGGCTGCCTTGGAGGGGGTGGGGTTGTGAGGGATCTCTCTCTCTCTCTCTCTCTCTCTCTCTCTCTCTGTGTGTGTGTGTGTGTGTGAGAGAGAGAGAGAGAGAGAGAGAAGAGAGAGAGAATCATCAGCCCTCCGAGGTGAGTTCAGCTCTCTCTCTCTCTCCTTCTCCCTCCCAGCAAGCCACGTCAGTCAAAATTCACATTTGTGGTCTGCGGGATTTAAGATAATGAGTTTGGTGGTCCCCAAGATCCAAAAGATTGGCAACTCCTGCTTTAAAGTTCTCCAGGGATTCCCCATGGATGCTGCAAGTATTGATTTCCCCTCCTGAGTTAAAGTGCCAAGAATAAGAAGGAGTGCGGTCTGACAGAGAAGGTGGAGGAATTCACTTCAGCCTTGGAGAAATTTAAAGGAGCTGCTTCAAAATGCATGTCTGTTAAGCTACAAAAGTGCTCCGTGTGTGTGTGTGAGAGAGAGGGGGGGGGAAGGGAGATAAAGAAAGACAAGACAGAGAGAGTGAGAAAGAAAGAAAAAAATAGGAAGACGCACAGAGAGAAAACTCTTTGCTATTATTTTTAATTGTTCCATTATTTATCGTGTGTTAATATTTACACTACACCTAGAGTGATTTTTCTGCCTTTCTTTTGCCTAGGGCTACCACATATTGTTCAGGGTTTACATGCATTCAATGTCTATAGTCCAGAGCATAAAATACACATGTGTTTAACAAGAGTTAAAAGGGACCTTGGAGGTCTTCTAGTCTAACCCCCAGCTCAGACAAGAAAACTGAGGATGCCAAACTCTGAGTAGAAATCCTGGGAAAGGTGTCAGAATAATACTTAGAAGGGACCTTGGGGTGAACCCTATACCATTTCAGAGAAATGGCTGTCCAGTCTTTTCTTAAAAACTTCCAGTGATTGAGCACCCAGAACTTCTGGAGACAGGCAGTTCCACTGGTTAATTGTTCTCACTTGTCAAAAGTTTCTCCTTAGTTTTAGGTTGCTTCTCTCTTTGTTGAGTTTCCATCCATTGCTTCTTGTTTGCATTCTGTTTCTTTGAAAAATACATTGTCCCCCCTCTTTCTGGCAGCCCCTTAAAAGCCTGTTGCCTATCACACTCTTGAGTAAAGCATGTGAGCCATTTCCTCCTTTCAGTGGTCCAGGAAAGTACATCTGTAGTATGCAGATAATAAAGTCATAAAAGGTGAACAACATTTTTACAGAACCATAGATAAGTTGAGGCTGGGTGACAAGGAATGGCTGGGAGGGGAGGGGCCAGGTGAGGCACCCCTTGATGTGAGTGACATTGAGTTGGCCATGCTCACCATCACGTGACTACCAAGCATGCCCACCCAGTCACATGCCCACTAAGCCACGCCCACATAACCGGTAGTAAAAAAAATTGAATTCCACCACTGTATAGTATACACCCTTTTATTCCTAGGTCTGCATATAACTATTTCAGCAGACCTGATTAGAAATTTGTGTCCAGATCTGTAAAAATCTCCTGTGGTATTTTAAATAATGACCAGCGCCTCCACTATATGTTTACTGGTCATATTTCTTAATGGAACTGCTTCCTGGTACCAGCTGACATAATCACAGACCACCAGAATATATTCATTGCCTTTACTGGACTGAAAGGCCTGAAAGGCCTTAAAGGCCTGAAAGACCCATGCTAACTTTTGAAAAAGGATGAGGACTAACTATACCTTTTCCATAGGGACTTTGTCTCGTTGCCTTTTTTGCTTTATCAGCCATATTTTACAATACTGGATCACCTCTCCACAGATCACTGGCCAATACAATATATCCAGGATCTGATAAGATCCTACTAAATGATTCTATCTCTATCCATATATCTGGCCCACAGAGTCTCATGAGATAACTCAATGTGGCTTTGTAATATCCCTGAGGAACCACAATTTATTCGATCAGTTCCTTTGTGTAGGGGTGAAGACTTATACAGTATAGCAATCCTTCATTTTCTTGATACCTTGGTAATGTGTCCTCGTTTCTCTCCTTTTTTGCAGCTAGCCAACAATATTCTACCTGAAATCATGGCAAGATTTTGCTAGTCGATGTATGCTCTATGGCCACAATCATTGCTAATTTCACCACTTTTATCTTTCTGCTGAATTTAAGTCTATGGAAAAAATTACCACATTTTCAAATAAAACAGCCCACGTGTTCATGTGTTTAGTCAAAGCTACAGTTTTCCCAGTTGTACTGTATGATTGAGAGAGATGGACGCAAGGAAGGCTGAGTGCCAAAGAATTAGTGCTCTTGAATTATGGTGGTAGAGAAGACTCTTGAGTGTCTCTTTAGAACAAGGGTGTCAAACTCAAGGCTCGGGGCCTTGATCCAGCCCATGGGGTGCTTAGATCTGGCCCATAAGGCTGCTGTGGAAACACCAAAGGACTGGCCTGTGGTGCCTCTGCCAGCAAAAATGGAGCTCAGGACAGCTGCACACAGCTTCTTGAACTCCATTTTCACTGGCAAAGGGTTGCAGGAAGCTATTGCAGACAAAAATGAAGGTTGGGAACCTGTTTTTTCTGGCAAAACATTCCGGCCACCACAGGCACCCCTAACATGAGTGATATTGAACTGGCCCTGCCTACCCTGGCTCCCAAGCAGGGGTGGGATTCTACCGGCTCTATAGAACCCCTTGCTAACTTTCTATGCAGTTCAGAGAACGGGTAGTTAGAAGAAATATCCTTTTGTTTTTTTTCCACCCTTATTACATTCTTGGCAGTATGCCTAGACTTACTGTCTCCAAAGGAGAGTTTTTTTTTTCTTTCTTGATACTTTGTTAAAGGGGAAATGTTGTTTTAAGATTTTTACACTGCTGTTGGGAAGAAATACTCCCTTGGAAATACTTCCAGCTGGCATGCAATGATCAGCACTTTGAAGAAATAATTGAATAACGAAGCAGAGTTGCAGAAAGAAGCTTTTAATGACAAGGAACTAAGATGAGCGACATTCAGCAAGGCTTCTTGGCTAGCTGGAAAAATTGACATTCAAATGTGAGTTTACATATCCTTTCTGACTTTTGGTCTATAACTGGGTTTTGGTGAAGTTTAATTCTGTGCTTGGTGACATTTAATCCTGTTTATTGATGGGATAATTTTCCCTATTCAGCTTTGGGAGGAAAAAGGTTAATTTCTGTTCCTGAAAAGAAATCTGGCTAGTTCCTGTGTCTATTTGTTCTGGTAACTGGTTTAACAAGCAACAGCTACTGTTGTGATTTAATTATTTGAATTTTTTCCTGCCTCATGTTTTCTTTTTCTATCTGGGGAGGGGGTCTTCCTTCACTGCTTTAGTGGTATCTGGCACTGTCCTTTTGGGGTGTACTTCCAAGAGGCAGGATGCAAGCTTGGCACTGATTTTTTTAACTGCCTTTCTGGGGGGGCATGTGACCTTTCCTTAAATCTGGATGATTTCCTTAGGATATCTTGTGAGGTGAGTGAGACTAGCTGGTATCTTAAATGGTGCAAAAGGACCTAAGGATTGCTTTTCCTGGGTGTGCTTTTTCTGGAGAGCTTAAATGACCTCTGCTAAATGGTTTCACTTTATGAGCAAGAGTTGGCTGCTAATAGTTATCATTGCATTTTAACTATTTTAATTCTTCAAGGTGCTCTGGCACCCTTCCTGATTTGTAACTCTGGCTTGCAGGTATTTTAAATCTAATGATTGGTATTTAGGGCAGCTTTTTGCAAGCAAAGAAGCTTTTTGTATTTTTGTACTTGACTTACAACAGTTCATTTAGTGACAAATCCTTGACTTACAACAGTTCATTTAGTGACCATTGAAAGTTGCAATGGCATTGAAAAAAGTGACTTATGTCCATTTTTAACACTTTTGACCGTTGCAGCATCCCCACTGTCATGAGAGGCCAAGGGAGGAGAAGCGCCCCTTGACATGATGTCAAGTTGGCCATGCCCACTCAGTCACATGACCACCAAGCCACACCCACCAACTAAGCCATGGACACAGAACCAGTTGTTTAAAAGTTTGAATCCCACTTCTGCCCCCAAGGTCAAACAAAACCCTGATGCAGCCCTCAATGAAATCGACTTTGACCCTCCCTGCTTTAGAAGATCAAATTAGTTAATCCTAAAGAAAACCAACATTGACTGTTCTTTGGAAGACAGGTACTGAAGCTGAGGCTTCAATTCTTTGACCACCAAATGAAAAGAAATAACTCATTGGAAAAGAATCTGATGTTGAGAAAGATTGAAGGCAATAGAAGAAGGGGAGAGCAGAAGATGAGGTGGTTAGGACAGTGTCACTGTTCCAATGAATTTGGGCACATTTTAGGAGACAGTGGAAGACAGGGGGACCTGGCATGCTCTGGTTCATTGTGTCACAAAGAATTGAACATGACTTAGCAATTGAACAACTTGCTCAGGTAATACATTTAATTATCACTTATCAGTTTAGCATATACAGTACTTTTGGTACAGAGGTAAGGTTTAAAAAGAAAATACAGTATGAAAAAATATACTTATATACATCTTTCTGTGCTTTCCCCTATTTTTCTTTAATTGATTTTGACATTTAATATGAATTTATTTTCCTCTTTTGTTTAAGACCCCTGAGAAACAAGAGTATATGGAGTAACAATAATAACAATCAAAATACTGGTCCTGTTTTACTCAGAGATTTTTGCATAAGAAACCACACTTGATGGTCCTAAGCTCTATTACTGAATTGGCAAGATGGTGTCTTGATATGAACAGGACACATGTAGATAGCCATTAATTATTCTCTGGGCTTGTTGCTACAATTATAGCTTGATCTTGGCACCTGAAGAAAGATTAGCAAAGGGGAAATAGCAAACAACCAGATTTTCATTATCCTTAGCTGCAAGATTACGTAACCTTTGATGTAGGAAAAGTTATAGCTGTATTTATACGGAAAGATTCTGTTTTGAAAGTTTCCAAATATGATACAGTTTTCTATTTGTTGCTGTTACAGTTTCTGATGATGATCTAGAATTCACATTCTGTAGATTGTTCTGTAGATTGTGTGATACAAAATATTTTCATTTCAACATAATAAAACCATATTCTATGAGGTCTAATTATTACAATTGTTGATATCTGGCTTTTTAAATTTGCTCCTGAAACGTGGATCAATAAGGATAAATGTGTAAACTGCTTTTTATCAAGTAAAACTATCATCTATAAAGGTACAATATTGTATTACATTATAATCTATATCATTCCATATCATATCATTATAACACATTATACTTTATAATAGTATAAAGATCAATACTTCATAAAAGCACCAAATATATTATAGAAGTACTATTAATACAGCATTTGAACTTCTTTTAGTATGATTATGCAACTTTTGGCTTCATTTGAGATTTCACTTGAGTTTTCTGTAACAGAAAAATACATTTTAATGTTAACTCTTACAAATCAGCAAATTTACATGTACAGATTTTTAGAGGACAGCATACAGTTCAAATTAGTGCAACTTTAAACAACTGATATGTTTGTTCAAGGAAAAGGTTTGCATGGCTATTTTAAAATAAAATCTATATTATTATTATCTTTATTGTCAGAGTATAACATGTGTATAATGAGATTGGCTGAGCCTTCCTTCGTGCACCCCCCACAACACAACTCACAGTGAGATAAATCCAAACATCTTATTTAAGATACTACTTACCTTTATTCTTGAACACAAATTGCTTGGCATTCTTGTTGGGTTTCAAATCTATTCTGGTTGCCTTCACAACCTCCATACCAAAATCGGGCACAAGAATTTGTATCCTTGGCATAAAACCATTTTACTTGATATTTCTGGCAGCTTCCAGTTTTCATTGGTTCTAAACACCTGGTTTCTGAAATCAATGTATACATATATATTGTTTTGCTGTACTTCTATAGAAGCTGAAATGTCTTGTCTATACAACTGTATTACTACAAATTATTGTCACTGCCTGTATTTTTACTGTGAAATGTAAGCAAGAGTTACAATTGAATTATTTTTAGCTTTCACGACACTCCTAGTGTTCTCTGTCTTTACCGGTTCTGCAAGATTACTGCAGTGCTAGGTGTACATAGTGCTGATTGACTGGCAGATACAATCCTTCTTTGTAATGCTTGGAGGGTTCAAAGATTAATAATACATAATATATTCACCTTCCAAGTGTCTGCCCATATTCCAATAAAGTACATTTTAAAATTATTATAAACAGAAATCCCTTTAGTCAATTGGGCCTTTGCTTAAGAAGACATGTAACTGATAGAATAAGCTGCCCAGAGTGACCTTACAGGAGAGAAATGGGAGGAATAGAAATGTAATAAATAAGTAAAAAATAGAATAAGCCTGCATACTGCAAACATTAAGATTTTTTTATAATTAGCTGACTTCCCTTTTATTTATTTATATCCTGCCTTTATTATTTTTACAATTAACTCATGGAGGTGAACATATCTAACACACTTCTTTCTCCTATTTTCCCCACAACAACAACTCTGTGAGGTAAGTAGGACTGAGAGAGAGTAACATGGTGCTTTTCTCAAACTGCTAAAAAATAACTGAAAACATACTGTTCATTTAAAATGTATAGTTTCAGCAGTTCATTTTAACATTGTGTAACTTCAGGAGTCTGTCAGATCAAACAGATCAGAGTCCGTCACTTTGATGATAGGCAATCTGGTCATAAATACAAGTTATCTATAAGCTCTTAACCCAGACTCTCTGTACTCTATACTTATCATTTATTCATGATAAACTGTCTCCCAAGCTTTGCAGCCAGATAGGAAAAAAAACTGATTGACAGCATACCAGGCTGATCCTCAAAATCACTGAGTCTCAACAATTGAAAAATGTAATCATAAACACAGTCTGGGTGCTTATAATATAATTTATTTAAAAGGAATAATGTTCATCCTAAAGTTTACAAGACATGAAAGTGTTCATCATCACAATCAATAAAGACTGAAGTTTCAAAGAAGGTTTGAAACAGCTAGGTATTAGCTGAGCATATGAGTTTACAATGTGAGCTACTGTATATAAGTTTTGGCTGACATATAGAAATATTCCAGTGCTAGCTGTTCTTCTCCTCCCACTAAGTGTCTCCACAAGATTATAATACAATTCATGGACTAGCGGGATGGCACTTCAGTACAAGTTCTGACTCCTAAGGACCAGGGGCAAGTTATCACCTTAGGCTCTGGTTCTCTGATTGCCTTGATTTTTCATGTAGAGGCAAGAAAGAAAGGAAAAAAATAGAAGCAAAGCAATTGTGAATTTGTCTTTTTGGTTTTTGATACTAGAAATTATCATGAGATTCTGTTGAGAACAAAGAAAACTGTCCTATTAAATCTACTTATCTATTTTATCTTCTCAGCTTTAGAACGCTTCCATACCTTTCATAACATGTATTATTGTAGGAAGCGGAACAACAGCTGGTGTAGGTTGCACATGTCTAGTTACATCAGACACAACTGCTAAATCTGGATGATGAGTGCTTGATTCCAAATAATCTTGGCTCACTGGCCGTCTATGAAGTTCAGGAATATATTTAGAAGTGGTTGAGGTAACATTATGATCCCGATGTGATGCTCCTTTCTCACTGGGTCTCTTTGAAAACTATATTTACAATAAAGAAAAAATCCAGTAACAAAATTTAGCTTAATTTAAAGACTGTGGTCTTGCAGAAAGCATGAATTATGTCATTAAATGTTTGTCTCTCCTATACAAATGTCATTTTTAGTAATACTTACAGAATCACTAGTCTCTGCATGAAGTGGAGGGGCAAATGATCCAGGAAGATCAATTTTGGCTACTTGACTGCCATGTTCGCTGGTTTCAAATCTTGGAGAAAGAGCTGAACTGAGCACTTTGGTGATGTAGGAACTCAAATCATTTTCACAAATTTGTTTGAAAATCTTATCCTCAAGAGCTAAACATATGAAAAAGAAAACAGTATTATACAATAGAATTGCATATAATAATTATTATATAATTATTTTTATAGATGTTATAGATAATAATTACTTGAAATTATATGTATTATATTTTATGCAGATAGATAGAAATTACATATAGAGATATATGAAATTATATGTATTATATTTTATGCAGATAGATAGAAATTACATATAGAGATATAAATAGGAATTACTTGAAATTATGTGACCTACTTTTCTCTCTCCCTCCCTCCCCTCGCTTTGAAGCAATATATATACATATACATATACATATACATACATACATACAGATAGATAGCTTCAAAGCAAAATACCAGCCTATGTCATGGGTCCTATAAAATCCCAATGGCAAATTGTCACAGATGGTTTGTTTCTGGTAAATATTGAGTTGTAATTTTGTGAATGGGGCCATGACAGCCATTTAGGGAGCATGCCTCAAAATTCAAAATCACTCAGAAAAGTTAAAGTGGTATAGAGTATTGTCAATTTTTCCAATATGATTGATTGCCACTTACTTTCTTGTAACTTCAATGCCAGCCTTACATTTGGCAAAATCCTTTGATTTGGAGCTCAGTGGAAGAGAAAACTATTCATTTGGAATTGAAACAAGACAAGCAGATTTGAATGATTTCTCTTTTTTCTATGTGTTTTGGATGATCAGAGATGAAATAAACAATTCCATCATCTGATCTTATAATATGACTCTTATTCTAAAGTTTAAAGCATTGTGGTGCTTTAAGAGTATCAAAGAAATATCACTGAATGAATTTTCATAGTCAATCATACTCAAAAGACTCTACCTAATGTCTGCTATTGATGTGATTGTTTCATTATTTTCTCATGAAACAATTTCTTCATTTTTATAGGTTCGTATCTCCCAACTAATGATTGATTGTAATGGAATATGGGAATTATCCGGGGTGGGATCTGACAAAGTTAACTACCAGTTTGGTAATTTACGAGGTTCGGTGATTTACGATGTGCTTTCCTGCACGCTGCCGGCACGCACATCATCAGCATGCTGCGTGCAGAGAAACAGCCTTTCAAAAAGCCCTTTTTTTCCTGCTTTTTAAACTGCAGCTGTGCCTCCCACAGCAGCTAAAGTTGAAAAAAAATCAGGAAATAAAGGTCAGCTAAGAGCCCGGGTGGGCAGGTGGGCAAAAACATCAGCAGACATAGAACTGGTTCTATGTCTGCTGCTCTTTAGAGCTATCAGTTCTACAGAGGTGGACAGAACTGGTAGAAACCCATCCCTGGAATTATCTTGTGGAAAGATGGGAAGAAAATAGTCATACAAGAGAGGAAAGGAGCCCCCAGTGGCTTAATGGTCACAGAAAGAAATCAAAGAAGCGGATCTAGCAGTTAAAAGCGGTGTCAGGAAGTTTTCCACTTTCAAATCTGCAACATTCTGTCACTGTCATCTTACAATAAAGTGGATTTAGCTCATTTGGTCTTATTTCGTGTCTGGTTTACCAGGATTGTTAACAATTAATATTGTAAGTTCATAAATATTTCTTGTCATCAAATATTTAATGGTGTGCTTCATCCACATATGAATTAGCCATGTGAATATCATAGTTCAAGTAAAGGCAGCTCACTCTTACCTTGCAGAGTCATGAAGTCATCGATCTGGTAGACATGATCACTGTCTGGATCAGTAGCAATTAGATCCATTTCTTTTCGAAAATTTTCAAAGTTGGGATCAGTCTTCTGTACCACTCCAATTACAAAAATTTCTATGTTGGCAGCATGGGCATCTCTCACCACTACTTCCAGTTTATGTGGTTCACGTTGATCTGCCTGCCCATCTGTTATTACCACTGCCACTTTTCTAACTCCTTGTCGAGCCATCTGAAATATATCAATGGCTTTGCTGATAGCTGTAGCAGTGTATGTGCCTTCCCCATAGTATTGCATTGCATCAACAGCGTTTTTCAGACTGTCTTTGGTAGGAAATTGCTGCAGCGTGGACACCACCTCCACTTTGAGGCTAAAATTGATGATGCCAATGCGGGTTGTGGCTTGGTTGACTGTGATAGCATCGATCATAGTTTTTACAAACCGTTTAATTCTTTCAAAGTTTTCAGGCCCAACACTTTCAGAGCTGTCAATCACAAATACAAGCTCCAAAGGACTTTCTCTGCATTTAACACCACAGCCTAAAATAAGTGGTAGATAGAATAAGAGGTTAAATAATGTGTTCTGTGTATGATTTTCCAGGAAGTAATAAACTTGGAATAACATGAAGCATTTGTCATATCAGTTGCCCAGAGTTGTGTTTAAAATGGGCAGTCAAATCATATCAACAAACAGATAAAATATTCCCTACAATGGATAGTTGAAAAATAGAAAAAAAAGCTTAGTAGTGTGGGCATCTATTTTCCAGACTATATCAAGGCAGTGAATCAGATTCAGATTTGATTTGATAAATAGCAATAGGGGTGTCAATAGATTCAGATATGATTTAATAAATAGTACAGGGGTGTCAAACTTGATTTTAATGACACTTGTGTTTGACCTCAAGGGCTAGGATGAGGGTGGCCAGGGTGAATGCGGCCAGCTCAATGTCATTTGTGTCGGGGGCACCCGTGGTGGATCAAGCGCTCTGCTAGAAAGACAGGCTCCCAAGCTCTGTTTTCGGCTGTGACAGTCTCTTGCAACCCTCTGCCAGTGAAAACAGAGCTCGGGAAGGCCATTTTCACTAGCCGAGACACTACAGGCTATTCCTTCGCTGTTTCCAGCGTTGGCCCCATGAGCCAGATCTAAGTACTCCAAGGGCCAGATCTGGATCCTTGAGTTTGATACCTCTGGAATAGCACATAGACTTATACACCACTTCATGGTGCTTTACAGCAGAATTTCCCAACCTTTCCGGCTTTGCAGGTAGGAGAGGGGATGGTTCTGGATGAGAGTGGGCATGCGTGGGCGCACAGCTCCATATTGCTCATGCAAATGGAGCACCTGCGCACATACTTGTGCATTATTTGTGTGTACTCACCTACTACTTACATGGTCCAATTCTGAATGCCTCAAGGCCCAGTAGTGGACTGCGGCCCAGAAGTTGGGCATCTTACTTTATAGCACTCCTTAAGCAGTTTACAGATTCAGCATGTTGCTCCCAACAATTTGGGTCTTCATTTTACTAACTTCAGAAGGATAGAAACCTGAGTGAACCTTGAGTCGGTCAGGATTGAACTCCAGACAGTGAGCAGAGTTAACCTACAATACTGCATACTAATCACTACGCCACCACAGCTCCTAAAAAGGCAATGTTTTGAAACTGCCTGTCTACTATTAATGCCTAGGCAGAAGATTATACAGCAAGCACACTGATGATTAACTTGTGAAAATGCTTCACCACAGAAAAACAATACAGAGTTTCACTTTACAGATTCACTTTGCATTACAATGATAATTCCCAAATTTGAAAAAAGTCATGTATATTAACATGCACAAATTTTATACTTAATTATAATCACCAATACTTGTTTACTTGTTTACTAGACCTAGTAAAGGTATCCATTCTTCTTTTCCTCTTGTATAGTACTCTTTAACACACAAATACTTGTTATGTGCCCAGAAAAAAAAGAGATAATCTGGGATGATAGCCTTAGGAGCTAGAGTGGGTTTTGGAACTTGTCATATCAACTATGGCAACCATTTTATGAGGGCACTAAAATACCAATTACATATTCTATAGATTGTCGAGATAAAGCCCAATATGAATTAGTCCAAACTTTTGTTTTCATTTTCCTTTCACTCAACAAATTTAATTGCAATATACAACTGATAAGATTTACTTAAAATTATTTAAGCAAAAGTGATTTGTACAGTAAAATGGTTTCTTTCCTTAAGTAGATCTTACCACATATCTCCATAATGAGTTTGATTATTTCTTCTTTCTGAAAGAGAGTAAGACCTTAGTTTGGTCTTTTGGAATTAGAAATGCCATAGGTGTTTTTAAAAAGTAATTTTCAGTAAGCTATAGTTTTACAGTATGTTTAGTTTAATCACTGAGGAAACAGAAACAAAATTATGTTCTTTGAATACCCTCCAACCAAGCAAATGACCCAGATAGTCCCTAAATCAGTAAAGCTAACATAACTCTCTCTTGGT
Organism: Notechis scutatus; assembly: GCF_049901735.1. NCBI lineage: Eukaryota > Metazoa > Chordata > Lepidosauria > Squamata > Elapidae > Notechis > Notechis scutatus. Next base: position 42,023,251 of record NC_142025.1, on the reverse strand, counting down.
AGACTTAAAATATAACTATTCTTTATTAATTGATTTACCAGAAAATGTATATTGCCACCCCATAAAAGTTTGTTAACAAGGGAGCAGCTAACTGGCTATTGTATACTTGGAAACAATCAATATATATTATCACTTAAACATGGCTTTAATTCTATAATTTGTTTTATGCAAATAAATTAGAAATACTAATAAATTCAAGTCTAGCACTGTTCAGAATATGTGTTCTAACATTTTCTAATTTCACACATTCAAGTGAAATACCTACATTGAGCTAATTATGGTTTTTAATATAAAATAATATTTTGATGTCAACAAATGACAGATGTACTTACAGTAAGACCAGGTTCACCCTTTTGTCCTGAAAATCCCTAAAATATAAAACAATGACATTATTTCATAGTCTTCTGCAACCTATAGCATATAATATAACATCTAACATAATATAAATAAGAGTTGGCTCCAGAGTAATTCAGGTCTCAGTCAGTCTTTTTTATTTCAATAGATACTTTTCATATGACTAATCTAGACCCAAGCCATTGTGAAATATTTAAGTTTTACCCTTAGTCCTTGAGGGCCAGGTTCTCCAATTTCTCCTTTGTTACCTCTCTTTCCCTGCTCTCCCTTCTCTCCATAGTCACCCTAAAAAAACAGATCATTCTTTTAATTACATGAATGAAGGACAGGAAGTATCTTAATCATCAATGCAGGTTATTATTTTTGATAAATAACAATATTAAGTTAGGCAAATCAAATAGAAAAAAGAAGTTTATATAAATGAAAATAGGGTAGATATAAATAATCTATCCTAGCATCTTTCTCCACAATCACTGCAATTAGGTACAATTGATATTTAGCTTTTTTCTTTAAACCTATTAATTATTCATTAAGAGGTAGTCTTTGTAGGTTTAACCAAATCACAGCATTTTTTCACTAAGCTCCTTGACTTTCATTACTATTAATGTTTGCACTGTCTCCTTTGTATGATACTGGTATGTAAATTGATCCTTTCCAGGCTGATAGCTACTGGTCATTCTCCAGATTTGCTGGCACAGTTTGGTTGGAATCTTTATTGATTCTTCAACTGATTGCAGTACTTCTGCAGATATTCCATCAGTTCCTGTAGCCTTCCACTTACTAATGACCAGTGTGCTGCTCTTTCTTTTTTAATATTAAAGTACATATTGTAAATAAGGAATATAGTTTAATGTATCTTGGACATTGACATCATTATTGTACAGAATTTTATTCATTTGTTTTTATTCTGCCTTTATTATTTTTATAAATAACTCAAAGTCATAAACATATCCAACACTCCTTCCTCCTCCTATTTTCCCCACAACAACAACCTTGTGAAGTGGGTTGGACTAAGAGAGAGTAAGTAGCCTAAAGTTACTCAGCTGGCTTTCATGGCTAAAATGAGACTTGAACTCAAGGTCTCCCATTCTTCTTTGAATCAGGTACCAACTGCCCACTGGCATTCTTTACCATACTTTCCTAAATTCCCCAAATTTAGAAGGAGGTTCCTTGAAACTTCCTTCTAAACTTGAAGAACTTTGGGAAGACTGTCTTTGTTTTTCTGTATCTGTTTCCATATTTAACAGAATACAAGAAAGAAAACCTGAAAAAATGAATTACCCAGTTCTTCAGGAAAGCTTCTAGAGATTGCTTGTTTAGCCCAAGCTAGAGATAGCATTGCCAATAGAAGTTAACAAAAGTTGTGCAATGATTCTAATACCATCTTTGGCAATGTATAAGTCATTCAGAGCCTATGGGAATCAGCAACATGTAAGTCTAAGCAAATAAATAAACTAGTCACTCTAAATGATTACATTATTACATGAAAGAATGTAATGATAAAAGCATAACAATCACTTTATTCCTCTGTTGCAGGAGATGTTTTGATATTTTTTCAAGAAACGCAATTAAGTTTCCCATTATAATCTTGGCCCATTGTTTCCAAAGTTTAATGTAGGGGACAAAAATCCTCATTCATTTTTAAACTTTATCCTGAATAAAAACTCTGATTTGTATACAGGTAGTCCTCAACTTAAACCCACAATTGGGATGAGAATTTCCATTGCTACACAAGGTGGTTGTTAAGTAATTTTCACCCATTTTTATGACTTTTTTTGCTATGGTTGTTAAGAAAATCACTTCAATTGTCAAGTGAATCATGTGGTCTTTAAATGAATCTGGCTTTGCCCATTGTTTGGTGGAAGCCAACTGGAAAGATTATAAATGATGGTCACATGACCCCCAGAGCATTGCAACCATTGTAAACACATCCCAGATGCCAATTTTTATCACATGACTGTGAGGATACTGTGCGAGTTGTAAATGTAACAATTGGTTATGAGTCATATTTTCAATGGTGCTGTAACTTTGAATGGTCACTAAATGAATGGTTGTAAATTGAGGACTACATGCACATATACTTTCCCTTTTAAAACAAAAAACCTGTAGGAAATCTTTCCTACAAACAATCTGAATTCTGATTCAAAAAGATAATTGAAGAAGTGCCATCAGTTAATAACTAAGATATTCCTAAATAAAGTATACAATGAATATTTAATCTCATTGATTGCTTAATGGAAAACCTCTTACCTTTGGACCAGGTAATCCAATTCCTATGGAGCCCTTTGGTCCTGATGAACCTTGAATTCCTTGCTCTCCCTGAAAATAATACATAAGATTAATTCCAAATTTATCTTTGCAAAAACTCTATTTTGTACCATAAAATTGAGCAGGCTAAAGAAATATTTGCTGTTCAGTGTTTATTTAGAGGAAAGGATTTTGTAGATCCTGAAAAGGCTGACCTTCAATTCCCGTAATGTTTCATCACTGATTCTGCCAACTGAGCTCAAAGAAATTAAGAGGACAAAGCTATATGCAGAGTTGTGCTGTATAGTCTTCAGCATGATTCTATGTCATTTTATATTCTAATGAAGAAGTGGTTCAAATTTATATCTCTTGAGCTTAGACTTCTGTGTACATATAGCTCTGTCTGTCAAATAGCTATCATTATTAAAATCGCAGAAAAAAAACATGTAAGAAACTTCTCTATAGTTATGAACAGTGGTGGAGCACGGAGGGAGCGTGTGTGCATGCACTCACATTTTAGGCGAACTGGTTGTTAAAGTATGTGCAGCCCACCTCTAGTTATGAGGTTTGAGTCACTAGCACATCTTTGAAGTCAATTGCTTAGATAGACACTGAGTTAATACAAACAAAAATCAAATAATTATTCAGTGTAGATTTGTGTTTCCAGGGATTTGTGTTTTATATCTACAGGCTGAAGGACTGGAATATAGGTGTTTTATAATGATACAGCTACTGAACAACGGGAAGCAATTTTCAGGTTTCGTTTGAAAAATCTCCCAAACAGCTGAATCCTGGGGTTTTAAGAACTCTGATATCCATTTGGCTAAATGAGACCATTTTCCCAGAAAACAAATATATGCAAATGCAAATATATCTGCATTTTTTGCAAAATATAAAAATAGAGGTCTGCAATCAGCTTCCTTGCTTTGGGCTTTTTCAACAATAAGTAGAAATAAAAGGAGGAATTCTGCCTTGAGAAATTGTTGGAGAATTGTTGGAGAAGAAATTAGAAATGCATTTGTGGTCATTATAGATAATAATGCCTTGGTTGTTTTTTTTTTTACTGTTTGGCTTTGAGTTTAAGACAAAAGCAAAAGAGAAAGAATGAGAAAGAATGACAGAGAGAGGGGGAGAGAGGGAGAGGGAGGGAGAGATGTTGCGTCATCACGGCAATGTCACATGACGTATCAGGACTTTTCCCCCCTTCACTAAACCAGGTGGGCTAGCATGTGACACATTCGGCCTGCAGGCTGCGAGATTGACACCCCTGGTCTATGCCAATGTTCAAGCATATATTCAGTTAGATCCTTGTCTTCCGTAATAATTATAAATCAACTCTGCAAAATTAAGACAGTCTAAATCTCAGGCTTTCATTTGCATATGCTAATTTATATGCATTGACACAAATTTGGATTAGCTGCTGTGTTATCATAACGGGAAAGTCAATGCTTAGTATACTGATTAGTACTTTTAAGGTATCTACTGTAATTTTTTATTTCTTTCCCTTAAATTCAGTTAAAACTGCTAACCCTTTAAATAAAGAGTATGGATTGGCTGATCTTCTAAATTCCAATATTATCAAACTACAGGGCCCAAAATCTGTACCTTAAATCACGCTGGCTGAATTTGATAGCTCTAATTCAAACACATTTGAAAAGTAACTAGCTCCCCACCTTGAAACAGGGAATACTTCCACACAGAAGAAGACCTCTTGGCAATATTTTAGTTATTGATGCTGGACTATCGTCTAAAAAAACACAGGCCATCCTATTAGGCTATATTTAAGAATTTAATTTGATATACCATATATACTCGAGTATAAACCGAGTTTTTCAGCCCATTTTTTGTGCTGAAAAAACCCCCCTCGGCTTATACTCGAGTCAGATTCCCCTCGGAAAAAAAATGGTGTGGAGCTCCGGAGCTGGGCAGCCCCTTCCCTGCTTCCGTGTTTCCTTTGCAACTTTTAAGCATGGGGGTAATCGGAAGCAGAAAAGTTCTTGCATGAGGATATATTTTTTCTTTTTTTAACTGTTTTTAGGGGGGGGGGAAGACCCACCGTCATGTGAGAATGCTCAGACACGAAATCTATCCACCCGAAAATAAGTGTGTGTGTGGGGGAGGAATTTTAACAGAGGGAAGATGTAGGGAGAAGGCAAAAATTACGGAAGATCCTTCAGGGGAAACTGAGGGGGAGACTCACCCTTGGTCCAGATGAGCCCCCTTCCCCACCCCTAAGGAAGCAGAGGCAGCCAGCAAGGGCAGGCAAGCCCCACTTCACGGACTCTGTCCGTCCTCGCTCCCACCCACCCACCCACCCAAAGCCACGAAGTCCCCCAATCGTGCAGCCCAGAATCGCCCTCCCCTCAGGGGGCAGCAACGACACCCGGTTTTTCCCGAGACAAGAAGCTCCGCCGTGCAATGAAAGCGCCTGGCTCTAGGCTCGCGGGCTCAGAAAACAACGTGAGCCGAGGTGGCTTGGCTCCGCTCGGCTTCTCCAACATCCGGCGCCGCCCTGTTCTATGTGCCGGGCCTGGCAAGTCCAAGCAGCCAGCACATAGAACAGGGCGGCGCCAGAGATCATTAGCCGCCTCTTTCGCAGCACAAGAAGAACAGGGTGGTGCCGGACCATTGGAGAAGCGGAGCAAAGCTGGAGATTAGTAGCTGCCTTTCAGCAAAAAAGCTTCCCCAACCAGCTGGCTGGTCGTCTCCTCTCCTCGCCATACAGAACAAGCAGGCAGAGAAGGAGGAGAGCAGCTGGCCAGTTGGGGAGGCTTCTTGTGCTGCGAAAGAGGCGGCTAATGATCCCCGGTTCCGCTCGGCTTCTCCAACATCCGGTGCGCGCTGTTCTATGTGCCGGGCCCGGCAAGTCGAGCAGCCAATGCATGGAGCAGGGCGGCGCCGGAGATTGTTGGCTGCCTCTTTCGCAGCACGGAGGCCTCCCCGGCTGGCCAGCTGCTCTCCTCCTTCTCTGCCTGTTTGTTCTGTGTGGCCGAGGAGGAGGAGACCGGCCGGCTGGTTGGGGAGGCTTTCTTCGCCGAGAGAGGCGGCTGCTGGTCTCCAGCTTTGCTCCGCTTCTCCGATGGTCCGGCGCCGCCCTGTTCTTTACTTGGGCAGCTGGGCACCTGCAGCGGCGCCCACGGCGGCAACAGGCAGTTCCGCCCGGGCTCCGCTTAGGTGTCCGGCTGGGGCTGTCGGGAGTTGCTGCCACCAGTGCGGCTCCGGTCCCGCGTTGCCTTGGGAAGGGTGGGGCAAAACCAGGAGCCGCTGAGCCTGAGACTCCGGTGCCGCTGCTGCCGTTGCAAAGCGCTGCCGCGGCTCTCCCTTTTTGCCTTTCCCTTCCCGAGGCGACGGGACTGGGGCGCGCCGGCGGTAGCGACTCCTGACTCAGGGGGCCTCCGAGGGAGGGGAAGAGAGTGACTCCTGCCTCCCGCTGTCATCATCATCATCTTCTTTTGGGTTAGTGAATCAATTAAACCTTTCATGATAGTGAGATCGTTTCCCAAATTAATTATTTTTATTTTTGAAATTTACCAGTAGCTGCTGTATTTCCCACCCTCGGCTTATACTCGAGTCAATAAGTTTTCCCAGTTTTTGTGGTAAAATTGGGTGCCTCGGCTTATATTCGGGTCGACTTATACTCGAGTATATATGGTAATTGTGACTGATTTGAGATTTGTCAATCAGTTGGAGTTTTTAAATTCACAGGAAATGGCAGCAACAAAACAAACATCTATGAAAAACATGAGAGGAATAATCTATTTCCAAAAGCCTTCCCTAGCATTAATATTCTTACCTTATTTCCTTGTATGCTGTCTCCTGGAGCACCTGGAGGGCCAGGAAAACCCTTTTGTCCCATAATACCCTATTTAAGAAAAGGGAGAAGAGGTAATAGAAAAAAGAATTCCCAAACTTCACCAGAAATCTTCCAGACAGTTTTGAAAAACAGAACACCAGAATTTTTTTGATAAATATATTTTTGATTATATCAAAGGAAAAGTAAATTCTGCTGGTGTATCTTTAGATTTGCTTCAAAAATTATATTGCTGTCATTTCACAAACATCAAAATTATTCTTGCCCCCGCCCCACACGTACACACAGAGACCCCAGTTAAATGATAGTCTATCTCACACAATGATCCTAGGTTCAAAATCTTCCAATCAGATACCAGACCATCCATACCATTGATCCCTTACTCAACCCCATCTTAGTTTGGTATAGTTTAGTTTGATTTCTTTTTTGGTTTACCTTAAAATCACAGAATCCCATGTTAGAAAGGACCTTGAAGACCTCTAATCAGTAGAGGTAAGTTCATGCCGTTTTGCACAAAGTCTGATCTTTCACTGAAAACTTTGAGTGATGGCGCATAGGAGATAGGATATTCCACTGTTTAATAACTTTTAATATTTTTTGAGATCAAAAGTTTTGATCTCTCTCCGTTAAGCTTCCATCTGCTGGCCCTTGTCTTACCCTTTGGTAAGCTTCCATCTGCTGGCCCTTGTCTTACCCTTTGGTGTTCTCCATTTAACCTTCCATTTGTTACCAAGGTCCTTTAACCTCACATAGCATTTAGCCTCCAAAACCATTATTATCCTTCTTGTTCTATTATACACTCTTTCTAGTTCCACAGAATTATTCTTTGCATGGACAAAAATGGGACATAGTATTCCTGATATAGTGTGAGCAGTGCACATAGAGTGGTACTATTACATCTTCTGATTTTGACGCTGTATTGATGCAACATAAAACTACACTGGCTATTTTGGCAGCTGGAGCAAATTGCAACTCATGCTTAATCTGTGATTGTAATAACATAAAGAGACCTTACCACAGGTATTACTCCTAGGCTGTACCTGGCTTTTCTTATCTGAGTATTTAAAGCTTTCCATCTTTCCAAATGATTTGGTTCTTATTTTGTTCAATGATTTCTCTATCTTTCGTACCTATTTCAATATTATGTTCCTTGTAGCTAGACCTTTGTCCACTTTTTTTGTTCCTTGTAGGCTATTTTGATTTAGATTTGATAAAATGATGATGTTTTCCATTGCCCTAGTAGATGCCAACCCACAGTCCTTAAGCTTAATGTACACATTATGCATTACCACAATTTCAATTTCAAACCTTTATTGTCAATGCACAACATGTTTACAATGAGATTGGCTGAGCCTCCCTTAGAATAAATACCTTTACATTCTTATGATGAAGTCTCATATCCTACTAATATCCTGATTATGCTTGGAAGCCACGTCATTCTTTTTAGTTTCCTTCAGATCTTGCATTGTAAGATCTTATAGCTCTGTTTGGATTTTATCAAATATGCACATTAGGTAAATAGTCCAACTCGTAATTTTGCACTAGTCACTCCCTCTCAGCACAACCTAACCCACAGAGTTGCTAATATGGGGACAAAAAGATCCCCACATACATCATCTTGAATTCTTGGAGGAAAAGTAAGTTATAAATCTAACAAATATCATTACCTTCATTTCCTCCTCATTACAAATACACCATGCTTAATGACCATTCACTTAGTGAACATTTGAAGCTACAGCAACACTGAAAAAGTGACTTACAACTGGTCTTGCACTTATGATCGTCACAGTGTATCTGCATTCACAAGATCACAATTTAAGTGCTTGGCAACTGTTGCACATTTATAACTGTTGTGGCATCCAACAGTCATGTAATTACCATTTATGATCTTCCCAGGTCACATGATGTGCTGCTTATCAATTGCAAGTGATTCACTTAATGACCACTGCAGGAAGTACAGTCACTAAGTGGGCAATTGTGTTTTGCTTAATGATTACTTCACTTAGCAATGGAGTTGTAGTCCCAATTAGTTTGCAATATGAGGACTGTGTATGTCGTTGTTGTGTTTTTCCAAATCACTTCTGTTTCTTTTTTCATCTGTGCTTTGTGGGTTTTTTTCCCTTCTAATATATGATATTGGCAGTTACCTAGATGGGAAGTGAAAGTTTTTAGTATATTCTTTGGATCAACATGCTCTGATAATCAATGAAATCCCTTTTCCTGTGTGTGGCCAAAGTTAAACACAATATTTTTAATTGGTATGGATAATGCTTCATCATGATCATGTGTGAGAGGCAAGGATGGGAAACTAATAAATTAGATGTATGTGCTGTTGTATGGATGGATTTTGGATAGGCAAACATTTAAGACACTTATGGTCTGGGAATCCTGACTGGAGGATTGTCCCAATACAAATGTAGCTATTTGTAACAGGATGTAAGTTAATCCTGTGATGAATATATCATTTTTCCATAGTACTAGTCAGTGTAGTTTGAATTATTTAAAAATTACCTGTATTGTTCATGTGTTTCTTGTTAAATATACCTAATTCCTAAGCTTGGGTTTTTTGCCAAGATCTCCACTGATCAACAATTAGTAACAAAAACTACTCAAATCAATTTCCTTATACAGTAGCTGTCTTTAATTTTAACCATGTCTGTCTCTTGCACATTTCTTTTGTTGGTTCTTCAGGTAATAGGAAAAATCTGGAAAATCCAGTAAGCCTGACATCTGCTGAGTTTGCTACTCAGAGGTAAAATCATTGCATTTATTTTATTTATTTATAAATTAATAGTATACTAGCATAACATTTGCTGTTCTTATGTTCTCCCTCTATTTTATGCCACAGCAGGCATCCAAGATATAATGGTGACAACGTATAACAGATTGTACACACCAACATGCTGCCCTTGGATTGTGTTGGAATAAAAAGGAATAAGCTATTTAACTAAGTCTGTCTCTCTTGTGGACTGGGGGCAAGATGAAACAACTTCATGGAAAGAAAACAGAAAAAGAACTAGCTATGTGTGGACACATCCAGGCTTAAGAATGTTCCTGCCGATATCTTGTCCATATCTCTGTGTTAATTATTTCTCAAAAAAGGTGAGACAAGTGTTGAAATTATAACAAGAAAATGGTCAAAGTTGAGTGCTCTTATCTATAAAATGTACATTATAATTAAAGTTCTCCAAAAGAGCATCAACTAAGGAATGAATCAGTATTAAAATTGGAATCATATAATGTTTTCTTTCCAGTATGAAAAAGCCTATATTCTTTCTGAGAACCTTAAGAGTACAAATAATATTTCAAAAGCTGTGCACATTAATTAAGGTTATTATTGACTATAAATGTGGTCCTATTTTTCTGGTGATGAAAAGCTGAGGCATTGGATTAAGGTTTGATTGTAGGGGAGGGAGTAAGATGTAAAGCATCAGAATCAAGCCTAGTAAATGATGTGATTTTTCTCCAAATATTTATTAGAGAGTGTCCAATAAAGTTTGAGGCCTGTTGAAATGTTCTCCTCACTCCCATCACCTCCATTTACCCAGCAATCAAAAGAAAATCTCACTGACCTTTGGCCCAGGGATTCCCACTCCTCTTTGCCCAGGAGGCCCTGGTGGTCCTCGTGCTCCGTGTTCTCCCTAACAGAAAGAAATTAGAGAGGGGTTATAATCACATACATTTATGAATGATAGGAAGGAGAGAGGGAGGGAGACAGGGAGAGAAGGAAGGAATATAAGATAAGGGCAATCTCATTACAACCTCATAAGCTAAGCGTGATTTCAAAGCATTGTATTAGAAATAATATATGGTAATTCATTCAAAAAAAGCAAAGCCAAATATTTCATGTAATTTGCCATTTCTTTCTCTTGTGATTTAGAGCAGGGGTTTCTAAACTTGTCAACTTTAAGGCTTATGGACTTCAACTCCCAGAATTCCTCAGGCAGCAGTACTTCATATGGCATCTTACATCAATAAAACAAATAGGAATTGGATCATTCAGATCTTCCAGAACTACCATTGCCTTTGAGAAGTCAAGGTAGCGAAAAATTTCATCTGCAAAGTCTAACAGGAATTGAGGATCCAATGCTGGATTTCCCCTTCAGAAAGCAGAATTGTGATATGACAGAAAACTGAGTGATCTTATGGCCCTTAAACTATCATACCAAGTCTCAGAGGCAACGCTCTCTGAAATAAACCCAAAATGCTAAATTTAGTTTTATTTAATTTCAAAAAGTGTAAGTTGCACTTCAAAACCAGATTCTCCAAAGCTACAAGCGCAAGGCTTGGATATTACCCTAAGCAGCCATCTACCATATCTATACCTTGAGAAACAGTATTCCAAAGATGGATATTGGATCCAAGAAAACAATTTTGCAAGCAGATGAACCTTATGTGTAATATAATAGACTTATTCTGATTTTAGTTCTGTTAACCTTTGGAAAGATAGATTCCAAATTTTTGGAAATATTTGGAACATGGAAATGTGCCATGTGGTAGCCAAATTCAGTTAAAACTCTAATCAGAATATTTATTATTTATTATAGAAATAACTTCAGATGCTTTCCACTGTCTCTGCACTCTTTCCATGGTACAGATACTTCATATACTACTACAGCTACTTCAATGCTTTATAGTAGCTATTCTATATTCTAATTTCCTCTGTGTTTCTTTTGTCCTGTTTTTGTTTAATCCAGTGTTTCTCAACTTCAGGGACTTTAAGATCTGTAGACTTCAACTTCTAGAATTCATTAGACAGCGTGGCAGGATAGGGAGTTGAAGTCCATACATTTTAAAATTCCTGAGGTTGAAAAACACTTATTGAAACCGAATGTGTAATGGAGAGAGGGGCCCAGTATCCCATTCTCTGTGTTCTTCCATCACTTCAAACCATTTTCTCCCACACAGATACTTTTCATGTGCTAAAAACCTCATGATAAAGAAAATACCAGGAGCAGGATTTGGAGTAATTAAGACTGTCTGCAGTGTGTATTATCTCTACACAGAGTTGTTTTAATGATTGAAAGTAAAGGATATACTACTTCCAAAGAATTTAGCACTGTGACAACTGATGATATAGTTTCAATTGCTGCATTTACTTTAATCCCATTTTTCTATGTTATATACAGTCTGTAATGCATGCTGATACTGACCGATTTAAGTTAAGTATTTTCTACATTTAAATTAGGGATTTGCAATATGATATCATGGGTACCAATCCTGCTTGGTTGTTGTGAGAAAAGAAACAAGAGAGCATTAGGTATAATACCAATACCACCATGTGTGATACACATATAAAGGTGGGATAAAAATCTAATAAAGGAAGCAACTTCAAATAACTCTAGTAAAAGTACACAATTAGAATTAACACTAAATACAGGTAGTTTTCAATTTACAACCATTCATTTAGTAGCTATTCAAAATTGTAGTGGTCCTGAAAAAAGCGACTTATCGGTACAACCTGTGCTTGCACTTACAACTATCACAACTCCCCACAATCACATAATCTAAATTTGGGCACTTGGCAACTACCCTGTTTCTCCAACAATACGGCCTCCCCCAATAGGAAGTCCCAGCATGTTTTATAGGCATGAAATGAAATTAAGCCCCTCCCCCCAAATTAAGGCCTATATTAAAACATGCGAAATGGGGGGGAATGGTGGGGAGGTTTGCCGTTAGGAAGTACTTTTGTTGCATACCCGGATATGGTGCTGCCTGCGTTGACCCCGATACGAAGTGCCCCACCAACGCTGAGGTCAACATCCAAGCCGTCGCCACCCGCCTGCCCAAAGATGCAAGGGGAGGGGAATTAAGTCACCCCCGAAAAGACGGCCTAGCCATTTTTTCGGGGCTCAAAAAAAAATAAGACCCGGCCTTATTATATGAGAAACACGGTAACAGGTGTTTCTGGTGCTTGCGGTGTCTCGGGATTACTTGGCCTCAATGCGCAAAGTCAACGTAGGAAACTGGAGTCACTTAGCAGCCATGATATGATTCACTTAGCAGCCATAGTGATTTGCTTAACAACCGCAGCAAAAAAGATTATAAAATTGGGTGTGACTCACTTAACAATTACCCCACTTAGTGACCGGTGTTTCGGTCCCAATTGTGTCCATAAGTTGAGGACTACCTGTATATGTGTTGAGATGCCCAGTGTGCTAAATGTGACCAGTAGGTGGAGCCAAATGATTCCTAAATTATTCAGCTAATTTTGCATCTGAAGACATTTGCAGAGTTGCCAAGAATGAGCACACACAATGCATATTAAGCTACAATTCTATGACTTCTTGCTTACAAGAAGCTGCTTTCCACTGACATATCTCAAACTCAGTATAAATGATTTTATACTGTAAGGCTGCTTACTATTATATTTTTCCAGCAAGCTTTGCACCAATCTCTTACACAATGTACATCCCTTTTGTATCTTTCTGCATGCCTTGAATCTCTCTTCCCTGGATCTATAAAATGCAGCCATAGTAAAGTCATGACTCAATGAGTAGTCACATCTGAATTTCACTAACAATCCCCTTGAACATTGAACCCTCTTTTCCAGAACTCTTGGAAAAGTTCCCTATCCATTTCTTGCATCTCTACCATACTGTTATTTTATATCTATTTTCATTTCATTAATCCCCTCATTACATAAGCAAGGCAAGGAGGATGAGAATGACCATGGAGCAGATGGAGCCAAACATCATTCTCATCTTGTCTGGCAGAGCCAGCCAAATCTGGCATGTGCAGCCCCTTCAACTAGATTGGATAGATCTGATCTAGCCCTGTGTAAAGAATTAGAATCAGGATGTCTTCTTAAGTAATACCAAAAAGAGGAAGTGTATTTCCATTTTGCTTTTCATTTGACATTACTTTTTTAAAAAATATATCTTATTTTTCATTACTGCTGTTAACTTTTTATTATTTATTTCATAATAAAATTTCTTGGCCACCCAACTCTGAAAGACTGAATTGTTTACCCACAACAGCTATAAAATCAACAATAGATGGTTTCCCCCTAGGGAATAGCAACCAGACTTTTTCCTCTACCATCAGATACAAAAACAGTCAAAAACAAGTGATGATGGGAGTGTTCTGAATTCTCTATAATAAAGAAGCAAAATAGCACCACTTAAAATAAATAAGATGATAGCATAGTGGATTCATTTATAGTGCATGTATAAATGCATGTAGTTATCAGAACAATTATGTAGCTGGGTCCAAATTTTAAAATTCCACCCACTGCATTCCATATTGCCAGCCCCACTATTAGCAGTAGAGGTTGAAGAACTATAGTTCTTATTCTTTTCATACATTACATCCTAAGCCCACTAAGTTATCCAACAGACTTGGATGCAGCAGAGAACATTCCCTGATAATTGCTGATCCGTCTCTTCTAGCAGCAACATATTTTGAGCCAGTCCACCAGTCCTGAATAGTTAGTAACCATGAGATTAATAGGATGCCTGAAGTAAGGAACAACCAGTCTGCTCTTTTTGGGAGTTCAGCCAGAACCTGAGAGGTCACAATTTAAAAAGACATTCTTTCAACAGCTGGCCTAGCATATCTCCTAGGGACGATGTTGGTGGTATAGGTCTTTGATCTGGTTTATAGGCAGAATACTGTAGAGTCTCTGCCACTACTGTGCTATTTAAGCTGCAATTCCTTGACAGTTATGCATTTTATTTTCATTTGTGATTACAACTATGCTCCTTTACTGTGTACTATGTCTTGACAACAAGGCAGTGCCCATACAGTTCATGCATCCCACAGGCAATTTGGTGTGAATTGACTCTCTGTTACATCAAATTCCAGTTCTCTGCTGGCCATTTGTGTGAGCCATTTCTCAAGCCAAGAAAACAGAGCCCCAACTGATCTCCAGGGAACATTCTTACACTGCAAATTTAGTGGCATTCCAGCTTGACTTGTATGCAAATTTATTAATGGGAGCTTTTCAGTTAAACAAGGCTGTTTTAATTATCTGGGAATTAAAGCAGTGCCATTTAAATTAGCAATTATGGGTAGCCTCAAAAAAGATTTGTTGGATTTTCATCCTTGCAAAATGTCAATAGCAAGAGAAGAAAAACAATATCCCTATGTAAAAAAGATTAGCAATATGTATAATTTACTATTATTATGTACTATTTCATGAAGAAAAATATCCATATCTGAGTGCAAAATGATATACATGGTCTTTCAAGCTTTTCAATTTTGCAGAACTTAATTAATCACAATACTACAAAATCAAGAAATAGGGAAGAAGTATTAAATCCAAAACCTAGACCCCCTAGATTCATGTCACTCCCAATATGAGGTATTTATTTATTTGTCAAATGCTTACAAGATAATAGGTATAAGTAAAAACATAGTTATGAATGCATGGATACATATAAAAAAAATAAAAATATATAAAAAAACAATAGGACAGGGACGGTAGGCACGTTGGTCCGCTTATGCACGCATCAAGCATATAAGATGATGTGATGAGAAATTCAGCCCTGAGGTTCAGGAAGGTCAAAATAGGCAGTGCTGGGCTACAAGGGCAAATTGACTAATTTGACTCATGCAAGACATCCCATGCCTTGGCAAAAAAAAACTCACAATACTTTTTCCTATCCTTCCCTCCTTTTTCCCCTCTCTTTCTCCCAGGCATGCTCCATTCCAATCTCAAAGGTGATAGGTGTTGTGCTTTAGCTTAGTGTTTCTCAATCTTGGCCAACTATAAGATGTGTGAAGTTTAGTTCCCAGACTATCTCAGGCTGATTGGAGAATTCTAGGAAGTCCACACATCTTAAAGTAGACAGAAACACTGCTATAGCACCATGGTACAGATCATAGATCAAACTGTTCACATAATTGCAATAATACTTAATACAATTTCATTCCTCCATCATGTAACCTTCCTTCATATATGGGTTTTCTTTATAATACATGTGTGTAGTTCTTTTTAAAGTATATTAATATCAACAGCTTTCCTTGACGCAAATAGTATTCATACAGCCAAAGGCAAATCACATTTGAGAGAATGTTCTAAATTACAAGAACATGACAACTTAAGATATTTAACTTTTAGAGACAGAGTTTACTCTCAAATTTAAGTCTTGCAAAAATACCAAGGTCTACTCAAAGATTTTTGAATTGTTCCAAAATTTGCTGAGAACCTCAGTTGTAGCACCAAAAACATGGAAGTAAATGGTAGCTATACAAATGCAATTTGTGTTTGTCATTCCAAATAACAGCAAGTCTTTGCTGTGTATAATTAATAGGACTAATTCTCAATGACATGACATGATTAGAATGCTAATTTGACACAAAGAACTGTAGAAATTCACTTAAATATTACAAGGGTATGAAAGGCCAAACAGCTTTAAAGCTGCCAAAAATTCTGTAGAACAATTTTTCTCAATCTTAGCAACTCTAAATGTGTAGATTTTAATTCCCAGATTCTAGGAGTTGAAGTCCATGCATCTTAGAGCTAGTCAGATTGAGAAACACTGCTGTAGAATTCTATTAATTGTATCTGAATATTCTGATTCTTTTACAAAGAGATATATTTATTACTGAAAGAGTCCATTGGGTTGTCTATACCTTGTAAAAGATGTTTTCTCTGAACAATATTGAAATTCATGAAGACATATATTTCAAAAGTTAAATAAGACTGCTACATCTGCACCTTTTGTCCTGGATCACCAGCTCCTTTAAGGCCTCTTGGTCCTGGAAAGCCAGGTAATCCTTGAGATCCCTAGCAGAGTTAAAGAAACAGACAGGCAAATTAGCTTTACAGAGCAATAGAGAACAGGGTTAGCATGAACGGTCTTGCATGAACGGGTGTGTTTCCTTGAACTGGAGACATTCAGGAGAAAGAGACACTTTGCAGGTGGAACAGCCCAGATTCAATTCCTGGTGTCTCCAGGACAATCTGGGGAGAGAGGACTAAGAATAATATTTTTGACTCAGGGGTTCACATTTACCATTAAGACCTAATATGATTTGTTTATTTTTGGCTTAACACAATGTGCACACCTAGGAACTTTTAAGTTTTTCAACAACAAACCATGATTAAAAATAATGGCTCGGTGTTATATGTGGTCACAACCTCTATAAGGCTGTAATATAATCTTCTTATATTAAGTATGGTATATATGTATGTAAGTATGTAATTTAAAACATTAACAACCTCATTATTATCTTTAGATGCCAGACAAGAACATATAAGTGAAATTATACTTACTGGTGGACCAGGAAAACCATCCCCTTTGGCCCCGGGGGGTCCGGGAGGTCCCACAACACCTGGAGCACCCTGGATACAAATCATAAGCATTAATATAAACTCTCTTCATTAACAATGAAATGTCATTGTTTCATTGTCATAGCATAGAAAGCTGTGCCTCTATATGGAATACAAAGGAAGGAAGGTGCAACCTCTTATTGAAAAATGCTATTAGGAAAAGCATGTAAGATGCAATAAATGCAATAAATTCTTAAATCTAAGAATGAGTAATCATGTATGGCATTGGATCAATAGTCTCCTAAATCATTTGGGAATCCACAGAAATTTTAGAAGTGTTACAATAAAGTATATCACCTGTCACTTCCAGAAACCTGTCAAATGTTGCTGCCAAGTTGTAATGTTAATGGTATTTCAAGGAATAAAATAATTAAATATCAATCATATCAACAATGTTAAATATAATAAATTGGCTTCTTGTATTTAAATTACATTAGATCACATTTGGTTTTTGTCCTATTCTTGCTTATATTTTGAAGAGACATTATTAGGTAGTTAAAAAAACGGTAGAATACTGGAAAAGTTACCTTCCAAGAAAGACAGAGGAAGCTAAAATTCATACTGAATGTACCAAAGGATCCCTCTGGAAGCCTGCCCATCTTTCATATATCAAATAACTTCTTATTAATTCTCTTAGTGAAGAAGGAAATTTAAGGGCAAAATCTCTACATTCTGATTTCCAAGGTCTTGTTCAAGTAGAGTTGCCAACATGTGTTTCTACTTTGTGAACATCCTATTCTTAAAAACTGAGTATTTTGTCCAATAACTTCCTCTTGAGATTAGAAGAACAATTTTTCGGAAATTGTGCTTTTTATTCTCCAGCACAAGGTCAGAATACCTCACTGAATGCAGACAGTGTCATTTCAAGTGTGCAAGATCAAAAGTTTAAATGTTCCGTTTTCCTATATCTCTGCAAATAAAGCTATTGTGTTCGCCTGAAATTGAATATATGCACCAAATTTTATATATATAATTTGTCCTGGCAGTGTGGCACCAAAATTACATATGAAATAGCTGAATTTTGCTTAGTAGCTATGAGGAGTTCAAGGAGAAAACCTATTAAATTCCCTGAAACTGCTGACTAATTTTCTACTGTAAATCTTGGATAATAATAAATAATACACATATTTGAGATGTAGGACACAGAGGCATTAAGAATGGAAGGACATTTGTCTCTGGTCTTTGTTGCAAGTATTCACTTTAATTTTGTTTCATTTATTAGTGTATCAGCCTATGATTTTTGTTAAATACTGTGTAGATTCGGCCCCCCCACTCAAAAAAAAATACAAGAGGATCCACATTGTGAAATAACAGTGTGAATGTCTATGAAAAACTGTAAACTAAATTAATCGATATTGATGGAAGAACCTGAGTGAATAGGAAATCTGAAAGTTTGATTTGCTTTCTAGTTTCACTGGATTTTTTATTGTATTCATGTACTTTGATTATCCTGAATAAAGCAATGTTTTAGACTCAAATTTATAATCAACCATATGCTTCATCAGGCTGGTAAATATTTCAGAAATTTCAGGAAATGGAATCACTCTCAAGTACTTAAGAATAAGAATAACATTGGGTTGTAAGTTTTCAAACAGAAGACAGTACATCACTAAGCAAGTGGATATTAGAAAATAGAAATCTAAAATGTAATATGAAAAGTAAAGATGTCCAAAAGAGGAAAAAGATACTAGATATATAACCTGATATTAAGTAGAAGAAAATTCCTCTCCCCCCTGATCTTAAGCCATATTGATTTATTTATTACCTTAGGTCCCATAATTGTATGTCCAGGGCTTCCATCATTTCCAGGAGGGCCTGGGTATCCTTGTTCACCCTAAACATAGAAATATGAATACATTAAAACAATTGCATTATATCTGAATTTTTTTAGGAAACAACTTTAGGTATTAATCTGAACAACTTTGATGAGGAGTTATATTTCAAACTATAACTAGGAGATTTGTCCATCAATTATGACAATTCCAAAACTACAAATAAAAAGTATTTATTTCATATGTTTTATACCTCCCTGCTGCCTACACGCACTAATCCTGCTTCAAGATACAATGTTGACAGATAACAGATAACAGATAATCAGAGTTGGAAGGGATCTTGTAGGTCATCTAGTCCAACCCCCTGCCCAAGCAGGAGACCCCACATCACTTCTGACAGATGGGAATCCAATCTCTTCTTGAAAGTCTCAAGTGATGATGCTCCCACAACTTCTGAGGGCAAGCTGTTCCATTGGTTGATTGTTCTCACTGTCAGAAAGTTTCTCCTTATTTCCAGGTTAAATCTCTCCTTGTTCAGTTTCCATCCATTATTTCTTGTGTAGCCTTCAGGTGCTTTAGAAAGTAGCTTGACCCCTTCCTCCCTGTGGCAGCCCCTCAAATATTGGAAAACCTTTATCATGTCTCCCCTGGTCCTTCTCTTTTCTAGACTAGTCATGCCTAGTTCCTGTAACCATTCTTCATATGTTTTAGTCTCCAATCCCCTAATCATCCTGGTTGCTCTTCTTTGTGCTTTTTCTAGAGTCTCAAGATCTTTTTAATAGTGTGGTGACCAAAACTGGATGCAGTACTGTAGATGTGGTCTTACTAAGGCTTTATAGAGTGGTATTAGTACCTCACTTGATCTTGATTGTATCCCTCTGTTAATGCAATTTAGGATTGCATTAGCTTTTTTGGCTACTGCTGCACACAAGTTCTGCACAGTTAAAATCCATTAGATATTTATGCCTCAAACTAGTCTTAATGAGCATTTAGTTTGATATTTAAGAGTACCTTGCACTGTGATGGATTTAGTTAACCATATACTGATTTTTATGTTCCCCATAATCCATTAATGCTTTATTCCCCCTTCAGAGTCTTTTAATCCCATTTTCTCATACATTTATGAAATATAACATTGCAAAAATGCTTGTGCTGTATTTCTCCTCTATCCTTCTTTATTTATCTTTCCCTTTCTTGCATTTTATATATGGTGCCATACTAGGAAAATGATCCAAGCATTAATAAAGGGGACTATAATCTCTTAAAACATATGCCATTACATAGTTATTTTTTTTAAGTGAGGGATCCTTAGTGCTCTCTGAACTTGGTTGTTTTCTTGCAGACACTGTTAGTCATTTACTAACATTGATGATGTTACCTAGTTTGGATAATGAAATGTCTGCAAGAAAAAAAAACCAGGATAAAAAAGCACTAAGGACTCTCCATTTCAACCTTGAGCTACAAATATTCTCCTTTTTTGGTATTTTTTTAAAGTGCCAACATTTTTTTTTTTGCTGTAAACTACTAATGGTTATTCTTTTGGCAGTTCCTGTTTTCAGATGTAATGGTATTTGGGAATGTCCTTGAGAGACAGATGGGAGAGCTGCATGTAAAAAATGTCTCAGCCCACAGAAAGAGTAAGAGTGTGGGAAAGGGTCCCTTCCTAGTCTTCAAAGGGATACTCCCTAGTTTTCTTCAGAGTAAAAATAAAGGGGAGAAATATTTCCCACTTGGCAAGATGCTGTGACTGTAGCCTTCAATAAAAATAGACTTCAAATAGAATAACAGAGTTGGAAGGGACCTTGGAGGTCTTCTAGTCCAACTGTCTGCTCAGGCAGGAAATCCTATACCATTTCAGACAAATGTTGCCCAATCTCTTCTTAAAAACTTCCAGTGTTGGAGCATTCACAAATTCTGGAGGAAAGTTCTTCCACTGGTTAATTGTTCTAACTGTCGGGAAATTTCTCCTTGGTTCTAAGTTGCTTCTCTCCTTGATTAGTTTCCACCCATTGCTTCTTGTCCTGCTCTCAGGTGCTTTGGAGAATAGCTTGACTCCCTCTTCTTTGTGGCAACCGCTGAGATATTGGAACACTGCTATCATGTCTCCCCTAGTCCTTCTTTTCTCTAGACTGGTCATATCCAGTTCCTGCAACTGTTCTTTGTTTTATGTTTTAGCCTCCAGTCTCCTAATCATTTTTGTTGCTCTTCTCTGTACTCTTTCTAGAGTCTCAACATCTTTTTTACACCTTGGTGCCAAAACCAGATGCAGTATTCCAAG
The DNA here is from genome assembly GCF_049901735.1 of Notechis scutatus. NCBI lineage: Eukaryota > Metazoa > Chordata > Lepidosauria > Squamata > Elapidae > Notechis > Notechis scutatus. The sequence continues at coordinate 42,002,510 of NC_142025.1, read as the reverse complement.
TGCGGCCTTACCAAGGCATTATAAAGTGGTATTAATATTTTGTGTGAGTTTGATTCTATTTCTGTTTATGCAGCCTAGAACTGTGTTGGCTTTTTTGGCAACTGTGTCACACTGCTAGCTCATATTTAAATGATTGTCCACTAAGACTCCAAGATCTCTCTCAGAGTTACTATTATTGAGCAAGGTACCACCTATACTGTACTGGTGCGAGTTAATACTCCTGGTTGTGCTTCTTGCCTATACTTCCCTGCAGGACTAACATCAGGTAAATATTCTTCCTATGAACAGCCAATGGGGCCAGGTATTTATTTACCTTGGGGCCAGGTAGTCCACGTATTGAAGGTCCTGGAGAACCAATGTCACCTTTGATTCCAGATTCTCCCTAAAAAACAATCAATTTATATATTTTGATATCAACAGATTTCTTATTTGTATTTTAAGCGATCAATTAAAAGAAAAAAATCTCTCTTACAATTTTCTTTTTATTAGTTCAGAATTAAGTCACCTGATATTACAGGGGCCTGTAATATTTCAATCAGTAATACTATAAAATGTGTAGAAAACATGCAGCATTTCAGATTCAAAGGCAAATCCGGCTTTTGGAGATATGACTATGCTCATGATATAACACTACAGTTCCTACCTCCTTTCCCTGGAAAAACATGATCCTAAGAAAATTAGAAGCTGCAGACAGTTTCTAAGCATACACACTCTAAAATATCTTTTCACCTTTAAATCCAAATCAAAGTGCAGCCCTAAAGTCAGTGGAATTCAATTTATCATAATTATCTGGTTTTATGCTATTGGTTCTTTTACTATAAATATCACTGAATCAGAATAATAACAAGTGCATTACAAATCATCTCAAAATTCTGGACTAAGCCATTTAGATGGCAGTTATTCCTCTTCTCCCTTAGACCTATTGGAAAGCAGCTAACATTTAACAGACATATTTTAATTCCACATTTTCCTTTTTGTTAATTCATAAGTTAAGAAACTTGTTTGTAGGACATGTCTTAATGATATTATATCTATAAGACTTTGATATTACTTTGAGTTTATGAGCTTTTGAAATCCTTGAACTAATATCCAGTTTCTAAGCAAGTGTTCTAAGCAACTACAATGATAGCAGGGGAATTCACCAAACTTTCATGATTTGTTAATCAATATATATATTATCAGCCTTTTCCAGAAAGATGTTCTCCAGATATGCTGGACTAACTTACATTCCCCAACAGACATGCTATCTTTGATCATTGGGGGGTTACCTAAAAAGTGCATTATATGAATTGTATTTAATAATCTGCATGCAGATTACTGAATGCCATAATAATATTTGAGAACAATTGAGTAACAATTGAGAAATGCACCAAACACACCTTTGGGCCTGGAGGGCCTAGAATACCTCGTGGTCCATCTAATCCTTGGGCACCTTTCTGACCTTCTTCACCCTGATTTTTTTTTAAAAAAAGGAAAAGCAATATTACAGAGGTTTCCATCTAATCTATCTGGAGACAATCTGAATTGACAAAATATTTAAGAATATTTTTAGAACAGAGTCATACTAAACATAGAACAGAGGGCAAAAATCAGTAAATATATAGGATGAAGGCTTTATATTCTTAAATTCCAGGTGTTTTCCATGTTCAAATATGAAAAAGGGCCTAACTTCTTAAGCAAATTATTTTACTAGTTTTATGAATATGTTTCAAGATATTCCTCCTTTGCTCTGTACATGATGCCTGCATAGGATCTAATAAAGCCTAATATATTTAAATCTCTTATATCTTCATGTAATTCAACATATAAAGCAAGAAGTACATCTGCTTTACATTCAGCTTGACACTTGATAGTTTTATGGGCATTAATAGCAATGCAGAAGTTGTTTGCCACTGCTTTTTCCCCAATTTATTTCTAAGATCCTGGCTCAGCAACTTCATCACTATCCCCTTGCTTAATAGTATAGTATGCTTGATATAGAATAGAATATAGAATAGTATGCTTGATATAGAATCAATGAATTCAGGTTTTGACATATGAAGTATGACAGATATTTGGTAATTTTTTTTCATGCAAAATATGGCTTCTTTAGGTTTTGAATTAAATTTGTAACCTGAGATCATATCTTTTGGCAACTGAGATTTGCACAGAATAATCCTTTCTCTCAGCTGATACTCTGCATTATAATGATTCTTGAAAAGTCCTTGTACAAAAATCAATGCAAAAGATTTTTTTCTCTCTCCAAGTCAAACTGATATGGAGAAAAAGTCAATAAGCATATCTGAGCTGCAAATTGGAGATTCTTTAAAACGACAGCACCTTTTCTCTGTCATACTTTGTCATCTTTGTTCCAATACAATGATGAAAAAAATTTGTTCAAAAGTTTGTTTTTTTGTATAAATTATATTGAAAATATTTAAACTTGGAAGCATTTTTGAAAAAGCATCATCCTGAATTTTAAAAAAAAGAACATACTGTTGTGTGGCTTGATTCCTTTTTTATTTTTATTTCTCTACTCTAATGACACAATTACAAAATTAATTGATTAAATCCTACCTTTGGACCCATGTGTCCTTTCCCTGGAATTCCATCTGGGCCTCTTGGACCAGGCAGTCCTTGTTCTCCCTATCATCAACAAGATTAATCTACTCAGCACTATAAATATATATTGTATTATACCAAAAAACAAAGGAATGTAAAACAACAAACTACACAAATTCAGTAGCTCTAAGATAATAACCCAAAATATAAAAATATAAAAGTGCAACTTCTTGCTTCAAACACCTAGTGAAGGTGGTAGGAGCATAGGAATATGAAGGGGTGCCTTTCTCTCATTCACTTAATGGATCTGTAGCCCTGTCTTGGAGATATCTAAAACAAACAAACCTGTTATGAACTAATAAAATACGCCTTATTAAAAGTTAACAAAGCTAGCTAGAAAAGCAGGCTCGAAATCCTGCTCTTCTGATTGGCCCATCAGAGCAAGTGGGGATTGGTCCATTCCAGGCATCCTGATTGGCTTACAACGGGCCGTTCCCATTGGACAGAAACCAAAGGTATTAAACGTAGTTCATTGGTTAATGGGACAGCAGCCAGCCCTATAAAAGGGCTGCTGCTGTCCAAGGGTTTTCGCTCTGTTCTGAAGTCACTTAATAAAGAGTTGAGTCACTACCGATGCCTCGTCTCTGTTCTTGCGCCCACGCCTCCGAACCTAACACTGGCGACGAGGATGGGATACGGAGACAATAGAGCCAACTAAGCACTCGCTGTGCACCGAACAGAGCACGTGGCTTAAAGAGCGTCAACAAAGGCAAGATGGCCAGCGGCGCTATACCACCCGCTCCATTTGACCCGGCTAACGAAGACTGGGACTCGTACATAGACCAGTTCCAGATGTTTCTGGAGACCAATAACCTGAAGGACGCTTCGCCTGGCAAGAAACGAGCTGTCTTCCTGACCCATTGCGGCCCTGCCGTTTTTAAAATGGCAAAGGCACTTGCAAAACCTGCAGAGGTGAAGACGATGGATTGGGATAACCTCGCTCCGATACTGCACCCGCAGTGCCTACTCTCATCCGGAGGCACGAATTTTACCAAAGGAACCAACGGAAGGGCGAGAGCGTTGGAGACTTCATCGCCGATCTCCGGAACCTGGGTGGTCTCTGTGGTTTTTCAAACCTCGAGGAAGCCATGAGAAACCGAATAGTTCTGGGATTAGATGACCACGGAGCTCAGAGTAAGATCATGGCCAAAGGGGACATCGATCTTGCAGATGCCATCGCTGATGCTACTGCAGCAGAAGCAACCAGGAAGTCGGCCGCTCGAATGCGCCGCACCAACGCACCACTCTGCCAACTCGCCCAGGATGCCTCACCTCTTCCAGAGAGGCATGCTACAACGGCGCACCATGAAGACCTCGAGTCTCCATCAGACAATGATGAAGAAGAGGTCAACCGACTCCGTTCTGAATGCGACCAGCGAGATCAGCGAAGCCGGAAGCCTTCACGTCAATGCGCTGGTTGTGGGGCAAATCACCCACGAGCAGAATGCAAATTCCTCGACGCACTCTGCCGCTCCTGTGGGAAGAGGGGCCATATTGCTAAAGTATGCAGGAGTAAGCGGGGGTCAAGTCCAATCCGTAGAGAAAACAACGGCCACCAAGCCATGGGCAGCCCGCCCGTGAACCAGGATCGCCCGAACCACCAATGGAACCACTATCACTACAGAAACCGAGCACCTCCTGCGTCGACTAGATGAGAGGAGACACACCAAACCATCACCATCGGCCACGCTTCATCTTTGGATGCAAAGAAGATCCGAGTGAAGGTCGCCATCGAAAATCACCCTTGCGTCATGGAAGTAGACTCTGGGTCGTCCTTATCCATGGTCTCGTGGAAGACTTGCAAACAACTGATCCCCGACATCCGTCGTCAAGACCTCAGCACCCAGAGAATCATATTAAGAGACTATCAGGGAAACCAAATTCCCGTCGCCGGGTCCCGTAACGTCCAAGTCTCATTTAAAGACCGCACCGCTACACTGCCTCTTACCATCGTCGATCGGGACCGACCCAGTTTGCTGGGTCTACAGTGGTTCGCTCCGTTGGGGATTGAACTAGCCGGCATACACCAGACCGGGAGCGGTGACTGGGAAACAGCCCTTGTCCAGGAGTTCCAGGACGTATTCACGGCGCAACTAGGCAAGTACAAGGGGGCCCCCATATCGTTTAATCTCAGCCCCAAGGTTGCACCCATACGCCTTAAACCCCGTCGAGTGCCTTTTGCGCTCAAACCTAAGATCGATGAACAATTGGACAAATTGATAGTCCAAGGGGTATTAGAACCAATCGATCACGCCTGTTGGGAAACCCCGATAGTAACACCCATTAAGCCGGATGGATCGATAAGAATTTGTGGGGATTACCGAGCCACCCTAAACCACGCGCTCCAGCAAAGCGCTTATCCCGTACCGGTGGTTCAACACCTTCTGCATTCTCTGGGTGGCGGAAAAATCTTTGCAAAATTGGACTTAGCACAAGCATACCAACAGCTACCCGTAGACACAGAGACTGCTGAGGCCCAAACTATCGTTACGCACCATGGTGCGTTTAAATGCAATCGGCTCCAGTTCGGAGTGAGTGTAGCCCCAGGCATTTTCCAAAGCCTGATGGAGCGTTTACTACAAGGCATAAAAGGGGTCGTGCCTTATTTCGATGATGTTTTAATAGCTGCCCCAAATAGAGAAGTGTTGGAACACCGACTCAGAGCGGTCCTCCAAAAATTTAAAGACGCAGGGCTTAAAGTAAAACAAGACAAATGTCAACTCTGTACTGAGAGGGTTGAATTTCTAGGGTACCTCCTCGATAAAAGGCGGATCCATCCAACCGGGAAAAAAAATAACGGCCATCAAAAGCGCCCCCAGACCTAGGAATAAAACGGACCTACAAGCCTTCCTAGGACTCATTAATTTTTATAATATCTTCTTGCCTCAGAAGGCGACTGTAGCTGAACCCTTACATCGTTTGTTAGACAAGAAGGCTTCCTGGGTCTGGGGATAACGGGAAGAGAAAGCGTTCCAGCAAGTAAAAGATCTCTTGACCTCCGACGCTGTCTTAATGCAGTTTAACGAGACTTTGCCTTTAACCGTCACATGTGACGCCTCGCCATTCGGGGTGGGAGCCATCTTAAGCCATGTTCTACCGAACGGCAAAGAAGCACCTGTTGCCTTCTTTTCCCGCACATTATCTAAAACCGAAAGGAACTATAGCCAACTTGATAAGGAGGCTCTTGCTATTGTCGCTGCTATTAAACGTTTTCATGAATATGTTTATGGACGATCATTTACCATAATTACGGATCACAAGCCGTTGCTCGGCATTATAGCAGGGGACAAGCCAACACCCTATATACTGTCGCCAAGAATGACACGCTGGTCAGAATTTCTAGCGGCATACAATTACCAATTACAACACCGCCTGGGGAAAGCCATTCCCCACGCTGACGCCTTGAGTCGTTCCCCACTTCCGGAAACCGTCGTCGACCCAGCTCCGTCCCTCACAACGCTCCAAATAGAAGCACTGCGCTCACCGCCATTAACCGCGAGAGACATCGCCGCCGAAACCAAACGAGATCCTATCCTAGCACGTGTCCTCAGCTGGGTCGAACGTGGATGGCCGGTCGACGAAACCCGCAACAATTTCGCGCCGTTCAAAAACCGCCAGACTGAATTGTTCTCTCAACAGGGTTGTATTCTATGGGGAGACAGGGTCGTCATCCCAGAGAGGCTACAACGAACCGTATTAGAGTTATTACACGATGGACACCCTGGCATTGTGCGTATGAAGGCGCTTGCGAGAAGTTACGCGTGGTGGCCGGGCATTGACAAGCAGATCGAAGCCTGGGTTAAATCTTGTCCCAAATGCCAAGAAGTCAGCACTGCCCCACCGAAAGCAACTCCAACCGAGTGGGAGAAACCTCGAGGTCCGTGGTCCCGTATACACATCGATTTTGCGGGACCCACCAAGGGACACACCTTTCTGCTAACAGTCGATGCTTATTCCAACTGGCTCGAAGTCACCAGAATGAAGAGCACCACCACCGAAGCAGTTACAAAAAAACTCAATAAACTATTTGCAACACATGGCTTACCGGACGTTCTAGTTTCGGATAACGGGCCCCAATTCACCGCTTTACCATTCGAACAATATCTTGCAGACCGGGGCATCCGCCATGCGCTAACCTCACCGGCTCATCCTGCCGCCAACGGAAGAGCCGAGCGAATGGTTCAATTTGTTAAAAAAACTCTGCACAAAATGGATCCAGGGGACATTGATGAAAAACTAAACAGAATCCTCTTGCTTCAACATATAACCCCACACAGCGTCACCAACAAAACCCCAGCTGAACTGTTAATGGGGCGGAAACTTCGCTCCCACTTCGACCGATTGTACCCTGCCTACACGCCGGAGAGACCTTTCGGCTCCAGCGGGAAATGCCGCGAATTCCAGGTAGGTGACTTGGTCTATGCCAAAAACTTTTCCGGCGACCCATTGTGGGTCCCAGCAACCATAACCTACCTCACCGGCCCCAGATCTTACCGTTTGCAAACTGCAGATGGCAAATCCTGGAAACGACACATAGATCAGTTGCGTTCCAGATTGCAACCCGGCTCACATAACTCCCCGGGAACTCTGACTGGGGGGGAGGAAATACCGATACAGATGGGTCCGAGGACGAAATGGACGACAACGCCATTATAGAAACGCAACAGCCAAGAAACGCGCCACTGGAAGAAGAATCAAGGAGGGGACTTGCCTCACCGCGGCTCGACTCCGCGATGGAAGTAGGCCCACGAGACCCCGGAACTAACCCCAGGAACCTGGCTGACTACAATGAGGAGAGCGAAAATAACAGCGCTGAATCGTCTCCCGGAGAAACAGAAGCGTTGCTACCGGACATTGCGGGAAGCGCTCAACCGGAGCCAAACCGCGAGCAGAAACTGATGGAGCAACGCAAGTCGACCAGGCAGGTTAAAAAACCTGCATACCTTCGAGAATACATCACCACCCCGTGTAAACGGAACCTGGGGGGAAGGGGTGTTATGAACTAATAAAATACGCTTTATTAAAAGTTAACAAAGCTAGCTAGAAAAGCAGGCTCGAAATCCTGCTCTTCTGATTGGCCCATCAGAGCAAGTGGGGATTGGTCCATTCCGGGCATCCTGATTGGCTTACAACAGGCTGTTCCCATTGGACAGAAACCAAAGGTATTAAACGTAGTTCATTGGTTAATGGGACAGCAGCCAGCCCTATAAAAGGGATGCTGCTGTCCAAGGGTTTTCGCTCTGTTCTGAAGTCACTTAATAAAGAGTTGAGTCACTACCGATGCCTCGTCTCTGTTCTTGCGCCCACGCCTCCGAACTTAACAAAACCAATTACCTTTTTTCCTGGCATCCCTTGTATTCCTGGTTTACCACTTTCTCCTGTAAATCCTGTTCTTCCCGGGTCTCCCTTTGAAAGAAAGTGTCTTTTTAAAAAAATGATTTTTTAAATAAAACAGTTCAATATATTTGCATTGTTTGGGGAGAATGCTTGATTACTTCCATTCAAATTCTTTAAATGTGTGAAATTCAGTTAAGAACTTTTGCTTTCATCTTGAATGAATGTGAGTACCTTAACTTACTCAGATATTATCAGATATTGAATCATCACTATGGTGTGTTTTGCTAGAAATATTGTGGAATATTTATATGCTATTATTAACTGATGTAACAATATTTCTACTGCATTCAAACAATTGTCCCCTTGAGTAATGCAGTTTCCAGAATCACCGCTCATAGGAAAGTTTCATTTCATCAAACAAAAATTTAAATTTTAGATTTATGAATGTAAAACAGGCTCACTTTCGGTCCAGGCTGCCCAATTCCTGGTGCTCCTATATCTCCTTTTTGTCCAGATGGTCCCAAGTCTCCCTTGCAAAAACAAAAATAAAAATTAATGAACAAATATTTCTTAATAATGTATATGTTGTGGCCTGGTGGCCGCTGGCCCCTCCAACAGCTAAATCAGATGAGAAGGAGGAGGCGTGGGAGTCAGGGTCAGCATTAGGGCAACTTGGGAGCTCCGAGGGGGAAGAGGAAATGGACCTGGCAGAGAGAGAGAGACAGAGGCGGAGCCTGGGCCTGGGCCATCAGTCAACCTTCAGATGGAGACTAAACAGCGTCCAGGTCTGGAGGTGGTTGATAAAGAAGAGGAGGAACAGCTGGGTCCAGTGCTTGACATGTGGCTGCACAGAAGGCAGAAAAGAGAAGAGCGGTAGAAAACCATGGGCTGATCGTGGAGAAGGAAGAGCCACCATTGCTAGCAAGGCCTCACCCTAGTTCAGAGGAATAAAAGGCAGGGGGTAGAGATTAACAGATGTGGCAGACAATCTTCCGGCTGGATGGACTTGTTAGCCTGCAAGAGAAACTAAGGAATCTTTTGAGTTCATGTCAGAGGGTTTGTCGTGTTTGGGGAGCTGGGTCAGAACAGTATATTTCACACATTATCTATTTACAGATACAATTTTTTTTCAATGCACAGAATAGAGCCTGTCACTTTGCATGTTGCCTTATCAAGTTTAATCTGTCTCAACTCTGATTACTAGATGTGGAAAAGCATCCTCTCATTCAGATAGACTTGCTTCACTGCTCTGCTAAAGTGTTTCTTTCCAGAATTTGGTGTTACCATCACATATCTAAGGCAGAAGTATAGAAAAGTAATTGGTAGAATTCCTGTCAATAGTAAAACCTCTACTAGCCGCTGTCCCTAAGGGAGGAGACAAGTTTTGAGAGATGATCAGTGCTGTGGTCACAAGTTAATTCACATATTTGTCAAGCACATGAAACCAAGACTCCAGGCAGTTCAAATTAATATACAGGTTTATTGCCAGCTTAAGATCTCTACAAGAATCTGAACTACTCAGGGTCAAAGGAAATTAGCAGTACGTAGGAATCAATGAATTCAAAGTGGATTGGACTTAGATCTCTTGTGAGCGTGAAGGGACTTGAGACTGATGATGTGTTTGACTCCTCTTTCCCTGATGGAAAGGGATATGGGGGAGTAGCTCTTTAGCTTCTCTTCCACCTATACTTCTGCTAGAGGTATTAATGATTTTTTCTGCCATGTTTACTTTCCTCCACAGTAAAGGAAAGAAAAGTAGGGGAAAGAGGCCTTTTTAGATAAAAGAAAGCAGTGTGCCTAAAGCAGAATAGCATTGGAAAATAATGGCTAGGGAACAGAATGAAAGAAATGTGTCCATAACAGAATGCCTCAGAATGAAAGAAATGTGTCCATAACAAATGCCTCAAAGGAGCTGACTAGAACTTAGTATCTCCAGCATCATGCTAGAGGTATTAACACCATTCACATGGTGAGACATGCACTGGGGGGAAAAATTCTACTTCCAAATTGTAATAACTAACTTCAAATGGGAATTCCCATTGCAAGTAATCTGATAGTAATATTTAATATTAAATTATTGTTTGAATGTTTTAAACTATCTATATTGATGTTATATGGATTCCCTGCTATGTTTTCATACTTTTGTGCTTTTCTTAATGTTATTAACTGCCAACTACATATATTATAGAAAAGTGTTGGGATTTAAATAGTTTAAATATATGTTAACATAGCAGTCATCCCCTGACATGTCATTATGTATATTGTAGTGGAGTTAAATGCATACTACAGAAAATTCTTTTATGTTTTATTATTATAATGAAGACATGAAATCTTCCTAGATGCAAATTATGTATACTGTACTGTGTCTACTGCACTTTGAAAATTAGAATGGGATGGGATTTTTTAGGATAGAATAGAGCAGAGCAGAGCAGAACAGAATTCCTTATTGGCCAAGTGTGATGGAATGGCCCACAGAAGGAATGGGACACAGAAGATGCATAAGCTCTCAGTGTACATACAAGCAACAAATGATAAAACCTGATCATAATCATTATAAAATACATTCATCATAATCATAAGTGATAGTCATAGGATACTAAAAAGCAGTCAACATAAATCATACTAGGATACTAAAAAAACAATTAATATAAATCATCAGATACAAGCAACAAACTTGTAGTCATAAGAAAGTAAGGAAATAGGTAGATGAGAAGAATAATTGTAATGTGCCCTACTAGATAGTTCGACAGTGTTATGCAAATCAATTGTTTAACAGAGTGATGGCTTTTATTGTTTATTTTATAAATGCACCAGAGTTGTAGCAGATAGTATCAGCCTATAAATTTAACACATATATACATACTTTTGGTCCAGGCAGTCCTATTCCTCGTGACCCTTTCACACCAGGAGCACCTTTTAGCCCTTGAATACCCTGAAAATATATTTTTTCAATTGGATAAACTTGTCCTTGCTCATTCTATTGACAGAACGGACAGTCATCATATAATAAAAAAAGAAAATTGACTCACAAACATTTAGTAATTTGTACTTTCAAATGCAAGCTTAAATTATTTTGTCACTGAAAATTAGCTATGTATCGTTTCTTTTTTCCCATGCTTTCTATCTATATCCACCTTCAATTTTTTATACAGTTATTGCAGCATTAGACTTGTTTGGACAAATATTAATGTGCTGGAATCAAATATTCTTCAAATGTTACTCCTAGACCATAAGACAACAACTCTACTGGAAATTTGTGGGACTAATCCAGATATGTCCACTCTAGCTGGTAGCAAGGCTAAAGGCCTCAGCATCTTTTATAGCACTAAGCAATAACACTTAGACTTATACACCAATTTACAGTGCTTTACAACTCTCTCTAAGCACCAAATGCACATATGGCCCCCAACAATCTGGATCCTCATTTTACTGACCTTGGAATGATGGAAAGCTGAGTAAACCTTGAACTGGTCAGGACTGAACTCCTGGCAGTCAATAGTTAGCCTGCCATACTGGATTCTAACCACTGCACCATCATAACTATTGTCACATTTTATGTCACATCTAAGGTTAGCTGCTACCAAGAATCAAACCCAGGAATTGCTACAGGTAAAGCATGCATTCCACCTTTGATTTACAATGAATTAAAATTCCTTTTTGGCTTTGAATTCTAGGCGATAGCTCTTTAAAATAATCCAGATTTAGAATTATCGAATGTTAGAGTGTTCATCTTAATTTTATAGTTCATTTGCATTTATTTACAAAAATAAATGTTATTTTCATGCAGGAGGAGCAAACCTCAAGCATTTTGTTTAGATTTGCAGATGAATTCAGACATATATTAACTTACAATTGAATAAAAGCACATAAATTAGACTGGTTCTGCTCAACTATAAAACCGAGAGTACTAGAGTAATTCATTACACTCCAGAAAACATCCCCAAATCAATATATTTACTTTTGATGATAGCTGTAGCTATTCTTAATGTTTGCTATAAATTGCCATTAAGAAATTGAAATTTTTGCAAAAAGATATCACATTGTTTTTATTCTTACAATGATGTGGCTCTAGCTCAGTAATGAAATACCAGTTCTGCATGCAGTATTTCCCTGGTTCGATCCCAGAATTCTTTTGGGAGGCTTGAAGAACAGCAGTCTGAAACTCTGTAAAAGCTCTGGGCAACTGTGTCACCAAGACAAAGTCAGATGGACCAAGAGTCTACTTGATATAAGGCAGCTTCAATATTGATTGGTTTGGCTATAATATCAAGTATTTCCTTTTTTGTACTGTATTGGGAAACAGTACAAAAATTAAGGGTCTTCAAACTTGCTGGGTAATTCTAATTTGCTTGGAGTTCTTAAGATTCTGTGATTACCCTCGAATTATAAATTAACCTAGATATGCAAATACTTAATGATCATACATTGTAGTTGCCCCACAGACAATTTAAAAATATTTAAGGAAGAATGGATTTTGGAGTGAGGGGACCAAATGAGATGTTACCTGATTTCCTTGGATGCCAGTTCCAGGTGGTCCCATTGGGCCCTGGGCTCCTTCCATCCCTCGTTCTCCCTACATGAAAAATGCTCCCGTAAATTATTGCGTTAATTGAAGTGTCACCATAATGATGTTAGGTTCAAACTTGAAAAGTCTTATGCAATCTGATTGCACAATAGTTTACAAATTACTAAGAAGGAACAGAACTGGGTTGAATGGGAGAATAATGAGAGAAGAACAATTGGGAAAATAATGAGACTATGTCACAAGGCAGCGATACTGCAATTATCTCAATTATCTGAATTAATGCTGCAACATCCATGGTAAAATTCCAGGTGGTGGTTGTGGCAACGTGATCAAAAACCTTGCCTTTTTGGATGTGCATAAAACACTGTATGTTGCACATACAAAAGTGACAGAGTATCAGTTATAATGTGAGACCACCATCTTAACTTAGCTCTAAGCCACCTCACAGCTGAATAAGTTGTTCTTTAAAACTTCTCTCTATTCTTAGCTTTGATTTTATTTATTATTTTCTTTAATTCTTCCGAGGCATTATCATGTGGAAGCTTCAGTGCTGGGGGTTCAGTCATATTACATTCTGTTTATACCATCAGTTCTATATGGTACCTTATCTCCTTGGATGGATAGGCCTGGGGATCCAACCGGTCCAGCAGGTCCCTCAGAACCTTTGTCTCCCTGGAAAGATTTATTAAGATTTTCTGAGTTGACTTAGGATTGTACTCAACATTTACCACAGAAAGATATTTTATTAAATTACAGCAAGGACCAATTCTTTAATATAAAGTTTATGTCTTAAACCAGTGGTTCTTACTTTTTATCCCACATAGACCCCTCTTTAAATACCTTTTGTAGCCACTGAGCATGGCCACAGACCCCCCAAGACTTAACTCAAGATTTAAATCATAGCATTTTCTCAAGCCTTCGCAGATCCCCTATAATATCATTGTGCCCCCCAGGAATCTGCGGACCACAGATTACGAAACACTGCCTTAAACTATGTAGATTCAAGGCACAATATAATAATGTAACATTATTATCCACCACTCTGTGCATCCATTCAATTGCATTTGCAAAAGGGCAATAAAAGATTAATCTATTTTCCATCATTCTCCCATTTTTCAGCCCAGCTTATGTTATATATTTACTTCCATTTTGATTAAATCACTCTATTCTACTTCTAATAAAAACAAGCAGAGAATGAGAGACAAAAGAACGTCACATTTGAATTCTAATTGGACGTAAACAGATTCAGACTCGGTCAAATCACATACAGGATGGCATGTAGTACAAGATTTTTAAAATAAAAAGATATTGCTAATCTTTCATTGGTCTAATTTATATTAGAGAGTTCTTTCTGGCACTACACAGGACAATCAGTGAAGCGCAGTCACATACTTAGTTAATCAGTGGCATGAATTTCTGCTCCTATTTCTTTTTCTATAACCTCAATCAATTTGGGGAAAAAAATTAAACTCCTAAAATTTTCTTCTACACGTTCCATTCTCCTCACATCTGGAAAACAGCACCCTCAATCTGTACAATCTCAAGCTTCCATCTTTTTTTTTTTTGATCTGCCACTTTTCCCCCTGCATATGTTGTTGAGAAAATATTCTCACTGGCATTAACAGAGATTGGAAAACTCCATTTTGACATGGAGCAAGAAAAGTTGATTAGAGGTTTTTTTTTTCCGTAGCTGATTAGAACTGGTTGAAGACATGCACATGTCCTCCAGAATTAGTAAATGGGTGATCCTCATGAACAGGCAAGTAGGAGATGCATTTATATGTGTGGTAGAATGCAATCTGGAATCCCAGCAAGGAAAAACAGCTTCCCAGAGGACAAAAAGACAGAACTTGGAAAATCTGGTAGGCAGGGAGAAGGCATGTTCCTCATTAGCAGGTCACAGAGTACATCTATAATTATGTAGGTAACTGCTTTAGTCTGGCAAGAAGGGGAAACTACTCAGCAGTAACTCTGCATGTCATTTTTGTTCTTTGGACCTGACAGTATGGTAGTTTTACTAAATTTCTAAAATTTCCTAATAACTACAGAAATTTGGCATTACAAGGTCAAAGAGTTAATGTTATGCAGTATATGCAGTAAATGACTTGGTTGCAATCTAATTTCTGCTAAAAATCAGAAATTTTGTCATCAGGGTTCCTTCAATTAAATATGAATAAATTGGAAATTGGAACAGGAAAAGTCTGTAGAAAAATAAATGAGTAATCTCAATCAGCAGGAGGTCGTGAATCTTCCGGTGTACAGTACAGGATACATGTGGGAACAGGAAATAAATATTGCTTTAATTCCCACAATTAAATCATTGTTTTTATATTTTTAAACTTCTTCGTTACTTAGTAGCTTCACATATTTTACTTCCAAATGCTGGTAATGCTCCATAAAAATATAAATGTCCATGGAGATTCATTATGACATTCCTTGGGTCCCATCATTCATATTGAAGGTCGGGTGAAACAAAAAGTCTGGGAAAACATAAGAAAGCTAGGGATGCTCAGGATAGGGATGTTTGCTGGTCTCATTGGAAAAGACTAATCCTAATTACTTGTTTTACAGTATGCATCATTTTCTATACCTCTCGCAAGCCTTATGTGTTTACTCAACTATTTTTCTGCTTACAAAATATTGCAAATCTGATAAAGCTTTCATCAGACTGACAAATTGTCATATTCATGCTTTGATAAGGAGGAAACATGTTTCTTGCGTTTCAGGGGACAAGGAAATATTTTAAAGCCGAAAAACCCAGTGGCAAGAAGTCATTGCCTATAAACAAATTCCTAGAAAGAAATAATTAAAATAAACAGGGAAATAGTCACTATGTCTATTTGGAAGTCTATTTGTTTTAGATAGAATATTAACCTTCCGTCCTGGTAGTCCTTCACCTGGTGGGCCTCTTTCACCCTGCAGGCCCTCAGGACCACGTGGCCCCTGAATTTGGAGAAAAAAAAGATCTTGTGAATAGATGGTTCAGTATCATATATGCACTATTCCCTCTGTATAGACAGCCTTCATCAATGTTGTGGAATGTTTCCATGTGCTCAATGTTTTCCTGACACTAAAAAAGCCCCCACTGTTGAGTTTTATTTTTACTTAATTTTGATTTCTTTGCTGAAAAGTATAGAATCAGCTTAACTTCAAGTATATTGTTTATTTTCATTGATTTTTTGAAAATTGCTTTTTTAGACCACCCGACCAAAGTTTTTTCCATAGTAACTCATTAGTTAAAACTAAATAAATACTATAACAATCACATGCCAGCATTAAAAATCTCCAAATTAATCCCAATCAATATGGTACAGAATCATAATAAAGCACTAGCAAAGTTCTGAAGTATAAAACTTGCTCTTTTGATATTTCAGAATTTTAAGACTGCATTTTTGATCAGTTATCTGGCATCATAATTTGTTAGACAAGGTTTCTGAAACATGTTTTCCAGATGCCAAATGTACCTAGCAGACCAAGCAGGTTGTTCACTCTCATTGAAGAAAAAAGGGAAACAGTGGAATTGCTATTTACATGTCAAAGTTGACTATAAAGTATACTGTAAGAGTGCCAGACGGAACACATGATCCACCATTATAGTACTATATGTATTACTATTAATACATTTTAATCATTAAAAAACACATAAAAAGTTCTTTAAGAAAAATGGAAAGAAATACGACAAAAAACCATAATTATGATAGTTGTGCATCATTATAACAATAAACAGTTATAATTCTATATATACATGGGTAATGAAAATATTATTCAAATATACATGTAGACAGTATTTCTAATAATTTATACCACTATCTTTTTTAAAATCCACTGTATTCTGTATAAACAATTTCCATATTTCATTATACTTGTCTATACAATCTCTATGTCTATAAGCAATCTGTTCATAAAAGATAGGTGCAGTCAGGTCTTCAACCCATTGAATAAATAGAGCCGTGAATTTATTTTTCCAGGGCTGCAATATATGGTATATCAGCCTTTTAGCCATAGTAAAGGCACAGAAAATCAATTTATGTTGTTTGGTTGTCAGATTCCATGTACATTCTCTGAAAATGTTTTAGCTTCTATCTCATAATCATATTTATAGTTTGCTAATCCCACCCCAGACTTGGTAAGTGTAGAAAAGCAACATTGTAGAAACATGTTTTAAAGAAGTATAATCATTATTACATATACAACGAACTGTTCTTTTGATAGTCCCTTTCTATACAAACATAATATAAAACAATAACAATAGCACTAGACGTATATACTGTTTCATAGTGCTTTACAGCCCTCTGTAAGTGGTTTACAATGTTAGCATACTTCCCCCAACAATCTGGGTCCTCAATAAATTATAAATATTATTTTTGTTATATAAATCACAATTTGAGATCCACTGACAATTGATATGGAAGTTAAGATATTCTCTTGTTGTGTAGGCCAGGGATCCCAACCCCCGTGCTGCAGATCAATACTGGTCCGTGGCCCATTGGGAACTGGGCCGCAGAGGATTAGACTGTGCAAGCAACGGGTGAGCATATGAAGCTTTATTTGTGCATGCACAGGATTACACTGTGTATGTGAAACCATCCCCTCTCTCCTACTACCATTTCACTGCCAGTCTGTGGAGCCAAAACAGTTGTGGACCACTGGTCTAGATAATATAGGAATCTTTCATTTTTTATTGCATTCATGTCTTAACATCTGCATATCCAATTTATTTATTGATAACAAATATATATAAAAAGTAGTAGTAGGTTAAATGATTTAACAAGTTGCTTTAATATTTTAGGTGTTTCAGAACCTGAGAATGCTGCTGGATATTATATTAATTAATTAATTATTCATCACAAATAGTTTAAGCTGCCTCTCAGAGTTCATTGCTTTCTCAAAACTTACTTTAAAGATTACAAAACATAAAAATGTAATTACAATTCTAGAAAAAGTATTTACAAATTTACTTACTGTTAAGCCTGGCTCACCAATTCCAGTTGGTCCTGGAAGCCCAATTCTTCCTTCTTGACCTCTATCACCCTTGTAAAATATTTTTTTAAATGAAAATTCTAAAATTGTTATTGCTCCAAATAGATTTTCCAAGACAATTTCTCTACTAGTGTTTTATGGCATCATCTAATTATTAAGGCCCATGACAATCACTGATCTAATACATCAGTCATGGTTGTATGATTCCAGACAATGTGGAGACTAGGGACCAGAATGGAAAGAATAGAGTCACACTTTTAATTTCATCAAATAAAACTATATCATAACTAAAAAAATTACTATAATTAAAATGAAATATATTGTAAGCCATAAGCTATGTACTATATTGGAATATGTGCAACTGAATTAAATATAACTTCCTTCGGAATAAAACATGCATATATCAACTTGATGTATTCATCATCAAAATAGGTTTATCATATTTTAATTGTTATGACTTAATTGATCACAACCATTTTTAGCACTTAAGCTAAACTTTGATCCATCCAGCATAACATTTCACTTTTATGACCTGCATCAATATGTAAACATCCCCCAAATCTTTATTATCAAATGTTAGAGTGTTCCATCAAATGTTAGAGTGATGAATACAGTAAAAATAGCACAAATTATCACTCTATGTTGTGCATTTTCCATCAATGAATCCCAAATCCTATCAACTGCAGCAGTGGTGGGATTCAAAATTTTTTACTACCAGTTCTGCAGGCGTGGCTTATTTGGTGGGTGTGGCTTGGTGGTCATGTGACTGGGCATGGCTTGTGGTCATGTGACTGGGCGTGCTTGCTTGGTGGTCATGTGACTGGGTGGGAGTGTCTTGGTGGTCATGTGACTGGGTAAGCATAGCTTGGTGGGCATGTGACTAGGTGTGGCATTTGCGGCTCCTTTAAACTTCTCCATGGCTGGATTTCCCCACCCCCATCAGCCACAAGGGGTACTTCTAACGTCCATGAGGAATCCAGCCTTGGAGTAGTTTTGCAGGTTAACAGACCGCTCCTCCACCCACAGTCATGTGTTTTCAAGTGGCTGCTTGAAAATGCATGGCTAGGGTGAAGGAGCAGTCCTCCTTTAAACTGCTCTAAGCCTCAGTTCCTTGTGGGCATTGGCTAGCTGCAAATGCATGTCTGTTAACCTGCAAAACTGCTCCAAGGCTGGATTCCTCCCAAAGCACCTCTGCAGATGGCGGCAGCGGCAGCAGCATCCACCCTCCCTCCCAAAGACCTCCGGTGGCCACTTGCTTTCTTGCGGGCAGGAGTGGGAGAGCAGGGCAGTTGGGTAGATGTCCCAGCCAGGGCTGCATATGCAGTGCACGATTTTCAGCAACCCCAGCTGGGACATCCACCTGCACTTGCTGTGCCACAGCCGCCACGTGGTAGGGAAAGCTGGGAAAGCGCCACGTGGGATGGAGCCATGTTGATTTAGCCAGCCAGCCAAGCCCGGGGACTGGAGGAAAGGCCTGGAAAAATCCAGGGATGGTAGGGAACACCTGGGGATGGGAGGGAAAACCCAGAAAAGTGCAGGGATGGGAGGGAAGGCCCAGAAAACTCTAGGGACAGTGGGGGAGGGGCTAGGCTTACCTGTGAGCAGGAAGACCAGGGCTGCTCAGTTGGGGCGCAGGCACCATGTGGGAAGGCTAAAATGGCAAACCACAAGGACCCAGGAGGGGAGGAGTGACTGCGTGGCACAAGTGGCAGGTGGGTGGGTGGGGTGAGTGAGCATTGTGTGGGTGGGCAAGCGAGCGGAGACTGGGCAACTGGGTTGGAGGCATGGCCAGTTAGATGTTGCTACTGGTTTGGCGACCCATGCCAAATTTTTGCTACCAGTTCGCCCGATCCAGTACGAACCAGCTTGATATCACCACTGAACTGCAGACACAGAAGCTTTAGCATAGTGGCTTATCATAGGAAGTAATGGAAGTAATGTAAACAAATTGGACTTCACTACACTATAAGGTCTTGTTGAAATTCTGAGGATGCAAAACTTCTGAGAGTTTCTGTTAACTTAAATCTCCCACCTCAAAAATATATTAATTCTTTATTTGGGTCATCATGGCTGCCATATAACAAGATGGTTTGCTGTTTACATCCTCCCATCAGTCTTCTATCCTTAGGAACCATGAGAGAGCTATCACAAACATTACATTTTTAATGGCATGAAAGGTTTTAGTACATTGGATAAGGAACAATTTGCTATTTTAGCTGTCAGACAACAATAGAGGTGCTTGCAAGATTGCTCTGTCATATTGACATAATTTGATTGGCTTTGCACCTTAGATACATTAACTTATGAGAAAGACATCATTGATTGATTTTTTAACCATTTTGCTCTGCCAACAAAATGGAACTCTGGCTACTGGCTTTTTGATTGCATGTGAAGAGACACGTCCCTAAATCATTGTTCAGGTCGAAGAGGTGTTCATTCTCTGCATTTTATTTTGAAGAAATTATGAGTACAACCTCTTTTGGAAGGCCAGGGAAAAATGTAGCTTGTTAGAACCACAGTAATGGTTCAAGAAGAGATTGGACTGCCATTTGTCAGAAATGGTGTAGGGTCTCCAGCTTGGGCGAGGGATTGGACTAGATGACCTACAAGGTCCCTTCTAACTCTAATTATCTGTTATCTATTATAACACTAAATGGTAAGATTAGAACTTTATGGATTATTTTCTTTCTTTTTTAAATGTGTCAGGCCTATTTTCACTGTTATACTTAATGTTCCTGTGTTTATATGATTTAAAAAATAAAAACGTAAAATACTGAAAGGCTAAAAAGGGCTTCATTTACCCATCCATACAAGACAATATTATACTGTATAAACTGATGTTCTCTGATTGCAGTCTATAGAGCTATGTATGACTCGATGTGTATTACCTTAGGTCCTGGATATCCAATTCCAGGGATTCCTGCAGGACCATAAGGACCTGCTGGTCCTGGCTCTCCCTTAAAATGAATAAAAATTTACTAATTAACTCTTTGTATATAGGAAAGTATGACAATATGGTATGAAAATATGGTATGAAATTAAATTTTGGCATTTAGTATATCCAGATTCCCAATAGTGCTAACTTGATCCTTTATTAATTTTACTGATTAAAACTTCATGCAATGTAGAACACTCATTCAGTCATTTTTTCAATTTGTATAATAGCCCAATTTAAACCAGTACAGCAAACAATCAATTGTTTAAAAGTTGAAACACAACACAAAAAATAAATTTAATACAGAAAGTAGCTAAGAGATATTATGATCCATCAGTGTCAACAAAAGGGGCCCCACAAGCTCGAACAGAATATAAAAATTTATTTCACAAATAATGGTTTACTCTGAAAAGCATTCTATTAATTCTTCAGATTCTACTTTTAATAAGATAATTTCTGCATTTATTTTGAATGTTTGTCCTCCTGAAGCAAAATATATATATAAGGTGACACATCCTAAAAATTGCTTTCCAAGTGGTCCTAGATGAAATTTTCAGTTGAATGATTATTCTGGGGAGATATATAAAAATTAGTAAAGAAAAAAAAGCAACCCTAAAAATCTAAGGAAAATACTAGCATTGAAAAACAAAAAAAAAAGAAAAAAAAACTTATATACACAGATGAAATATAAAGATAGAGCTATACAATATTCTGTTTCTTCTTAATTTAATGCAAGAAAGCCAGTGTAGAAATGATGTAAAAGCCAATCTGCACTCTATATCCAGATTTTATTTGTATTACCATCATTACTTATTTCATTTCTCCATATAATAGACCTATTGACTTCTAATCCTCTCCCCACTATAAACAGCAAATGGAGGCATTATCTGCTAGTTTTGAAAGGTTGAAATGTGCAGAAATTTCAAAGTTGTACTATATTTGGTAACAATCTTTGCAAGAGTTGCAGCTTAACTTTTACAGCTCAAGAACAGTAATGCTGATAACTTTGGGACTACATATCATATAATATGTATGTACAGGTGAAACTCGAAAAATTAGAATATCATGCAAAAGTTCATTTATTTCAGTAATGCAACTTAAAAGGTGAACCTAATATATGAGATAGACTCATTACATGCAAAGCAAGATAGTTCAATGTTGATGTGTCATAATTGAGATGATTATGGCTTACAGCTCAGGAAAACCCCAAATCCACAATCTCAGAAAATTAGAATAGTACATGCAATCAATAAAACAAGGATTGTACATAGAACAATATCGGAACTCTGAAAAGTATAAGCATGCATATGTATTGATTCTCTATGGGGTTCAGGTCAGGTGAGTTTGCTGGCCAATCAAGCACAGTAATCCCACGGTTATTGAACCAGGTTTCAGTGCTTTTGGCAGTGTGGGCAGGTGCCAAGTCCTGCTGGAAAATGAACTCAGCATTCCCATAAAGCTCGTCTGTGGAAGGAAGCATGAAGTGCTCCAAAATCTCCTGGTAGACGGTTGCGTTGACCCTGGACTTAATGAAGCACAGTGGACCAACACCAGCAGATGATATGGCTCCCCAAATCAACACAGACTGTGGAAACTTCACACTGGACTTCAAGTATCTTGCAGTGTGTGCCTCTCCATTCTTCCTCCAGACTCTGGGTCCTTGGTTTCCAAATGAGATACAAAAGTTGCTCTCTCAGAAAAGAGGACTTTGGACCACTGAGCAACAGACCAGTTCTGTTTTTATTTAGCCCAGGTAAGACATTTCTGACGTTTGTTGTTCAGGAGCGGCTTGACAAGAGGAATACAACATTTGAAGCCCATGTCCAGGATCTGTCTGTATGTGGTGGCTCTTGATGCACTGACTCCAGCCTCAGTCCACTCCTTGTGAAAGTCCCCAACACTTTTGAATGGCCTTTTCCTGACAATCCTCTCCAGGCTGCGGTCATCCCTGCTGCTTGTGCACCTTTTTCTTCCACACTTTTCCATTCCACATAACTTTCTATTAATGTGCTTTGATACAGCACTTTGGGAACATCCAACTTTGTTTGCAATTACATTTTGAGGCTTTCCCTCCTTATGGAGGGTGTCAGTGATGGTTTTCTGCACAACTGTCAGGTCAGCAGTCTTTCCCATGATTGTGATTCCTACTAAACCAGACTGAGAGACCATTTAAAGGCTCAGGAACCTTTTGCAGGTGTTATGGCTTAATTAGCTGATTAGAGTGGGACACTTTGAGCCTAGAATATTAAACCTTTTCACAATATTCTAATTTTCTGAGATTGTGGATTTGGGGTTTTCATGAGCTGTAAGCCATAATCATCTCAATTATGACACATCACGGCTTGAACTATCTTGCTTTGTATGTAATGGGTCTATCTCATATATTAGGTTCACCTTTTAAGTTGCATTACTGAAATAAATGAACTTTTGCACGATATTCTAATTTTTTGAGTTTCACCTGTATATATGAAATAATGCATATAGCAAGCACTGTAGCATGCAAAACCTAATATAATGATACAATGCAATGCATGTTAAGATGCAATTATCTTTTTCAATTATAAATATCTATGGTTCTCATATGTTAAGCATTGTTAAGCATGGGATTGATTTTTTATCCCTGTTAGGGTGATTTGTGAATCCAGTTTGGTGACAAAATTGTCTCTGATCAATCTATTAAATAATCTTTTATTTTGCCATATTGCTTTCAGTACGATTCCTTATCCTTTTATTAGTGTTGTGTTGATAGCTCAGTATCTATATTTAGGGACATCAATTAATTAAAACTCTGGTCTTAATATCCCAAAGCTTTCTCATTGCTCCAGCTTCTAGTTCTTGTTCATTAATTGTTCTTGTATTTCACTGAATACTAACAGGTGGTCTGACATATTACCATCTTTCCATTCCAGGAAATACTTCCTTTCTGAAGGATTGTTTTTAAGCATGAATTTCCAGTTATATGTTTATTTTCCATGGAGCAATTAATTAGGACAAAGAGCTTTTGTTAAAACTTTTACTTTAAGGAGTAGAAACAAAAACAACAGAGATTGTACCAGTAAGCAAATCAGCAACTATGAATGAATGAGAATTTTTGAAAACAAGTTGTTCATCTTTCAAGTGACATAACGAAATTTATAACTTTAATTTCTCCTTAAAGTAAATGAATCAAAAGAGAAAAAATGTTTCCATACGTTTATCTGAAAGTAAGTGAAAATATATGTTTATGCACACATGCACATGTGCACACATCTTCAAATCATTATTAATTCCTGGAAGTAGTTTGCTACTGTTTGCCTCCTAAGGCCGAGAGTGGGACTGGTCCAAGATCACATTTCATGTTTAAGGCAGAACTAGAATTCACAATCTCCTGGTTTCTAACCTGATGCCTGAACCAGTATACCAAATTGGTTCTTTTGCAACTATATTTAATGAGATTTGCATTTCTCAGGTCTCAGTGCAATGGTATATACTGAGAGCAAATGCAAACCTTATTATTTGACAATCTCATTATTTTTCATGACAGGTATCCTAACATTCTGTCAGCACACAGAACTTTTCCAGAAACTATGTAATGGAATCAATTAAATTTCAGTATAGCATTGTATCCTTTAAATACTTCCTTTCAAGATATAATATACTTGAATATTTTCCATCAGTTTTTTATCTATATATGAATATTTTATTAAAATAATGTAATGTTATTATAAATCTGCTCCCCATGGGTGCTTGACTACAGAAAAGTTAATGTTTTGATGTTAATTATCAACCAAAAAAACAACAATATTTTTCCCATCAGCATGAAATGAAGAAAAGCCAAGAATAACATGCTAATGTGTGTCTATTTTTTTCTAATTATCTTGGCGAAGTTTCTATGCTGATAGGATTCCTACAAAGAAGCCTATAATTTTAAAGGCAACCAAAATATCAAGTATTGTTTTAATATGGTAATTAAGTCCATTTTTTAAAGATGTAATGTTGAGTAGATACATTTTTATAATCAGTTTCATATGTTCAATTAATATATAGATTAAAATACATATATATTGGGTTATATGAAAACAAATCATTCAATTTTTCTGTGACTGGATAAGGCATGGTTTCTTTCAGCAATGATAGGGTCACTAGACAAAATCATTTATCATTTATAATGCTATGTTATAAATCATAGGTTTCTCTGGAAAAGGTTATAAGGCTGGGAAAGACAGAATGAAAGAAAACACGAGGTGGATGGATTCAGTTATGGTGGCAATAAGGTCCACCATTCAAAGACTTGAAAAAACAGGTAACACCTCAACACATCAACATAGAGAACATGTCTCCATGTTGTTGTGTCCCTTACCTGTTCTTTCAGATCTTCTCCATGTGGTTAGTGGGAGTTGAAAATGACTTGTTAGCACATAGCCAATCAATTATTAAACAATAAAATTGAATGAAATCAAAAGTTTACAAACTATAATGATGGGATTAATAAATTATTATTTAAATTACGAAACCTCATAATGTGACTCATCATGAAACCCTGCTGATTTATTTATGTATGCATGTATTTGAGTTTTAAGCATCCTGTTTCAAGTTCATGTCAACTTATTCTATTTTACTGGATGTATTTGGGGACAGTTCCAACCACTCCAGAAATGTTGTGAGCATCAAATACTTTTGGGATAGTCAAAATTCTGTTCCCATACTTCTAGTACTGTCTAAACACCTGTTGAAACTTGAAATATGTAACTCAAAAGGTAGTTTTGAGTTCAAAACATTTGACTATGTACAAATGTTTATATGCAAGTCTATTGATCCCCATACCCTCAAACAGTGACTAATATCTTCTAATTGCTGCTATGCAAGGTTCAGTGGCCATCTGCACACAGTCTGGTAATATAGCAATGCTCAGATAACAGGGATAGAGAAACACTTTAGCAACATAGCCTTTTTAAAATTTGAAACTGGCATTTGATTAATCTAAATAATAGAATCAGAATTTCTAAGCATTGGAATTATAAAGTAAAGCAGACAATCTATGTGTAGATTCTTTAAGCAATCAATTCATAGAATATTAAAAATAGGCCATTTGAATGAATGTATTCTTAAAATCTCTCAGTTAACACAGAATTTGATTTCCCCCCCCTGCAAAGCGGTTATCCTTTCAAGAAACTATATAAAAAAAATTACACAGAGTATTTAATGAAAAAGTATCTTAAAAGTATACAAGTCTTTAAAAATGTATTAAATTATTATTAAAATCAATAATATAAATACAAAAGCTTCAACAATAATATAAATGTCAAAGTTTGAGAAATAGAACACACTGCAACTATGTTAATAATGCTGAAGCATGTAAATTATGCAAGATAGTACAGAAAAACACATCTGAATTGGTCATAATGTTTTGCTCCATGAGCTACCAATTATCCTGACTGTAACTTCTGAATATCAGAAGCTATCAATTTATCTTGTGACTGATTAGCTTTTCAACAATCTACATATATAATAAAATGGTTATTTCTATCTAGCACTGGAATGTATCAACAGAAGATCTGATCACAGGCAGTTCCAAGTGTGTGCCATATTTGTTCTTCAGTTGAAAAACCATCTATATCTTCTTCTGTGACTCTCCAATAATTAATTATCCTCTTGGAGAAAATCCTTCCATAGCAACTGACTTATTCCATTCACTGGCATTATCTTGAGAACAGACTTATTATTTATATACTTGGAAAGAGTACTTACTCATCATATAAATAACTACTAGACTTAGAATTCATTCATAAGTTTCTGGAAAATTAAAAAGAATAGTTCAACGATCTTTCTATAAAGATAACAAAATTTGGAGAGACTGCTAAATATCTGTCAGCCATAGTACTCACATGAAAATGGCACTGACCTTTTCTAGTTGAATGAATACTTATTAACTATAAACAATGATTCACTTTACTTTGTAATTTCTTCCCGAGCAAGGAATTAATTTATCAGAAATTTAAAGGATACTAAAATGCAACTAGTTAAGAATGATGGCTTTTGTAGCTTAGTATATTTGCAAATCTAGAAAGTAATCAATGGAGTTCTTTAAAGCCTTGCAAAAATTTTACTAAGAATGAGGATCAATTAGGCATCATTTGATTTGTCCATTAGAACCAAATGTATTTGCCATGCTATAAGGCTCATTTGCTACCTACTGAACAGGGTAATTAATAGTAATAGCAATAGCACTTAGACTCACAGTGTTTTATAGCCCTCTCTAAGTGGTTTACAGAGTCAGCATTATTAACTCCAACAATCTGGGTCTTCATTTTACCAACCTTGGAAGAATGGAAAGCTTGAGCTGGTCAGAATCAGATTCCTGGAAGTGGGCAGACTTTGCCTGCAATACTTCATTCTAGTCACTGCGCCACTATAGCTCTTAAAGATTTTATAAAGTCTCCCTACTATTCAAGCAATGTACCTTAAGTTTAACATTACCACTCTTCTAAATCAAATGTTTCAGGATAAAATTATTCTGTTCAAAGATGGCAATCTCTCCAAATCTTAATAATATTGTGCTACAGGACAGAAGTGGACTCAGATGATTTATTTATTAGTTTTCTTGGCTATTCATTAGATTCTTGGGTGTCTTCTCAAGTACTAGAAGGTAAATGCATGAATAGTCTTTCTATCCTGCTTCTTCCTCGTCCAATTATTTTATCCATAGAAAGCAGATGAAAAACCTTTGTTCAAATAGTTCTAATCTTTCTAAGTATAGACACATTATACCACTTAAATACATTTTTCAAGGCCTTCATTGCTAGTGAATTGCACTTATTTTCTACTGTGAATTTTTTACTCTTGATGGTCAGTCCTAAAAGGTACAAGTTATCCACCACATCAGTGCTTTCATTATCCATTCTTACCTAGTTGCTGAACTTACTGTCATTGGTTTAGTGGTTTTATATATTTAATTTTAATCATCCAATTTTTTTACATGGCTCCTTTACTATAACTTATTATTCACATTTGCAGCACAGTATAATTAACTTTTCTTCCAACAGTTTTAAACCCACTCTCATCTTCTTCCAGTTCAGGCTCTTTCAATATATGTTAAGGTATATAGGTTGAATAAATATGGAAACAATATACAACTTTTTTTTACCCCTTTGGCAATTTAGAACTAATCTGTTTTGTTGTGTTCTGTCTGGACTGTGGTTTCATGACCTACGCATTAGACTTTGTATGAGGACAATGAGATATTCTGGGATTCTAATTTTCCTAAGGATATTCCACAGCTTAACAGAGCTTCCACAATCAAAGGAAATTCTATAACCAACAAAGCTCATACTGACTTCTTTTTGGTAATTACTTTTTCAATTATCCAGTATGCAATATTATCCTGTTCCTTAAGTTTTTTTAAAACCACCTTGACTAGTAAGCATTTTTCTTCTATATAGGACTCTAATCTGTGAAGAATGATCTCGAGTGTTGTTGGGTAGCATGTGAAATTAAAGATATTGTGCAATACAAGCAGAACTTGACCATAATGGTGTCTGTTCATCGTGGTTATAAATAGTGACAATCATAAATTGACCAACCCAATTTTATGACTTTTGTTACAGTGGTTGGTAATGGAACCAATGGTTCATCATAGATGCAGTTTTACTAAAAACCAGAATAAAATATTGGTTTTTAGCAAACCTGTCATAAAATGATAACGTGCCATTGCATGCTTAAAAAGCATGCTTATGCTTAAAGAGCATATGTAAATATGGCCATAGTTTCTAAGAGCCCATAATTTGGTCATGTGACCACAGGTGGGCAACTGACAAAACTTCAAATCCAGATTGTGAGTACCCCCAGTTAGGTCAACCATAACTTCAAGGTAGCTAAGCGAGTCAAGGACTACTTGTCCTATCAAGTCTTCTTTCTTTGATATTGATACATAAACTGATCTCTTCCAATTTATGGGCAACTCTCCAACTTTGCTGGAATGGTTTAGTTAGAACTGTACTCATTCTTCTGTTACTTGTTAGTTTCCAATGTAATAACAACCAGAGTGTTTTCTTTTTTAGTGCTAGAGGTATTTTGGATGCTGCTGTCTTAGTATAAATATATAAATATTTCAGTGTATTCTTTCCATCTTTCTTTGATTTTCAGTTAGTACCTGCCTGTTAGAATCTTTAACATATCATTTTAGGTTTAAACCTCTTTATATGTTTGGGGGTCTTTGGAAACCTTTCCTTCTTTTTCATCTTTTTGTATATTTCTATTTTCAATACCTTTACAAATATAATACAAATACATAATTCATAAGGCTTACAAATTTTGTGAGATCTATTACCCTTTTATTCTTTTTCTTCATTGCTTGGTAATTTCCACCATTGGTTCATGAATCCATATGAATCAATGAAACAAATTATGGCATATTATGTTTTCTGAATATCTTATGGTATGTTTTTTGTTTATTCTTTCGTTTATTCTCTAATCCATCAACAAGGTCTTTCTATCTTTTCTTGTAATGCAGAGCAAAATAAAAATGTGTTTTGATCTCAATTTCCTGAGGTAGTTTCCCCAATGTATTCTTAAGAAGAAAGCTAAAATGTGGATCTCTTCATGACAACTGTCCCAATTTGGATGGGCATCTATATAACAATTTAGGGGAAAACTAAGGCCTGTCATGAAAAAAAAGGCCTTTGTTACACCTAGCACAGTTGCAAGTACCTCCAGCTAAATCCAACCCATTATATTCAAATGCTCTAAATTCATGAATGCAAGGCATTTATCCTCATTAAAAATTGCTTATTTATTTGTTTGCTAAAATAATAGAGGTGATCTATAAAAAAGATGACTAGCCAAGGATGAACATAGTCAATGCAAGGAAAAAACAGAAGAGAAACCAAGATTCCAAAATTTTTATCATCATAAATGTATTCTATATTTAAAAAAAAAAACCATTTCTCTGTGTCCTCAAATGTTCTGGTTGCCTCAGAAATAAAGCCAAGATATTTCATGTCAGGAACACCCACATATGCTGCAATAGAAGCTGCATTCATTACGAGCACAGTGATTTAACAATCAAATGCAAAACAGGAGTAGTAGCATCATACTTATAAACATCTTGTTATTCAGTACTTGAATGGATGTGTAAAGTATCAAGGGTAATATTTATATAAATGTGTACTAGAAAGAAAAGTTTGGCAAAAAGAAAAAGAGCTACAGCCATAATTTTCTTTCCCCAAATTAATTTGATATAACCACCATCCATAACATTTAAACTATGAAAACTATTTCTCTAGGAATGTTTTCCCCTCTACAGGCAACATGCCTAACTCTTTTACATCTCATTTTTTTTAAACTGAGATATTGGGAAAGTGTTGCAAGAGTACAAATATTGGTCCCTATTATTTCTGACTCTCCCATATGATTAGGCAGAGTGGATGTGCTCTTGGCCCTGTCCCCTTATGGAATCAAGGAAGCATGTTCTTTCTGTCATAGCACATGCCCTCTGGAACAGCATCTTCATAGAGATATGTACAGATTCCACCCTTCAAATAGTCTGGAAATCTCTTTAAGATCTGGCTTTGTTCCCCTACCTGGGATCTGGGTGTATTTAGAAACCCTGGATATTATTTATGTGCATTTGTATGGGCAATTATGTTCTATCTCCCATCTAGCTATTGCTTTCTGCAAAAATATAAAAAATATAAGATGCAAACACTCTCAAATTTTTTTAAAAAAAAAACCTCCCCCCGTTTTTTCTATTTCTTAAAGCTTTACATGTAGTATATGAAGCAACTTTATGCTTAAAACAGTAAAAAGTGTATAAAATCAGACCAATTACAGAACAATAAGTAATACTTCTGATAAGGAAAAAAAATTATGAACCTGACTAGGATATGATGAATTGACTAATATGTACTTGTAAAATGATGTATCATATGTTTCTTACCTTGTTTCCTTGAATGCCTTTGGAGCCAGGATCACCTGGTGGGCCACCAATACCCTTTCGTGGAAAAAAAGTGAAGGGTGATTAAATTTTATACCATTTCTGAATCATGTTCTGCTGTATTTTTTTTAGTTATCCTAGATGGAATTAAGTATATAGTAACAGCAGCAAAGGCATCCTGCAAACAAACAAACATGAAGTCTTGAAGTACAAAAAAGTGCAAAATTTTGAAATCGTGTTATTGCAAAATAGATTTTTCTTATTGTTCTGTTTCTGCTGTCTGAATTATATTTATTTATTTATATAATTTATATTAACTGTCCTGTTACATAAGTGACTTTTGGCAGTGTACAAGGATTAATCACAAACATATATAGTATGAGCGTAACATACTATATAACCCCATATTAAGCCTTTTGAAACAACTGCTTAAATTCTATTATTTTTGAGATAGTTAAAGTCATATGAACAAATATATGATATAGAGGAAACATTTGTTAGAAAAATAGTACTCAAAGTGCACTATTGCACATTATGAAATAATGATGCATTTTCAGCATCTGTTTTTCATTTCATATTTGCTTCATGGCTGTGGCACTGGTCACAAGCAAGCAGAAGAAGTGGGCCTTCCGGATATGGAAAAAATAAGTCATCCCCCCTGCAAAAAATAAGCCCTAGCACTTATTTTGAGGCCCAAAAGAAAATAAGACCCGGTCTTATTTTCGGAGAAACACAGATACTAAAATTATTAAAATTTAAAGACCTGGCTATAAAAATACATCTAATTTCTTGTTTAACTATAGAGTTAATAAAGATATAAGACAGTGTTTTTAAAACATGACAATTTTATCCTGTGTGAATTTTAACTCCCAGAATTGTCCAACAGGATGCATGAAATTCATCTCTTAAGACTGGCAAATTTGAGAAATACAGTTGAAAACCAATTTACTAAAAAATAAATGCCATAGTTGGGAAGCAAAGCTAATAAACAGGCCACTGAAAAAACAAGGAAATGGTCATAAGGGACTTTTCCTCCAAACAGTAATGTTGGAAAAAATCAGGGGTGGGATGCTACTGGTTCTGCCCGGCTCTAGAACTGGTAGCTCTAAAGAGCAGCAGACACTGAACTGGTTCATGCAAAGTGCACATGTGCGCGCAAAACATAGTCACCGAACCAGTAGTAACACTGGTTGAATCCCACCCCTGGAAAAAATCGTTCAATCTGGAAAGCAATTACTAACTTGCTGCATTGCAGTGATAAGAAATACAAGCAACATACGCAGGCCTACATATAATTATTCTTTATGAAAAAACTCTTACAAATGTGTTGCCTTAACAGCTAGAGTTCCTTCAAAACAATATGAGCAGCAATCAATCACTCACATATAGAAATTCGTAACATACAACACCCACCCTATTATACAACCAATGAGTCATTTCACTGTTTTTCTGAAATTATTAGAGTAGTGCTTTCAAACTTGGCAACTTTAAGATGTGAGGGTGTCAACATGCTTGTCCTGGGGAATTCTGGGAGTTGAAGTTCACATACCTTAAAATTGCCAAGCTTGAAAAACACTGAACAAGACCAAGAAACTGGATCCATTGGTTACACCATTACTTGGTCATAACATCAATATTCAGCAACAACATTTCAGAACTACAATTGCACAATGTTCAGGTAATAATATAAAATATGATTGGGAATTTTATTAGAAAATATCAGGCTCTTATATTCAAATCCCACAAAACATTACCCCAAAACATCATCCTGTTTGGTATTTCCAAGCAACAAAGGCATGAGCTTAGAGGCCATGGTCAAGAATGACAATCTACAAAAAATGCCTTAAAGTCATAGGTTTCACCAGTCTTGTTCTATCTGGTATGGCTGATTGAACTGGAGAGTTTTGAAGTGCAAAACATCCAAAAAATAAAATCCAAATCAATTAGAGATGTTCAGTAGCAATACAATTCTCTACCCATGGGAATCTATCTTAAACAGAGAAGAGAAATGCTAGATATTTTTTGTACTAAAGGCTAAAGAATTGGCAGGGAGAGAAGCTAGCAATTCCACTGAGAAGACAAAAATGTTCTCACAGTATTACTTCAAACTAAGGACTGTAGAACAGAATACTGAATATGAATAAATGACAAGCCAGAGATTGATAGCTATTAAAAATAAAAACGGAGACAAAAATCTGTGCATATTTAAGAAGGCAGCATTACAATGCTCTCCGTTATTTGAGTTTCTAGAACAAAAAAAGTCCTATGCTATGACATTGGAATGCACCCAGTGTTCAAATATCTGGAACATCAGCCAGATACCTCCATGAAACTCAAGCCAAACATGAATTTTTAAAAGTTTCATTTTTATAACAATTTTAAAATTATATAAAGCTCAGGGATGTCAAACCCACGGCCCGCAAACCAGATGTGCCATGCGCTGGCCTCATCCACCCTTATTTTAGAAAGGGGGGAAGGTCACGATATATCATGTGACAACGTGACAACGTGACATGGCAAGTTTCATACCCCTGCTCTAGGGCATAAAGGCAAGTTATTGCCATGTTCCAAATAATTTCAAAATGTCTTTTGTAAAAGTATTAGGATTGCTTCACATTTTTACCTGTTAAGTATCTTTCCATATAGTGGATCAGGCTAAGTGAGTTGGGCAAACAGTATTGTGCAAATTTATAAATTGTGTGTCTGCTATACAAGGGAGGAGGAGTTGCTATCTCTGAAATATATTTAGCAGTATTTAACTAGAGGGAACAATTGATGTAAATATCTTGTTTTGTTTTGATACACTTTTTTGTGTAGTTTTGTCACATTTTGTTTTGTTTTTGTATTTTTCCCTCTTTTTTGCAGTTTGAATTTTAATGTTTAATTTAAAAAAGGATTATAAAAAAGGATTGCTTCACGTTCACTCTCCAAAAGGTTTGCTGCATTTAATATTTAAACTGACATAAGAAACCAGAATCTTTCATTTTTGGGCAGTTTGAGCTGTGTATTACAGTACCTTAAGGGCACCACTTACAAGTTTATAGTATTTCTGTGCCAAATGATGTAATAGTTAATATAATATGTAATGATGTGATTTGTGATATGTAATTTAATATGAAATGCCGAAAGAATGCATGGTAACCATGATAACCTTTGCACACCATTGGTTGGTGCACTAGTTGTGCCCATTCCTGGATCAGCAAGCTCTGCTCTTTGTCACTCATGCTCACATGCTCTCCTGTCTGATTATTGCAATGCATGGGGTTGTCCTTGAAGAACATTTAGAAACTTCATTTGGTGGAGTAAATGTATTGGTTACCTGGCATTTGTAGCACTTTGTGACCTACATTGGTTGCCAGAGTGTTTCTGGGTGCAATTCTAGTTGCTGATTGTTATCTTTAAAGCCCTTCATGACTGGGATCAAGTTATCTGGTGAAGGATCATCTTCCAGTTGTTTCTACCTTTTTAATCCAAGGTGGCAGAATGGCAAGTTACACTTCCTGTCAGCCAATGATATTAGTTGGCAAGGATTACAAGGCATGCCTTTTCTGCCACTGCACCTGCCTCTAGAACATTCTGTTGGCCTTTTGTAAGATTTTGAAGATCTGGTCGATTCTGGGTTTGGAATCCTGTGTGTGTAAAGGAATCCATATCCAGGCTATGGCTATGAATTGTAATATTGTTCTTGGTTGCTATGTATATTTAAGTTTTAGTATTATGATTGTTACTAGATTTTTAATTAATTTTATGATTGTTTGCCACCCTAAGTCACTTGTTTGAGATACATAGCCATACAAATTGAATAAATGAACAAACAAACAAATATTAGGACTGGTTTTATTGTAAACTCTCTATTCCTAACTGACATTGTATTGGAGCCATAATGTTCTTAGAATACCTTCATCTGTCTCTTTTCTTATATAACGGGTAAATGTTGGAATTGAGCCAGTTTTAGGAAGAATAGATATCAGCAGAATTTAATTTACAATATAAAAATGTCAGTGACAGGTTCATGAAACTATCAATGATGTATCATGAAATTATTAACAAAATCAGTTCATTTTTTTAAAAAAAGATGAGTCCAATTAATGTAGGATAATATAAGAAAATATATACTTAAAAAAGCAAATGCAGTTTTATATAATAAAGGCAGAATAGAATTGTTAAAAGCCAATAAATGATAATATTTTAAAATGTAAGCAACTGGAATGATCGACACATTATATATATGTTGAATCTATCTCCTCATCTGCTTTTTTTCTTAATTAAAAATGTGAGATATCTGGTGGTTTATAGAAGATATAAGGAGGGAAGGATGACTTCTTCAGTTCCCAGATCTTATATGATAGTGGTCCCCAATCTTTCTGACATGAAGGACTGGTTTTATGAAAGATAATTTTTCCATGGAGTGCATTGGTTTTTTTTTTGGATGCAACCTCCACATATATGCAGAAGAAGGTTTGCTCGCTCACCCACTTGAACAGCCTGATTCCTTATAGGTCATGAATCAGTACCTGTCCAAGCCCAGGAGTTGTATGTTATATGAGATGAAATTGTCATGAAATAACTGATGAAACAACAGCATTCCCAATAGTTTAGTGAGAACATTTTTTATTAACCCACAGTTAATAAAAAGAAGAGATAAATCTTACTTCTAATATAATTTCTCAAGCCCAAATTACCCCTGAACCATTGCTAACTTAAAGAAAACAGAATATAGGTATGATGAGTAATTTAGTCCTGAGAATTAGGACAAACTATTATTTTTAATATAAATGATAATGAAATGGTTGGTAAAACTGAAGAAACTTACCTGAGGGCCTCTAGGTCCTTTGGGGCCAGAAGGGCCATCTAGACCCTGTTCAAATAAAATAATATAAATATAAGTGTTAATAGTGAATTCTGGCTCAAATGATGATTTTTAAATCATTCTCTCTGCTACAGTTCATTATCTGTCCATTAGAGGAGAATTTTCCAATCTTGCCTTTTTGTCAGGGTTGTTCTTTTTTATTTATCAGTTTTCAGTTATCACCTGTGAAGTCTTGTAATATGAATATTGAAAATTTCTACACTGTTTCTGATATACTATACCACTTACTGTACTGATATTTAGCAATAAGGAGCATACTATATTCAAAGTATGAATTAATTACCGGTAATTGGCATGAATACAATGCTCAAACAATAACTTCCAAGGAAGAAAAGCAGATAAATTTGTTTCATCCTTCTGTTTTTAACTGAATCTACCAATAGCTGTCGGTGAACATCTCTAGATGCTGAAAATGGTTCTACTTTTGGCATGATCTCCAGCTGCTACCCTTGCCTACTAAATGAGTCGCATTTTCAGTCAAAAAGTCATGATGGCAGTACAATCATGCAAATGATGCCATGTTCTGTTTAACATGCATCTTCCATGCAACATCAGTAAAAAATAAGTAGGCCATCAATCATAGGACCATATAGTCTAGCCTAACTTTTTTGACCTACCACCCCTGGATCCCCTGTAACCAACAACATAACATCCATATCCTTTGGGTTCCTGAGAAAGTAATGTGCCGTACAAAATTTAATGGCAAGAATTCAAATAAAAAGTGAACTAAGTCAGGAAGGGAAAAGAGAGAAGAGAGTGTGAAATTCATTAGGATGGTTTGCTTGGTTCCTAGAAATGAGTACAGAATTTTTTATCTGACAAGCATAAGCGACTCCTTTAATTTAACCACACACAACTTGTTCTCTGAAAATCTGTACACATAGTCCATGTCATATTCTGTATTCAGCCATGCAGTCATCTGTTAAGCTATTATTAAAGCTGGGATTCCAAGTGTTCTTTGGGGAAGCCCAGAATTAGGGACAAAGGGAAACATCAGTAATGAATTATTTAAATACAAAAAAGGTCATATAACAGTACAGCTATTATATTGTAATAATGGTTTGTCCAGACTGTAAATGGGTCCTTGAAGATTGGAACTGTTCCCTTAATATTTTTCTCTATGTTCCTGCTACATGTCTGGTTATTTCTCCCTGGCATAATATCTCTCTTTCTCTTGTGCAGAAAAAAAAAGTCCTTTTGGCAAACCCTTTTCATCTTTTTCTTGCAAGTGGGAATCTTGTGGGTGATGAGAAATCTGGATGACTCAGAAATTTCTTTGAATGCCTAATCCATTTTGGCTTTTTAATCCTTTACAGATGTTCCATGCCATTTTATTATTTGTCCTGAACAAAAATTTGAATGCCTAGACAAAGCTGTTTCCTTATATATCTACAATCTGAACATATGGTTTTCCTTTTTCTACCAGCTGCTCTGTAATTTGGATTTTCTCTTTAAGGGGACACATATGCATATTTCATTTTATCCTCTACTATGGCTTGAGATGCTCTCAGTGTCAATGGATAATAATATGATAAAATTTTTATGGATCATATGGGTTCCTGTTTTCTAAATTAAACATTTTTAACACAAACCTTTTGTTCACAGATTTAAAAACTATGGTTAGTAGGAGAGACTATTTTCTGAGGAACTGCATTTTTTAAAAACTAGGCACACAATTATTGTTCTGGGAGTACATATTAATTAATGCTCTGTAATACTCTGGAATCCTTGGTACTTTCTGAATTTGGTTGCAGACATTTCAATACCATACAAAGGTATTCAGAGCACCAAACTCAGAGCACACCAAGGACTCTACAGTTCAAACCTGAGCCACATATACTCTTTTCTATTGATGATATTGTATTTTGTATATTTATAATATTATCAGCTACCATATATCAAAGCTTTAAAAATAAAGTGTCACTTATGTCAAACTCTTCTTTTCTAGCAATCAGGTAAAAACAGACAATGTTTTGTTGTTTTGTTTTCTAAGTTTTTAAGCTTCCTGTTCTAGTTTATAGCTGTGAAATTCCTTGGAGGGCTCTCATTAAAGCCTGCTTAGCTATTTCAAGGCCAGATTGCCATCTGCTATAACACAGCAGTGCATATCATCTGGGGGAAACAGAGGAGGAATTTAAAAAATGTCATTAAGACTGGAGAAGCATAAAACCCTCAATAAATAAATAAAAATAAAACAAGTAGGGGCTCTATCCTTTTCTTTTTAGAGGACACATGCCATGACACAGTGCTGTAATTGTCAGAGAGTAGAAGGAAACATAAACTGCCCCCGAGTTCCATTTATCTATCTATCTATCTATCTATCTATCTATCTATCTATCTATCTATCTATCTATCTATCTATCTATCTATCTATCTATCTATCTATCTATCTACAGAGGACAAAGGTAGAGTGAACCTCCATTGCATTTTAACTTCCCAGAGGCTGGTGGGAGCCAAGATAGACAGAAGATAGGCTTAAGATACAGAAGGATCTTGACAGATTTGAACATTGGACGCTGCCTAACAAAATGAAATTCAATGGTGAAAAAAGTAAGGTTCTATATTTAGGCAAGAAAAATCGAATGCACAGGTACAGTGTATGTGGTACTTTTCTCAATAGTAGTAACTGTGAGAGGGATCTCGGAGTCCTAGTGGACAATCATTTAAATATGAGCCAGCAGTGTGCAGCAGCTGCCAAAAAAGTCAACACAGTCCTCAGCTGCATAAACAAAGGGATAGACTCAAGATCAGTGAAGTGTTAATACCACTTTATAATGCCTTGGTAAGGCCAAGTATGGAATACTGCATTCAGTTTGGTCACTACAATGTAAAAAAGATGTTGAGACTCTAGAAAGAGTGCAGAGAAGAGCAACAAAAATGATTAGGGGACTGGAGGTTAAAACATAAAACAAAGAACAGTTGCAGGAACTGGGTATGTCTAGCTTAATGAAATGAAGGACTAGGGGA
Source organism: Notechis scutatus (assembly GCF_049901735.1). NCBI lineage: Eukaryota > Metazoa > Chordata > Lepidosauria > Squamata > Elapidae > Notechis > Notechis scutatus. The sequence continues at coordinate 41,964,385 of NC_142025.1, read as the reverse complement.
GACATGATAGCAGTGTTCCAATATCTCAGGGGCTGCCACAAAGAAGAGGGAGTCAAGTTATTTTCCAAAGCACCTGAGGGCAGGACAAGGAGCAATGGGTGGAAACTAATCAAGGAAAGAAGCAACTTAGAACTAAGGCGAAATGTCGGGACAGTTAGAACAATTAACCAGTGGAACAACTTGCCTCCAGAAGTTGTGAATGCTCCAACACTGGAAGTTTTTAAAAAGATGTTGGATAACCATTTGTCTGAAGTGGTGTACGGTTTCCTCCCTAAGCAGGGGGTTGGACTAGAAGATCTCCAAGGTCTCTTCCAACTCTATTATTCTATTCTATTCTATTCTATTCTATTCTATTCTATTCTATTCTATTCTATTCTATTCTATTCCATTCCATTCCATTCCATTCCATTCAGCCAGCCAGCCAGCCAGCCACAGCCATGGTCATCACAACTTTTTATTTTAAAACGGTTTTTTTTATAATGAAAAGATGTGTTTTCCTTGGTTAAATAGGTTGGGTTTGCACATTTTAAATCAATATATAAATGTACAAATTGAATCAAGTGAGATTTAGACTGTACCTTTTATGCTCTTTAATTAATATAGCCCATTTTCATAATAAAAAATTATTTTATGAGAAAATTCCCATAATCTGTGTATGTTAGATAAAGTGTGACAAGCAACTATCCTTTTTCCAGTGATTCTATATTTAATAATATTGAATTCCATAATCTTCAGTCTTGAAGAAGATATGTCACTGTTTCTGGAAATACTGTATCTTATTCATCTTGAATGCTATAAGAGTCAACTTGAAATTATTTTAGTCAACTTTCTGGTTTATTATGCTATTTTATAGAACCAATTATGCATTCTACAAATCAATATAATGTACTGATATGAAATTTCACATCAACCAGGATTCTTTAAGAACTGTTGATATTGCCTTTATCATTACAAAAAGAATCCCACTTTTATATCTTCATGTAGTAAAAATTTTAAACAGAAAAAATAATCAAATAATAATTTTAACGTACTCTGTCTCCTTTTAATCCTGGTGTTCCACATTCTCCTCTGTCACCCTGAAAATAATATTGTCTTATATTATAATATAAAATAAAATATTGTGTTATACATTTATGGATCTGAAATATAATAATGCCAAACTGTCATTAAACTAATAATGATATTATTAGTATATAATATATATATTATCTTGAGTTTCCTGTATTAATGAAATTGAATTATTTATATCTGTCTTACATAATACACACACATACACACTTCAGTTCAAAGTCTGAATCTATATCTTGATCCAGAAAGTCAAATGACTATGCTATTCATTTTGATTATAAAAATATACGAACACTCATATTTAATTTTAAATACTGCATTTCTGAATATATAATTACAGTATGTACAAATTGTGAGAATAAGATTTTTTTAGCCAGTTTACCTTTTCTCCCTTATATCCAGGATTTCCCTGTTACAAAATAATATTAAAAATTACTTTATCAAGGATATTTTATTAGAAATATCAATAATATAATAAGAAGGTTGGGCATTTTGGAGAAAAAAATGGCCAAGCCTTAAAAGAAGAAAGTAAGATTTATACATTTTACACATACAGCCTTTATATGCAAAGATCCCTAATCATTTCAACTTGCATTCTTATGCAAGAAATTAAAAGAACAGACATTCTTCATTGCCTGACAATAAATGAATGCTTCATTATCTTCCTTATACTTGACAGATGGGTTATATTAATTTTCCAGACCTGTCCTCTAAGTGTGTAGATTTCCTGCATGTGAATTCTGAAAATATCAAAGTGCATATTTTTGGAGAATGTCCAGATTTTGGAAGGCTAGTGTGCATATTTCTCTTCCTGTGTCATTTTCTCTAAAACGCTAAGAGGAAGTTGATAGATAACAATTGGTCAGAAGTCATCTAATGAGAATAAAAATTTGCAGCTGGGTCTCTCCCATCTGATTCCACTGTTCTCATACAAAAAAATTGATGAGTTTTTCTTATCTTATCTTTAGGAAACCCAGAAAGAAGACTAGATCCCATTCTAGCTCTTTTAACATCAAAGTGAAACACTTACTAGGGTATCTACAATACTCAATAGTTTCATTTAAAAGTCAAAAGCATCATCACATATTGCAATATAAGTTCTATTTATATATATTTTATTTTATTTTATTTATCTATCAAATGTGGAGTCTGCCCATCTTCCTCAACTCTACCTCTTTCCTATATGCATACAATGTTACATATACAAGAAGGACAGATTGTTAACTGCACTGAAGAAGAGTTTGTATAATTTCTGCCCACCTAGGATTCCTCTAGACAAGTAAAAGAAATAGAATATCCCTTCTTTCAAAATCCCCATTGTGATACCAGAGCAATGAATCAATGGCATCAGATAACAAGCTAGCAGAGAAGATACTAATCAGAAAGCATCTTTTTCAAGAACTGACAGTTCATTATATAGATGGGCTTTTAGCTAAATGATCGTTGTAATTATCCATATACCTCTGAACCTTTTTCACCAGGTTCTCCTTTCTCAGCCTCGCCCTGGAAAAAAAAAGTAGAAACTAATTAAAAATTGTCTTTGTATTTGGAAAAAAAATTGCCTTGCATATGCTATATTTAACCAAGTATAGAATCCAACTTTGATTATAATTTTATTTAAATCTATCTACCAAGATCCAGAGATGTGTACTGATCATTCCACAGTGGAATGATAACAAGTATACCTTTCCTACAATCATGTTTATATTTTCTTGCTCATGTGGAATCCTTCATTTAAAAAATTGCTCTGAGCATTCCCTTAAAAGCCATTTGGCTATTTTTGTTTTTCTTCGTAGAATGTCTAACTTTGAAGATGAATTTTATTCTATCAGATATCAAGCAAGAATTATTAAGGGACCAGATTTTTTTGAACTCACAACAGTGGAACCCTAATTCTGATTTAAACCAAGACCAAATAAGCATTTAATTGGCTCCTAGTCATGGGAGAAGAAACATTCTAGGAAAATTGTAATTGTCGATGTACCCCATGGAAAATATGAAAGTGAAAGCACCATAACACATATTTGAAATGAACATCCAAAAATTACATGGGATGTAGGATTGATAATGGAACTTCTCAACAACGAATGTGCATTTTTAAGAAATTCCAATTTGGATTTACCTTTTGTCCCTTGGGTCCTTGTTCACCTTTATCCCCTCTTCCTCCATGGCCACCCTTAAGAAACAAAAAAACTATATACATTATATACTGAGTATACACGCAATATAATTTAAAGTATGTCTGACTGGTAAAATGACCAGTGATTAAAGAAATCAACCAAAAATTATATAGAATAGACACATCATATTGATAACAACCACCAACATTTGTCCAACAAAATCTCAAGACAGATAATAGTTAAACAGGATATCAAAGTTTAAAATCCAAACAGTTATAATGTTATGAAATAACTGCCTCTATAATCTTAAGATTTACATCTGAAGCTCTTTAGAAGACGCTGCTGCTTTTGGTGGGGGGTTCCATTTATTAAACTTATTGGAGAAATCTTTGTTTTTGTTTCTCACAAACTCACTCAGGAATTTGTTTAGCTGTTGCTGTGTCATTTTCTTCAGAATAAGTGTTATGATCTTGAATTGTGCCTTTGGAATCATCTTGAGTGATGATTTGTGGTGCAGAATGATTGAGCTAATTTTTTTTGGCTCTTTGCATTTCGGGGGTTATGAGGAAAGAAATTGTGCTTTATTCCTTGGAGACAATTAAGACATCAATTAAACTCTCAAATCATGTCCTCCTGTTTGGACTGTGGCTTTTGACAAAGTGCATAAAGCATGGTTTGGCCCTCAATCCAACAGAAGTTACATACTTCTACTTTAAAGATTGAGACCAATAATAATGGCAGTCTGAAAACAACTGACAATTAGTTTACTACTAGAGTCGTTATTACTACTATTACTAATAAATAATCAAATATAATTTGGTTAAAATGAAACATGTCACTTATTTAATTATACTAATAGCATGAAAATGAGTTTCAGCTTTGTTTATTTACTGTTGATTTTAGCTGTTGCAGAATTTCTGCTAAACTGTTCAAGGAAGACTATAGTTTGGTTGAACCAAAATCCAGAAACAAAATTTGGATAGGTGCTACAGAGTATATAGGGCAGTAGTGTATTTCACCTTTTTCTCCCTTCTTTCTTTGCATAGTTTTTACACCAGGTCACTTTTTACCTGGTTCGTTTTCCTATGTCCCTTGAGATACTGTTGCCAAGGCTATAGCCAATATCCTGATTTTTCACAAAACAATATCCAGAAAACTTGTGCTTTAGTAAGTGTCCAGATTGAACACTCATGCTTGAATATATACATAAACTACCCAAAATTGGCTCTTTTGTATACAGCAAGATTCTTCAAACTTGGCAAGTTTAAGACTTGTGGACTTTAACTCCCAAAATTCCTGAGCTAACATGACTGGAGGAGGAATTCTGGGAGTTGAAGTCTATAAGTCTTAAAGCTGTCAAATTTGAAGACCCCTGCTATACAGTGTTTATATGTTAATTGTGAGCTTAACAATTCCTATGTGCAATAGTAAAGCGTAATTTTGTTGAGGCTTTTTTCCTCTTCTATTTAATCATATCTGATTCTCAGAGATTGCCTGGACAACTCATTGCAGTTTTCTTGGCAAGTTTTTTCAGAAGTGGCTTGTCATTGTCTTCTTAGGGCTGAGAGAAAGTGACTGGCCAAAATCACCAAGCTGGTTTTGTGTTAAAGGCGAAACCAGAACTCATAATATCCTGGTTTGTAACCTGATATCTTCACCACTCCATCAAACTAGGTCTCTTAAAAGTTTTACACAATTAAAATTTAAATCTATCTTCTAGAGCAGGGGTGGGCAAACTACGGCCCGGGGGCCACATCCGGCCCGTTGGTCTGTCCAATGCGGCCCGCCCCTGAAAAAAAATCGCTGCCATTGGTCTGTCCAATCCGGCCCGCCCCTGAAAAAAAATCGCTGGGCGATTGTCCTGTGCCGCGTGGCCCCCAGAGCGATCTAGGGGTAGGAAAGAAAAGAAATTTGCAAAGGCCTCGGCTGGGAGTTCGAAATCACCTTCGAGTGCAACCTCTCCGAAGGTGAGTCCCGCCGATCCCCCTTTTTCCGGGGCTTCCAGGCTTAAACTTTGCAAAGGCAAAGCTTGCAGGCTGGAACGTCTTCCCGCCAAGGAGCGGGAAGGGTTCCACCCGGTGGGCGGGCGGGCTGCTTGGAGCCACCTAAAGCTAGGCCGCTGCTGGTGGAGCCTTGCCCTGCCTTGGTGCCCCGTTTCCCGGCTCGGCGGTCCTGCTCGGGCGGCACTTTAAAGCCTGCTCCCAGCAGCCGAGCAACTTCCAGCAACTTTCGCCGTTTTAACTCGCGGGCGCTCGCGCCTGGCCCCGAGCTGCACGGCGGAGGGAAGCCCGGCGGGCGGGCGGGCAGGCGGGCTGCTTGGAGGGAGCGACCGGCGGCGCTCAGGCTTCCCTCCCCGTGCAGCTCGGGCGAGGTGCAAGCGCCCACGAGTTAAAACGAAGCCGAAAGTTGCTGGGAAGTTGCTCGGTTTTCCGGGGCTTCCAGGGCTTTGCAAAGGCAAAGTTTGCAGGCTGGAGCGTCTTCCCGCCGAGGAGCGGGAAGGGTTCCACCCAGCGGGCAGGCGGGCTGCTTGGAGCGGGCTGCCGTGCGGCTCGGGCGGCGCGGCGCCCGCGAGTTAAAGCGAAGCCGAAAGTTGCTGGGAAGTTGCTCGGATTTCTGGGGCTTCCAGGCTTAAACTTTGCTCGGGCGGCACTTTAAAAGCCTGCTCCCAGCACCCGAGCAACTTCCCAGCAACTTTCGGCTTCCTTTTAACTTCGCATGGGCGCTCGCGCCTGGCCCCGAGCCACGCGGCGGAGGGAAGCCCGGCGGGCGGGCGGGCTGCTTGGAGGAGGCGACCCGGCGGTGCTCCGGCAGCAGCAACAGGCAGTTTCGCCCGGGCTCCGCTCAGGTGTCCGGCTGGGGCTGTCAGGAGTTGCTACCGCGGCGCAGCTCCCGCGCGGCTCCAGTCCCGCGTTGCCTTGGGAAGGAAAAGGCAAAACCAGGAGCCGCTGAGCCTGAGCCTCCGGTGCCGCTGCTCCCGTTGCAAAGCACCGCCGCGGCTTTTCCTTTTGCCTTTCCCTTCCCGAGGCAACGCGGGACTGAGCCGCTGCGAGCCGCGCCTGCAGTAGCAACTCCTGACTCAGGGGCCTCCGAGGGAGGGGAAGGAGGAGAAGGGGGGAAGGGTGGGGGCGATTCCCAAAAAATCTTGTGCTGACCCGGCCCGTCTGTCAAATTTTAAAAGTCAATGCGGCCCCCGAGCCAAAAAGTTTGCCCACCCCTGTTCTAGAGGGATTTTATGTTTTGTTCTTTGTTGATTTTTTCCTTTCTTATCTATTTTCAAATATTAATAAATTATCCTTAAAGCTTTTTGAGATTATCATTTACTCTCGTGAACTATAAGTAGAGAAAACCTCACATTTCTTATTATGCTACACACTTACAGGTGGCCCGGGAGGCCCTTGATCTCCTTTCTGACATTCACAGTTCTTTCCACACTAGAAGTTTTAGGAAACATTGAAACATAAATAAATTAGTATTGGAAATGAAGAAGACAATTTGAAAATACCAAATCTGAATTCACTTAGGAAACAGTCCTGCACAAATAAGTTTACAGGTATTACTTATTTACCTTCATTCAAAACAGGCTGTATAAACTATATTTATTTATTTACTCAACATTACAGTAATCTCATTGTATTTGATACTGGATGCGAAGCGTGCAATCACCAAACTGGTTCTTACACCAGCAGCATTCCACCACTGGATTTAGGTAAATAAACTCTTGCTACAAATTATAGTTATGACATTCTAACTCATCTATAATGTAACAATTTAATGCTGTACTCCTGGATTAAACCTTATGTCTAGTTCCATCATGGTTTAGCCATGGTTTGATGTATAGACTACGTCTAGCTCTATTTATTTGAGGAAGAAAGACGTAATCATAATTTACCAATCATAATTTACCAATCATAATGGCTGAATTTAGATACTATGCTAGACCAAACCATTCACAAAATGGTTTACCAGAGTACATAAAATGACCTTTTTGTAGGTATCAATAGAAGTCGCAACAGTGTCATATATAATGATGTCATATGTCACTTAGTCTTCTTGCTCATGATGTCCCTTCAAATACATGTCTCTTCAAATACAATACTATCTTGCAGCTGAAATCCTAGCTTCACCTCTCCAAAGAAAAAGTGACTTGATTCTGTAGCCAACATATTATATTTAGTTTGCCTTTCAACCTATTGTACAAGCAGCAGAATCATAAACAAGAAACAGCTGTACATTCCTGAACTACTGAATTATTCATAACACAGAAGTATTTTTACTTTGTAGCGTTTTATTTGTGGAATTCAACCTTCTGAGAACTGTTCATTTCTCCCACTTGTGCATTCACTCTTTTGGTTCAAAGCTCAGATTGCCATCTCAAAGAGAAAGTTACTTGAAAAATTTAGAATTGATGAATTTCTTCAAAGATGCATTACATGGTGGTTTCAATTGATTAACTCTTCGCAAGTGAATAATGATAATTTAAAGCAAGAGGGAAGGGCTGGAAAATATTATATTTTTACTCGGATGATTTGGAGTAAATAAGTCAAAGAAAATATTTCTAGGTAGCATAATGTACACATTATATCAAAATGGAAATCCACTGCATGTTCATAAAATATATCTCTTACCCTCTCTTCAAATAAAGTGGCCTGAAAAATTAGAAGAAATAACAGATTAGCTTAACATGATATTTCGTTCATTGATTGCTAGCCTAAATTTTTTAAAAATATTTTATTAACTTATTGAACATAGATACAGCACTTTTGCCATGAATGTATAAAATCAGATACAATAAGCTTATCAGACAAGCTTATTCAAATGTAATAAACATTAATAGACAATAAAAATAAGATAAAGGATAAAAGGATAATAATAACAATAATTTATTAAACTTGCATGCTGCCTGGCTTTCAATTATTCTGGGGGCATTTCTTTCCTAATCATCCTGTTTTCTTTTACCATTTCTTGTTTGAATTATCAGCTCCTATTCTTTATTTTACTTATTCCTGCCATTCTAAGTTTCCATGAAAATAGAATCATGCACTTATTTATTTAAATTTAAATTTATGGGAATGATATGGATAAATAGGGTCATTACATTGAAGCAGGAATTTAGCAAACAGGAATCAAGATATTATAAAGACCAAGTCATATATATGTACACATAGGAAAATTATCTGTGCTGCAGTTGCCAAAATGGCCAACACAATCCTCGGTTGCATTAACAGAGGGATAGAATCAAAATCATGTGAAGTGTTGAAACCACTTTATAATGCTTTGGTAGGATTAAACTTACACCCACTTTTGGTCAACTTGATACAAACATTTTGATTAGACTTTTTTTAGAAAGAGTGTAAAGAAGAGCAATAAATATGATTAGGGAACTGGAAGCTAAAACATACGAAGAACAGTTATGGGAATTGGATATGTAGCTTAATGAAAGGAAAGACTAGGGGTGACATGATAGCAGTGTTCTAATATCTAAGAAGCTGCCACAAAGAACAGGGGGTCAACCTATTCTCCAAAAACAAGGGAGGACAAGAAGAAATGGATAGAAACTACTCAAGGAGAGAACCAATCTACAACTAAGGAGAAATTTCCTGACAGTTAGAACAATTAATCAATGGAATGACTTGCCTCCAAAAGTTGTGGCTATTCCAACATTGGAGGTTTTAAAGAAGAGATTGGATAACCATTTGTCTTAAATGATATAGGGTTTTCTGTTTGAGCAGAGGGTTGGACTAGAAGACCTCCAAGGTCCCTTCCAACTCTTGTTATTTTGTTACTCTGTTATTCTGTGTGAATGCTAGCCTATTCAGGAAAAATTATCATTAACAAATTAATAATTAATGCAAAAGTGGCTCTTTCAGCTATTATGATGATACTATGGCTGACATTTCTTTTCATGGCAATATACCATAGTAAAAGCTTGGAAAATATCTACTCTTTAATATTTGTTCAACGGAATGAATGGATATGATTGTATAAATGATCACTATATAATTGATTTAATGTAATTTAGTTTTAATTTGGTCTTACTGTTCATTTTGTAATTTCATTTTCATTTTTTAACAGGATTTAAGAGCTCAGAATAAAAACACCCTGCAAGTTTTATCTAAGGGTCCCCTGGAATCCAGATTTCTCCCACTTTTTTGCTGTATAATTGACTGGGAATAGCTGAAGAACAGTTCCTGGCATATATTTTTTTAAAGAGAGAAATAAGCAATCTGTTGAGAGAAAAAAAAGGTATAGGTACTTTGTAGGTTGTTACTTATGCATCTATTGTTTGAAATAGCTTCTACATGAGAAACATTTAGTAATGCAGGAAATAATTTAACGTTGATAATAAATGATTACTCATATTAACAGACTAAAATAAGTTGGGCCATACTGGCTTATCTTTTTAGGACCTAATTCTGAAAAATAATCTTAAACATTGAAAACTAAAATAATTTTTAAAAATAGAAATAACAATTCCTCCCCTCAGAGAGCAGAATTGATGAGAAAAGCTGCACCTGGTTAAAAACTATCTTTTATTTTTTTCCAGTCTTTGATGTTTCTAGATTTTCAAGGACAAATACATCAACTGATCTCATTTTATTATTTTTCATGACAGTTGCTGTAGATTGTGCAGCTTCTAATACTCCCCTGAGTAATTCCATTATGAACTTTGATCTTGTATTATGTCTAGAGCTCCTTTCTGATCTAAGCACATCCTGTTTATTTTTGTATTATGTTTATGTATGATATACTGGACGATCAGCTACGGAATTGCTCTCCATCTTGCTTTTGTTTATTCCATGTAGCAATACACTACTGTTATATTTAATTTTATAATTTCTAATTTTATTATTAGATTTACAAACCACTGTACATCATGGTTTAACTTATCAAATAAGACATCATGACTGGGTTCCATAATATGCTAATTCAGTGCTAATTGTGGCTTATAACATTACAGTAAATTCTTTGTTAAAGATTAATGTAGCACAGTGGCTCGGTTCACACAATACACTAATCCTTAAATCTGGATTTTATAAATATCATTGCTACCTTTGCAAACTTTCCAAACAGTACATTATATTATGCTTACGCTGATTACATCCTGGTTCACAGAACTTCCCAGATAATGGATGGATTTTCTGCATTTTAGCCACTACCTATCTTACTTTAGCTTAGATTGTTGTATAAATTCGGACTGCATTAAAAACTGAGCTCAACACATATTGATATGTTTCTACCAAAGCATCAGCTTTTGGATAACTTTAAAAAAAACTGAAAGGGTGCATTAATGTGTATGCTTTTGCTGAAAACATATTTATTCCTGAACAAATAGACTACATTTTCACAGCATGTTAGACTAAAAAATGATTGGGTAGTTTGTGGATCAATGGGTTTACATAATGAATATGTCACATTAAGCCGTAATGTGATTTATCTGTAGCTGTCAATAAGTCATCTAATAATGATTTATTCAATAAACCTTCATTAAACAAATCCTAATTTGTGATGTGTGACAATATTCAGTGTTTCTTTAGCTTTCTGAAACATGGTGTAGAAAGTGAAAACTTCATCAGATGTCATCAGCCTTGTAAGGTGGTACAGGCAAGAAGGACACCCAGAATAACTAGCTTTACTTTATTATAAGGTTACATTAACAGAATCTTGAAAATCTAAAAGTACATTTCTCCCCCATCCCAGGCACTTTTACATCCAGAAAACTAGGGGAGGGGCGTAGTTTCTGAGACATTTGCCATGCCCATTTCCTGCTGCAGGCAAAACTGACTCTTTTCCAACCATTGCTCTGGTTCAAGCTATTCCTCTAGGCTCCAGGGTCATTCCCACATGTGTTATGAACTAATAAAAACTATTTAATAAAACTTGTCAACCTCACAATAAGCAGGATCGTAATCCTGCACCTTTGATTGGCCCATGGATAGCGAGCAGGGATTGGTCCTTACGGAGCAGCCTGATTGGCTATTAGTTGAACACCTCTCATTGGGCACAATTTAAGCAGTTGGACACAATTCATTGGTTAACGGGTCAGCAGCCAGCTCTATAAAAGAGCTGCTGCTGCCCAGGGTTTTTGCTCTGTTCCTAATCCTTAATAAAGAGTTGAAGTTCACTAGTTCTCTGACTCGTCTCCGTTCCTTGCGCCCATGCTCAGAATATAACACTGGCGACGAGGATGGGATGCGGAGACGATAGAGCTGACTGAACACTACAGAGCGCCAAACAGAACCGGCTGAGGTGAAATCGATGGATTGGGACGCCCTCGCGCCCCTCCTACCGGCCCACTATGCACCCGCAGTGCCAACACTTGTCCGTAGGCACGAATTTTACCAGAGGGACCAACGGAAAAGCGAAAGTCTTGCAGACTTCATCGCTGACCTCCGGAACTTGGGAGGCCTCTGTGGGTTTTCCAACCTCGAAGAAGCTTTGCGAGACCGCATAGTTCTGGGATTAGATGACCAGACGGTGCAGAGCAAGATCATGGCCAAAGGGGACATTGATCTTGCCGATGCCATCGCAGACGCTACCGCAGCAGAAGCAACCAGGAAGTCGGCCGCTCAAATGCGCCGCACCAACGCACTACTCCGTCAACTCGCGAATGATACCTCGCCTCGCCCCGAGAGGCACTCAACAATGGCGCACCATGAAGACCTGGAATCCCCATCAGAAAGTGATGAGGAAGAGGTCAACCGACTCCGGTCCGAACGAGACCACCAAAACCAACTATTCCCGCGACAATGCGCGGGTTGTGGGGCAAACCACTCACGATCCGATTGCAAATTCCTCGATGCACTCTGCCGTTCCTGTGGAAAAAGAGGCCACATCGCAAAGGTCTGTAGAAGCAAGCGAGGGTCCAGCCCAAAGCGCAGGGAGAATAACTGCAGCCAGTCTTCAGGATTCACTCCTGCGAATCGAAACCACCAGAACCACCAATGGAACAACCACTCCTACAGAAATAAAACACCTGTCACTTCAACGAGATGAGAAGAGGCACACCAAACCATTACCATCGGCCACGCTACATCCTTAGATGCAAGAAAGATCCGAGTGAAGGTCGCCATCGAGAACCAACCATGCGTGATGGAAGTTGACTCGGGGTCGTCTCTCTCGATGGTTTCCTGGAAGACCTTCAAACAACTAATCCCGGCCATCCGTCGTCAGGACCTCAGCCCCCAAAGGATCATACTCAAGGATTACCAGGGCAACAGAATCCCGGTCGTCGGCTCCAGCCAAGTCCAAGTCTCCTTCAAAAATCGTATCGCATCACTACCGCTGACCGTCGTCGACCGCGACCGGCCTAGTTTATTAGGCCTACAATGGTTCGCCCCACTCGGGATCGAGGTAGCCGGCGTCCACCGAGCCGAGAGCAACGACTGGGAGGACTCTCTCGTCCAAGAATTCCAGGACGTTTTTTCAGAAGAGCTAGAAGGCGACCGTAGCGGAGCCCCTACACAGACTTCTCGATAAAAGAGCAACCTGGGTCTGGGGACATCGAGAGGAATGCGCCTTCCAACAAGTGAAAGACTTACTAACCTCCGACGCTGTTTTGATGCAGTCCAACGAGACTTTACCCTTAACTATTACTTGCGACGCTTCACCGTTTGGAGTGGGAGCAATCTTAAGCCATGTACTACCAAATGGAAATGAAGCACCTATTGCGTTTTTCTCACGAACATTATCAAGGGCTGAAAGGAACTATAGCCAACTCGATAAAGAGGCCCTTGCTGTTGTATCTGCTGTGAAGCGTTTTCACGAATACGTGTATGGACGAGCATTTACGATAATCACGGACCACAAACCATTGCTTGGTATTATAGCGGGAGACAAGCCAACCCCCTATATATTATCGCCAAGAAAGACTCGTTGGTCTGAGTTCCTAGCTGCCTACAATTATCTGTTGCAACATCGCCCGGGGAAAGCCATTCCCCACGCTGACGCGTTAAGCCGCTCCCCACTTCCGGAGACCGTCAACGACCCAGCTCCAACCCTCACGACGTTCCAAATCGAAACGCTGCACTCGCCGCCACTAGCAGCAAGACATATCGCCATCGAGACGAAACGGGATCCTATCCTGGCACGAGTTCTCAGCTAGGTCGAACGAGGATGGCCAGCCGACCAACTCCACGACGATTTCGCGCCATTTAAGAATCGGCAGACAGAACTTTTCTCCCAGAGAGGCTGCGTCCTCTGGGGAGATAGAGTAGTCGTCCCAGAGAGGCTACGACAGACTGTTCTAAAGTATTACACGAGGGACATCCGGGCATCGTGCGCATGAAGGCGCTCGCACGAAGCTACGCGTGGTGGCTGGGCATCGATAAGCAGATCGCAGCCTGGGTAACCACGTGCCAGAAGTGCCAAGTCGTTAGCAACGCCCCACCTAAAGCGACGCCAACCGAGTGGGAAACCCCTCGGGGTCCGTGGTCCCGCATCCACGTTGATTTTGCGGGACCCACCAAAGGACACACGTTTTTATTAACAGTTGATGCCTATTCAAACTGGCTAGAAATCCAGAAGATGAAGACAGCCACAACAGAGTCAGTCATTAATAAACTGAATAAATTATTTGCAACGCATGGGTTACCAGACGTTTTAGTTTCTGATAACGGGCCCCAGTTCACTGCCCTAGCTTTTGAACAGTACCTAGCGGACCGGGGCATCCGCCATGCGCTAACCTAACCAGCGCACCCTGCGGCTAACGGAAGGGCGGAGTGAATGGTACAATTCGTCAAAAATGGACTATGGGGACATCGACGACAAGCTCAACCGAATACTCCTGCTTCAACACATCACCCCACACAGCATCACGAATAAGACGCCTGCCGAACTGCTAATGGGCGGAGACTTCGCTCCCACCTCGACCGTCTCCATCCTTCTTATTCACCAGAAAAACCTTTCGGATCTAGCGGGAAGTGCCGCGAATTCAAGGTAGGCGACTTGGTGTTTGCTAAAAACTTTTCTGGCGACCCATTATGGGTCCCTGCAACTATTACCCAACCCACCGGCCCCAGATCCTACCGCCTACAGACTAATGACGGGAGAGCATGGAAACGCCATATAGATCAGCTTCGATCCAGATTGGCACCCACCTCCCGTGACTCCCCTAATTCGCAAACTATGGGGGGAGGGGATATCGAGGAGGCCGAAAATGAAATAGATGGCGACGTAATCACGGGGACCCAGCAACCTAACCGAAGAAACGCGCAACCTGAAGAAGAATCAGGGAGCGGGGTGGCATCACTGCGGGGAAATAGCATGAGGGAGGCAAGCCCACGGGACCCGGAAGTAAGCCTAGGAGACTGGGATAACAACAACGATAGCCGCGCCGAGTCCCCCGCACAGAAACAGAACTAGCCGTACCAGAAAACCTTGAAAGCGTTCCACCGGAATCGGACTGCAGACAAAAACCGGTGGAACAGCGAAAATCAAACAGGCAGGTGAAACGACCTGCATATCTACACGAGTATGTTACCGCACCCCTCAAACGGAACCTAGTGGGGAGGGGTGTTATGAACTAATAAAAACTATTTAATAAAACTTGTCAACCTCACAATAAGCAGGATCATAATCCTGCACCTTTGATTGGCCCATGGATAGCGAGCAGGGATTGGTCCTTACGGAGCAGCCTGATTGGCTATTAGTTGAACACCTCTCATTGGGCACAATTTAAGCAGTTGGACACAATTCATTGGTTAACGGGTCAGCAGCCAGCTCTATAAAAGAGCTGCTGCTGCCCAGGGTTTTTGCTCTGTTCCTAATCCTTAATAAAGAGTTGAAGTTCACTAGTTCTCTGACTCGTCTCCGTTCCTTGCGCCCATGCTCAGAATATAACAACATGCCATTACTGTTCTTATGTAGGATACAGGAGAAATAATCATGAACTCCCTTGCATTGATAGGGAAAACAAAAAGGCAGAATTATGAAATTAAGATAATGGATTCATGACAGAAACTCTGACCTTTGATATTTCACGGCATTACATTCGTCATTGTGTAATACTGTGGGAATGATCTTGAGAGGGAATGACCTTGGAAATGACCTTGAGAGACAAGAAGGAGATCTATAGGCTGGACAACTGACATATAAGACTTACCTCTTCCCAGAGAGGACCTGGGAAAGGACCCTCCCTAGTTTTCCAGAGAGTAAAAGGAGGGAATAAATTATTTTAGCCTTGCAAGATTCTGTTAATGTAATCTGACAATAAATAGACAGCTAGTACTCCTGTTTGTGCTTCTTCTTAGGCAACCTTGCAGGGCTAGCACATTTTGACAAAAGTAGCAAAATCCTATAAATGCCCTTAATAGTAACAATAACAATCCTGAATGTGGAATAAAATGTTTTGATTATGAAATCCATTCCAGTTCAATGATTCCATAACATCAGGTATGGTCTAAATCAGGGCCATACTTTATATGGTCCATTTAGTAGGCTTATGTGACCCACTGACATTTTTTGAAAAATAGTTCACCGCCACTAAATGTCACCACTACTAGAAAGAATATGCTGCCACTTTTGTCAAGTCCTCCAATGTCCTCGTGGGTAGTGCCAGTTCCAACACTTGCCACCACACACCTAGCTGCCAAACAGGTATTCCTTTTTGGTCTGCAAATCTATACTTGCCCTCCTACTAACTGTGTAAATGAAAATAAAAATCTATTCAGTTGGAATAGGCCTGTCTATGTTTAACTTGTTTAACTCTATAACTAGGCAATCTGCAGCTGAGTATTTTAACCTATTTTTTTCTGAACTGAAGGCTGCATAGGTGGAGTTTCCACACATTCTCCGATTCAGGGATGGACTGGAAGCATACTGGCTTTGTTTCAGGTATATTGAGATATCACTGTGTTCTGATTGAGATATCACTGTGTTCTGATTGAGATATCACTGTGTTCTGATTGACTCCCAAGCTTTCTTCTTTCATTTATTAAAAAAATAGGAAATGGGGTTTCAAAGTTGAGGAATTGTTGTGTTGAGCATCCTTTTGAGATGTTCCATTTTATTCCCTGGATTCATACTTAGCAAAATGTACTATGTAAATCAAACAAACCTATTAAACTAAAAGCAAATCTTTACCGCTGCAAAGGAAAGCAAGGTTTATTAGGAAAAAATATATACAATGGTAGAAAGGCTGAATCATTCACCTTTTTATTTTTGAGATCGGGGGAGGAAAAAAATATTCTAGGTTTCCTAAAGGAA
This sequence comes from Notechis scutatus, assembly GCF_049901735.1. NCBI lineage: Eukaryota > Metazoa > Chordata > Lepidosauria > Squamata > Elapidae > Notechis > Notechis scutatus. The sequence continues at coordinate 41,947,994 of NC_142025.1, read as the reverse complement.
GCAGACTAAAGAGAAAAACTATTTCAGTAGGCAAAGCAGAGCAGAACAAAGTAACACAGAAACAATGAAAGAAGGAGAGGTTTTGTTTTCTAGCTTCACTTTTAATGTCAATAGGATAAAAACTGCCAAGAGTAGATGCATCTGGAGCAGCATCTCAAAAAGAAGGAGAAGAAAACAAAAAGGAAAAAGGAGTTGCAACCAAGATGGCCAAGTAGACATAATAAAAACTCTGGAATGCTTGCAGAGCCAGGGAGTGAATTTCTGCCAACAAGAAGCAAGATTCAAAGAGGAGAGAACTACAAAAACTGAGGATGGCCAAAGAGACCAAAATAAATAATCTAATTAGCTACCAGAAAACCTATAGTTTGTACATGTCTTTGATGATGGGCCTGAGAAAGTGTGTGCAAAGCTAAGTCAAAGAAAAATACTGCTCACAACACTACTCACTCTATTTACAATACTCAACATTTGGGATATTTTTCTACCAGCAGTATAAAGCATGTCTGTCATAAACTATTACTATAATGTTGATCTTCCATTCTGCCCATACTCTGCCTTCTTTTTCATTCTGCAGAAGCATATTTCTCCCTACTCTGACATTCCCTTACTCTTGAAATATATCAAAGTTTGAGATAAGACAACTTCTAAAGAATTATAGACCTAATTCTTGGCCATGGCAATAATGGTTAGTGAAGCAAGAAACTGGAAGTTTGTCTTGTCCACCAACAAGTAGACATTGGTAGGGTGTCATCGACAAATTACTGAATAATGTCTAAAGATTGTGATGCTGAAATGATTCCAGACAGTTCTATAACTTTCATAAGGACTTTCCGAGGTCTAAACAAATGAACAATTTCAATAATGATTGGTGGTCAGGTTAGAATAAGAAACACAATAGATATGAGTTGGATTGATATCTTACCTTTTAACAAAGAGAATACTCAAAATTACTAACAAACAAGAATAAGAAAGTTTATAGTAAAACAATTAAATAATGGCATTTAATTATGATTAGTTAATTAATTGCATTCTTATAATTAAACCATTTAAACTAAATAATTTAAACAATTAAAAACTAAATTAGGACAGTATAATAACTATACTGTATGTGCAAAAGTTATAAAATAGTAAATAATAACTCTCACCAGTAAGTAGCTTAACTGCAAGTTTAAAAAGGTGCTGCTTAGGACTATTTCCGAAAATAGTCATCCTTATATTTTACATCTTTTAAAACTGTGGATAATGTATAGCTATAATACCGTATTTGCCGGCGTATAAGACGACTTTTTTTGCCCTGAAAAACATGCCTCCAATTGGGGGGGTCGCGTCTTATATGCCGGGTCGTCTTATACGCCGGCAAATAGTAATTGGGAAGCACTGCGGCTGCCCGCGGCTGAGGCACTTTGCGCACCGTGGAAGCGGATCCCGTGAAGCCGAAAGGAGCAGCCAGCCTTCTCCCAGCTCCCAAGGAAGCGAGGCTCGCACCGCCCAAGCTCTGCTGAGGTATCCGGCTGGGGCTGTCAGGAGTTGTTACCGCTGGCGCGGCTCCGCACGGCTCCAGTCCCGCGTTGCCTCGGGAAGGGAAAGGCAAAACCAGGAGCCGCTGCTGCCATTACAAAGCGCTGCGCGGCTGTTCCTTTTGCCTTTCCCTTCCCGAGGCAACGCGGACTGGAGCCGCGCGGAGCGCGCCAGTGGTAACAACTCCTGACAGCCCCAGCCGGATACTCAGCGGAGCCCGGGCGGTGCGAGCCTCGCTTCCTTGGGAGCTGGGAGAAGGCTGGCTGCACCTTCGGCTTCACAGGATTCGTTTCCACTGTGCACAAAAGTGCCTCAAAAAAAAAAAAAAGTGCAAAAGTGGAAGGCGTGCGGAAGAGGGGCGAGTATATAACAAACTATATTTTGAGTGGAAATGTTGGGGGTCGTCTTATACGCCGGGTCGTCTTATACGCCGGCATATACAGTAGTTTACATCAATTTTTTCTTAATCCTGCCTTCCTTATGAGTTACAATTCCGATTATTCTGAGACTCCTTATGCAGCATATCTATACTATATTGGCAGATGCCATAGTATAAGTTTATTTGCCCAATCCTAAAATCATGCCCCTCCTATTCTGAAGCCTTGCAACTTCAACAATTAAAATGAATTAAACTTTAAAAAGACTTACCAACTGGCTCCTTATTTTATCTGAAAGGCTGGGCTCATTCAAAATTAATACAGACTTCCCTGGAGAATCACCAGATATCAAATGCAGCTTGGTGTTATTGACATCATTAGACAAGCCAATGGTAATGAAAGATATTCCAAGAGCTCTGGCCTTTTCTGATATGTCTTGAATGTCAGGACTTTTGGGATGGTCAATACCATCGGTCATTAGCAAAACCACTTTGAGGCCTGTTTTACGACCTTCTGCTTTGAGCAGCTGAGTTGCATTAGAAATAGCATAGTAGGAATAGGTGCCATGTCCAATGTAGCTCATTTCATTGACTTTTTGCTTAAAAATCTGCAAGTTTCTCCACACTGAAAAAGGAAAGTCAATTCTGACAGTACTACTGAATTGCATGATGGCCAGTCTGATGTCATATCTTTGAACACGGGTGGGCTTCATGAGGAAGACTTTATCACTTAAGAGAATAGCAAACTCTTTCTGCTTATCAAACAATATACCCTTTGCACTTTCAGAACTATCCAGAATAAAGATGATGTCAATAAAACAGACAGAATCTAAAAAGGACAAGATTAGAAATGACATGTTGAGAAAATTCATACATTAAAAATGAAGCATTGTGATGCATGTACAAAAGGGCTGCTTTCATAATTGTCATTCCATGGACACCACTATCAAGGCAACCATGGTGAAACTTCAAAGGATATTGATGTACAACGGGATTTGCACACCTCTATATTATCAGTTGTTTTAAACATAAGCATGGACAACTTGTGAAACAGAATTTTCTATCTCATGCCCTCAGTTAATGATGTACAAATTGGAACAATAAAAAATCAGTAAAATTGTCTATGGAGATTCTGAATCATCCAGATCATGGACCAAAGGTGCTTTTTTTCAAAAGGCAACTTTTTTTCCCCTTTGAAAATGTTCTGCTTCTCATCCAAGAAGCTTCTTCAGTTTTAACTGACTGGAGGGGAATTGAAGGATTTATATTCTTTGAAGTCATCCAGTCATTAACACTCTGAGGATTGGTTGTTAGCTCTCTGAGATTTGTTGAAGCCACTTGGGGGTTTATCTGTATCCTCAGAGTCACCTGAATCAGAGTACAAATGTATGTGGATTTTCTTAGGAATGAGGAATGGAAAATTCTCAAGAGCGTTCCACATCCGTTTGCACTTTGATTCAGAGTGCTAATGACCATATGATTGCAAAGAATATACGTCCTTCCATTTTCTTTTAGACAATTAGAACTGAACAAGCTTCTTGGATGAGAAACGAAATATTTTCAAAGGAAACAAAACTGAAGGAAGTTCTTTTGAAAAAAGCACCTTTAGACATCAGTAAAATTCCTTCCCATCCATTATATATCAAATCTTATAGGCCTAAACATGGTTTACCAGAAGAATACGAAATAGCATGCCAATAAGATAATATAGTTCCAATCAAGGAGAAGCTAATAAGTTTCATTAACTTCACTGAAGTGCATTTTAACTTCTTTCTCACATAACAGAATAACTGTAAGTAAATGCATGGAATAAGGGAAGTTTTAGAACATAAAATTCCATTTTTGCTTTGGTACACAGTACCAAACAGTCACCCCTTGAAAAGTCTCATTAACATCACTCAGTATCTTGGAATGCTGGAAGGACCTTGGGAATAGCTGAATACAGAATCTGAAATATCAGATACAGCATTCCTAACAGATCATGCCCAGTTTCTATTTATACAGTATAACTCCTTCTGAAATAGTCTGTCACTGTTGAACATTCATCATTTTTAAGATGATTTGCTTAGAGCTGTTTCACAATTCACAATTGTACAATTCTGATTTACAGAATTACAGAATAGAATGGATCATTTAGGCCACAAATGCAAAATGATGATGTTTTGCACTAGAGAGAAAGAGCACCATAGACATAATAGATGTAACATTTTAATATTTATTATTTCACAGGTAGCCTTCAATGCATATAAATAATTCACAATTGTAGGCAGGTGGAACTTCTATTCTACAATTATTTTATATTACCTCCCCCATGTATTAAGATGTTATTAGATCAACAGCTCAATATAATCCAGTAGCAATGGCAGCCATGTTTATCAAAATATATGATTACTGGACCATCTGAATGTCTCCCAAACCATTCTGAAAATATGGTTGTGGGTCCCATATGTTTTTCAATGCATATTCCATGAATCATGTCTTCCATTAGAAAGAGATGGACATTCAGAAGAGAATAACAATGTCCTTTGTAATCCACTGAGGATGAAAATAGAGAATTCCATGAGATTTGTGAAGATACAAAATGCAGGTAAAGAAATATATCACTTTCCCCTGGGAATCTTTCATGCAACCTATAGCACTTCCTTCTCATATATAATACTTATATCAAATTCTAGGAATTTACCCTGAAGATTGTCTTTTCTTGCCAGAGGACTTAACCTTTGTCCCTTCCTTCTGTTTTGTCCATATACTACATTGTTTATTGCAATGGCCAAAACCAAAAGGTAAAGGACGGAGTGTTTTTTCCACATAATGACTTGTATTCAAAATCCAATGGCTGCTCCTGCTAATAAAAAAAAATCCATTAACTTATTATCATGTTAAGAAACCCAGAATATGGATTTGTATGGAACATTATTAAATGATTTATACAATCTACAACTTTGAAATTAAATTGTAGTATTTCATTATTTAAACTGTCCTATTTTCCTATTGCTATTAGGCCTTTATGTAAATTGTTTTTATTGACTTCATTTTAAAGTCTATTTCTATTATAAGCTACCATAGAAACATAAAGAGAAAAATACAAGGAAAAAGTATTGTAAATAAATAAAGAGAAAATACTTGTGCATTTTTCCTTCTGGCTGATATATCAGATTTCTAAAATCTTAAGTTCTGCAAGTTTTACAGATCTTGCTTATTTATCATATTTTATCTGAGAAGTATTCACAGATATTTTATGCTTTTCTGTCTCAAGATAATGGATAAAAATGGCTTGCATTAGGTAATACAAATAATAAAACATGGCTTGCATTCAGTAATATAATTATAAGAATTAGCTTCATAATTTTTTTTAATTTAGTCAATTAGCTTCTTCTTTTTAGACATGTAAAAGAATTGCTGAAAAGACTCTCTTCTGTTATTTATCTTGAAAAAAAAAGTCAGACCAGTTTTCTCTGAAAAAAATGGGTGCTTGTGTAAATGTGCTCCAAAACTGCATTTTTAGCAGACACAGTCATTTCTATCAGAATTTATGTGCAGAATTTAATTCTATTGAGAAAGAAAACTATTCGGCAATGAAAGACATTCATTAGAAAATATCTACAAAATAGAACCTAAGGTAATACAAAGTATATTACAAAATGACTAATTTTGCAGGATTGCGAAAATTTACTCTACCTTCAGTAGGCTTACATGTAGAAAACTGGATATACTTTACTCAGGGCATCTCTATGTTCAGTGATTAACTTATGACACCAATATAAAATTTTCAAACCTATGATTCACTGATAATGCCAAAATGAATTTTATATAATATTGCAAAACTCTATTCTCTAACAAAAAATAATACATTCTTTTCTATTGGTACTATACTTATATCGCTAATGTCAACAATTGTTAAAATACAGTTGGTTGTTGACCATATCGTTAAAATTAAAAATATGCTTTGGATTTGCATTTATTTTACTAAGAAATTATTTTTATCATCATCTCATCATCATCTTACCTTACTTTAGAAAGCACTGAAGCTCAAACTGGAAATTAAAGAATTTTGAAATAGATATGATCTTGACAAGGCATTCTGGGGATAGGGGATTAGTTTTCTTTCCTTAACAATTGCAGTAGTTCTGGAATAACTAATTAGTCCAGATGCAAATAATAGTACCTTGCATCTGGAACTTGATCCTTGACTCATTTTTCATTGCTCCAAGCTGAATGGAGAATGGTTAGGCATTTGGCCAGATCTTCTGTCTGGGTGGACACACTTAAAATGTTAAAGGAACAGCTTTTCTGAGAGTTTGCTTTGCAAGTAGCTTTTTCATTACTATACAGTTTTTGTTTTTATTTTTTTAATAGCAGCTGTAATAAATAATTAGCCAAAATATTCCATAAACCAAGCAAAAAAAGAGGAATAGAAGAAAGATGGAATTGAAAAACAACAAAGCTATACATAGGTAGCTATCATAGCATCAGATGAAGTATTTATGTAAATCATAGTAAGTTACAATTTTATTATCAAGGATTATTAAATAATCCCCAGTTTGTACTGAACATCAAACAAGTAAACCATATTATCCTTGCATCATATAAAATAACACATTTAAATAAAACAATATACCAATATCATTAAAATAAACTAAAATGGAAATTAAATGTCAAAATTAAAAACATTTTAGGCCTTGAATTATCTATCTTAAGGTGAATTGAGAGAAGGGCACGTGCTAGAGAAAACAATCCTGTAGATTAGTGATCTCTAAAGTTAGGTATTTGCCTTACTGTGTAATTAAGACAATCCAGGGAGATGTAGCAAGAAAATATTGAAATATTGTTCATATAGATTTATGTAATGATCTGGAAAATACCTAAAGAGACAGAAAAAGGAAAAATTATAGCCTGGACAATGGTCAGACAAGAGATTTGTAGATCTACATAAGAAATATGATCACTGTTTCTTTCTAATTCTTTCAAAAGTAAAGCTGACAAAGGGAAGAAGTACTTTCAGGCACCAACATTCTGTTACTATAATAGGATGATTTTGGCTGGCCTCAAAGGAATAACAGAATAACAGAGTTTGAAGGAGGTCTTCTAGTCCAATCCCCTATTCAAGCAGGAAACCTTATACCATTTCAGACAAATGTTTGTTCAGTCTCTTCTTAAAAGCCTCCAGTGATGGAGTACCCACATTCCTAAGAGGTCTGTAAGGGTCGTGCATAAATGCACCATTGTGCCTCCCGCCCCTGTCCTATTGTCCCCATTTATTTGTACCTATTTCCTGTATTCTAACTCATGTTTATACTTATACCTATTATCTTGTAAGCGATTAACAAATAAAATAAATAAATAAATAAATAAAATAAAATAAATAAACTTCTGAAGGCAAGCCGTTCCACTGGTTAATTGTTTTCACTCTTAGGCATTTTTCCTTAGTTCTAGATTGCTTCTCCACTATTAGTTTACATCCATTTCTTCTTATCTTGCTTTCTGATGCTTTGTAAAATAGGTTAATCCTCTCTTCTTTGTGGGTCCCCTTGAATATTGGAACACCCCCAGTCCTTCTATACCAATTCCTGCAACCATTCTTCATATGCCTTAGCCTCCCTCCCCCTAATCATCTTTGTTGCTCTTCTCTGCACACTTTTCATCTTTTTTTAGTGGTGACTAAAACTGGATGCAGTATTCCAAGTGTGGTCTTACCAAGGCATTATAAAGCAGTACTAATACTTCATGTGATCTTGATTCTGTCCCTCTGTAAATTGCAGCCTAGGATTGCATTGGCTTCTTTGGTGGCTGCAGCACACTGCTGGTTCATATTTAAATGATTGTCCTCTAGGACTCCAAGATCCCTCTCGCAGTTACTGCTATTGAATCATGTTTAAGCTAATTTCTACCTGTACATTTGGTTTTTCTTACTTGAGTATGAAATCTTACTTTTGTCTCCACTAAATTTCATTTTCTTATATAGAGCCCAGTGTTCAAGTCTATTGAAATGCCTCTGAATCTTGAGCCACGATGTCATCTGAAAATTTGATGTGATCTATCCTCTCATCTAAATTGTTTATGAACATATTGAAGAGTATTGTGTCTAAAACAGAATTTAGGACACACTACTGCTTCCTTCCTTCCATGTAAATGTAGTTCCTTTAAGAACTATAAATTGAGTGTGGTTTGTCAGCTACCTGGTTGAGATGTTGTCTACAGTTTTCTTCTAAAGTCTTCACTCCGCCCCGCTCTTTGAGCGGGAGCTGGAATCCCTTCTGATTAGCTGATTCCGTTTGACAGCTAAGTATAAAAGGAACTGTCAAATGGAATCAGCTGTTCTGTCAGCCAGCCGCCAGTTAGCTAGCGGCAAGCCGCGGCTGCTTTACAATGTTACAATAAACTTGTTAGCTTTTCATTCTCGCCTTTGCCTCTTTATTCCCGCACGCCAAATACAAAACTGGCAACGAGGATGGGATCAGAGGAGTGAGGCATATACTGAGGTAACAAGAGCTGAAGTCACTGAGCTGAAGGCACTAAGCGAGTCACATGGCAGCACCACCGAACTTTCTATCTTTCCATCCAACTACCGAGACCTGAATGTCCTATATCAACAGATTCGGGTGCATGATGGAAGCCGCCAACCTGACAGAGATCCCTGCTAACAGAAAAAAAGCGTACTTCCTCAGGTTCTGCAGAGCAGTTGTCTTTGATACCGCCACGGCCCTGTTAGCCCCACAAACTGTCAAAGCTGTGACATGGGAAGAGCTGCAAGAAGTCCTGAGTAACCACTACACACCGAAGCCATCCCGCATAGCCCGCTGGCACGCCTTCAGAAGAAGAACCCAGGCTGAGGGAGAAACCAGCAGTGAGTATATAATTGCCCTCAGATTGGCTGCCCTTCACTGTGGTTTCCGGGACCTAGATGACATGCTTTTAGATCAGCTGGTCTGTGGTGTTAGAGACCTCCGTTTTACAGAGGCATCTCCTGGCCAAAGCTGACCTTAATCTAAAAGCATCCATTGAAGAGGCACAAGCCGTGAAAATGTCAACACTTTCCGCGGCAGAAATTCAAAGCTCCAGTAGCTACCAGAGCAGACGAACTAACATACCTATTGTTGTGAATGAATAAAAAGTAATAAACCTAAATGCAAAGCAGGTTTTGGAAGCCTGCACATTTGATTGGTCCTTAAACAATGAACAAGGATTGGTTCATAACAAGCCTCTGATTGGCCAAGCTTAGGACACTTCTTATTGGTTATTAGTTTGAACTTAATGCACTTAGTATTGGTTAATAGGGTAACAGCCAACCCTATAAAAGGGGCTACTGCTGCCCATAGCCTTGCTCTGTTCTGTTCTATTTACTGTTATTAAAGAGTTGAAGTCACTGGTCAGATGTCTGGTCTCCATTATTCTCCAAACATAACACTGGCGACGAGGATGGGATCCGGAGACCGAAGAGCTGACTGAGTTACAGAGCAACCAACAGAGCACGTGGTCGAACACGCACCATCAACGGCAACATGACCAGCGGTGCCGTACCACCCGCTCCATTCGACCCAGAAACCGAAGACTGGGAGTCATACATGGATCGGTTCCAGATGTTTCTGGAGACCAACAATTTGAAAGACGCTACAACCAGCAAAAAAAGAGCTATATTCCTAACTCATTGCGGGCCTACCGTGTTTAAAATGGCAAAATCGCTTGCCAAGCCAGCCGAAGTAAAAGCGATGGACTGGGACGTCCTCGAGCCTTTGCTACGGGCTCACTACGCGCCCACCGTGCCAACCTTAGTCAGAAGACACGAATATTACCAGAGGGACCAACGGAAGGGCGAAAGCCTTGCCAATTACATCGCGGACCTCCGCAACCTTGGAGGCCTCTGCGGATTCTCCGACTTAGAAGAAGCCCTCCGGGACCGCCTGGTTCTGGGCCTAGAAGACGGCACGATCCAGAGCAAAATTATGGTTAAAGAAGCCACTGCAGCGGAGGCGACCAAGAAGTCGGCAGCCCGAATGCGCCGCACCAACGCACCGCTACGTCAACTCACCAAAGATACCTCGCCACGCTCAGAGAGACACCCGGTATCGACTCACCACGAAGACCTAGAATCCCCATCAGAAAGCGATGAGGAAGAGGTAAACCGACTCCAAACGGAACGAGACCAGTTCACACAACCCTCATCCCGACCGTGTGCAGGATGTGGGGCGAATCACCCACGATCCAGCTGCAAATTCCTCGACGCACTCTGCCGCATTTGCGGGAAAAGAGGTCACATCGCAAAGGTTTGCAGAAGCAAACAAAACTCCAAACCCCGACAGGCCGAATGCCAGTCTTCAGAATTCTTCGGCACACCCGAAACAAACTGAAACACCAATGGGGAAGCCACTCCTACAGAAACAAACCGTCCACCACTTCCACCAGGCGTGAAGAAACCAGGCGTGAAGAGACCCACCAAACAATTACCATAGGCCACGCTACATCCCTTGATGCCGGGAAAATCCGAGTAGAGGTCGCAATCGAAAACAAACCTTGCATCATGGAGGTGGACTCAGGATCATCTCTCGATGGTGTCCTGGAAGACGCTTCAACAGCTCATCCCGACGATTCGCCGCCAAGACCTAAACCCTCAAAGGGTTATCCTCAAAGATTACCAGGGTAACCGAATTCCCGTTGTCGGGTCCCGCCGATTCAGGTCTCTTTCAAGGACCGCACCATCGCACTGCCACTGACTGTCGTGGACCGTGACCGGCCTAGTCTTTAGGCCTTCAATGGTTCAGACCACTTGGAATCACTGTAGCGGGAGTCCACCGTGCCGAGAGCAACAATTGGGAGGAAGCCCTCGTGCAAGAATTCCAAGACGTTTTCGCGAACGGACTAGGCAAGTACAAGGGGACCCCAATCTCATTTAGCTTGAACCCGAGGTAGCACCCATCCGCCTTAAGCCGCGGCGGTGCCGTTCACCCTGAAACCTAAAATCGATGAACAACTCGATAAACTGATAGAACAGGGCGTGTTGGAACCCACCGACCACGCCCGATGGGAAACCCCAATAGTGACGCCTATCAAGCCTGATGGGTCACTGAGAATTTGCGGAGACTACCGGGCCACCCTAAACCACGCACTCCAGCAAAGTGCATATCCAGTGCCGGTAGTGCAACACCTGCTCCATTCCCTGGGTGGCGGGAAAGTTTTCGCTAAACTAGACCTAGCGCAGGCTTATCAACAATTGCCTGTAGATTCAGCCACCGCGGAGGCGCAAACTATCGTCACGCATAGGGCGCATTTAAATGCAACCGGCTCCAGTTCGGGGTGAGCGTCGCCCAGGAAGCTTTCAGAGCTTAATGGAAAGGCTGTTACAAGGGATAAGAGGGGTCGTACCGTATTTCGATGATGTGCTCATCGCCGCCCGAACAGGACATTCTAGAAAAACGACTCCACCTAGTTTTACAAAGGGTCCAAAACGCATGAGCCTCAAAGTTAAAAAAATAAATGCCAGCTATGTACCGAAAGGGTGGAGTTTTGGGATACCTCCTGGACAGTCAAGGAATCCATCCCAATGAGGACAAACTAAAGGCAATTAAGAAGGCCCCCACTCCAAGGAACAAGGCAGATCTACAGGCGTTCCTTGGACTTATCAATTTTTATAACGTCTTTTTACCCAATAAAGCAACCGTAGCTGAACCATTACATAGACTCTTGGACAAAAAAGCAATGTGGGTTTGGGGACAACGTGAACAAAACGCTTTCCAGCAAGTAAAGAAATTGCTAACTTCTGATTCTGTACTTATGCAGTACAACAAGACTCTGCCGTTAACTATTACTTGTGACGCCTCACCTTTTGGCGTTGGAGCAATCTTGGCCCACGTCTTACCGAACGGAGCAGAAGCTCCCGTCGCATTTTTTTCACGAACTTTAGCTAAAGCTGAAAGAAATTATAGTCAGCTGGATAAAGAAGCTTTAGCTATTGTGGCGGCAGTTAAAAGGTTTCATGAATATGTGTATGGGCGTGCGTTTACAATAATTACTGATCATAAACCACTACTGGGGATTATTGCGGGTAATAAACCAACCCCGTATATATTGTCCCCCAGAATGACCCGCTGGTCTGAATTCTTGGCGGCGACAACTACACCTTGCAACACCGCCCGGGGAAATCAATTCTCCACGCTGATGCATTGAGCAGAACACCGCTTCCAGAATCGGTTGAAGATCCAGCCCCAACCATCACAACGTTGCAAATTGAGACTCTACACGCACCGCCATTGACGGCGAGAGACATTGCCCTCGAGACAAAACGAGATCCGGTCCTGCAACACATCTTACGCTGGGTTGAGCGTGGTTGGCCAACAGAACAGCTATCACCTGAATGGGCGCCCTTTAAAGCACGCCAAACCGAGTTGTTTTCTCAAAGGGTTGCATCTTGTGGGCGATAGAGTCGTAATCCCGGGCAAACTGCAACGAACTGTTTTAGCGGTATTGCACGACGGACATCCGGGCATCGTGCGGATGAAAGCACTCGCACGAAGCTACGCTTGGTGGCTGGGAATCGACAAAAGAATCGAGGCCTGGGTCGCCACTTGTCAACGTTGCCAAGACGTCAGCAACGCCCCCACCTAAAGCAAGCCCAACCGAATGGGAAACTCCTAGAGGACCTTGGTCCCGTATCCATATTGACTTTGCGGGGCCTACGAAAGGGCACACTTTCCTTATTACAGTCGATGCCTATTCAAATTGGCTCGAGATCCATCGAATGAGCACCACTACAACGGACTCAGTTATCAACAAATTAAACAGGTTATTTGCCACACATGGTTTTCCGGACGTCCTTGTCTCGGATAACGGCCCACAGTTCACAGCATTACCATTCGAACAATATCTTGCTGACCGGGGCATCCGCCATGCGTTAACCTCGCCCGCGCACCCTGCGGCGAATGGCGTGCAGAACGCATGGTACAGTTCGTAAAAAAGACCCTCCACAAAATGGAATTCGGAAACATCGACGAGAAAATCAATCAAATTTTATTATTGCAGCACATCACGCCCCACAGCGTTACTAACAAAACGCATCGCCGAACTTCTTATGGGGCGGAAACTACGATCGCACCTCGACCGGCTCCACCCCGCATACGCACCCGAAAAGCCTTTCGGCTCCAGCAGCAAATGCCGGGAATTTAAGGTAGGCGATTTAAACTTTGCCAAAAACTTCTCCGGCGACCCTTTATGGATACCCGCTACTGTTACCCACCTCACTGGGCCTAAATCTTACCGCCTGCTAACAGACGATGGCAGGGTGTGGAAACGCCACATAGACCAACTCCGTTCGAGATTACTACCCAGCGCCAATGGCTCCCCGGGTTCACCAACTGAGGGGGGAGGAAATATCGAGGAAATTGACTTCGATATAACGGATAGCAGGCCAACGGAAACCCTACGCCCAGCGAAGTACCGGGATTGAAACGGGAGGGAGTTGACTTTTCCATGGGACTTGAACACGGGGGAAACCGAACTGCGAAACCCCGAAGAAACATTGATTGGCGGAGACAACAACAACGGAAGCAGCACGGAATCACCGTGCAGCGAAACGGAACTTAATAAAGATCATCCAAACGCTCCACCGGAACCGGACTTAAGAACAAACCCGGTGGAGCCACGGAAATCATCCAGACAGACCAAACAGCCTGTCTACCTTGAAGATTTTGTTACAGCTCCCCTCAAACGGAACCCAAGGGGGAGGGGTGTTGTGAATGAATAAAAAGTAATAAACCTAAATGCAAAGCAGGTTTTGGAAGCCTGCACATTTGATTGGTGCTTAAACAATGAACAAGGATTGGTTCATAACAAGCCTCTGATTGGCCAAGCTTAGGACACTTCTTATTGGTTATTAGTTTGAACTTAATGCACTTAGTATTGGTTAATAGGGTAACAGCCAACCCTATAAAAGGGGCTACAGCCTTGCTCTGTTCTGTTCTATTTACTGTTATTAAAGAGTTGAAGTCACTGGTCAGATGTCTGGTCTCCATTATTCTCCAAACACCTATTCACTATGAAGAAGCTGTCAACACAGAATTCTATGACAAGGAAGAAGAAATCAACCATCTGAAGGGTCCCCAGCTGGCCCAAAGAAGAAACTACACAGCCAAAAAGAGATTCATTGCACTACAGATCATTTGCGTGAGCTATGGAGGCAACCATGCAATCTGCCACTACAGAAACGTCATCTGCCTCAAGTGCCAGAGAAAGAATCTGCCAAGAATCTAGCAAGAATCTGCCAAGCTGGGAAGAATATGAGCCAGCCAGCTCCATACCAGCCACAGCCAAAAATTTTAAACCAAAAGAGAACTGCTTTACCATAAATATAGCATGTCCAAGAGCTGAAGCACTAACTAACCAAACTTGTTATACTTACATTAAAAAAATACATGTTGATGTTCTTTTAGAAGGCAAACCCTGCAAGATGGAGGTGGATACTAGCTCTTCCCTTTCTATCCTGTCCTAGAACACCCTGAGGCATCTGGTTCCTGACATCTCAAGAAAATAACTGACATCTTGCAAACTGTCACTACAAGACTACCAAGGTCAAGCCATCCCAGTCATTGGAAACGGCAAGCTTCACATCCAATTTCAACAATTCAAAGGACAACTCCCTCTTGTTATAGTGGATGGATTACCAAGTTTGTTAGGACTTGATTGTTTGCCCCCCTGGGCTTATAGGTGACTGGCATTAATTCAGCTACCACACAAGACTTAGAGAAATTACTTTCTGACTTTGCTGAGATTTTTGATGACAAACTTGGTTGTTATAAAGGCACACCCATCTCACTTAATTTGGACCCCCAGGTGGTTCCAATCAGGCTCATATTGCGCAGAATACCTTTAGGCCCGTGCCCCAAAGTGGATGCTCAGCTGGACAAGCTTATTGCTCATGGAGTGCTATAACCTGTAGATTTTGCAAAATGGGAGACCCCATAGTCATTCCTTTAAAACATGATGACTCAATTACAATTTATGTGGATTATAAATCCACAATTAATAAGGGTCTCCAGCCAAATGCCTACCCAGTGCCCATTATACAACAATTGCTTCATTCATTGGGCAAAAGTTCAATTTTTGCAAAATTAGATATGACCCAGGCCTACCAACAATTCCCTGTGGATGAGCAAACTGCTGAAGCGCAGACGATAATAACACACAATTTGGCATAAGCGTAGCATCAGGAATCTTCCAATCCATAATGGAACATTTATTATACAACATATCAGGAGTCATCCCCTACTTTGATGACATCCTTATTGCAGCTGACAGTACCAAAGACCTTTTAAGTCGATTAAGAAGAATATTGAATTGTTTCAAAAAGACAGGGATTAAGCTCAGCAGAAAGAAATGCAAATTTGTTATTGATCAGGTAGACTTTTTGGGATACCACATTGATTCTGCTGGCATTCACCCAATTGAATCAAAAGTTAGAGCCATTCAGGAAGCCCCTGTTCCTACTAGAAAACCTGAATTACAAGCATTTTTGGGCCTCCTCAATTTTTACAGTTCATTTTTGCCCCATAAAGCAACAGTAGCAGAATCCTTACATAGACTCCTGGATTCTGAGACTCCCTGGAAATGGAGCACTAAGGAATAAGCCTCTTTTGAAGCCGTTAAGTCACTATTCACCTCACAAAAGGTTTTGATTCAATTCAACAATTTGCTCCCTTTAGTTTGTTTAGTCCCTTTTATTGGTGCTGTTTTAGGCCATAGGCTTCCAAACGGTCAAGAGCTCCTATTGCGTTTTTCTCTTGAACTCTATCCAAACAGAGAGAAACTACAGCCAAATAAATAAAGAGGCCTTGGCTGCTATTGCATCAATTAAAAAGTTTAATTAATACTTGTATGGCCACCATTTTGAACTTGTCACAGATCACCAACTTCTGCTAGGCATCTTAGCTGGAAACAAACCAAGCTCTCCAATTCTATCTCTATGAGTGATATGTTGGACTTTATTTTTGGGTGCCTATAGTTATACCCTTACTTACAGGCCTGGCAAGAAGTTGGCACATGCAGATGCTTTAAGCAGGTGTCCCTAACCCATTCCTGTATCTGACCCTGCCCCAACTGTTTCTATTTTCCTCATTGATGACCTGTAATTACCATTGACTGCTGCTGACATTGCTCAGTTTACTTCAAAAGATTCATACTTATGTCAAGTTCTAGACTGGTTGTGAAGGGGGTGGCCTAGAGGCCCTATAGCAGTGGAATTTCAGCATTTTAAAACATGCCAATTTGAACTGAGTGTTCAACAAGGGTGCTTTCTCTGGGGGAGCAGGGTAATTATCCCTTTACAAGTTGAGGCCTCGTATTTTAAATGTGTTGCATGAAGGGCATCCTGGGATAACCAGGATGAAGGCTTTGGCCTGAAGCTATGTGTGGTGGCCTGGTTTGGACGAGGCAGTGAACAAAAAGGTATAAGGATGCCAATTGTCAAGGCCAGCACCTCCTGCTGCCACTCCAGGGGAGTGGGAGAATACCAAGACCCCTTGGTCTTCCAAGGGAAAACATTCTAAATGGTTTGAACTATCCCTATTAAAGTCCACCACCACAGAAGCTGTGACTAAGGCCCTTGACAGCATTTTTGGAACTCATGGGTATCCAGACACCCTAGTTTCTGATAACAGCCCCCAGTTCACTTCCAGCCCCTTTGAACTATTCCTAGCCCAAAAAGGAATCAGATATGTCTTTATCTCTCCATTCCATCTGGCTTCGAATGGCTTGGCTAAACAAGCCATTAGATCAGCCAAAGAGGCTTTAGGAAGAATTACCGAAGGGGACTGGTTGCCCTATACCTCCTCACTCAACATACTACCTTCAGTTCTGCAATTAATCTATCACCCGCAGAACTACTAATGGGCAGGCGGCTAAGGACCATCCTTGACCATCTGCACCCGGCCTATATCCCAGCAACCCTGTTAGATTCAAGCAGTAGGGTGACCCAGTTTGGAATTATGTGGGAAACTCACTATGGTTACCGGGGTGATAGAGGGGGTTACCGGGCCAATATCTTACAGAATAAGATTGGCCGATGGGAGAATTTGGTGACAGCACATTGAGTAACTGAGAAGTCGTTGGAGTGCCCCTACAGGTCCATCCCTGGAAGAAGCCGAGGCTGAAGCAAATGACCCGGACTCCACAGCGGCCAACAAGAAAGAATCAGAGCCAAATCCTGACCAGCAGTTTCTTGAGGCAGGCCTACCTTTAGAAGACTTCCCGCTGGCTCTTGACGCGCTCCCAGATGAAATTCTGGAATTGCCCCAGTGGAGACCTCCAGCCCTGCAGCAGGTCCTCTCCCTTCAACTGCTCCAGCTGGACTGAGGAGATCTGGGTGAATCAGGTGATGCCTCGCCTATCTGGACAACTATGCATGCTCCTAACCAGAAGGAAGGAGTACAGCATTCTGCTAAAGTCTTCAGTCCGGTCCGTTCTTTGAGCAGGAGCTGGAATCCCTTCTGATTGGATATTTCTGCTTGACAGCTAAGTATAAAAGGAGGTATCAAACGGAATCAGTTGTTCTGTCAGCAGGCCGCCTGTTAGCTAGTGGCAAGCCGCAGCTGCTTTACAATGTTACAATAAACTTGTCAGCCTTTCACTCTTGCCTCTGCCTCTTTATTCCCGTGCACCAAATACAAAACTGTCTATCCCACATTTTTCTAGTTTATCACAAAGCAGATTGTGGTCTACTTTGTCAAATGCCTTACTGAAATCCAAGTATACTATGTCCACAGAATTTCATGGGTCCACTAATTTAGTCATTTTGTCAAAGAATGAAATAAGATTTGTTCGGCATAATCTATTTTTAATGACAATAACAACCATACTAATTGTTTCTTCAGTGATATACAGAAGATACGGTGGATATTGATATTTCCAATGCTATAATACCATGAAATTAATCTCTGTTAATTATATATTTTTATATAAATCTGACATTTGAGAAATCCTCTTGATATTGAAGCTATCTGTGGAGAGATAACTTTGGTGCTTGTCACTATCACTCATAAGCATCCTCTTCTCTCTAGCACAGAATTCCCCAATATTTCTGCTTAGCAGATCGACAGGGGGAGAAGGGATGGTTCCATATGAGCAGCCGGCACACACAGCTCCATTTGCCCAAGTGTCATGTATATGAGCTCACGTAAATGGACCTCATACATACACACTGCTCACACAAGTGATATGTGCACGGGCACACTCAGTGGCCATTTCCATAGCCCAGTTGCAAAACCCTCATGGCTCACAAGTGACAAGCTGGGGACCCCTGATCTAATAAATCCCAAGAAGCACCTTGATTCATTTGGGAATTGAGACAATGAAGCAGGCTGGTGGAGTCTGCAGAAAAATGAAGGAACAAATTGGTTTGAATGTAAATTTGGGCCATCCCAAAACCATTTGCAATCTTATTCAATGGCTGTAGATGTAGTGAAGAGACATTACTTTTTTTTTGCTTCTATTGTGTCTGTGTAAAAAAAGACCAGTGATGACTTTCAATGTCGTTCAATATCTCTCCCTCAATATTGTAGGAGAGAAACTGGTACACCCAAGGACTCACTGTAATATTCATTGTGCTTTGCAAGCAAAGTTTATCAGATTTCTTCAACAGCCATTCCAGCATTGGGGCAGGTCATATAAAAATAGCATTGAAAACCACTGTTCCTGTTCGCATACATTATCTTCAGTTTATACATCTGAAGGAAGAAGATGGGACATGTAGAGAGGTGAAGGCTACCAGCTGTTTGCTAAACCCGTGTCCTTCTGGCTGATTAAGTTGATTGTGCTGTAACTCCCTATTATGGGAAATGATAAAATAACTAAGGGATGTGCTCTCATCCGCTTAATGGACTAGTTATAAAATGAATTTTTAAAAAGCTTCCAGAACCAGACACACTCCACTGATGTCAAAAACTAAATGAACGGAGTGAAATTTTCCTGGATATCCAAGTAGCTTTTCATACTACCAACTTCTGGGCTGGCTGGTGTTGAGGCATTTTTTCACAGTAATTGCAGCCATTCCTGTCAGGACACACATCCAAAAAACAGTGTTAACAGGCTATTTGACATTTAGACTGTTGATTTATGGTATTCTTAGCAGATCGACAAGTTTCCATCTAATCTTCTAAGATTTATCCTGTATTTTTGTTTATAGCAGAAACTAACGGGTATGATATGGCTATGTGCATGTGCATGTGCATGTGCATGTGCATGGATAGATAGATAGATAGATAGATAGATAGATAGATAGATAGATAGATAGATAGATAGATAGATAGATAGATAGATAGATATTCGTAGATTTTCACGGGTACAGGTATGTAGGTCTAGGTGTGTTCGGGTCTTTTCCCGTGTAAGATTAAGAGTATCTTGGCAATGTTTCAGTGAGGTTCCACTCGCCATCCTCAGGCTGGTGTGTTTGGCTTCGTGCCAGTGCAAACAGTGTGTGATAGGAGTTGCCTTCTCTCTATAAATACTGGTGGTGGGGGCTGGTGTGCTGGGCTGGTTGGCTGCACTGCTGCCTCTTGATTGGTTGATAGAGTTGATGTTGGTATAATGGGCTGTGTGATGGCCTTGTGAGTTTTGTTGTGGAGATATCCTGGATCTTGTGCTCTAATCTCCTGGGTCGTTTGTTTTGTAGTAATCTTTTTTCCATTAGCCTCTCGTGTTTTAACAGCTTGGGTAATGGGTTGTGTGATGGGCTTGTGAGTTCTTTTGTTGTGGTATCCTGGGTCCTGCGTTGTAGTCTCCTGGGTCGTTTGTGTTTTGATCTCTTTTCCATTAGCCTCCTGTGTAGTAACGGCTTGGGTAATGGGTTGTGTGATGACCTTGTGAGACTTATTGCTGTGGTATCCTTGGTCTTGTGCTGTGATATCCTGGATCATTTGCTGTGTTGCAACTTCTTGAGTTCTTGTGGTGTAATTTCCTGAGTTTTCTGATGTGATATCCTGAGCGGGTGGCTGTGATGTAGTATTTTGGGTTTTAGTCTGGCTTCGAGTTTGGGTTCTGGGTCTGTGTTCTTGGCGTGTGTCAGCTTGTTTGGTTTTGGGGTTGGGGGGGTGCGACAGCTGGTGAAGCAGCCTTGTTTTCTGGATGGTGGTTGTCCTTCGTTTATAGGATGGGCTTGGGCCTGGGTCTGATGAGGGGGATTGGCGGTGGTGTCCCGTGTTGTTTCGGGTCTGGTGTTGGTTTTCATGGCTGGGACTCATTTGTTGGTGAGGGCTAGCCTCCAGATGTCTGGTAGGCGGGAGGTATCATCCCGTCTATTCATGTTATGGGGGTATTTCTCTATCTCGATGGCTTGCCTGATTATTCCCTTGCTGGAGTGTTCAGTGTTGGATATTAATTTGGTTCCTTCGAAATTAATTTCATGTCCTGTGGCTTTAAGGTGCTGGAAGAGGGAGGAAGTATTTTCTTCTCTTCTGACTGTATTTTTGTGTTCTGCGATGCGTGCATTTATTCTCCTGTTGGTTTGTCTAATGTATGTGGCTGGGCAATTGTTGCATGGTATTTCATAAACTCCTTGGTTTTCTAGCTGGATCTTGTCTTTGGGGTTTCTTAGGATGTTGGCTATTTTTTGGTCAGTGCCGAAGGCTGTCCTGATATTGTGTTTGTGGAGAATTTTGCTGATTTTGTCTGTGGTGCCTTTGATGTAGGGGAGGAGTGCGATACCGTTGTCTTGTTCTGTGTCTTGGTTTTTTGGGGGTATCTCTTTTCGGATCAGATTGGTGATAGTGTTTCTTTGGAATCCGTTGGAAATTAATCGTTAGTGAGGGTGTGTAGTTCTGTTCTCAGGTGGTCTTTGTCAGCTAGGCGTTTGGTTCTGGAGTCTTGGCTACGGAGTTGATCTATGCAGGGTGGTGATGGGATTGTGCATTTAGGTAGCAGCTGGTGTGTGTTTTTTTCCGGTAGATGGTGTGTACTAGGGAGCCATTGGGTTTTTTGTAAATTAGGATGTCCAGGAAGGGAAGTTGGTTGTTGGTTTCTGTTTCCATGGTGAATTGTATTTTGGGGTGTAGGTTGTTAAGATGTGTGAGGAAGTTGTCCAGTTTTTCTTTCCCGTGTGGCCAAATTACGAAAGTGTCACCTACATCAAAGGCACCACAGACAAAATCAGCATGCTTTTAGATGTGTGTGTGTGTGCATGTGTGTGTACACGTGCGTGTGTATGCATGTGTGTGTGCATGCATACAGGGATTATAATTGACATAATTGTCTACCTGGCATAATTTAATGGGTATTAATATTATTATGTAAAGTATTAAACAATTTTGGGCTCACTTGAAAAACTACCTGTTTCCTCAAAAATAAGACCCTGTCTTCTATTTTTTTTGCCTCCAAAAGAGGCACTAGATCTTAATTTCAGCAGATGTCTTACCTGTTTACCTTAGGACCACTGCAGCCAGGTCTTCCATGCCCCAACACCTGTTGTGCCACTGCCCAACCTCTATAGCCGCTCATGGTCAGACACGATGTGGTGCATCACAGCAGTGATACCACTTGTGACAGGCTATGGGACTTGTCTTACTGGTGTCACTGCTTGCAGCAGGAGGCCATAGCATGCATGAGCAGTGGCACAAGTGTGGCATGTGGCTTGCTGCCACAAGCAGCGACACTGGTGTGACATGCATGTGGACTGGTGCAATGAGCCATGAAGCATCTGACCATGAAAAAAGAAGAAGAAGAAGGAGGAGGAGGAGGAGGAGGAGGAGGAGGAGGAGGAGAAAGAGGAGGAGGAGGGATAGGAGAAGAAAAAGAAGACCTCAGTCCTAAAGTAAGCGAGTGCGGGGCATGTGGGCAGCTCTACCCCACCCAACCCAGCTTGATTTTTAGGCATGTACCTAGCCCTAGCTTGTACAACCAGATGGTGTGACAGAGTGGGCAGGATCTTAACTAGGCCTTATTTTTGGAATAGGACTTATATTAGGCACACATGTAAAAAAATCAAGCTTGTGTTTAATTTTGGGATAGGTCTTGTTTTTGGGAAAACATGTTACTTTTACTATTTTGCCTTGCTCACCTAGAACTCTGAGTATTTACCAGCAACAGGGCAATTTTTATGTGTGCAGCCTTATAAACCAGATAGCCAAATGGAAGCAAGGCATTGATTGGTTGTACTACCATTTTTATTTTTGATACATGTCCCTATGGCCCCTCCCATGGCTCCCAGCTATAACTATCATTTTCTTATAAATGGTAAAAGGACTTAGCAGCTAACATTTTATAATTCCTTGCTTTGATTACATGCAATTATATTAACTGGGATCCATTTGTTAAAACCAGCTACACACTTTTTTTCCATTTTGGAAGCTGATATAAGTGCCAAAGCCAAACTTCTGGAATGTCTGTTTGCCTTAATACTGTATAATATGAAGTCTCCAGAGATCTATGAGAGAACAATTATTTCTTCTAAAATTCAGAAATGAATTTTATTAGTTATTTTGAGGCATTAAGCACTGTTGTCTTTGTGATAATTGGTTGTGCATTCAATTTGTAATTTTGTACTTTATGCTTCTAGTGCATTAGATCTTATCAGGACCGTATCTATGGATAATGCCGTTAAATTTTCAACTATATGAATTGAGCTCCACCTTGTGGGTTTCAGTGGCAACTAATTTAATTTAGGACCTGTTAAATAGCTACTGTGGTTGACGATAAAATTTGGTAATTCTTATACTTTTCTTCCTATATTAATACATAGAAAGTAACTGAAAAATTATTCCCAGATTTGATTTCCAACCTTATAATAATGACTGTGCAAGCTGATCAAAGTTTACTTCAATCTCATTTATTCAGTAACTGTGCACAGAACAGCAGATGTTACATTACTAAATTATTCTGCACATGTCCAATCAATCCAGAAACTTAATTTTTTATTAAAAATACAATTCCTTTTCAAAATATTATCTGCAAAGATCCTTTCTGTTATGAACTAATATATGAAAATTGCAGGTTGAATTAAAAGACACACCACATTCTGCAGCTGCTTACCTGAGTCTCACCCCAATGAGGTAGGCTCACCCCATCCGTGAAGGCAAAGGAGGCATGCTGCAGATCCCCATTCCTCGAGAAAATTGGCTGATAGGGTCCAGGAGAAGGATACACTTCAATTACGAGGAGACACTTCAATTCTATAAGCTTGGTCAGTTTATAGAATGGAATGTAGTAACTGTTTGATAAGTAAAGCATCCTTTAGCTGCTGCAGCAAAACTTCAAAATATTCTTGGTGGAAAACAGGAAAAAAACCCAGCAAGATTTAATGGCTACAATGCATCCTACTTACAAAAGGTGGTAGCATTTCTTTTCAAATTGCACAAAAATGAAGTCTTTTTAAACTGTAGTAAATCAGCAACATAACAGAATGGGGAGAAGAGTTATAAAGATTTAAACCAAGGAACCCTTGTTTACTTTATATATTTTTCTCATTAAATTAAACTCATGCATTAAATGTGAACAGGATTTAGGCAAGCAGATTATTAAGCATGCTTCAAGAATATCCAGGGAGGCGTGCATTATAAGTATGGACAGATTTTACACTTTACACCAGGACTCCATTAAAGTCCCAAAGGTGCTTTTTCAAGAGCCAACTGGACTTACTGGTTTCTTTTTGAAGATATTTCACTTCTCATCTTCAGCAATGAAGCAACTTCCTAGATGAGAAACGAAAAGTCTTCAAAGAAAAAACAGGAAAGTCCAGATGTCTCCTGAAAAAACACCTTAAAGACAACCAAGATGTAGAGTTGTAATTGCAGGAACGCTCTTATCTTGGATGGCAAACCTCAGATTAAGAATGTTTATCAAGTAATTACAACTCAGACAAACAAAATCACTAATGCAAAGAAGGATTAGAGAGAGGAAGTAAACGTGTTAAACTTTAACTAGAGATAATTAATTGTATTAATTACTATGCTAAACAGTAACAAAAGTTGATCAACAACCAAAGTTAACCAATGTTAGAGGATTACTAGAAATGTGTATAAATACAAGACTAGACTCCAATAAAGTCATCATGATTCATGTGATCATGGTCAAACACCTCGACTGCCTCGTCATTGCAACACCAAGAATGGCTGAGAATCTCCATAGACATTTAACAAGTCCATTAAAACTGAGTCTGCCAATTATCTGGGTTGCCAAAATGTGGAGAATCACTAGTGTTTTGTCCTATACCTCAGATATGATAGTTTTGTCCTTTTGAAATTTTTTTCCCTTTCTTAAATTTCCTAGTGGTCCCCTGTTCAGCAACTCGTTAGCTCTAGTCCTTTTTTCCTACATCAGCCAAAATCTATCTAGGCTGTGTCAAAAAAGATGGACAGGTACACTGAAACTAGTGGTTGTCAGTCAGCCCTCCCGGGCTTTCAGTGCTCTGTTCTCCTCAGAAGATGGAAAGACAGGCTGGCTTGATCGCCTGGAAAAGGCCTTCAACGGCAACTGCCAGTCAGCCCGACCGGAGATGCCTGGCAACATTCCCAGAGAAGATGCAATTCGGAAACCAAAACAATTCATCCACCGCTTTTGGGAAGTAGCAGCATTCCCCATAAACTGTCATAAAATCACCTCCCCCAAACTATCCTACTCGGAAGCATTAACTCTTCCATGCCGGAAGTAGAAATTTCTCTGAAGGCGGAAGTCCGAACTGTTGTGGAGCTGCTTTGACGTTTTTAAAAGGATTTGTTTTTCCTCTCCCTTTCTCGCCTTAATCTGCGTAATTCCGGCAGCCTCTGGCGGGAGCTCCGGTGGGCGTTGCGGATCGGATCCTGCCCTGCTCGCGGGTTTCTGTCCGGTTTTCACCGCGAGTGCAGCAATCAGAGCTGCTGCTTTTACTGGGGTCCGGAGCACGGAGCTTTCAATAGATCGCCGCCGATCTCGAGTATGTGAGTGGATTTTCCCCTCCGGATCTGATTTTAGGGGGAAAAAAAAAAAAAATGCGGGCACGGAACTTGAAGGTCTCAGTCACGGTAATCGTAATTCAGACTTTTTAACGTTACGGAAGAGTTTCGTCAAATTGGGATTGCAACGTACGTTAACATTCTTAAGGTCCTTCCAAGTCCCATG
Source organism: Notechis scutatus (assembly GCF_049901735.1). Classification (NCBI taxonomy): domain Eukaryota; kingdom Metazoa; phylum Chordata; class Lepidosauria; order Squamata; family Elapidae; genus Notechis; species Notechis scutatus. Next base: position 41,923,039 of record NC_142025.1, on the reverse strand, counting down.
TTTTTTTTTTTTTCATGATGTTGCAATAGTTAACGATCGCTGTGATGCTCTAATAACGTTCAAATCTCGTACTAAGCATATCTTGGTGGATAATGGCTTTCCCCCTCAAATTTGTCACCTCTCTACTTAATTGAATTCAGAGTACTTGGGTAGTATTACTAACTTGCTGCGTTCAGTGTGGAAAAACAACAACCCACGATGAAGGCGGTGTGGAGTATGAGTTGGCAAATTTTATGTGTGACAGACTGAGCTAGCCAATGGCAGATAAATAGATTTCTGAATGAGTATGAGATGGCAAATTTTATGTGACAGACTGAGCTAGCCAATGGCAGATAAATAGATTTCTGAATGAATCTGTGATTCTGTGAGCAACTCAATCTGCTTGCCTGCTTTGGGGTAAAGGTTGCTCTTTTTAAAAAAATAAAAAAGCAATATTTATATAAATATTTATAATATTTACATACAAGCCATGCCCAGCCACTCAAATGACCACCAAGCCATACCCACAAATTAGGCCATGCCCACAGAACCAGTTAGTGGTCTCTGGGATCTAAAATTATAAGATTGGTGGTCCCTGAGGTCCAAAAGGTTGGCGACCCTTGGTTTAGAAAGTAGCTGCCTCATACTGTGCTCTCTTGACTCTGTACATGTGAATTGATCCTACCTTTTCTACTGTATAATCCAATAAGAAAAATCAACAAAGCGAGCAAAAAAGATTACAGGTAGCCCTCAATTTACAATCATTTGATTACAATGGTTTGAAGCAGGGGTAGTCAACCTTTTTATACCTACCGTGCACTTTTGTATCTCTGTTAGTAGTAAAATTTTCTGTAACCACCCACCGGTTCCACAGTAATGGTGATTTATAAAGTAGGGGACAAAACCCCTACCGCCCACCATGAAAGCTGGAACGGTAGGGACCAGGTTGACTACCACTGGTTTGAAGTTACAATGGCACTGGAAAAAGTGACTTATGACTGTTTTTCACACTTATGCCATTGTAGCATCCTATGGTCACATGATCAAAATTTAGAAGCTTGGCAACAGGCATGTATTTATAAATGGTTGCAGTGTCTTGGGATCATGTGATCATCTTTTGCCACCTTCTACAAGCAAAATCAATGGAGAAGCCAGGTTCACTTAACAACTGTGCTTATCAATAGAAATTTTGGGCTTAATTGTGGTTGTTAACTGACGACTACATAAAGTAATTTGTATAAGCATGTGAGCAGTAAAAGTGCAAGTCAGCCAACATGATTATTTTTTTGCTTAAGATTGGAAGGAAGCTTTAATAAAAATAAATACAAAACTTGTTGATTTATTTCATTAAATTTATTATAGTCTACCACTCTAAGAAACTGGGTAGCTTATAAGATCTAATATAAAATAATTGAAAACATAAACAAAGCAAAGCAACCCAGATTAAAAACATATATTAAAACACAGTATGGCAACTGTCCCCTCTCCTCTTCCCTCAACAAATTAACCCCAGGCCTGGGACCAAAATCTGATTTTAAGTGCTTTTCAAAATCCTAGGTGCCACCTGAATTTCTGAACGATAATGCTGAATTAGTAAATCATTTAAGAAAGATTTGGTTGTGTAATTGCCAACTGAGAACAAGAAACGCGAATGCTACTGTGCAATGCTTATTTGGAATGATGTAAAGTATTGGATAATATAACACCTGTTATTTCTTTTCTTTTTTCTTTTTAAAAAAGGAGTCTATATGAGTGAACTTGGTTCTAGTTTCCCAACAACATTTTAAGCTGCCTGATTCAATTTGGAGGAACAGATATGAGTGGCTCCAAACCTGATATTCTGTGGGCTCCACACCATGTTGATAGATTTGTTTTATGTGACTCGGAACTCAGTCTCTATCGTATTGAATCTGCAATAAGTTCAGAACTCAAAGCAGGATCACTGCGTTTATCTGAAGAAACTGCAGCTACTCTTTTGTCCATTAATTCAGAGACTCCATATTTGAAATGTGTGGCTTGGTATCCAAAATATGATCCTGAATGTCTACTGGCAGTTGGGCAAGCTAATGGTCGAGTTGTCTTGACTAGCCTTGGCCAAGACCACAATTCAAAATGCAAAGATTTGATAGGAAAAGAATTTGTGCCAAAGCATGCTCGGCAGTGTAACACCTTGGCATGGAATCCATTGGACAGTAATTGGCTTGCTGCTGGCTTGGATAAACATAGAGCTGATTTTTCAGTATTGATCTGGGATATAAGTAGTAAATACACTCCAGAAATTTCAATTGCCACTGACAAATTAAGGCTTTCAAGTGATATTGAATCAGGATTGGTTGTAACAAAATCACTGTATGAATTAGGTCAGAACGATGCTTGTCTTTCTCTTTGTTGGCTTCCTCGAGATCAGAAACTTCTTTTAGCTGGAATGCACCGAAACCTGGCTATTTTTGACCTTAGAAACACAAGCCAAAAAATGTTTGTGAATACCAAAGCTGTTCAGGGTGTTACTGTCGATCCATACTTCCATGATCGTGTGGCTTCCTTCTATGAAGGTCAGGTTGCCATATGGGACCTTAGAAAATTTGAGAAACCTGTGCTAACCCTGACAGAACAACCAAAACCTTTAATAAAAGCAGCATGGTGTCCTACAAGAACTGGTTTATTAGCTACTTTAACCAGAGATAGTAATGTCATCAAGCTCTATGATATGCAACACACTCCCACACCTATAGGGGATGAAACAGAACCTACAATCATTGAAAGAAGTGTTCAGCCTTGTGAGCACTATATTGCTTCCTTTGCGTGGCATCCTTCAAGTCAAAATCGAATGGTTGTTGTAGCTTCTAACAGGACTATGTCAGATTTCACTGTGTTTGAAAGAATCTCTCTGGCATGGAGTCCAGTTACTTCTTTAATGTGGGCTTGTGGAAGACATTTGTATGAATGTACAGAAGAAACTAGCTCTTTTGAAAAAGACATAGCCACTAAAATGCGCCTGAGGGCTTTATCCAGATATGGCCTAGACACAGAACAGGTCTGGAGAAACCATATTCTTGCAGGAAGTGAAGATCCGCAACTGAAGTCACTTTGGTACACTCTGCATTATATCCTTAAAATAGTATTTGCTGCACAGGATGACTGATTCCTTCCATTCAGGGACCTCTCTGAAATATATGGATTTCTACAGAATATATTGGGGTGGCTCCTTTTTTCAGTTTAATATAAGGTGCTCTGGCCTTATGCATCATTGTATAAAACAGTACTAATGGTTTTCAGCTACTTAATTTGTCTAAAGTAATCTGGATTATTTTAAGACTGAAAAGAAAGGTAGTGTCTGAGTTTCCTTATCAAACTTAATGATAATACATATTTGTTATAACCGCTTTATGCTATAGCATAGTTATAAGCTATTAATTATGGAGAGGATTACACTAAGATTGTACAAATCATTTTGGAGAGGGTATTTGCCCAATTCCTTGATATCAAGTTGGTTTCTTGATATCAAATCTAACTCAGTAGCAAAACAAGGGATATTAATAAACAAATATATTGTTTTTGCCTCACACATCATCTTATTAAGTTACTTCCTATACCGTAAAATACTTATGAAACAATATGCTGATGATATGGATCAGAAATTCACAGGAAACAAAGGATCCTTGGTGTATGCAGGCATCAAATCTATAGTGAAAACTTCTATGGGTAAGTTCATTTTGCAAATTGTTATTTAGTAACATCCTAAATAATTTAAAAGTGAATGCCTTTTAGGCTGTTCCTTCATGGCTGATTCAATATTATAGCTGCATCCATTGACAGCTTCTTAAAGAAACCATATCTTTCCATGAGCCATTTAATTCAAGGTAAAGTAACATTTGATTTAGGGAGGTGCTAATAGGTTGCAACATGGTACATTCAACACATTGCTTCATCTTTTCCTCTTTGAATCCAATTCATTGCATTGTCCTATTAATATCTTGACTGAATGATAATTTGTAAACACAACAATGTTAAAAGACTGTTGCAATGCCTATATTTTAATGTTAAATTTAACATAGTGCATTCAAATATTAAGAAGTTGTGCTGATTGTGTATACAGTCAATCTGTAATTCCTTTTCAGGAACAACAGAGAACTTGAGGCACAGCCGAAGTGGATCTGACAGATATGCAGATATTATTCAGTATATGAGTGAAGAAAGATCATTGGCTTTGCAGCTTTGTGGATGGGTAAAAAAGGGAGCAGATCTAGATGTGGAACCCTTTCTGTGCTCTTTGGAACAAGAAGGAGACTGGGAGCGAGCTGCTGCTGTAGCATTATTCAATTTGGACATCCGACGAGCAATACAGATAATGAACAAAGGAGCATCTTCTGGCAAAGGTGTGTTATGATGTTCTACCACTAATAGAGCATTCGATCATGCTGAATATTATTTATCCACTTATCTGTTAATTAGACTGCTTTAAACAATGTTAAATTCAAAGATACAAAAATACCATTTGTTGATTCAAGGGCTGAATTATAGAATGACATAAGAAAACTGGTACCTAGTTTAAAGTTATACTTCTATCTGTAGAATATATGAAATTCATTTGCTACCAAACTGTTTAGTCCCATGGCTTGCACAAAAATCTTTGGGATTGTGTTTAATGACTTTTATTTTCTCCTGGTTATTCTTTAGATACAAGCTTGTAGAAACACTTGGACCATAATTTTGTCATTTATCTAACGCTATATAAAAATGAAAATTTAGGTATCTTGAACAAGAGCGGTGTGATGACCTAATGGTGAAGATGTTCATTTCTCACCTGGAGGATAGAGAGTTCAGTCCTACGTAGCAGCAGATGTGTTTCTCCCAGGGCTCAAAGAAAAAAATATGCTGTGAACTCTATGTGGAATCAAGGGCATCCAGCCGATGAATGCTCAGGTTCATCCAGTCATAGCTTTACATAGTTCATCTGAGTTGATTGGTACCCAACTCAGTTGATTGGTTCAGAGTAATTTTACAGAACCAGCAGGGCCAATGTTAAGAAATTGTAAAAAAAAACTATCTAAAATTAAATTAATTCAAGAATTATTTCAAGTTCATTGAGCCCTCAAAAAATGGATATTTGATTTCTTCCCCTTCCTGTTAGCATTGTAAGAAATCTGTTTTAGTTACAAATAATTACATGTAATTATTACAATACAATATTGGGAGGAAATATAATTAAGGATTTTAATGTTATTTCAAACTATATTCTTAAAAAAAATTGTCACCTCCTGAAGAGCTTTGGCTCTGTTGAGTCTGTGTGTCAGGCACAAGGAGTTAGGAACACACTGAGTTGATCAAGGTTGCTTATTAATCATTGTAATGTGCATTTACTTGGACAGACGGTGCGTTCTCTTGGCAATGGTCAGATAAGACTTAAGGGACTCCAGAGGAGATAAAGGCTTCACCATTTTTTGCTGTGCAGGGATTTTAATTCAGCTCTCTCTTCACACTCCTACCCGTTCTATTTGGAAATTGCACTACACTGGGAAGTATCAAAGAAGATAATTTTATATAAATGGAAAGTTAACCTCCTGATTTTAAGGATTGTGTCCAATATATGAATCTATTATTTATCTCTCTCTTCCAACATTGAGAAGATATTTTTCAGTATAGTATATATTAAGGATTGAATTTTATATTGCTATTAATAGTTATTGCATGGGTCTTTTCCTTTTTTTCAGTTTATTATTTATTTTTGTCATATATACTTCATTTGAATCACCAAACTACATAGACTTGCGAATATAGGTAGTCCTCGACATAACGACCATAACTGAGTGGTTAGCGAAGACAGTTAAGTGAGTTTTACCTCATTTTATGCCCTTTCTTGCCACAGTTGTTAAGTGAATCACTGCAGTAACACAGCTGTTAAGTGAATCCAGCTTCCCCATTAACTTTGCTTGTCAGAAGGTGCAATAGATGATCACATGATCCCAGGACACTGCAACCTGAGTCAGTTGCCAGGCATTTGAATTTTGATCATATCACCATGGGGATGCTGCAAGGATCAAGTGTGAAAAACAGCTATAAGTTACTTTTTCAGTGCATTGTAACTTCAAATGATCACTATATGAACTGTTGCAAATTGAGGACACCAAGAATTTTAAGTGCCAAAGTGCACCTAAAAAATTAAGTTTTCCCATGTACATGGAAATACATTTTTAAAAGTACCCATATAGACTCACATATAAGCCCATCTGCACATAAGCCAAACTTGATTTTTTTTCTCTTCCCCCTATTGGTATTGTCGGATATGGGTTTTTATTTGGTATTTCTCTTATTAAAAATAAAAAAGATTGATGCATTTCACAGAATAATAGTTTATGTAATTTTAAAAATATTTTGAGCTGTTACCTGTTACTATGTTGTTAGTTATTTTTTTGACTTTAGGGTTACTGTTTTTTGCAATGCAGGTAATCTAAACCTTAATGTGGTGGCTATGGCATTGTCAGGCTATACAGATGAAAAAAATTCCTTGTGGAGAGAAATGTGCAGCACTCTTAGGTTGCAGCTGAACAATGCTTACTTATGTGCCATGTTTGCTTTTTTGACCAGCGAATCGGGCTGCTATGATGGAGTTTTGGTAAGCTTTTTTAAACTGAAAACTATCATTATTGAAATATATGCCGCAAATATGGATTACTCAGTGTCAAATTAGGAGATTGATCTGTCAGTTAAAGTGGCATAAATGTTGAGCCTTTGAGACAAAGGCAAAAGATCTTTATGATAGAATGTGTTGTAGTAGTGCAGTGAAAGTATGTTTTCTTTGCATTGATTGTTCTTGCTCCAATACAAAATATTTTGAAAAATCCGACATTTGTGAGAAGGTAGTCAGAAATATGATTGCTTGACCAAAATATTTACTAATGGTCAGGCAATTAGAAAATTAAGTATTAATAAAAATGTATCATTTTTAAAAGAATTTGACACTTTTTATATTTTATATGGCGGTGTTGACAGCGCAGTGGTTAAGATGCTGGGCTTGTCAGCTGGAAAGCCAGCAGTCAGGTTCAAGACCCAAGTGCCACATCTTTAACCCAGCTCCTGCCAACTTAGCAGTTTGAAAGCATGCAATGCAAGTAGATAAATAGGTATTGCTTTGGTGGGAAGTGCTCCATGACATCATGCTGGCCATATGACTGTGAAAATATCTTTGGACAGTACTGGCTGAATGGCCTTGAAATGGAGTTGAGCACCACTCCCTATAGTCAGCAATGACTACTATAATGGAGTAAAATCTGCAGGGACTCTTATCTTTTTTACCTTTATATTTTTCAAATTGCAATATATAGATACTTTATAGTATTAAAAGAGAACCGTCCTACTTGTCATCTCATTTTTCATGAAAAAATGAGCTATTTTTAGATTATGTCAATATATGTGTGCGTGTGGTTTTTTTCAGAATGAAAGTAATGTAGCTGTACGAGACAGAGTGGCATTTGCTTGTAAATTCTTAACTGATATACAGGTAAGATGACCAGATGTGCCGTTATTTTTTTTTTCTGCTTTATTCCCATTTCTTTACAGAAAACATACTATGTTGAAAAGAACAAATAATAACCCACTTTTCCAAATTTCTCATCTTCTTTGTGAAGGAGAAGTAATAAAGCTAGGAACTGAATTATATCAAAATGATTAATATTTTGTGCTATTCTGGGCATCAGTATTGCCTGTAGGGGTATCAAACCTGCGGCCCATGGGCCAGATGCATCAAGTGCTGGCCGTGCCCACCCCCATTTTAACAAAGGGGAGAAAAAGTTGTGATATGTGAAATGACAACGTGACACCATGAGTTTGACACCCCTGCAGTAGATCAATGTTTCTCGACCTTGGGAACTTAAGGATGTGCAAACTTGAACTCCCAGAATTTCCCAGTCTGTATTTGGTTGAGAATAGTTAGGGTTTGGATTTCACATTTCATGGCTTATAGTAACTATGCAGGTTTTTGGTGGTCTCTGAGCTTGGATATTTTAATTGCAGACATTTTATTATCCAAACTAGCACTGATGATGTTATCTACTTTGGGTAATGAAACATTTGCAAGAAAACAACCAAGCTCAAAAAGCATCAAAGACCTATCATTTCAACCGAGCTACACATATTCTCCTTTATTGGTGATAAGTGATTGCCATGTGATATTCTGAGTATAGGTAGTCGTGTTATATTTTGAATTGGCTTTCTAGTGTCATAATCCTAGTGCTGTTAGTAATAATATCAAATAACAGCATGGCTTTTGCGTTTTCTTAAATTGTTAAAAGGTGACTTAATTTTTCTTTTCTATCAAAAATAGAGTCCTCAGCATATCCAAAGTTGTGGTTTCTCCTAGCAATTTCTCATATATATTCTGCAGCTGTCAAATTAATGAAGTGACAGTATTTCAGAAACATTTTGAACTGAAGGACATATTGAAAATATGGATAATCTGTATTATCCATTCATGTTAATTAATGAACTTCAAATTTTGTTCATATTAAGAAAAATTAATAAGAATTAATTAAAAACACCATATATGTTTAATACCATACAGAGGCATGCCACATTTGTGTGGGTTGGAAATAGGTAATAGGTTACAGGTTGAAGACTTTAAGGAAATCATATTTTTTTACCTAGCTAAACAGATTCATTGAAAAACTAACAAATGAAATGAAAGACGCTGGAAATCTTGAAGGAATCCTATTGACAGGACTCACAAATGATGGAGTCGATCTGATGGAAAGTTATGTAGATAGAACAGGTGATGTTCAGACAGCAAGCTATTGTATGCTGCAGGTTTGTATCTTTTGTGATTCTTGATTCTTAACAAATGTATCTTCTTTTATGTATACTGAGAGTATTTACACCAAGACAAATTCCTTGTGTGTCCAATCACACTTGTCCAATAAAGTATTCTATTCTATTCTATTCTATTCTATTCTATTCTATTCTATTCTATTCTATTTTGAAAATAATCTCAAGCTTCAACATTTGTGAAAGTACTATGCTTGCTTCACCCATTTATGTTCCTGCTTGCCTTTGAGGTAAATCATTTCTGTTGTTTCATTTTATTATCTATGTGGTATCTTCAGTAAAATATTTTGTGAATATCTTCCCACTATTTCTAAATCACAATTTTCAAGTTTGGGGATAGTATATAAAATGAAAGCAGAATTATTTTTTGTGAAGATTAGCTAGTTTTTTTTTTAACCTTTGCAAAAAATAGCCCATAATTTTTAACTTCATCAAAAAAAAATATTTTGTTCTTAAATGCAATTTTTTTTGTTGATATCTACCTTTCTAGGGCTCTCCCTCTGAGGTGCTCAAAGATGAGCGAGTTCAATATTGGATTGAAAGTTACCGGAATCTGTTGGATGCATGGAGATTTTGGCATAAACGAGCCGAATTTGACATCCATCGAAGTAAACTGGATCCCAGCTCAAAACCTTTAGCACAGGTAAGTATGGTTACAATTTTCCTGGCTGCGTAGTAATTTAATTAAGTTAGTATATTTAAGGACCTTAATTAAAGTTTGTCACTATCTTGCTTGTTAATATTTTACGGCCCTATTCACACAGCGCTAATCTTCCATTTATGGATGAGCAACAGATACATTTGTCAACATTATTTTGGGGTTTCAGGTTATATTAATGTTATAATGGAAATCATTTGCTGTTGTGTTTTTGATGGTATAAGGGAGATGTATGCTTTATTTTTTTTCCTGTTAGGTATTTGTAAGTTGCAACTTTTGTGGAAAATCAATCTCTTATAGCTGCTCAACTATACCACATCAAGGCCGAGGTTTCAGTCAGTATGGTGTAAGTGGATCACCAACCAAATCAAAAGTCACAAGTTGTCCTGGTTGTCGCAAACCTCTTCCTCGCTGTGCTCTTTGTCTGATAAATATGGGCACTCCAGTTTCCTGCTGCCCAGGTATGTCTCCCTAGTTTGAAATTATTCATTTAATTCAAAGATTTCTAGCTCTGAAAAACAATTGTTTGAATTCTTCAACTGTTTTTCTTTGTATATTATTAATGAAACTCAGGAGACTCTCACTATAAAAATTTTCAACTGTCCATTGAAAACTTATCTCTTTGTTAAGGCTTACCAATATAACTGCTGGAAGAATTCTTTTCTTTTTAACCGGTATTTCATTGTTTTCATTATAAACTGCTTGAAAAATAGTTTAGTTTAGGAAATGGTATACACTGGCATATAAAAATATTACATTAATATTTGAATAACATTGTCTTAGAACACTATGTTGCTGATTTTGACTGAATTTAATTAACTTTTATTACATTTTCTTTGCTGTGATATAACTTAAAACTGCTTTACAGTAAAATGCAATTAACAACCAAGCATTTTCGGTACCAGGAGACAGACTCAGAAAAAATAGCACTCATTAATTGTCTATCTTATATTAAAACCAGACAATTCATGATCTGGGGGGATCCTCTTTTCATAGGTGTTTCCTTATCTAAACAGAGAAACAGAATGATTAAGGGTAGATAAAAAAGCAGTGGGATTGGGAACAATGTCTGATTTCCTATTGGTTTCCCTATTGATTTTCCTTCTGGGAAATTGACTGGGGGCATCAGAAGTCTTCCTTCCTCTCCTGAAGTTCTGGCTGTCTCACCATCCCAATAAGGATATGATTGTGACCCATACACTTGGCAGTTGTCTTGCATTTAGGATGGTTGCAGTGTCCCATGGTCACATCATGACCATTTGGAACCTTCCCACCTAGCTTCCCATAAGCAACATCAATAGAGAAGTCAGGAGAGAAGGTTGCAAGTTGCACCATTGCCTTTTCTGCTTAAAAGCCCTAGTCTCCAAAGCACCCGAGGGCAGAACAAGAAGCAATAGGTTGAAACTAATCAAGGAGAGAAGCAACTTAGAATTAAGGAGAAATTTCTGACAGTTAGAACAATTAATCAGTGGAAAAACTTGCCTCTAGAAGTTGTGGATGCTCCAACACTGGAAGTTTTTAAGAGATTGGATAAACATTTGTCTGAAGTAGTGTAGGATTTCCTGCCTAAGCAGGAAGTTGGTCTAGAAGACCTCCAAGGTTCCTTCCAACTATTCTATTCTATTCCCTCTTCCTGCTTAACTTGTGTGGTTTGGGGGTGATGATGGCACCTGGGAGTGCCAGGTTTTTCATCAGTACATGATACGGTCATATGATATTGCACTTCACTGCTGCATCACTTAGTGATGATGGAAATTCCAGTCCCAAATTGCCCTAATAACTCAAGAATTGCTTGTTTGTACTGTTCACATCAACAACAAAATCATAACTGAAATCCAGGAATGCTGTTTTGCTTTATCTCAGCTTGTTGTTTGGCATGGGAGAATTGTCAATCCAAAGTTGTCTTGTTCATGTAGAACTCTTTGAACTCATGTAGAATTCTTTGAATTCTATTCCCTGCTTTGTAAACTCACAACACAAATATGTATGAGGGAAACAACTGTTTACTTTAGCTGCATAAAATAAGAGGGATCCTGTAAGACAAATGACCATTTTTTAAATCAGTGGCCTCCAACCTTTTTTGTGCCACGGCCCGGTACCGGCATCACAAAATGATCCGCGGCCCGGTACCGGCATCAACACACATGGCAAGGCGAGCCGAGCGACCGGCCAGCCAGCCGTCCCCTGCTTCTCCCCGCCACCTTCAACTCCTCCTTTGTACCTTTGTCGATGGGCTTTGGGACGGTCGCTCGGCTCGTCTTGCCTTGCGTGCTGAAAGAATCCTCGCACCTTAGTTTTGTTCGAAGCCGCCTCCCCCCTTCGATGAAACTAAGGCGCGAGGATTCCTTCAGGACCCAAACGCCGCTTTCCAACCGGAAAAGCTCACCGGAAGCACTTTCTCATCAAAACAAGATGGCGGCGCCCAGCAAACTGGCGGCCCGGTAGAAAATGTTCCACGGACCGGTACCAGTCAGGGGCCTGGTGGTTGGGGACCTCTGTTTTAAATCCTTTTTCACAATGAAAGGCTTCTTCTACTGTTTGTTTGGGATGAGTAAGCAGATAAATAGACTGTTACACAGCTCAACCAGAAGCTCATTGCAAGTTGTGGTAGAAGTCACAACATAGGTGTCTGGATGGGGGAAAGCAGACTCAGATTTAACCTAAATAAGGCAAAGTGTCTTTTGATTAGGAGACAATTTGATTGCAGGATTGTACCTTTTTAAAAATTTTTGGTAGGATTGTACTCAAGAGCAGGAGGATGACAATCTGGGAATAGTCGTGAACATGTGGCTCCTGCTCAAAAGTCAGGTAGAGATCATGACAGAGCTTCACTGGAGCATCAGTTGTGGCCTTAACCTGGAAGATCATGCTCTAATTGCATTTAGATATTGATTTACTACAAATTGCTATGCACGGGGCTGCCCTTGAAGACCATTTGGAAAATTCAGCTGTCCAAAGTACGGTTACATTCATGCTTAGGGGTCAGTTACAACACAACAACAGCAGTAATTAGTGGTCATTATCTATAAAGCCTTATATGATTTGATGCCTGGATATTTTTGGAATACCTAGGAATCTTTCCCAAAAGTTTCTTCCCTCTGTACATAAAATAACCAGGGAATGCTTGCTAAGAGTGTTAATTACCAGGAAGTACAGTGAGAAGAAATCTGGCAGCATGAATTCTTTTCTTCTCTGCAGCATCTCCCCTTAGTTTGTTTCCCTGACATAAAAATAGCCCTCATTATTATGGCCTTCTTAAGCAAGAAAAAACAAGGCCTTCATGGATTAGAAATATAAGCTGTGTTCCACTATTAAGTTTAATTTCCAATTTTTAACATTGAAATAATTTAATTTGATTACTATTTTTAATTGAGGTATTGACTTGTATTGCGTTTTATATACAAATTCTCTAAATTGGAGTCCTTATAGTTTCAGATGATAGATACACACTGTACATATATACATAAGTAGATGCAGGTAAGATGCTTAGTTTCCCTTGTTTTCTTTAGAAAAGTCAAATTTGAACTTATATAAAAATAGTTCATTTGAATTTGGAATACTATGGAATGAGATGAAGAAGCTTAGATAAAAATGAATATATAATAGATATAAGAAACAGAACAAGAGACTCATAAAACATTTACTGTTTGATTATTTAGTTTTCATTGCAATGGGTATTAATAAAAACATAATTATCAATTCCAAAGATTATTAGTCTGATGCTTAAAACATGACTAAATTTTTCAACTTTTGTATCTATGTTACCTCTTTTATAGTATTCATAAACATAATTGTTCTATGTGCTGATTTTTAAGTTGTTCTTTTCTCTTTAGTGACTTAATAACAGCTTTTCTGCTGGTATAGTATTTAGTAAGCAATTCTGATCGCTACAAAAGCAAATCAATTGATTTTTTTTTCATAAAGGAGGATCCAAATCAGATGAAAAAGTGGATCTCAGTAAGGACAAGAAATTAGCTCAGTTCAACAACTGGTTTACTTGGTGTCACAACTGCAGGCATGGTGGTCATGCTGGACATATGCTCAGCTGGTTCAGGTAAGAAACTAAAAACAATACTATGTGAAGCCAAGAATCTTTGTTAACCTTATCATGTATCTGTACCTTTAGTTAATGTTTACACATCAATGTATATCAACCAAATTCTAATTCTACAAACTATGTAGAAGTAAGAACTATATCGAGAAACAGATTAGCAAAAAATAGAGCACTTAATAAATATAAGAAAAAAATGTGTACATTCAATGAAAGTCTATCTCTGTGGAGATTCGCAGTTATCCGGGTTATCTGGGTCATGATTTCCCCAAAAGTGCTTTTTCAAGAGGCAACTGGACATTCTTGTTTTTTCTTTGAAGACCTTTCATTTCTCATCCAAGATCTTCAGCTCTGACTGGGTAGAGAATGGAAGGATTTATATTCCTTGCTGACATTCTCCACTATCCTCTCAGAGCTGAAGTAGCTTCTTGGATGAGAAATGAAATGCCTTCAAAGAAAAAACAAGAAAGTCTAGTTGCCTCCTGTAAAAGCATCTTTGGAACAACCATGACATGGATGACTTGAGAATCTCCATAGAATTTTAGCTGTGTAATTTGGAATGAACATCCTTTGAACGGTGTGGGAGTATGAACAGATTTCCAGAAAAATTGCAGACTACAGGAACCATTTAAGCTTCAGTTTGAGATGCAGACAACACAGACTTATCCCCAATAGCCTGTGCCTGTCTTCAACAGTGAAGGGACAGAGGCAGAAAACATCCTGCAGCCAAGAAGGCTCCACACCATTTGCACTACTCAGGTGACCCCAAGGACACAGATAAACCTCCAAGAGTCCTCAATGACTCTCTAAAAAAAATGCAAATGTCCAGCCATCTGCAAGGAATATAAACCCTTCCATTCCCTACTATCCAGTCAGAGCTCAAGAAGTTTCTTGGATGAGAAGCGAAATGTCTTCAAAGAAAAAACAATAAAGTCCAGTTGCCTCCTGAAAAAGCACTTTTGCAATATTCAATGGAAGATTTAAGATTTCAAAAATTTCACCTGTTTTTCATTACAAAATCTAGCAATCCTAACTCTAAATACCATTTGCAGTTCAGTGCAAAGGTTCACAGAATAGATTACACATCCACAAGTATTGATATATAATTATTTGTTAGAGTTTGCAGCAGAAATTCAAGTCCAGAAAACACCCATGACTGAGTCAGCAGGATCAATAATTTCTTTATAAACATATTAACACGAATAAAGTTTACAATACCATTTCTTTCAATGTAACATAAGCAAAAACACAAGCAGCAGCAGCAGCTCAAAGCAGGTATCAGTTTCAGCAAGCAAGTTGGTTTCACTTTCAATTCCCAGCAAAGCACACAGAGCCAAACCACACCCAAGCTGTTAACTCCCATTGGCTGATCTGTTGCCATGTTTACTTTGTTAACCATGTATCTACCAGTTAATGAATATACTCTGACATTATTTTAAAGAACTGTTATAATTAGTCAGTATTTTTGCCTGAATTTTTATAATTAGACTAAATGGCCAATTTATCTTTTAATGCATTTTTAAAATTTGTATGCTGCCAGCAAAACTTATTTCTCTTCCAATAATAATTTTTTAAGCACAGTCTATCTATAACTACAGAACTCTTTAATTACTGGCTCCACTGTTCATAAATATCTCTCACTTCGTCTAATCTTCATCCAACGTTAAGTATTTTATTCCATTCTGTATTAGTAGGTCAAACTTAAGTATTTTTCTTCTTTAATTGTAATATTTATTTCCATCTAGTTTTTTGTAATGTCCAACCTTTAAAGTTCCATCATTTTTTAAAAAATTCAAAAAAATAAAAGCATTTTCCCATAGGGAGGATTCTTACAATTTCAAACCCTTTATTTCCCATCTATATAGACCCTGTCCATATGTAAATTTCTAAAATCAATGTTCTAATCACCTTTTCACTTTTTTAAAAAAAATGGAAGCCCTTAACATCTTGTGCTGTAAAATTGATAAATTCAAAGTCTCCTAATACCCGAAAAGCAGTTACCATATATACTCGAGTATAAGCCGAGTTTTTCAGCCCTTTTTTTGTGCTGAAAAAATCCCCCTCGGCTTATACTCGAGTCAGATTCCCCTCTGAAAAAAATATAGTGTGGAGCTCCGGAGCTGGGCAGCCGCTTCCCTGCTTCCGTGTTTCCTTTGCAACTTGTAAGCATGGGGGTAATCGGAAGCAGAAAGTTCTTGCATGGTTTCCAAGGCGTCCCCTCCCCCCCTAATTCCTCCCTCCCCCTCCCACCTCCGACTCAATAAGCAGCGCTCAGGGTTGCCAGATCGCAGCTTGGCTCTGCGGCCAAACTCAAATCAAAATACGGCCAAATTATTTTCTCTCACGGCCAAATTATTTTATGCAATATAACATGAGGATATATTGTTTTTTCTTTTTTTAACTGTTTTTAGGGGGGGGGGAAAGACCCACCGTCATGTGAAAATGCTCAGACACGAAATCTATCCGCCCGAAAATAAGTGTGTGTGTGGGGGAGGAATTTTAACAGAGGGAAGATGTAGGGAGAAGGCAAAAGCGACGGAAGATCCTTCAGGGGAAACTGAGGGGGAGACTCACCCTTGGTCCAGATGAGCCCCCTTCCCCGCCCCTAAGGAAGCAGAGGCAGCCAGCAAGGGCAGGCAAGCCCCACTTCGCGGACTCCGTCCGTCCTCGCTCCCATCATTCTATTTATAGGGTTAATTTTTCAACCTTGGCAACTTAATTTTACATTTAACAGCTATTCATTAATCATGTTTCTAAGCCCTTTCTTTTTTAAGCCTTAATAATACTATATTCATATTTCTTATGAAAAATATATGCATAGGTATTTTATACTATGTGAACAAAGCAGTTGTTCTTAGAGTTAAACAAAATAATACTGTTTTGTTTTTTTCTTCGTATACAGAGATCATAATGAATGCCCTGTTTCGGCATGTTCCTGCAAATGTATGCAGCTGGATACAACAGGAAATCTCATCCCAGCAGAGGTGGTTCAGCCATAAACTAGAGCTTTTCTAAGAATTTTTACATCATCTCTCTAATTAATGTCCTTCACAGTCCAAATACATACCTCAGAACAAGTTATTCATGACTTCCTTTTAATAGAAATACAAATCATTTAATCACATCAGCAATTTGTGCAGATGGTTGATGTGCTGTGCATAAACAAGTTCTACTGGACTGAGTTTTTCAAACATGTCCTGTGGGTTTTATTCAGTGGTTTGTGAAGCAATTCTTTTCGGAGGGTTCATTGAAATGCGAAGGAAGACTTATGTTATCTGCACCTTCAGGCTTCCATCTAAGATGAAGTACTGTTGAACACTCTTTATGAATTTTATAAACTTCTAGAAAACTGTTCACCGGAAGGCAAATAAATGTGTTATAGATGTATTTTACACTATTTCTATTAATATTTTTTCTTACATCTGAGAAAGTTTCTATATTTTATTTGCTCACAGTACACTATAGTTAGCTATAATCTTGTGACAATCTTTTGATTAGCTTAGGTTTTACTTAGTTTGAATAAATAGATAGTAAAGCTGAATTTCAGTTAGTGTGAATTATATTCATCTGAATATTGCTTTGTTAGGACACTCATTTTGATCACAGAATCTTAATGAAGAACAATCTGAAAAAAATAGCTTAAATCACTGATAGTAGTAGGTGCCACTTACCATTATTATATTAATGATTTGTGCACCAAATACCGTGTTTCCCCAAAAATACAACTTATCCTGAAAGTAAGTCCTAGCTTCATTTTTAGACATGCACCCAATATAAGACCTACACCCAAAATAAGCTCTAATTAAGATCCCACCCACTCCAGGGTGCATGAGTAAAAATTAAGCTTGGAGCTGCCATACTACTTACCTTTGGACAGCTGCAGCCAGGCCTCGCACAGCCCACACCTGCCTTGCCGGCCCACTTCTTCTGCAGCTGGCAAAGCTTTCCTGAAGACCTCTGCAGCCAATAACAGAGCTTCTGATCGATCCTGAAGAAGTTCCTGAAGGCCTCTGACAGTGAAAAAGAGGCCAGGGGAAACACATGCAAAATAAGACCTGGTGCCTTTTTTGGTGGCAAAAAAATAAGGTAGGGTCTTATTTTCGGGGAAACACAGTGTTTCACTGCAACTGTTTTTCCATTGATTAAAATCTGTTTAAGATATAATAGAAGCAATATAAACATGTTACCAACAACAAAACAAATTGATTGAAATAGCAAGTTTATTCACTTTATCAGCAAGTTTATCTTGCTGATCAAATAGATTTCCTTTTACCCCTTGTACATTCAATGCTGTAGAAAATGCTATCCTACATGAGTGGAAATTCATTTAGATAACATTTGGTATATCCTGGTGTACTTATTAGTCTACATATTTTCTACCAATTACTAATATAACAAGCATGCTATTCAAAATTTCAGTAGATAAATTAAAACTCTACTTTCAGTGCAATTTAGTAACTGCTTTATATAACATTTACCTAATTGTCAATTTTATATTTTGTATTGTGCAGGTTAGTATTTAAGAATCATGCAACATTTTAATTATTTGCTTCTTTTTGTTTCTTGAAAAACATCTTTTTGTATGAAAAATGTTCTTCAGAAACCTAGATAATGGGCACAAACAAAAGGAATATACAAAATGAATTTCTCGTGCTTATGGAAAATGGCTCCGTTTGTACCCAGGATTTGAGCAACATCTATATGCATACCTGTTTTATAAGGGAGAAAAATCCTTAATGGATAAAATTATATTTATGTATAGTTTTATTGTGTGATATGTAGACTTTCTCAGAGTACTTCCAATCAAAATTTTGTTTCTAATTTGATATATATTTTTGGAATATTAATAAACAATTAATTTGTTTTAATAATTGTCTCAAATATTAAGCCATTAAATGCAGTTTAGAAACTATGTTTGTCCTTGTATTTGAGGTTCTTGTATTTGAGGTGCATGGATAGTAAATTGTCTTGCACCCTTATAAACATGAGCTGATATCTGGATTTTGAAAAGTAGGAAAGTTTTATTTGATGAGTAGGGACATCTTGCACCAAGTTATTTCAGTAGATAGCCATGACATATTGCTAGATAGCTACTCCTAGAATCCCCCAGTTAGCACAATGGCTAGAGAATTCTGGGATTTGAAATCTATACATTTTAAAATTGCCAAGGTTGAGAAACTTCGTTATAGATTATCATTTACCAATCTGGCAATTTCCAGATAGCTTAGGTTTGTATCATCCAGAATTGTCAACTAGGTTCTGGTTATTGCAGTTGTGGCATTTCAACTACTTGGATTCCACTAATAAAGCGGTTTCCATTTTAACTAAAATATGCTTGATTTGATTGCACAGTTTTGATTATAATTATTAGATTAAGCTTTTACTGTAATTCTGTATTGAAACATTGAGGTATACTTCATTTTTAACCTTTCTAATATACTTTTAAGATTTAATATTTTTGTGAAAAGAAGAGTGGAGCATTACCTAATTTTGGATCATTATTATTTTGCATTTTATGGTTAGCAAATTGGGCGTTGGTTCTTACCTGACACGCCAATTCTCTGGAGCCGTGAGGATCATCCAAAGTGTGGGAGGTGCTTCAGTGTACGTCGCTGATGGCTGAGCTCAATCACTGAGGAACGCTCCGCCCTCCATCACGTGGCTCTCTTGCGTTCCCCAGTTTGCGTGAAGACGAAGGTGAAGAGAAGGACGTTGCTCTGCTCTTCCTATGCTAAAGAGGTCATTGGCCGAAACAAGGCCCCACCAGACGGTAAATTAAGGGTGGGGCTGGATGATCCTCACGGCTCCAGAGCATTGGCGTGTCAGGTAAGAACCAACGCCCATTCTCCTGAGAGCCGTTCGGATCATCCAAAGTGTGGGACATACCAAAGCTTGGCTGTCCTACGGGAGGGACTCCGTCTGGTCCTGCAATCTCCGAGGTTCCCTGAAGACTCGCTGGAGAACTCGCCTACCAAACGAAGCCTCCGCCGAGGCAAAGGTGTCAATCTTATAGTGTCTAATGAAAGGAGAGGGGGATGCCTAAGTAGCTGCCCGACAAATATCAGAAATTGGAGCCTGGGTGGCCCAAGCCGCCGAGGTGGCTGCACTTCTGGTGGAGTGTGCTGTGATCCCCCTGGGTACCGGCAGTGCCTGGGACAAATAGGCCTTGGAAATGGTAGCCCTAATCCAGCGGCCGATGGTTGACGGGGACACTTTGTGGCCTAAGGATTTGGGTTGGAAGGAAAGGAAGAGGGATTCTGACCTCCGGAAGGGTTGAGTACGCTTAATATAAGTGCGTAGGGCCCGTCTAACGTCTAGTGAGTGCCAAAGCTTCTCCCTTTCCCGCGAGGGATGGGGACAGAAGTTTGGGAGTATGAGTTCCTGGGCCCTGTGAAAGGTCGAGTTAACCTTGGGCAGGAAGGTAGGGTCCGGTCGGAGGACCACCCTATCGGCATGGAATATGCAAAGGTCCTTCCTTACTGACAAGGCTGCTAACTCCGATATGCGGCGGGTCGAAGAAATGGCTACCAGGAATACTACTTTGAATGTTAAGAATTGGAGAGAGGCTTCCCTGAGAGGCTCAAAGGGTTGCTTAGTCAGAGACACCAGGACCTTGTTAAGGTCCCAGGTGGGGTATCGGTGTACAGTTGGGGGCACAGGTTAGTGGCCCCCTGAGGAATGCCCGGATACGGGGTGGTGGGAAAGGGAACCCGGGTTGTCACAGTCAATGACTGTGGATAGCGCTGCGACCTGACGCCTCAGGGTGTTAGGGGAAAGCCCTTTCCTCAGGCCCTCTTGGAGAAACTCTAAAACCTGAGCTATGGAGGGTGATAGCGGGTTGATCTGAAGAGTATGACACCACTTGCAGAACCCCTTCCAAGTGGCGTTGTATATGCGGGTTGTTGAAGGCCGCCTGGCGGCTAAGATGGTCTCGATAACCTGGTCAGAAAACCGTTCTTTCCTTAAGTGTTCCCGCTCAACCTCCAAACGGCTAACTGGAGCCACTGAGGGTCCGGGTGTTGGAGGGGCCCCTGGGAGAGGGATATCCTGGTCGGGGGAATTCTCCAGGGAGGGGCCACCGATAAGTTGCGGAGGTCCGCAAACCAGGGGCGCCTGGGCCAGAAGGGAGCCACCAGAATCAG
The DNA here is from genome assembly GCF_049901735.1 of Notechis scutatus. Lineage (NCBI taxonomy): Eukaryota > Metazoa > Chordata > Lepidosauria > Squamata > Elapidae > Notechis > Notechis scutatus. Next base: position 41,902,392 of record NC_142025.1, on the reverse strand, counting down.
CTCTGCCCTCTCGGAGATGAGTTTCTGGAGAACTCTGGGAACCAGGGCTAGAGGCGGGAAGGCATAGAGGAGCCCGGTGGGCCAGGGGCAACGGAGGGCGTCGTGATTCTCGGCCCTGTGGGAGGGGTACCTGGAGAAAAACCTGGGGAGTTGCGTGTTGAGCGGAGAGGCGAAAAGGTCTGCTAACGGGAGACCGAACCTTCTGGTCGCCTCCCTGAATAGGGACGGGTGGATGCGCCATTCGGACTGGTCCACCGAGGTCCTGCTTAGCCAGTCCGCTTGGGTGTTTGAGTCCCCTGAGATGTGTTCGGCTTTGAGGGAGAGGAGATTGCGCTCTGCCCAACGGCAGAGGCGTTCGGCCTCCCTCATCAAACGGATGGACTGTGTGCCCCCCTGACGGTTGACGTGAGCCTTGGCGGTGACGTTGTCCGTGAGTATGAGGACGTGCCGCCCGCATACTTGAGGGAGGAAACTGCGCAGGGCCAGGAAGATGGCGTGGAGCTCCAGCCAATTTATACTGCACCCCCGTTCTACCTGAGACCATGTACCCTGAGTTGAGAGCGAGAGGATGTGAGCGCCCCATCCGGACAGGCTGGCGTCTGTGGTGAGGGTGAGGCGGTGGGGCTCCTTGATGAAGTGACCCTTGTTGATGGTGGGGCTGGTCCACCAGAGGAGAGATGTAAGGACTCTTGGAGGCACCTTGACTGTGGCCTTTGAGTTGCTTCTGCCGGTCCGCTGGAACGGGAGCAGGAACCATTGTAGGGGTCTAGCGTGTAAACAGGCCCATGGAACAATGGAGATACAAGAAACCATTTTACCCAGTAATTTGGACAATTCTAAAATTGTAACCCTTCTGGATCGTCTGATGTGCCTGACGGCTACCTGGATACTAAGGAATCTCTCGGGGAGAGGAACACCTTACCCTGCACTGAATCAATGACAGCCCCCAAGTGGGAGATACTAGTAGATGGGGATAGTTGGCTCTTTTGCCAATTAACTAGGAAGCCATGGTCTTGGAGGGCCGAGATAGTGACCCTAATGTCCCTCTCTGCTTGGGGCCTGGAGGGAGAGAGGATGAGAATGTCATCCAGGTAGCAATGGAGGCGGACCGGGAGATTCCTGAGATGGGCCGCCAGGGCCGCGAGGACCTTAGTGAAGGTCCTCAGGGCAGAGGCCAACCCAAAGGGAAGGGCGACATATTGGAAGTGGCGGTGGTTATAACAGAACCTGAGGAATTTGAAATGGGAGGGTCGGATTGGAATGTGGAGGTAGGCCTCAGAGAGGTCTATAGAGGATAGCCAGTCCCCCTGCCGGATGTTAAGGAGAATGGACTGCAGGGTGTGCATTTTGAACCTGCGAAAGACCAGATAGCGGTTAAGGCGTTTAAGGTCCAAGATGGCCCTCCAACCTCCGGAGGATTTGGGAACTACGAAAAGGTGGGAGTAGAACCCCTGCCCCCGCTGGGAGGGTGGTATGGGTTGAATGGCCTGTATGTGGAGAAGATGATGGATTGCTGCATCCATTAGGTTACGTTTGATGGGGTCCCTTGAGGGGGACGCCAGAAAGAAGTTAGGGGGCTCCTGAATTCGAGTGTGAGGCCGAGTCTGATGGTATCACGGACCCAGGTATCAGGGGTGGAGGAGTCCCATCGGTCGGCAAAGTGCTTGAGGCGTCCGCCGATGGGGGGAGGGACGGGATCTACCTGCGACGGAAGGGTCTCCTCCTGAGCCCTGAAGGGGCACCTGAGGCGTTGCCCCTCCTGTTCCTATCGGCCGGATCGGTTCGATCCTGGGGCTGGAACGGTCGGAAGGAGGGGGTCTCGAGTACCTTGGCGGGAAGGGAGACTGGTAGAAAGGGTGGGAGGAGCCTCTCCGAAATGGCTGGGGGGCTCTGGACTCTGACCTCCGAAACAAAGGAGGGAGAAATTTTCTCTTGCTCCGGGTTTCAGATAGTAAGGGTTCCAGGACCGTGCCAAATAGTTTGTCCCCTTTTATGGGGGCAGTGGCCAGCCTAACTTTGTTTTTGACGTCCGCCTGCCAGTGTTTAAGCCATAGCAGGCGGCGAGCAGTTACATGGGACGTAATTGCCCGGGTAGAGAACTTGACCGCATGGAAGGTGGCGTCAGCGGAGAATTCCGCCGCAGCCGTCAGTTTTGCTATGTCTTGGTGAGCCCTTGTGTTGGAGGGGGGGAACATGTTGCTTCAGTTGGCGAAGCCACCAGATTGAAGATCTGGTGAAGAAAGAAGCCGCAGTGGCTGATCTAATGGCCCAGGAGTCTGCTTGATGAGCTCTACGTAAGGCGAGCTCAGACCTCTTGTCCTCGGGTTTCAAAGCCTCTAGGGGGTCACTGGGGGAGGACGAGGAGGCCAACCCAACAATGGGCTCATCCACCTCGGGGGTGTTGAGTAAGTCACAGAAACTCGACTCAAGGTTGAAGAACCTCCTGTCTAGGCTGGAAGGGGCGGGAGGGGCCCTAGTAGTATCCAGCTGATTTGAGACCAGGTCATGAAATAGGGGTGGAGCCGGGATAACCTCCGCCTCCACCACGGGTTGACTAAAGATGGCGTCCTCCTGATCCTCTGCCGGGGAGGAGAGAGCTGAGGAGGTTTGTACAGATAGGCCAGAGATGTTCCTGGCTTTAAATAACAGGGATTTAAACATGTGGGGCTTGAACAGGCCCGCAACAGTGGGTTGGTCCGGGGTAAGACCTTCATCCTCGGACATGTCCCCCTCTATAGGATCTACCTCCGATAGGAGCTCATCTTGCTGTATAGATCCCCATTCCATTTCCTCTGCCCCCCCAAATTGGTCTAGATACTCTATATTCTCCTCCGGATCCCTTTCTGGGAGAGGACTGTCCCCTTGAGAAGGTACCTGACCACGAGTAGGGTCCGATCTAGGCGAGGACCTCACTGATGGTGGATCGTTTTCGGGCGCCAGTGAGGGAGTAGACCTGGACTTCTGCTGAAGGCCCTCTGCTATCCACTGGCGGAAGGCCCGTTCCATCAATGCCTGTATGTGCGCAGGGATCTCGGGTGTGGGGGCCTCCTCCTGTCGAAGACCAGCGGCCGTGGGCGTAAATGTAGCTTCAGGAGGCCGTCTGGCTGATGGGCCGGGAACCTGGTGTCCCTGGGATGGACTGCGCCTGGAGACGGAAAAACAATCTGGAGGAGGGGGGTCTGGAAGTAGAAGGGGCGGAGGGTACTGGAAGTACCGGTTGTGCCTCCCTAGATCGCCTGTCAAATTCCCTCTCGAGGGCCCTATGACGTCGTAGGGCGTCTCTCTGAGAAGCCTTAGAAGTCTCTTTAGTTATTTCGTTAGGAGTTTCCTTAGCCTGGTTGCGCAGGTGGTAGGATCTGGATTTGGCCTTCAAAGAAGAGCCTTTGGTGGGAATATCATCTGCCATTGTACGAGAAAGGACAGTAATACAGTTAAGGCGGTTGGCTCGCCAAGGGTTCAACCTACAACAAAGGTCGGGTGTCCTTTCAGCTGGCCCACACCCCTTTTGGAATTTAGATATTGAGATAATTCTTAATACTTATTTGCACAAGCAGGATAACAATCCAATGAGGCTTGGAATGCTAAGGTTCAATATCAATAAGAGAAAAATTACAGGAATAAACTCACCCAGATCATGTATATGTGAGTATAAATATAAACATATCTGAGGGGAAATATCTAGACCTGCATACAGGCAGATATTCCAATGTCTATTAGTATTAGAACTATTGTTAATATTCTTGTTCTAATATTCTTATAATAATAATAATAATAATAATAATAATAATAATTATTATTATTATTATTATTATTATTATTATTATTACTCTAGTAATGAGAAATTGCCAATTTTCCAAATTAAACGCCTGAGGCTAGTAAGAGGCCTCCGGCAGCTGGAGCTCCCAGGCAACAACCGGGAGGGATAGGCTGCTATCACTTGCCCTGAGCCTGCTGCGGGAAGCCAACAATCAATAAATATCAGTTACCAAAAATATCAATTACCAAAGGCCCTACAGGCTGAGGGGCCTGTGCTAGGGCCGGTTACTTCGCAGCACTATGAGGCCTCAATAAAGATGGCGCCCGCCACGTGGAGGCGCCCTAGGGGTGATCGCCCACGTTCCTAAGTCCCGGGCTGATCAGGGCAATGAGGCTTCCTCTCCGGTCCTAAAAACGGCCGAGGAAGCTAGGCAGTAGTTTTTTGCCCCTTCTTAGGGCGAGCGGCGTTTGCGGTGGGGGGGAATACCAGCCGCGCTATCACAGCGCGATCAGTAAAGCCGCTGCAAGCGCGGCGAAAGAAACGGCAGGCAAAAGATCGAATGGGGGGGGGGATTAGCGCGCGAAGCGCGAAAAAACCGCCCGTTCTACCTCCCCCCTGGGGGCGAAGAAGCTTGCTCCCCTTAAATCCTCTGTCCTGCACCAGAAGGCTAAGGAAAATACTCGATTTTCTATAAAAGGTATTCAAACCTGAGAGAAGTCTTGGATCGGCCAAAGAGTAGGAATGCACAGCCTAACTTGACGACGGCTGAGCGCAAAACTGGGGAACGCAAGAGAGCCACGTGATGGAGGGCGGAGCGTTCCTCAGTGATTGAGCTCAGCCATCAGCGACGTACACTGAAGCACCTCCCACACTTTGGATGATCCGAACGGCTCTCAGGAGAAATATGTTTACATGAATTGTTTTTGCTGCATTCAAACTTTATTAAATACGCATATACTATAATTTTGTTTCTTTATTTGCCTGCCTTTAGATTAAGATTTCTTACTCCATTTTCATTCTTAATGAAGGTCATGCTATTTCAGTGTTGATCTCTTCCAATTTGTTCTATTCTATATTATTTTAATTAATTTGTAAAGTATAGTATATAACAGGATTGTCAAACTCAAGGCTGGAGGGCTGGATTTGGCCCATAGGGTGCTTAAATCTGATCCATGGGGCCACCCTGGAAACAGCAAAGGACTGGCCCAGTGCCTCTACTAGGGAAAATGGGCTCCCAATCTCCATTTTTGGCTGGAACGGCCTCCCACAACCCTCTGCCAGTGAAAATGGAGCCCTCCCAAGCTCTGTTTTCACTGGCAGAGGGTTGCAGGAGGCGTTCCCAGATGAAGACAGATATTGGGAGCCCTTTTTTACTTGCAGAGCACTCAGGCCACCACAGGCACCCCTGACACAAGTGATGTCAAGCTGGCTACACCCACTCTGACCCCCCCAAGGTCAAACACAAACCTGATACAACCCTAAATGAAATAGAGTTTGACATCCCTGGTATATACTATTTGTTCTATATAACTAATTTAAATAGTTCAAAAATGTAAACAAGTAGATTTTTTTTTCTTTTTCCCCTTTAGCAACTTGTGTTGAAGACATATATTACAAAATCATCATAGATATATTTCCCTTTCTGCAGAAAATAATTATTTATTCCATAAAAATTGGAAAGTTGTTAGTATCTGAGATCCAAGGAGTTTACAGCCAATTGTTGAAAACATTGCAATACTCCTTTTAAAGCATTCATAGTACTGCTTATGTCCTGCAATGTGTGCCTGAGGCAGAATCAAACCAAAATATTTTTTCCAACATAATTTTAAGGAGATGAAAAATCACAAGTTAAGGATATGCAGAAATACTTGGCTTACAACATTTGGTCTGTCATACAATAGAATAAATTTCATCTTTTTGTTGTAAAAACAACTCAAAATGAACAGAAATGAATGAATACCAATAGTTCTTATACTGCACAAATTCCTATGTTAAAGTATTTATCCTCAATTATTTCTGTGTTGGTTGAAATTATGTAATATTTTCTAAGAAAAACAGAATTTACTAATACAGTAAATATACACCATTCATTCAGTGATTGTTCAAAGTTAGGATGGTAACCTGAACACTTCAGTCATTTGATCATGTTCTGGACTTAAGGCAACCAGGCAGCATTTACAACTCATTGCAGTACTCTGAAAATGCCATTTTGACCTTGGCCAGAAAGTCATGGGACGTGTAAGTTTCTGGGAAAATGTCCCCCAGCATCCTATACTCATACTGGCCATTCACATATCCTCCCCAATTCTCGCCATTTTCCATGCTCCCTCCCCAAAGCTTGCCATGCCTCCCTCACACCCATAAGCATTACCATGCCATCCTAGCACCTCTCTCACTTGGCCTTATCATGATACCCTCACCCTTATGCATTCCCTCACATTTCCCCCAACTTTTGCCAGTCTTTTATTTGAAAAGGGCCACTTTTCTTTCCATATACAACTTAAGGTAATAAAAATATCAATACTTCTTCCTCCTATTTCCCCCACAACAACCTGCAAGGTGAGTTGGGATGAAAGAGTGACTAGCCCAGGAATGGACAACTAATTTTCCCGAGGGGCCACATGAGAAATAGACTGTTATGGAAGGCTAAACCAGAAGGCTGAGCTTAATACTAATGAATATTAATTTTACCATTTTATAAAAAGCAGTAAACTGTATGGTTTTAACTTCATGCAGGCCAGACAAGGATGCAAGGGCTGGGGCCATAAAATGCCCAAGTTAGGCCTAGCCCAAAGTCACCCAAATGATTTTTCATGCCTTAAAGCAAGACCAGAACTCACAGCCCACTAGTTTCTAGGATAACAATACCTCAACGACTACACCATTTTGTCTCAAAACTCAAAAGTGCCAAAAAAAAATTAATCAAATTTTGGAACCATCTATCACAGTGGCAATGTACAAATAAAACATTAAAACATAAACAGTATATAATATTTAAAAAGGCAAGGATGGATTATAAATCTATGTTTAAACTTAAAAGTTAATTAATTTTATCTAATACTCTGCCTCCTATTGTTTTCCCAAAAAAACCGATCGAGTGAGGTGAGTTTGGCTGAATGACAGGCACAAAATCATCCAACTAGCTTTCACACAGAAGGCAGGACTAGAATCCAATCTTCTGGTTTCTAGCCCTCCCATGCACACCTTTCCTAAACCCCACCATCATTCCCTTGCATTCTCATGCCACTGGCAGTCACTTTCCCTCCACTGGCTTGCTTGAGAGCCATCTAGGAATTGCAACTTCCTGATTTATTTGTAGGAAACCAGCAGGAAATCACCTAGCCTAAGGACAATAGGATTAAGTTAACAATAGTAACCAGGACTGCAGGAATTGCTATCACTAAGTGGTGAAGTTACACTTTACAATCACATCACTTAGCAATGAAAATTATGGTCTCAATTACCATTGTAAGTTCAGTACAACAGCAGTTTACTTCAGTTGTTTCTTTTCATTTCCAAAGTGGAATCTGCCCTTACTACAGCAAGCTCTGCATTAGTAGTTTCTTTTTAATACTTATATATTAGTGGATATAGTTCAATCTTGTGTTTAAAAAGTTTAAAATCTTCAATTTATGTTTCTTCTTCAAATTAGAGAAATTATCTTTTGGAAATAAACATCACCTGGGACACTGATTAGTCTGTTATATTTTGCATTTTTGTCAAACCAAGCAATTGCATTAATCAATTATAGTAACGTGTGGCTAGCAGTCTTTGCTTTCTAAGAGACCATTTTCTGAATGCAGAGTGAAAGTGTACCTACTATTCATAAAGCTGTTTAATCTATAATTCCATTGCAGACCATTTCTGAACTATTGTTCAGACAAAATGGCTAAAAAAAGCCTCTAGGTTTGGGGACATATATTCTTATATCAAATATGAACTGTATCAAGTATTCAGTGGTCAGAAACCAGTTATTTTAAACAGAACATTTTCAAGCATTCTATGTTGTATCACATGTGATTCAAGAATTGTCTCCTGTATTTTTCTTATAGTATAGTGGGTTGCGTTCATGCTATTGATTTAGGCTCAATGGGATAAATTGGGAATAAACTTTTGGATTAAAGTAGTAGATATTTATGAAGCACAGAGAGAGGACTATTCTAGATCTGTGATTAAGAGAGATGTACAGCTAGAACGGCATTTTTTTTCCAGAAGAAAAAAGGGATAGATGTAGGAAAAGCACAAGCTGATTAGCAGCAAAATTCCTACTCTTATGGACAATAGATAACTGCAAAGTGGCTGCAGCAGATGTCATACCACCTTCAAAAAGCAGCTTCAATCTTTTCTACATCACTAATGCAGGAAGCAAAATGTTCATAGGATCTTGGAGGTCTTCTAGTTCACCCCCTGCCCAAGACAGGAGTCATTATGCTCTTCTGGACAGATGATTATCTACTCTTTGCTTGAAAACCATCAGTGATGGAGCACCTATAACTCCAAGAGGCAAACGGTTCCATTGATTAATCCTTCAGGAAATTCATCCTTAATTCCAGGTTGGATCTCCGTCTGATAAGCTTCCAATTGCTTCTTAACCTGCCCTCAGGTGCTATGGAGAATTGATATCCTTTTTCCTGTGATATCACTTCAAATATTGGAGGCCTGCAATTAGGTGTCCTCTAAGCCTTCTCTTCATTAAGCTACAATATCTAATTCTGTTATTTAAGTTTAATTCACCTCACATATTTGATCCAGTTGAGATTTATGAAATGCACTGAACTCACCTTTACTACACTGATCACTGCTATCAAAAGGACCACAGTACTCTAAATTGCCAAGAATACAGAGTGGAGACAGAAAAAAAGGGAGAGTTTGAAATTCACATTCTCTTTTTCATTTTGCTTAGTCATTTTAAGGTTTGTAACCAACTTAGATTTTTTTATTTGAATTATTTTATGTATAATTGTTAATTACATCTTAAAATGAAACTTTTTTTTCTCTTATAACTTTTAATTTAGCTGTTGTGCTTCTACACAGCAAGATTTTATCCACCCTAAAGTGAAATAATTTTAGAATGAATCCATTTTAAGCAAAGGACTCCTGCCACATTTAAAGTATTTATTAATGATGAAAATGACACCATCTCAAAACAGATTGTAGCAGATTACACAGAAGATTAATTGTAGGCTAGACAGTGGGTAAATCAAATCAGCTAACATGCCTCATTAATATATCAAAAATAGTTGAAGTATTTCAGGCTTTGATAAACATCATGTACACATTTCCATAATTGTGTTATTGTTTTAGACAGGTATTCATATGTAGGAGATAAGCAACTTTGCCATTCTTTCCAAGCTTTGCATACTCAAGTCAGGCTGAGCCTTTATTGTAGTAGAAGTGTGATTTGCTCAGTGAAACTTCTTTTGAGTATTTTTTACATACATATATGTATCTCAAAATGTTTACATTAAAGATACTGTCCACTGAAGTCCACTAATAGGAAAACAAATATAAATTCAAAAGTTTGAGACATATGGTAGACACACAAATTAGAAAAAGTTGTTCCTCACGGACGCTCTTCATAGTTTTCTTCAATAAACAATATAAAAGGATCTCACAATATCAAGATAAGCATCAGTCATACATCAGTACTGAAAGGGTAGTATTCAGGAAATTCATGGATAACTTTTACAGCTTCATTGTACATTGAAAGATCTGAAAGAAATTGGACAGAAAATCAAAATAGAATGTATTGTTCTTTATTAAAATACATTGTGCTCTAATGATGCATTGATCAGATTTTTCATCTATTTTGAAAGAAAAGGCTAAATTACAATGTTAATCCAGTTGCAAAATATTTCAAGAAATTGCTTTTAATATTGTGGTTGAATCTACAGATAAATTAAACTGCAAGAGTTTTCAGGTATGAAAGTATATCCATAATAAATCTTTATATAGATGAAAAATCTAGGCTAAACATCAGTTAGGATCCTGCTCAGCTGAATATATGCTCATATTTATTTTTCAGATTAAGAAATTTTGAGAGCTGGTTTACTGTCGCAAAGTTGTGAATATTTCTATATTCACATGCTTAGACGTGGAAACAAAAACTATGATACTGAAACACAGGCTCCATATGGATTTAAATTCTGATGTAATGAAATTGTGCATATTACAGAAGAATTAGCAAGAGACTTTGAAGAATTAGAAGCTTATTAAAGAGTAAGAAATAGCCACAACTTGAAATACAAAAATAACTTGCTTACCAAACATGTTTTTATCTTCTTTGAATTGTATATATGATGAACATACGATACTCAATTGATTTGTAACTCTTCCTACTACTTCAATAATACCAGAGATCTCTTCTTCAAGCTAGAAAAGTAGATGAGAGTCAGCATTTCCAAAAATCAGGAATTTTAGTCATTTCAATTACATTTGGGAAAAGCAAACTAAAATGAAGTCTTTCCCCTCAGTTAAAATTCATCAATAAATGAATTTTCCCTCAGTTAAAATTCATTAATAAATGAATTTTCTAGTAACCATTAAGCAATGCTTTAACAAAAAAGTTTAGTGTGTATTAAAGATTTTAAGAAGCCATAGCAGAATAGAAAAGATCCCACTCAGTATTTTCTGCTCATAGAAATAATTTCTATTTCCTCAAATTGCAACTTAAAATTAATTTCTTGAGAGCATTTGGCTTAATTGATACTTGCTTTTCTCTTATTGGCATTTAAATTACAGCACTTAAAACTGGAGTCTGTACTTTGGTTCTGTAAAAATAAAATGTAATTGACTCCATATCAGTCAGTATGGATGACAAAAAAGTAAGGCATATAGCATCCTCACAAAATTATATGACAAGAAATGATAGTGCTAGGAGACACTATCTTTGGCACACAAAGATAAAAGAAAACAGATATCAAGACATGATTTAAGGAGATTCTTTTTGATCCTACAGCATACATTAGGATATGAATTTATTTCATGATAACCTTTTCATAACTTGACATTGGTGTATTACAACATATTAGCATTCAAATTAAAACTTCCCAGACCAGTAAAAATGGTAAATTGTAATAAATTATAAGACTCTTTAATGTATATTCATACGTACAGGTGTATTTAGCTCAATTGCTGCATTTTTTCCTTCTCCATCAGATAGAAAGAAGAATTTCCCAGATTGATGAATCTATCAAATAATAATTCATAGTAATATTTTAATACAGAGACAAAGATACACACAAAGAAAAAGTGAGGTTCACGCTATGTGAGTTAGAATCAGGAGTCTAGTAGCATCTTTCCTTTTTATATACAGGTAGTCCTCAAGTTACAGTAATAAAGCCAAACCATTTTGGTGGTAACTTATAATGGTTGTAAAGCAGGATGGTCATGGACTTTATTTGTGGCAGTTACTAAATGAATTATTGTGGTTAACCAAATAATGCTTCACTGTAAGTAGTTTTGCCCCAAACAGGAAATAAATGCTAGTTAACTGTTGTAAAATGTAGTCGATACTGCAAACAAACATAAATGCAACCCTATTACTGAGTGTCTGAAGTGCAATCTGGTGACTGGTAGGAGGGGCTAACTGTCAGAATTTTGAAACTAGGTCATAAGTAGTCCTCAAGTAGATCTACTGGAACTTGAATAGTAGCTATTGGTCATATAGTTGAGGACTATCTGTATAATTTTACTGAAAATGATTAAACACAAGACTAGTACAAACTAAAAAAAGAGAAAAAGGGGGAAAAGGCAAAAAAAATTGAAAGAAAAAAATAGAGGTACAAAAATAAATAGCTTCCAATCTTCTTTACAACAGTTATAAGTACAATTATAATGTAATCTCCCTAAAACTCATAATAATAAAACTTGCCGGGGCAAAAAAACAGGATCACACGTGAAGTTCCAATTAAACTGATTTACTACCACTGATACCTATGAAATCTACTTAAATAAGCGGAGTATTATTTTGGCACTAAACATCAACAGAATTCAAGACAGGTTGGACTTAGCCTCTTTAGTAGCTATGCAGAGATTCTAGGCTGATTCTTCTTTTGACTCCACCCTCAGGTTTTGCCACTCCTTGTCTGACAAAACCATATATCATAAGTTATTTTTCTTTTTTATACAAAAAGTTCCTAAGAGATAGCTAGGTCCCAATAAATGTAGCTTTGTCTTTTCTCTAACTGCTAAAGTTTGAACATTTCATTTTGTTATGTGTTCTTTATATTTGTTTGTGTTAGTTTTCATGTTCTGTTTAACACTATGGGTATTTATGTTGTATGTGTGTGCATACAAACATACATTTGGCTATTTCAGTGAATTCAGTCACCTTCACCAAACATTCCTCTATGATAATGCCAAATGGAAAAATGCCAAATCTTTCCATCTTTGTGTGTACAATCTCGCTACAGGTATCGTAGATACATGACTTTTCAAACTGCTTATCCATCAGCTCCAAGAGGAAAAGTTGGTAGCACCTTTCCAGCTAACAAATTTTGTTAAGACAAACTTTCTTGGGACTGTAGCTCACTTCACCACATGCACAGAGTGCATCTAGTGAAATGAAAACACTTGTGCCTCTTAATAAATCTATTAATCAGAAGAAATGTTACGAGGCTTCTTTTGATTTCAAGGTTGATATTGAATTATGATCTATTTGTAGTAATTGAAAGCACTCTGCTCAAATAAACTTTGCTCATTCTACAATTATAAAAATTATCACAGAATTACTAGAAATTCATGCTTTATCAATAAACAAATGTATTCTTAACAGTATTTTAGAAATAAATAACTTCCAGTTTTTAAAAAATAGCTACTACTATATTTCTTGCCTAGCCTATTACAGTTCATCTAACTTATTAAAGTTAGCCTGAGATTCTGTTACTGTATACGTGCTCAATTAGAGTAGGGTGAATTTAGTGTGATTTATGAATACCAAAAATAAGACACATGATCCACTCATTGCTGCAATCTAAACAGATTCAGATTAAACTAACTGCATTTAGTTATGGGACATCTAATCCTAGTAATAAGTGATATTTCATTTCAGTTGTCTAAGAAAAAGGGCTGAAAAAAATGGCTAAAAATAACACAACATTGAATACCAGCAGAAGCCTAGCCATACCTATTAAAGTTTCCTTAGCCACTTACTGTAAAAAGGCAAGGTATATCCAATAATCTTTTCAGTATTCTTGTGCAAAGGAATGGGATATCAGGCACTAGGCCAAATTTATTATTTTTGATCCAGTTCAGGTGATTGTGTGCTGGCAGCATCATGAATAAGATTATTTTCAAATATTTCTGTCATCTATTGAGATAGTCTAAGAATCTTACAATTTTTTTTTTAAAAAAAACTTATTAGTCCACAATTACTATCCATCTAAATTATGTATTCTTCCCCAAAGGCCCTGCTGTTTTAATTGCCTTCTTGCATGTTAGCAGAAAGAGAGTTAACTGACCTCAGAGTGAGAGGTAATCACAAGAAAGCCATTTTTCTGCTACCATCTCCCAATTTTTCAGTATCCCGGCCATCTAGAATCTACTGGTTGGCAAATTTTATCTGAAGAATACAATCCCAAACATAATGAGGATTTCAGACATAATGGGCATTAGGGATTATAATCTGCATGTTGAGCTGGGCCTGGATGCTAACCAGCAATCAGTGCAGTGCTCACATTAAAAGTGTTACTATGTTAAACCATTTCATAGCAGTAGGCAGGAAACTTCATTCTGTGTCAATTGGAGCTTCTGGATCATTTACAGGTCCACTGTGAAACAAATTACTAAGGCATTGACTTAAGGTTAAGAGCATGACAACCGTATCCATGTTAAACTGTTGAAAGCAACAAAGCAAAGAAAAAGTATAATCAAACATTCAAAATCCAAGAGCACCAAATACACAGACATAGAAAAACGATGCCTCTCTTTATTTGCTATACTACTTGGATCTCTTTGTACCTTTTTGTTATTCTTAACTGATAATAAGTTGTTTTTAAATTATGCATTACATGACCAATGGGTAATTTTCTTCAACTCAGTAAATAACACAGGCCCCTTATAAAATATAGGGAAGCCCCCAAAATCTAAATTTAATATGATATAAGTCACTAATTTAAAGCACCACTGTAACACCTCCAAAATTACAACCCTTGATCATTAGAGCAAATTTAGTCTAAAGAGGAATACCTCAATATGCGTACAAGTTTAACAAACGGCCTATCTCATAGTAAATATTTCATATGCCATCGCTATCAAGAATAATATGAAATATAAATGACTCCCCTTACTTGAAATAAAAGTGCTGGAACCTACCTGCCTGCCATTTCCCAGATCAAGAAAATTCTAAGTCGCACTAACAGCAAAGGAACTGCCTATTACCTTTTCAAGGCGTCCCACGAAACAGACAGGCTTTCCGATGTATTGCGACAATTGACTCGCGCTGACACGAACGCGGGAACCTTCTAATATATCGGCCATTGCAGAAGGAAATCCAGGTGAACCCCTCGGCTGTTGGCCTTGGCGGGAAAAAAAACTTGACTCCCGCTCTCGTGCCAGAGAGCGAGCGTATCGCCACCAGCAACTAAAGGCACGTGGAAGATCCAACCTCCAATAACGTTCCAGAACAGCAACGTCCGCTAGGCACGTGATAGACCGTCAAGGAGGACAGGCGGGCAAATAGCGTAATGCGCAGGCGCCCTGTGTCAATGTGCGCTGAAGACCTAAAATCATAGCCTCCGGGATGCATCCTGGGTGAACCGGAAGTGAAGTTTGTTGTGGAAAAGTGTCTAAAAGAGGTGGGTGTTTGATGGAGCCGAGTAGGGTTAATGCTACGGTTGGATTCCATTTGCTGACAGGGGAAGTTGGAAAATGTAACTCGACGGACCAATAATTGCGTGATACCCTCAATCGTTAACCGGGACACGAGACGTTAATTTGATGGTTTTGATGTCTGAAGTATTTTGACGGGCGAAGAGTTTCGGATATGCTCATGAGCTGGTTCGGAATTCTTGAGGCAATTCTGACAGATTTTATTTGCATGATTAGCGAGAATATCAGTCATGCACAAGCTTGATTTGGAAACCTCTTTCTTCAGACCTTGTTGCGTGTGTGCATGTGTCTGCAGTTTTCTTGGCAATATTTTTAGTTTTGCTATTGCCTTCTTACTAGGACTGAGAAAGAGCGATTTGTCTCACAAATCTCTTTCTAGTTTGTGCCTTAACTCATACATCAAACTGGTTGCTTTAATCTTATTAGAGTACAGCTGCTTGTGAAACTGGTCCTTTTGTGTTGAAAATGGGAAGGCTTGTTGTTACAGCTACAAGTAGTGTCTCATTTGCAGCTTACAGTGGCACTAGAAAACCTTAGCGATAATAATAAGTCCATTCAATCCTACAAAATTTGGTTTAATTTTGATTTAATTTTGTACTTAGGTAGCCCCAAATTTAAACATATTGTTTTTTTTTCTGTTCCTGGAAAATGCTTTTTATTTTCTTGTCACAACTACTGTACAAAATGTTTTTTTTAATGCATTCTATTACCTTTTTTGGAAGGAGCTAGGCTATAGCACTTGTGACTGAAAACCAGAGGCTCTTGAATATCCAGAAAATAATTAGTCCCTTCCATTTGAACACTGAGTGGGATAGGAAATATAACATCTTCAAGATAAGCGAAATTAGATGGTAATTGTTTACTGGTAGTCACTAGTATTGTGACATGTCCTGTTTTGTAGGTGACTCGCTATAAGTGCTTGATCTTACTGCAGTTATAATTGGGGACTAATATGAACTGCTAGGGAATAATTTCAACTTCCCATCCTTGGAATTAGAAGTGGTTTAAGACAGGAGTCCCAAACCATGGCCCACTATTGGACTTTGAGCTGTTTGTAACCTGGCTGCAGAAGTGGTGGACAAACATGAACATGTGTGCACATCCCCACATGCTCAAGCAGCGGGGGAGATGGTATGTGTGTGCTCCATTTGTGTGAGTGGCAGGTGCAGGAACCGGCCACTCACCCACCTATGTGTGTACCTGCCACTCATGTGGACCCATCCCCTCTACCTTCCCCTGCTAATCTGCAAAGCTGGAAAGGTTGGGAAACTCTGGTTTAGTAGTTCATGATTGTCATGTAATCATGGGTTTGAACCAGATCGTTACTAGTCCAACTTGACTGCCTCCTTTAGATCAAGTGTTCATCTCAGAAGACGTGTGTTGTCATTTGGTTCTATGGAATTTTTCCATTACTCCAGTATCACGGAGAGATCACTTTCTTGTGACAATATCGATTGGATGTACCAATCTATCAGTAAGATTGCTTGTAGAAATGCATAATGGATTCAATAGGTTTGTTGGCAGCCCTTTGGAAATGCTTTAGTGTACAATCAGTTTTGTTAGGGTGTCTGGAATATGGAGGCAACCAACGTGTTTAACAATATTGCTTCCAAGTGGCCTCTTCCCATCTCCTGATCGCATGTAGCTGCTTAGTTTACTGAGGCAGTTTGAGAAATTAAATGGCAATAAAGATGGCAAAATAATTCATTTAATTATAAAACTGTGAATAAAATGAAAACTAAGAGATTATATATGTTTAGACATAAATAAGAACTTTTTTGTAAGTCAGTTGTAGGTCAGTTACCTTTCAAGGTTACCCTTGAAGAGCATTTGGAAACTTCAACTAATATAAAATACTGCTGCATGGATAATAAATGGTGCCAGTTTCACACGACATGTAACTACAGTACTCCATGAACTGCACTCCCTGCCAGAGTGTTTATTGGTGCAATTAAAGGTGCTGGTTTCACTTTTACAGTCCTATTTGGCTCAGTACCACATTACCTCACGGACTGTCTTTTTCTCAAAAGAGTTTCTACCTGGTAAAACCAATCCAATGGCATGCTGTAGCCAAAATGTGTTGACTGGTAGGAACTGGAAGAATGACTTTTTCTTCTGTAGCCTTGCCTTATTTAATATTCTTCCCTAAGAGATAGTACGGCCCCAGTCATGTTGGCTTTTTGCAAAGCTTTAAAAATTTGCTGTGTATCTGCGCTTGAGGTTCAGAGTGGGTTAAAGCCCTGTTACTTAGTGTTACTATTAGTTGATTAATTATAATGGCTGCTGTTTGTGTTTATTTATTTTGTGGCTGCTTCTATTTAATGTTTTTGAAATTGTTTCATAATTTTAGAATTGTAAGTCCTCCAGGACACTGGGTTGAGTTGGGCAGCTATACATATTGAATGAAAAACAAACAAACAAATAAATAGTAACACAATTATTAAGTGAATCTGGCTTTCCCACTGACTTTGCTTGTCAGAAGGACACAAAAGGTGATCATATGACCTTGGGATACTGTAACCAATATAAATATGAACCAGTTGCCAAGCATCTGAATTTTGATCACATGATCATTGGGATGCTGCAACAGTCATAAGTGTGAAAAATGATGATGTCATTTTTTTCAGTGTCATTGTAACTTCAAATGGCCACTAAGTGAATTGTTATAAGTCGAGGACTACCTGTATTTCAAGTATAAAACTTAATTTAAATTATTATTATTAATCTACTGAGATTTGGGCGAGTATCTTTGAGAAAACTCTTTTTTAAATTGTTGAGTATTTTACTATCAGCTGTTCTTCCCTAAAATAATCTGGTTCTTCTAAGAACAATCCAAGTTTAAGTCAGAATAGCTACATCATCAGCATAAAGGAATTCCTCCAGCTCTTATTGTTAAGTTTAGGTTGCTGGAATTCTGCTTTACTGTGTGAAATGCTAATGCTTAGGAATTGACCATTCCTGCTTCAACATACAAAGTCTATGTAGTTTTTTAAATTAACAGTAATTACTTCATTGTCTTTCTTAAGTTTACCCCTTCTAGATGGAATGTTTTTCAAAATTTATTTTGATAATTATGGAAATGTGAATTTGTTTTGCTTAAGCAAGAAAAAGTTCAACTTATTTTTTTATTCTTAGACTTGAATTGCAAAGCGATGTTCAGTTTATTCAGAAAAGGTCAGGATACCAAAAAGGTAGTGGTGACTGACAAAGAAGTAGATGGATTTGTTTTTCTGGGTAAGTAACTTTAATCACATAAAAGTCATTTATTTTTTAAAAAAAATTCTAGATACTGTATGTTACAAGGTGCTAACTGAAAAGTACATAGAATATAGTGCTCAAATAAGTGCAGATGGTTATTAATCCAGTCAATATTTTTTTATAAATTATTTTATAAATTATATCTTGACAATAAGAATGTAAATGAATAGTTTATTGTAGCTGTTACAATTATTTTACCCACATTCTTTGCTACAGGTTTTTTGCATCTGTAACAGCTACCTCACTAAATAAGTAATAATATAGTTGTGATTTATTTCCTTTGGTTATAGAAATCTAAAAATAAGTCAGTAAATGACATATTGGGGTTGCTTTTAAAACCATTATGTTTCTGGATGTTTTAGTTCTAAAGTAGCATTCATTTATTTAGCTATTCTAAAGTAATTCCAGTAGAGTTTACCTCTGAATACAAAACTTACTGAACAGTCACCATTGACAGAGGTTGCAAACACTATTATGTATTTCTATTTGTTAATGCACTTGATCTTGCATTGATTGTTGTCTTAAAACATTAAAAAGTGTAATGAATTCAGTAAAAAAATAACATAAAAAAAGTAACCCATAGTCTTATATTTCAGCTGAATCATATACTAGAGAAGAAGCAGTCCTGGGAAAAATAGTTGTGGGGGAAACAAAAAAGCAAAGATGGTTGGAGAGTTATTGCTTTTGAATAGCTAACTGTTCCTCTATTGTTAATGTTCTCATTGCACTATTTATCTGTGGGAATACTGGTCTTTTTCAAAAGTAGTCTTCAATGTTTGACTTTATCAAATAGCAAATAAGGTTCTCAGAATTCTTTCTCATGAGATTTTGTATGCTGCGTCATATTAAATCCTTTGTTGGTTTGTCTTTAGAGAACGAGAGTGGAAACTATTCCAATCATGTGCCTCTGGGAGTTAGGTAGTACTACTGCTTACTATATGTTGTTTTTCAGTAAGAGTTGCCTACTGCCATGGCATGCATGCTCAAGGGTATGCGCTCATGTGCATCCCAGTGGGCATACAATATAGTTGATGTTTCTGGAAAAGAAAGTTGCCAGAACAATTAAAGAAAAACAACATTACTTCATATGGGTAAATGAAGTATAGCACATGAAATGTTTAGCCTTTTTCATGTGGTCTGTCGAATGCTATGTTTATATATTTTTTGTGTTAACTAGTTAGATGACATAACTCACATTCAGACCCTAGTAACTACATAAACAAATACTACTCTGATCTTCATCCACCCACTTTAAGTTTATCTTCAACTCTTCAAATTTGCTAAACACAAGGATATTGTCTAATTCACATTATTTGCCAAAGGTATGTGAGCTTTTGCCCTTAAGAGAGCAGTCAACAGTCAATATTAATCTTATGAAGTAATTTGTGATTCTGTTCTGGAGATCTCCTTCCTAAAAACTGACAGACCACTACTCTAATATTTGGACTGATGATTTGAATTTAAAACAGAATTTTCTTGTATTCAAGCATGTTACCTTCAAACTCATAACAAACAAAGATGTTCAATAGTTTACATATAAAGTTATGACTTTTCAAAGGGGAAGTGAAAAAAATTACATTCTTAGTTACTGCCTTTTCAATAGCAAAATTGCAACATCTCTATACTTCTTTTACCAAATATGTGTTATTTATTATTATTTACTTTGATGCAGGTAATAAGACTTCCCACCTGATAAACTCATCTATAAAAGCCATTTCATGATTTTAGTTTACAGAATGCCTCTTTTATGTAATAGCTACTTTCAGAAGTGAGAGATTGTTTGGCTTTATTGTTGTTCTCTATTTTATGAATAATAGGGTTAAAAGTTCCACGTGTCTGATTTCAGTACAACGAATTCAATGAGCAAGAACTATGAGGAGACCAGAAAAACAACCCTCTCCAGTGTCATTGATTTCTAGTCGCATAAGGAGATAATTGCTATCTGTTCATTCAGTGTGGAGTCAAGTAATCCTCTTGGGTACTTTGTTTTACACAAAAACAAAGTGCAGTATGCTTTTGAATCATTGGGTGGCACATTTCTTCATGTTCGCATGCTCCTTGACTGAATTGATTGCAGTATCTATTAATAACCACCTCTTTTATTTAAATCATATTTCAATATTATAAATGTGTTTTCAGAATTAATGAAATGAAATTTGTAGTCAGTTTGCAAATTTGAAATAACAAAAATCTCAAGAGATGTTTCATCATTTATTTCAAAACATGATTAATGATGAATCATGTGAGAAGAAAATCCTTATAAAAGAAGTGAATTTGCATATTTTAAAAGAGACAATAATGGAAGCAGGAATAGGAATTACTATAAGCTTTATGTTGTATTAAAATTATAAGAAGTACAGTATATATGTTGTCTAACTTCATGAATATTGTCATATCTTGACTGAATGAACATGACATTTCTAATGCAGATTAATAGAATTTAGATAACAAAGGAATAATACTTTCTGGTGTAAGGGAAGTTTTTCTTAATAATAGAATCTTCTGTGTACTGCTTTCTCTGGAGTTTGTACAGTGTCGTATTTGAGAATTCATATTGCTATCTACAAACACAAAATGTTTGTCTTCCAGCAATTTTATTCATAGGTGTAGTTTGTTTTACAGTTCGGTAGTGGATGTAACCTTTAGAAATAACATCTGCTACATTTGGATAAAAATAGGAGAGTTACTTCTAATCTATAGAGAGAGAATGTTTTAATTTGCCATGAATTTTTGTAAATTTATAAAATTGCACTACTTTTCAAATCTACCACATATATCTTTATGTAGTTAGCTTTTAAAATGTATTTAAATATCTTAATATGAAATATAACAACATTCCAAATAGTCAAAAGACCCTGCAGATGGATCATTGTTTAAAAAGATACTTTGCAATCTCTGTCTGTTCTCATGTTTCATTCTAGGTATCAATTTTCTCTGAAAAAATATATACTTATGGTCAAGTCATTTCTGCAGATAGTCCTTGGATTGTAAGCGTTCATTCAACAACCATTCAAAATTATAATGGTACTGAATGAATGGAACTTATGACTAATTCAATGGGAAAGCCTGCAGGAGGTCACAAATCACTGCTGCTCTCACTGCATTTTTGCTCACCTGTCTGTGCTCTGTAGCGCCTGTCCACAACTCTGCCCATCAGCCAGTGCTCTGTAGTACCCACTTGCTACTCTGCTTGCATGAGAGTTCTCTTACCATGTTGTGGTCATATGAAGTCTTTCCTTATTGCCCATGCAATTCTGGAGTTACAATAGCAACCAGATTGCCAGGATTGCCATTGCTAAGCAATGCCATTATGTGACATTATGCTGCACAACTGCATCACTTAGCAACAGAAATTCTGGTCCAAGTTGCCCTTGTAACCTCAGGACTACTTGTACAATTTTCCTTTGTGAATTTTTTTAATTTATGGTAATGTATCCAGTGTTATATTTGCCAAAAACTGGTGAACAAATATACCTGCTACCTATATTATGGGAAGATCTGTTTCTTCTCAGCAGTTGTGCTAAGCCAGAGGCCCATTACTGAGCTATGTATTATCCAGAGCATTTTTCTTATCCCATGTTTTCCCTAGGATCTACAAATGTTAATAAATTACTTTTAGTAATACTGTCCATTAGTACATCATTGCCCCTTTCAGTCTTAGCAAAAGAATTGTATAAACAGTGTGACAGACTAAAGTTTAGAAATACCAGCAAATGAGGTAAAATGATTGTGCCAAGAAAAGGGAAACAGTGCAATCGCAGAGATGGCTGAACACAGGCAAAAAAGGAAAAAAGTAGTTTCAGAGAGAGAAGAAACAAGCACGTTTAAAGAAAGGTTAGTAGTAATGTGTTACTGTGCTTTGGAAGCATCAAACAAGGAGCTGCCTATCTGGAACCAAGTGATAATAATTTTTATGTGATAATTGTGTTGAAACTTATTTAAGAAATATAAAAAGGCAGAGCAACTTTTTAAATTTTATTTTTTTAATAAATTCAAGAACAGTTATTTATATTTTAAAATACCCCAGTTTAAATATAATTGTAATCGTATGTTATACATAAACTAAAGCTGTATGCTTTTCTTCTGTTCTTCTATTTTGTAAGGAAAATGAAAAACTTCATAATTTAAATGAAGCAGGTTTTCCATTAATATCTAGATTTAAGTAATATTGATCATTGATGCCAGATTGAGCAACCTCTTAAGGGCAAGGGCATACATAATCTATTTTAGGCTGTAAGAGATACATTGGGTAAGGCAATGATACAAACTGAATTTCTTTTCTTTTTTTCTTTTTTAGGGAGTTAGAACTGCGGACTTGTTTGCTTTTGAAATGATATTAAGCCTTTTGTAGAGAAAAATAATACAGTTGTCACATGTATTCCCTGTCTTAATTGAAATTATTTATTAATATTTCATACTTCTAAACTGATGCTGATGATTAGGTTAATCTTCAATTCACAATCAGGACTGGTAAAAACTTTAGAGTTCAAGTCCTAAACAAAGAGCTAAGAGCTGTTAAGGTAACGTCTGAGTATCTAGGCAGTTCTAAATAGGGTGGTTTTTTTGCAAAGACAGGATATTCAGGTCTAATAAGTTCAAAGTTTCAATATATCTATGCAACCCTTTGGGAATTGCTCCAAGGATTCCTACCATGTTTCCCCGAAAATAACACCTATCTCGAAAATAAGCCTACCTTGATTTTTTGTACATGCACCCTATATAAACCCTACCCCAAAAATAAGCTCTAGCTAAGACCCCCCATCCATTCTTGTACCTAGTTGCACGAGGGGGAGAAGGCACATAGGTAAAAATCAAGTTATAATGGTGATAGGGGAGGATGGATCTGCCCCACATGCTCCGCACCTACCTTACTTACTTACCTTACCTTACCTTACCTTACCTTACCTTACCTTAGGACAGTTGCAGCCAGGCATTCCACATCTGACACCTGCCTCACCTTGCTGGCCTACTTCTGCAGCCGCTTGCCTCTACTTGTGTGCAACACCCCCAGGCCTCCATTTTGCCTTCTAGAAAGGCCTCTGCAGCTGAGAAACAAGCTTTGGATTGACGCATGTGCACCCTGGCCTCCTTTCTGAAGGCTTTTGACTGTGAAACAGAGGTCGGGGATGCCATGTGCATGAATCTGGAGCTCGTTTCTCAGCTTCAGAGGCCTTTCCTGAAGGCCTCTGATGGTGAAATGGAGGCTGGAGTCACCATGCTTGAGCGGTGGCAAATAGCTGCAGAAGAAGTAGGCCAGCAGCAGGCACAAGAGCTCCTGCTGGGCAGGGCTGTTGGTGCCACCGCTGTGAGGTGAGACAGTGGAAGACATCCCCCCCCCAAAATAAGACCTAATGTCTCTTGGAGGCCAAAAAAAGAAAAAAGACCAGGTCTTATTTTCAGGGGGAAATGGTATTATTACTGGTACAACCATTGATTTTTATTTCCCTCGCTAATTATTCAAATTGCAAATCACAATATTTTGTTTCTCCTCAATTCATGCATCACCTATTATTGCAAACGCAATGAAGCAGACTTTTTCCTTTTCTATAATCATGATGTCAGGAGTTTTGTTGGCCAGATATCAGTCTGTTTGGATTTGGAAGTCCCACTGAATCTTGACTTGCTAAATTTTCAATAACTTTGTCAACTTGCTGTTCCCAGTAATTTTTGCTGCATTTGAAACCAAACTTCTGGCAAAGCTTCCAATGTATGATTTTGGCAACTCGATCATGACATTTTAGATAATCAGTCTGAGATTTTGCTGCAGCCGCTGATAAGGTGATCCACTGTTTCATCTTTCTTGTTGCATAAACAACATAAGATATTGTTACTGACGTGTTGCTTTTGTGGAAGTGGTCTGCAAGGCTTGTTCTTGGGCAGCCAAAATGAAAACTGCAGTTTCTTTCTTCATCACCCGTGATCTCAAACAGCTCCATAGTAGCTCTATATCTATCTTTTCTTCAATGTCCTTCAGGTATTGACTGTACATATCCTTTTTTTTCAGTTAGCAACTCTTTGTTCAGTTGTTTCCTTTTGATATTCTGCTTCCAATCTTGTTTTCAAGAGGTCTCCCTTGTTCACCTCCTTTAGCAGTCTCTTGATTTTTTATGTAGTCATTTAAGCCTTGTTTTTTCTCATCCACAGTTTCTTTCATCTGTAAGAGTCTTCTGCCAATCTCAGTTCTAGGCAAGTATAATCAATCAATATCACTTTTTGGGTGCAGAGCATGTGTATTGTCATTAGTTTTCTTGTCTTTCAATCCGAGGTATCAAGTTCTATCTGAGCCCAATCAATTATTCCATCTGAGTATTGTATTACAAGCACTGCTAAGCTGTGAATTGCCTTTATGACATTCCTTCTACTGATCTTTGGATCTCAAGATTTTCTGGACTCGAGTTATGTATTTTGTTGAAGTAGCTTCCTTGACTTGGTTCAGAAACTTTTAAAAACTCCTAAATACTTCTACCCTTTTTCTGGTATTGCTGCTTTTATCAACTCTTCATTATCAAGTTTGAATCCATCATCTTCAACAATTTGTCAATGCTATTGTGCTTGTTATTTCCCCACAAGTTCTTCCAAAATTTAAGGGTATTTTCTTTGTTAGGTTTTTTCACTTGTGATAGTACCATGTCCACTTTCAAGGGTCTTATAGAAATGATGCTGGCTTTCTCAAAATTGTGAAGTTTGCTGAAACTGCATTATTCGGTTATCATATTGATTTATTTTCTCTACAATAGTCACAACTTTGTTTCAACTCTTCAACTGCAACTGCAATTTCCTTGTTTTCCAGATCATAACTTGTTATCAGGCTCTGATTTTTTTTTTTACTTCAGGTTTCCTTGCCTCAAATTCTTCAAATTATTTAAATCCAATAAAACTTTATTTTTAACTCTAGGAGAATTTTCCACTTTGCTTTTCCCTTCTTAATTGCTTTATTCTTTCCAATTTTCCAGCCCAGTTCTTCAGTAGTAACATAAGCTGCTGCATACATTAGCTGGTTGGTTTGAGCTAATATTTCTGTTGGAATAGTATATACAGCTTCATTCACATTCTTCAATAATTTAGCCAAACTTCTCTTACTAACTTGATTCAGTTTTGGCAATCAAAATTTTCCATGTTTTCCATCGGAGTCTTAATCTTCTCAGCTAATTTGACTCTAGCTGTTGGTTTTTCAAGATCTTATCCAGTTCTTGCTTCTTGTTCCTCATTATCTTCTTTGATTTCCTTCCTTTTCTCTATCATTTGTTGCTCCACATTTAAATTATCTCTATTATCAGTTACACTTGAGCCTTGTGCCCTGCTTGAAATTTCTTGTAATTCTATATTAGTGAAGAACTTGTGCTTCAAAATGACACATCACAGGTCCTATAAGTCTTTGTTCATTTATTTCCATCCAGGTGATTCTCCTTCCATGTTGATCATGCACTTTTAAAATCCACATTTCTTGGCCCAGATTGATAATAAACTTCTATGATTGAGTAATTTTCTTCCTTTGTCCAGATTTTTTGCTTTTTTCATTCATCTTCCAATTGCCTGTCCAATTTCATGACCTGGTTGCCTAGCAGAGGAACTGAGCCCTCTGGCATATTTTTTGCAGAACATCGAGGAGCCATAGTATTCAATGCAGTCCAGCATAAAATTCACTTGATGTGTTTTTACCAGAGTTAAAAGGGCTTGGAGCAAGTTTAGCTTGGCTCTTCAATAGAACATATTATTGTTGATGTTGTTAATTTTACTGGGAAACAATGGCTTTCTATACCTTTAAATTGAACTATACCTTTCTTCAGTATATTCTTTGTGAAATGATTTTCAGGAAATTTTTGTTTGCTATCTCTCAATGGTATGGTTCTCTGTGATTATGTTTCATTGTTATTTCTCTGAGGAAAAATGTTTCATTGTTATGTTCACATATCTAATGCAGCAGGTCTTTGCTCTAACTGGTAAATCTTCCCAGATACTGTTTTTACATGATGGTATAGTACAGTTTGTCCTCCACTTATGACCATAATTGAACCTGTTCATTACAATTGTCAGTAGTGATAGTCATTAAGCAAGATGGCCTTGTTTATCAACCTTCCATCCCTGTTCTCCCTGATATGGGTGTTAAAAGACAGTGCTGGTTGATTAGTGAAGCATAGATGTGCCTTAGGTGGGGGAGGCTTAGCTCAGAGCCTCAGACCTGTCTGGGCCTCCCAAGGCTTCCTGCACCCCATGAGACACCCCATGCTCTGCTTCCCACCCATGAGGGTCTCCACAGCCCTTTGTTCCCCCCCCCCCCGGGATTCCCACATGTCTTTCCCCATCAGTGGGTCCCCACAGACCTTGAACCTGCTTCCTAATCATTAAGCCTCACATCTTCCTCTTGATTTATCTTTTGAGGAACTTCAGAGCTCAAGAGATAAGAGTTGAGACATAGGGTAGGCCTCTCCTATTTCTGGGCCAAATAGTGTTCTGTCCTAGGCTTCGCCAAAAAGCACTAAGCCAACTCTGAGACCCGGCAAACCTCTTTTATTAAATGAATGTGAATTTATTTCATTCACATTCAGCCAATGGCTTGGCTCAGCCAATGGCTTGCAAAGGTATACTAATTAGCTCAGACCTTATCTATCTTGGAAAGCTGCCCGGTAAATATTTCCACATATAGCACTGACAGGGAAGGGCTGGTTTACACAGACAAATCTTCACAAGGCTGGAACTAACGAACGAACAAATGAACAAGTTGTTTCCTTCAAAAGCCCCCTCCCCTTTTGTTCCTCTTTTAATCCTGATGGGAGGAATCATTCATCGTTCACCTGTGGCCTTACTCCACGTCGACCCTAAGTTCTTAATTGTTCCTTCCTTTTGGCAGCTTTGTACATGCACAGGTTGGGAACCGGTTCCAGAAGCTCCCCCACCTCACTGCTTTCCGAGCCTGAAGGCAGCTGATGACTGCCAGCCTGCCCTGGCCCCATCTCTGCCTCTGACACAGAGCCCTCGTCCAAGCCTTCCTCAGCCTCCAGGACTAGCCCAGGTTCCTCCCCGACCTCCTTGCTGTCTGATTCTGCTGCCAGCTCCATCAGCCACTGGCGGGCCACAATACATAGCACAATTGGAAGCAGCAACCATTTTCCAACCAACCATATTGAATTGCACATAGAAAATGGCAGCCACTTCCAGGGAGTGCTGTGAAGTTCATTAACAAAGCTCTTTTCTTTGCTTCATGAGTTTTGTAACCTTCAGTGTTACGGAATGATGCAAAGCTCAGATTAGTGAAGTAAAACGAGCCTCTCGATTGCTGGGCTACATGCCACAATGCCACAAGTGGCTATCATTTTCCAAGTAAGTCCAAAGATTGTACCATGGGGGTCAACAACAAAGCAGTTTCCAGTTGTACAGAGGAATCCTTGAAGTTTCTGCTCAGGATCACAGTGCAGTCACAGCTTGGTGGGATCACAGTGCAGTCCCAGCAATGGAACACCTTGCTTTGCTTCATTAGCATGAACTCTGCAGCACCAGAATGCAGCAAAGCTCATGTTAGTGAAGCAAATAAGATGCTCTGTTGCTGAGCTATATGATGCACACCCAAAATGGTTGCCATTTTCCAAGTGGCCACAGTCCAATGCAGCTGCTCAGAAAATGGTGACCACTTCTAGGATCATGTCATTTGATACAGTAACAAAGCAGCCTGCCTTTCTTCCCTAGCTCAACCTCCTGAGCTCCAAAGTCTACAAAAAATAAGGAGCAGGGTGTGGGATGCTGTGTGGCGGGATGCCCAAGGCTTCTGGGAACCCCTGTGGGGATAGGGTTGTGAGATCAATGAAGGGATTCTACAGCTTTCCTGCAATTAATCGTAAGGACAAGCTTCCATGGGGTGCTTCTGCGTCTATAACTTTGGGATTGGGTTGTAAGTAACTTTTGGGAATCTCACCACAACTTTGAATGGTCACTAAGTAATTACCTGTATATTTTTAAAATCTGATTACTTCTTCTTAAATTTACTGTTATTCTCTGTGTTTGTTGAATTTTTTCCTTAATTTCATGATTTATAATCCCCTTTCTCCACATGAATTCACACATGTATTTCTTTAATTCAGACTAATTCTTCATATGTTTGTCTATGCCTGTCTGTCCCATAATAGATTCATAATCTTTCAGAAAGATACAAAATTCCTTTGTGGCTTTCTGCAATAATTTAACCATATTTCTGAAAATTCTTATTACGTTTTTATTGGTCCAAGTCTGTAAATTAATTCATTTCATTTTTTATAATATTTTATTGATTTTTGAAATAATAAAAAATGCCTCAGAAAAATTACCTGTATGCTTTTTAATCAAATGTACAGTTAATGTCCAATCTAAATGGCAGTTATCTTCCAATCTAAAATAAAGTTTAGATAAAAAAAATACTTGATTCAATTTTTGTCTTGCTATGATCTTTGTAAACTTTTCTGTTTTACTGATGTTTATAAAAAAAATAACATTTAATAAATGAATTACAATCAAATGTTAAGATTTATCTATGGTAATTATTTAGTTAAGTTGATACAAAGACCAGAAATGAAATATAAATGTTTATTAAGAGATATAAAAGATTTTGACAGATAATTCACTTTGATCAGGAACATGGTATTTCCCTTTTGATGTTCACATTAAGATTAAGTTTTATATAATTTGTTTTGAAGGTATGATAGATGAAATAAAGGGAAAAACAACTATAAAAGTACCGTATATACTCGAGTATAAGTCGACCCGAATATAAGCCGAGGCACCTAATTTTACACAAAAAACTGGGAAAACTTATTGACTTGAGTATAAGCCGAGGGTGGGAAATGCAGCAGCTACTGGTAAATTTCAAAAATAAAAATAATTAATTTGGGAAGCGATCTCACTATCATGAAAGGTTTAATTGATTCACTAACCCAAAAGAAGAAGATGATGATGACAGCGGGAGGCAGGAGTCACTCTCTTCCCCTCCCTCGGAGGCCCCTGAGTCAGGAGTCGCTACCACCCGGCGCCGGGTCGGGAAGGAAAGGCAAAAGGAAGAGCCGCGGCAGCGCTTTGCAACAACAGCAGCGGCACCGAGTCTCAGGCTCAGCGGCTCCTGATTTTGCCCCACCCTTCCCAAGGCAACGGGACCGGAGCTGCACTGGCGGCAGCAACTCCCGACAGCCCCAGCCGGACACCTGAGCGGAGATGTAGGGAGAAGGCAAAAGCGACGGAAGATCCTTCAGGGAAACTGAGGGGGAGACTCACCCTTGGTCCAGATGAGCCCCCTTCCCGCCCCTAAGGAAGCAGAGGCAGCCAGCAAGGGCAGGCAAGCCCCGTTTCACGGACTCCGTCCGTCCTCACTCCCACCCACCCAAAGCCACGAAGTCCCCCAATCGCGCAGCCCAGAATCGCCCTCCCTCAGGGGCAGCAACGACGCCCGGTTTTCCCGAGACAAGAAGCTCCGCCGTGCAATGAAAGCGCCCTGGCTCTAGGCTCGCGGGCTCAGAAAACACGAGCCGAGGTGGCTTGGCTCCGCTCGGCTTCTCCAACATCCGGCACCGCCCTGTTCTATGTGCCGGGCCCGGCAAGTCCGAGCAGCCAGCGCGTGGAGCAGGGCGGCACCGGAGATCGTTGGCTGCCTCTTTCGCAGCACGGGAGGCCTCCCGGCTGGCCAGCTGCTCTCCTCCTTCTCTGCCTGTTTGTTCTGTGTGGCCGAGGAGGAGGAGACCGGCCGGCTGGTTGGGGAGGCTTTCTGCGCTGAGGAGGCGGCTGCTGGTGTCCGGCTTTGCTCCGCTTCTCCGATGGTCTGTCGTGGCCCTGTTCTTTACTTGGGCAGCCGGGCGCCCGCAGCGGCACCCACGGCGGCAACAGGCAGTTCCGCCCGGGCTCCGCTCAGGTGTCCGGCTGGGGCTGTCGGGAGTTGCTGCCGCCGGTGCGGCCCCAGTCCCACGTCGCCTTGCCTTTCCCTTCCCGAGTGAGGACGTACGGAGTCCGTGAAGCGGGGCTTGCCTGCTGCTGGCTGCCTCTGCTTCCTTAGGGCGAGGAAGGGGCTCATCTGGACCAAGGGTGAGTCTCCCCTCAGTTTCCCCTGAAGGATCTTCCGTCGCTTTGCCTTCTCCTACATCTTCCCTCTGTTAAAATCCCCCACACACACACACACTTATTTTGGGCGGATAGATTTCGTGTCTGAGCATTCTCACATGACGGTGGGTCTTCCCCCCCTAAAAACAGTTAAAAAGAAAAACAATATATCCTCATGCAAGAACTTTTCTGCTTCCGATTACCCCCATGCTTAAAAGTTGCAAAGGAAACATGGAAGCAGGGAAGCGCCTGCCCAGCTCCGGAGCTCCACACCATTTTTTTCAGAGGGAATCTGACTCGAGTATAAGCCGAGGGGTTTTTTTCAGCACAAAAAATGGGCTGAAAAACTCGGCTTATACTCGGTATATGCTGTATATCTAAGAAATGTATCTAACCAATTCTTGTTATGGTAAGTACTTCAATGTCATAAAATAATGTTTGATTCTTTTCAGTACTACAATATAACATTTTACTTTATTAATTTGGTTTGACCTCAGGAACAATAATATCAAAAGGCCCTTTGGAAGTGGCACTGGCAGGAGATAAATTATCTCTTACTTTAAAAGTGTCACCTGCTTCATAGTTGTTGTGACTAAAGCTCTACTGACAGTTCTGGCAGTTATTCAGTTGCTGAAAAGTGATGCAACTTTGACATTACATAGGTTCCTTGTAATAGTACGGATAGTTGGTGATGCTTATAAGGCAGCTTAAACTACTGCTATCAATTACATTAAGTTCTTATCCTTATCTATTATTACCTTCCGTGCTCTTACTGGCAATGGTTTCTTTTTCCTGGATCATTTATTTTCTATCCCAGTGTGATGGTTTTCAGTATTCAATGAGTTGCCATATAAATGCAATTATATACAGGTAAGAATTGGATTTTAACGGCTCATGTCTTCCGATTACTAGCAAGTTCTGATCTCAAATTAATTAATGCTTAATTTGTCAGTTTAGATAGTAAATAGATATTGTTTGTTGTATTTTTGTTCAACTGTTGAGCATTTATATATACATTTTATTGATTTTGATTTAAAGTACATAGTAAATGCAACAGTTTAATTTTTTTTAGTATTGCTGGCAGATTACTATATGCAGCAGTTTACATCCTGCTTATATATAAGGAAACGATAAATCCAAACTAATAAGCAGATAAAGTTTTTATTGTTATGTTCATGGGTTCTGTTGAAGTGAATCCATGTTGAATTGTTCTTTTCTAGGTTCTGTAGCTATATGCAGGACTACAACAACGTTTTCATAAATTATAGCTTCCATTGGTTGCTACAGCAATTTACTTAAAACTTTTTTAATAATCTCTGACAATTTTTTTGTGTATTGAGATATAGGTAGTTAATAAATGTTACCATCCAACCTAATTATACGCCCTAGGATGAAAAATAGAAAGGGTCTTCTTCAATCTCCAATTATTTTGCATGTATTCTCAGTGGAATCTCAGAACATTTTAAACATTCAAATTTCCTTTAAAACATAGCTACATGTTTTCTAATTCATGCATACTCAATATGGGTATTTGTGCATGGTCCTTTTAGATTCATTCAGCTTTAAAGCCTTCGGGGTTAACTTAACGTTTAAATGTAAACTTGAACTGAAATATTTTTTTAAAAAATCAGTTACATATCCACTCCAACCTCCTTCCTATTTTACAGAATCTCTTCCCCAAGTCCCTCTTTTACTTATTCTTACATTTATATTAACATCCAGCTCCAGGATGAAACAGAATTGACAATAGGCTAAAATGTTAAAAAGCATTATGAAATTAATGTTGCAAAGCAACAAAATGTTAGAATAAGTTATAGAACAAGAGCCAGTGAAGACTTCTAGCTGCAGAAACAAATATTTTGATACTGAATCCAAAGTGATAAGAAAATAGTCTAAATCTATAATTGTGCTGTAATGAATTCAAAGCTATGTATAGTACCCACAAAAAAGATCCACTCCCACATTCCTCCAAAATGTACTTTTTAAAAAATGGTGATGGGATAAGAAGTAAATTTGAAAACATAAATTATATACAAAACCAAGATTTTTCAGGAGATTGCAAACCTAAATAACCAAACTTAAACCATTTAGTGCTTAAAATTGATAATCATAATTTCAATTGGTTCAGAAATAAACAGGAAATAAGGGTATGCTTGAAATGAAAGCAAGATGTGCTTCCAGCCTGAAAAAAAGAACCACCCAAGTTGAAATATTTTGTTGAAATGTATCATCAACTTTTCTATTTCAGTGAATAACACTCAAAAGTTTTCAGTCATAGGGGGGAAAAAGGAACTTGGGAAAAGCCTCTTCTCCTTTTTCAGCTTGGGCCCAGAAGAATTTATAGGTTGGAAATATACTAATGGCTAGCTAATGTGAAGGAGAGAGAAAAAAATATCTGAAGGTTTATTTTCCAAAGTAAAAAATGCTGTAAAAGTATTTTGAAAACATCATACACCTCATGCAACATTCTTATGTCCATTTAAAAGTAATTTAGATTAGAATCTGTTATCAGAAAAGACATCTAGTCTTCTTTTAACAGACAAAACTTAGATCTTAACTTTTGAAGTGCTGAGCTAGCAGGAGAAGAAAGTTAATTTGAATATTTTTTAAATTAGTATTTCTCTCAAACTTATAGACAAACATTGATTGTTAGTGTTTTAAATTTTATTTACTTATTTATTTGATTTCTAAAGCTGTCTTAGCAAGTGACTCTGGAAGAATAGAATGGAATAGGAATAGGAATAGGAATAGAATAGAATAGAATAGAATAGAATAGAATAGAATAGAATAGAATAGAATAGAATAGAATAGAATAGAATAGAATAGAATTCTTTTATTGGCCAAGTGTGGTTGGACACACAAGGAATTTGACTTGGTGCAAATACTCTCAGTATACATAAAAGAAAAGATACATTCGGCAAGAGTCAAGAATCATAAGGTACAACACTTAATTGATAGTCATAGAGTACAATAAGCAATCAAATCATATTAGGAAACAGTCAATATAAATTGTAAGGATACAAGCGACAAAGTTACAGTCATACAGTCACAAGTGGGAGGTGATGGGTGATAAGGGGTGATGAGAAGATTATAGTAGTGCAGATTTTGTAAATAGTTGGACAGTGTTGAGGAAATTATTTGTTTAGCAGAGTGATGGCTTTTGGGAAAAAACTGTTCTTATGTCTAGTTGTTCTGGTGTGTTATGCTCTATAGCGTCGTTTTGAGGGAAGGAGTTGAAACAGTTTATGTCCGGGATGTGAGGGGCCTGTAAATATTTTCACAGCCCTCTTTTTGACTCGTGCAGTATACAGGTGCTCGATTGAAGGCAGGTTGGTAGTAATGGTTTTTTCTGCAGTCCTAATTATCCTCTGAAGTCTGTCTGTCCTGTTGGGTTGCAGAACCAAACAAGACAGTTATAGTAGTGTACATGATAGACTCAATAATTCCTCTATAGAACTGTATCAGCAGCTCCTTGGGCAGTGTGAGCTTTCTGAGTTGGTACAGAAAGAACATTCTTTGTTGTGCTTTTTTGATGACGTTTTTGATGTTAGGTGTCCATTTTAGGTCATGTGATATAGTAGGACCTAGAAATTTGAAGGTCTCTACCATTGATACAGTTTTGTCTAGTATTGTAAGAGGTGGTAGTACAGGAGGGTTTCTTCTAAAGCCTAACACCATTTCTACGGTTTTGAGTGTGTTCAGTTCCAGATTGTTCTGGTTACACCACGAGGCAAGTTGTACAATCTTCTGTCTGTATGCGGATTCATCGTTGTCTTGAATGAGACCAATCACTGTTGTGTCATCAGCAAACTTCAGTATTTTAACAGATGGATCGTTTGAGATGCAGTCATTGGTATATAGGGAGAAGAGACGTGGAGAAAGCACACAGCCTTGGGGGGGGGCTTGTGCTAATTGCACAGGTATCAGATGTGACTCTGTCTAGCTTCACCTGCTGCTTCCTCTCTGTTAGGAAACTTATGATCCACTTACAAGTGTATTCAGGTACCACTGGTTGGTTTAATTTACTTAGAAGAATGTTTGGAATGATGGTATTGAATGCTGAACTGAAGTCTACAAAGAGAACCCATGCGTAGGTATTTGGAGATTCGAGATGTTGTAGGATGTAATGCAGAGCCATATTAACAGCATCATCTTCAATCTATTTGCTCAGTATGCACACTGCATGGGATCTAACATGGTTTTCAGGTGGGACAGCACAAGCCTTTCAAAGATTTTCATAACTACAGATGTTATGAGGCATGTATCATAAAACAGTTAAAGAAAATTAAAACAAAGTAGTAAAAATAAATATATATGTCACGAAGTAATATTGTTATGGATGTTAATACAGCAAGGAAATGGAGATCTTAATAAACTTGGTGCCCCAGGCGCAGACAGATAAGTCTTTATACCTTTACAAAAGATGAGCAAATCAGGTCATGTTGAAACGTATATTCCAGATGGCAGGCACTATGGCAAAGAATACACATCTCCTGATTCCTGCTTGCTGACATTTCTTGGCTGATGGGACATCAGCATGCTTAACCTGCCTGCTTGGCCTAGACTGGTAAAAATAAGTGAGAGAAGATGGTCCCTTGGGTAACCAGACTCCAAGATACGAAAGGCTTTAAAGGTGATAATCAATATCTTGAATTGTACCCAGAAACATACTGCAGCCACAAAGCAGTTGTATTACACTTGTCAAATACC
Source organism: Notechis scutatus (assembly GCF_049901735.1). NCBI lineage: Eukaryota > Metazoa > Chordata > Lepidosauria > Squamata > Elapidae > Notechis > Notechis scutatus. Next base: position 41,867,789 of record NC_142025.1, on the reverse strand, counting down.
CAAGACTTTTTATTATCTGTGCAGCCACATTCTGTACCAATTGAAGCTTCTGAACATGCAGAACATGTTGCAGTAATCTAGACAAAAAGTCACGAGGGCATGAGTTACTGTGAGTAAAGCTTCCTGATCCAGGAACAGATGCAACTTATCCTTCGTATCATTATTTTATTTGCAATTCCATCTTACAACAAAAACAAAATATATGGTTGCAACAATGTGCAAAATACCCTGTTTCTGGGCAGATCACATGTGAAACACCATTAACCATCAAGCAACCACAGTCTATTATTTGCATTTGCACCTCTACACAGTATTAACGATGTGTTTTGGTAAAGATACCTTTGCGTTATTAACTGTTAAAGAACTGAATGATACACATAAGCTCTAATTGCAGCTCACATAATTTCTCCACAGTAAAAGATTTTTCATAGTTTACCAAGTAGACTGGTAGATATGCTGTGAAATCTTCAATCAAACCATATACATTGCTGCTGACTTCCTCTCATGCTTCATCACCCGTTCACTCTAAACCAGTAGTTCTGTAGGAGGAAAGTGTGATGTTCCTGTTGTCGTACTGGCTGGCAGAAATGTTGCTATAAAAACAGGAAGTACTATCATCCTTGAGCAAAATATGTAAAATAAGAGTTGAAAGTGAATAAAATACTCTTTAGAACAGGGGTTGCCAACCTTTTGGACCTCAGGGACCACCAAACTCATAATTTTAAATCCTGCAGACCGCTAATATGAATTTTGACTGACAATGACCTGCTGACGTTGGTGGGAGAGAGAAAGAGAGGGAGATCTGATCTAACATCGGAGGGCTGGCAGTGATGTTCTCTCTTGCTCCCTCTTTCTCTCTCTCACACACACATGCGCACACACACACGCACACACACACATAGGTCCCTCACCCCCTCCAAGGCAGCCACATTTCTTCATTAACTTGTTTTTAAGCTCTGTTCTCGGGGAGAGAGAGGGGGGTATCCTGCGATCCTAAATAAAGAAGGATCGATCGATAGGAAAACAGGGTGAGGGATTTTCCTGCAGACTTTTTTGGGGATTTTCTAGGGTCTCTGTCCAGCTCCGTTCTCAGAGGAGAGAAAGAGACTTTTGGCTTCATGCAAGAGAAGCAGCAGAAGTCTTTCTTTCTCTCCCCTAAATTCTGCCAGAAATGAGTCTTTACCAGTGCAGCCTCTTGCAGCAGGATGCCTTGCAGGGTCCCAAAGACTCATTTCTGGCGGAGTCTGGGGAAGAGGAAGAAAGACTTTTGCTGCTTTCCTTGCATGCAGCCAAAAGCAGAAGAAAAAAAAAGTGGAAAGAACAATCCGGTGGCTAGGCGAGGCGCGTGGTGTGAAGTTCCCTCCGCCCTTTCCCCCCTCCCCTCACTACATCGTGGTGTTCGCGATGCAAGTGATGCAGCCTTGTGTTCGCACGCAGCCTGGATTAATTGCTTTGGGGGTGACATTTCTCTGCAGACCACCCAAATTTCCTCATGGACCACTAGTGGTCCATGGCCCACATTTGGCAACCACTGCTTTAGAAGTTGAGTACTGGAAGTTATCAATTATAGTTATAGAACTTTTGTATGTAGTAAAAAGGAAATATTTGCAAGTTCTGTTCCATAATTAAATTTGGAGAATTATAATTTCAAAGCTATCCTTGAAGCAGTATTAGTAAGAATAATATTAATATATTTCTATTAAAATATTCTACATTATTTGATTCCTCTGCTCCATGTGAATTGTAATCATTGTTAAGGACAATTTTCTTGAAAAGCCTGCAGTTAAGAAAATAAAATGGTTAATATAATACAATAAACCATAAAATGACTTTTTTTATTTTGACTTAGAATAGAATTCTTTATTGGCCAAGTGTGATTGGACACACAAGGAATTTGTCTTGGTGCAAATACTCTCAGTATACATAAAAGAAAAGATACATTCGGCAAGAATCAAGGTACATCACTTAATGATAATCATAGGGTACAATAAGCAATTAAAACATACTAGGAAACAGTCAATATAAATTGTAAGGATACAAGTGACAAAGTTACAGTCATATAGTCACAAGTGGGAGGGGATGGGTGATACGGTGCGATGAGAAGATTAACAGTAATAGTAGTGCAGACTTTGTAATAGTTGAACGGTGTTGAGGGAATTATTTGTTTAGCAGAGTGATGGCTTTTGGGGGGAAACTGTTCTTCTGTCTAGTTGTTCTGGTGTGCTGTGCTCTATAGCGTCGTTTTGAGGGAAGGAGTTGAAACAGTTTATGTCCGGGATGTGAGGGGTCTGTAAATATTTTCACAGCCTTCTTTTTGACTCGTGCAGTATACAGGTCCTTGATTGAAGGCAGGTTAGTAGTAATTATTTAATAGCATGATCTATTAATTTAGTCATGGTTTATATTTAGATAATGTAAGAAGCCATGATTTAGTGTGATGTAAATCCATGTCACTTTTTCTATTACGTATTGTATCCATGACCTATGATTTTATTGTAATATAATTATTATGAGAAGCAAAGACCTTAGGCTGTCCTTAGGCTGGAACCAGTTTAATCTAACGGTTAAGGTGCCCGCTAGAAACCATGAGTTCTAATCCCATTTGAAGCATAAAAGTCAGTAGGTGACTTTTGGCCAGTCACACTCTCTCAACCTGACTCTTATCCCAGGGATGTTGTGGGAAAAATAGGTGGAGGAAAGAGTATTAGGTATGTTTGCTACCTTATTTATAAAATAATAAAGATAATAAAGATGGGATATGAATAAAACAAACCTTGTACAGAATTCATTAAATTGTGGGAAAGCTTCATATTTGATCAAATATGAATGTATGGGGTACTTAATATTCTCATTTTATCAGAGGGCAATCAACTATTTCACCTGGTCTCCTTTATGTCTTCAATAAGGATTCTTCCCTAGCCAAACCATGTCTGCAAGATTTCAGCCAAGCCCTAGCTTAGGAAATGAGTTTACCTATGTAAAGTCAGCAAATTTATGATTTACTGCTAAGCCCTGGTTGTTTTAAGTGTATTTAGGTGAAAAACCAAAGGAACATTGCTCAGGGTAATTTGTACATGGACCTTATCTTACGTATAATAACAAGGGCCAGAAGTATTGAAATTTTCATGTCTTTGCTCACCTCATGTAATTTTTTAAATATGGTATAGAGCTTACTGATATGAACGATTACATCAGTAGACAACTTCACACAACTATGTCTGTCTGTGACAAACACAGTTGTCACTGGGTCCCCACATGTATATAGAGATTCCCTCACTGGGTCTCCACATAAAAATTCTGTATATAGAGAAAAATATGTAAAAATTCTGTATATAGAAAAAAATATGTAAACCCAAAATATCATTCCTCTTCTGTTATAAGTAGATACAAAATGGCTCAGTGATTAAAAACACTGAGCTTATCAGATGGAAAGCTGACAGTCCAGGTTTAAGACCAGAGCACTGCACTATGGAGTTGGCTCTATCCTTACCCCAGCTCCTGCCCACCTAGCAGTTCGAAACATGCAAATGCAGGTAGATAAACAGGTACCACTTTGGTGGGAAGGTAACATTCCGTTAGCCTCAGCATACAGTCATGCTGGTCACATGATCACAGAAAAGTCTTCAGACAACACTGACTCCCTTAGCTAAGAAATGGAGATGAACACCACCCCATAGAATTGCACATTACCTTTACTTTTACCTTTAAAAAATACTTGCTAAGGCTATGTGTAAAATTATTCTATATTTTGCAACACTTTAATTGTTTAATTGCAACACTTTAATTATTCTATATTTTGCAACCACTTTAATTGTGGTTTCTTGATGTTTGTTGAGTTGATGAAAACTAATTATAACCAATTGTTTACAAACCACAGTGCGTGAATTAGTTCTGTCAAACCAGGCTTAAGTGATTTTCAACATTCCCTATCTAAAATCTCACTGTTAAAAAAATCTAGTCCCTCCAAAATTGAAACAAGAAACCTGCCTTTTCCAAGAAGGACACTGCATATTTAGAAGCATTCTAGTGTTATATTCATCATTATATTTTATAAAACATTGAAATAAAGTTGATATTACTGTTATAGTTATAAAAATATGAATAAAAGTGAGCTAATTTTATTACAGCTACTTATAGTTTGAGAGCCAGTTTGATGTACCGGTACTCTTTGATTTAAGTGGTCACTTAGTGACTGGTCAAAGTTATAAAAACTCTGGGTGTTTGCCATGGGTGTTTGCCATGTGTGAGAAAAGAGTTGGATTCTCCACCACACTGCTTTGAGAGTCCAGCATTGGGATATGACTCCACCCTCTGATGTCATAGAGCTGAGTCTGCCACTATAAAAAGCCAGCCTCTGCTGAGAACCCCAGCTTTTTGACTCAGCTCTTGTGACATTAAGAGCTATGGTCTCTGGAAGCTTAGTTGAATCAGCAATTTTATCAACAACGAAAGCAAAAACCGACTAAATACCATCATCGCAGCTCCTGAGGCTCAGGTAGAGCTGTGTTCGCGAGGAGAGCAGGGATCTGCTCTCCTCCGCCAGTCAGCTGTCCCAGCAGGGCACTGATGACCACAGTAAGTGCGGCCAGAGAGAGTGAGAGCCGCGTATCCTCTGAGCTACATAATAACCTCGAGGCTCGTTCTAAATCTCCCTCTCCATTTTATCTTATGGAGGCATGCTGTTTGCAAAGAGCATTTACACCGGGAGACCTCCCAAGTGATCGTTTGCAGCATGAGTCTCCTGGAGCGCAGAATTAGGCCTCAGAGAGCCCAGTCATCAGCTAGCCTCCCACGCGGTCCCCTAGTGACACTAGGCCCAGTCAGATTGAGACTTCCTGCTGGTGGTTAGACACTGAAAAGGATCATTTCAGAGTGAAGGCAGCATTTCAGCCAGACAGAATCTTCCCAGCCTGAGGCCCCAAGATTTCAGGCCTACTTGCGAACCTCATTCAAGTCTCTGGCCTCGTGGCTGGTGGCTATTTTGGGATCGTGATCTTTTGGGCGCCATTTTGATTGGGCCTCAAAGCAGTGATCCATTCTGTCTGGCCTCCATCTTGGAAGGCACCTTGTGGAGGAGCTGACAGCACCTCTGGTGCTCTTTCTAGAGTAGTGGAGAATGACTGGGCCCAGCCAGGACCATCAGGCATGCAGGCTATCCAGGGCCCCGAAGTCTCAAAGAGGCCTCTAAAGAGAAGATGTCCAAGAGTCCTTTCAGCCAACAGGGAGGCAGCAGCAAAGATCAGAGCCAAGGCCCTTGCCCCAAAGAAAGTCAGAAGTCAGAACTCAGGACAGAAAAGTGCAGGCATGCTGCCCTGGAAAAACAGTTCGTAAAAATTTTTCAGCAATTGCAGGAACAGAGGTTTTCACAGTCAGGAGAATCTCAGGCCTACACCGACCAGGCCTCGGGAACGGGGGGGGGTGTCATATGGGAGTTCTGCAAGCCATCTTCGGGCTTGGTCCCCTGAAAGACCGGATGAAACCCTTCCCCAGGACCTCAGCAGGCCAGGACCTTGTTTCAGGCCTGCTACTTGGGAATCTGGTAGGCCCAATCCTGAGTTTATTGCCCCAAAGGGTATACAGGCATAGGGCAGAGGCATCTTTTACTCCAACTGCGGCTGGGCTGTGCCCTGTGGCCCCTTCCCCAGAAGGCAGACCCCAAGATATCCAAGCTATGGTCTTTGTGGCAGAAAGACGGCATTGCTGAGGGATTCCAGCAGCTCCTCCACCCATCAGGGTGGGGGCCTTAGCATCCTCTCCTCCTTCTATCAGGGAAACCCCGCTCCTCGGAGGGAAGTCTCCAACCCTATGGAACTCATGTATTCCTCCCATCCCTCTAACTGGGAAGGACAGGAAGATAGAGGCTCCTCATACCACTCAGAGCAGGACAGATCCTCAGAAGAGGAAGAAGGAGAAATCAGGGACTGCTTCTTCTCAGATGGGGAGGAGAATAGGCTGGAACAGCCATCAACTATGGCTGTCTTCAAACCTTCCTTGTTTAGGCCTTTCCTACAGAAGACCCTGGTTACAGCACAATTAAGCCCAGAGAAAGTGGCGCCGGAACCACAGGTGAGCCCTACGGTCCATAGAGATGCGTTATTCTCCAAACCCGTGATCCGAACTGAGGTTCTCCCTTCGCCATTATTATTCTTGGATTTAGTGAAGGATCAATGTGATACTCCCCTGTTGGGAACCCATCCCTCATCCCAAGACAAAAGATTCTTTAATGTGGGGCCCTCCCTGGCCAACGCATTAGCTCTGCCAGCTGTAGATCCCCCGGTGGTAACCACCTTTGCTTCCTCTGGTGGTAACCACCTTTGCTTCCCTATGGAACCAGAGGATGTCTTGATGCCTGAGGACAAGAAATCAGAGGAAACTCTGAAATGCACTCACCAGGGCGCAGCCTGGGCAATGAAAGCCTTACTGCAGCCTCATTCTTTACCAGATAGGCTATTCATTGGTTACACCAACTTCAAGACAGGGTACCCAGCTCCGACGTCAGGTCTCACCAGGACCTCAACAAAATTATTGCCGCAGCTGAATTTATAGCTGACGCTACACTGTTCCGCCAAATTCACATCAAAGGCAATAACCTCAGTTTCTGCAAGACACCTTCTCTGGATGCGCAACTGGCAGACTGACTCTCAGCACAAGTGAAAGTTGGTGGCTGTCCCCTGCTCTGGAGAGAACCTCTTTGGAGCAACCCTGGAACCATATCTGACTGAAACCAGGGACAAAAAGAAATGCTGTCAATCTCCAACAAGAGGTCGGAATTTCAACGTATACTCCAGGCCTCCCAACTTCCATCCAGAAACCAACACTCGGTTCAGTCACGACCAGAGAACGTACCCGCCTCGCTGAGAACAACAGTAGGACTGCCAACCCAGACAATAACAGTTCTCTGGTAAGTGGCCTTTTCGAGGGGAGGAGGTCGTTCATTCAGGCGCTCGAAGTAACTGCATCCACTGCCCTGACCTTTTTTAAAACCAGATGGGAGGAATCAACAATAGATGTCTGGGTTCTCAGGACGCTATCATCTGGCCTTCACCTTGAGTTTCTCTCCCCTCCTCTGCCATTTTTTGTCAGCTGTCCAACCTCATGGGACAGATCTAAAAGGGCTCTTATGGACTTGTCCATCCATCACCTGGTGAGCATCAGAGCCATAGAGAAAGTTCCTTGGGATCAGCGGAAGTCGGGTTTCTACTCCCACTTTTTTGTCATCCCAAAGGCCTTGGGAGGGTGGAGAGCGATCCTCGATCTCAAGCTTCTGAACAGATTAATCCCATACATTTTAAGATGCAGACATTCCATTCTTCAGAGCGTCCGAGAGGGTGATTTCCTCTCTTCCATAGATCTCACAGGGGCCTACCTCTACATTCCAATCTGGCCTCATCATCGCAAGTTCCTACGTTTCAGTTATGGCGGTGAACACTACCAATACCGGGCCCTTCTGTTTGGCCTTTCATCGGCACCACTGGTTTTTACCAAGGTCTTGGCAGCATTGGCAGCTCACCTCCGAGTCTTGCCCGTGAGGGTCCAATGCTACCTGGACGACATTCTGATTCAATCTACCCCCATCCAGGCAGCCGAACAAGATCTTCGGATCACAGTGCAACTGTTGCAGGAACATGGATTCTCCATAAACCTTGTCAAGAGCCATCTTCGCCCAATGACCCGACTGTTGCACCTCGGGGTGATCATCAACATGACTCGCTGTGAGGTCTTCCTTTCCCACGACCGACAGGACAGCCTCAATGAATTGATCAGCAGAATTCGACTGCTTCACACCGTCCCACTGTCTCTCCTGTCCTAGTTGCTGGGGAAGATGATCTCCTGCATCAATAATGTGCCATGGGCACGTCTACATGCCTGCACCCTGCAGTGGTTCCTCCTCCCCTTCCAAAGGGTGGGGACCAGCCATTCTGCCTGCAGGGTCCTGCTTCCTCCGCAGGTTCTTTGCATCCTTCGATGGTGGCATTCCCAGGCCATTATGAAGGGGCACCCTTTCATGGAGACAGACAGAATTATAGTCACTATGGACACCAGCCTTTATGGTTGGGGAGCCCATGTACAGGGCCAGATGGCTCAGAGGCACTGGTCTACTTCAGACAGGTTTCTCCCCATCAACCTTCTGGAGCTCAAGGCTATCTTCCTTTCCCTGAGACACTAGTCCCATGTACTAATTATGATGGACAATATGGCCAATATGACTTTGCTATTTAGAGAAAAACACTTTTTAAAGAAATCTCATAAACCACATTTAAATGTGCTTAAGAAGTTTTCTGTGTTCTAGCCAGTGTTTCTATAGAAGGATTGGTTTCATTTGCCTAGTCTGATTAAGGATTAAATAGATGATGATGATGATGATGATGATGATGATGATGATGATGATACTAAAATATTCAAACACAGTGCTACAAAAATCAGAGCTTATCAAAATAATAATTGTTACATTAGGACAATAAAGAAAATGTTAGGAAGATGAAGAAACAGTTTTTATATGATAAATCTTCCATGAATGAGTTTCATAGTAAGAATATTAAGTAGGCATCTTAATATAAGGATAATAATCTCTAAAAACTAAAAAAAAATCTTAATTTTTCTAAATTTTTCTCCTTTAGGGATGAAAGTGATTGGCCTAAATTTACCCAGTTGATTTTGTGTCTAAGAAGAGACTAACACACAACAATCTCCCATTTCTATTCTTAACTACTACATCAAACTGGCTGTTTATTAGAACAAGGATATCCCATCTATTGTTTATGTCCATGGTAGCAAAAACTGTTCAGAAATAAGGTTTTATCCATAGCGTTAGGTAAAAAAAAAAAAGGGGGGGGGAATCCCTTGGGTCTCCTAAGTCAACTCATCACTACATCACTCATCATCACTACAGCACAGTGGCTTTCATTCCAAGCATAATTGTCTTCATTTTTTTGGCTTTTATATTACTCTTATACCTTTAGGAAAATTAGCATTTTTTCAGTTCATCAAGTTATGCTAAATGCTATAGTTTATTAGAGATTTTAATGTGTTTTTTGTGGATTCAATGAATGAAGTTAAAATTTTATCTTAATGACTGTCTGTTGTAGTGATATATATACTGATACATAGTATTTCTATTTTATTAACTGCATTTTGACTGCTCTGCATTTTACAAAAGATCAATATTTTGCTCTCCATATGTATGTAATCTATAGTTAAAACTGTGAGCTGTAAACTTAGCATTTTATGGATGGATGTCAAGATAGAAATATATGGTTTTGAGCATTGAAAAAGTTTAGTTTGTTCATAGCACAGAACCTATCAACAGAGAACAATTTATAGTCTGTGCCATTCTTCACAGCTGAATGGAGAAGAGATGCCTGTTCATTGGAACACAGCAGCTGCACCCTGTTTAGCTACTTACATTAACATTTTGTTTTTTTAATCAAGACCTGCACAGTTCTCAGTTACAGTTTTCCATGACAGCCATCAGCATTTGCAGGGCAGCTGTTTGGAATATAAACAGACGTTTAAAAAAAAGGTTACATTTACAACAGGTTGTAAAAATTACAGGCTGATATTATTATGATACAAGAAATATAGATTTTATCAAATCTTTTTCAGATATTCCATCTTTTTCAGAGGATTGAATAAGGTTATATTGGTGGATCTTCAAATAAACCAACAAATGGCAAAGCTATAATATTAGCAATCTTAAAATCAATGGAGTACGAATATTGTGATAATAAAGGATATTTTATTTCTTAATATTTAACAAAGCTTCTCTTAAGTCCTATTAATTTATTCTGAAATATTTCATAAATATTTTGCAAAATTCTGTAAGTTTCAGTACCTTATATGTATGGCCAATTATAATGAAATTTAAGATTTTCATTTGTATTTCAAAAAACTCATCTTGATTTTTTTTCAAAATTGGAAAGTATTGTAAGTATATATATTGGAATTCAAATGAAGCAAATTGACATTTTTTAAAAACCAAAGCATGGGTAATATATTTTGTTCATGTACACATCAAAGCTGTTTTAAACTACGTCAGTTTAGATTTTTATTTCTTTTGCTACACTAGATCACATTATGAATTCTTTTATAGATTCTGTTGCAATTTCAAATCATACTGATTCTGGTTTTGGAAATTATTATGAGTTAGCTAACTTTAGATGGTACATGAATAGTTCTGTCATTGCGCTGGAAGGCTAAAATAATTCCTTATTCTGGACAAATAGATTTATTCTTTTTCTAAATCAGTTGGGTTCAGCTAAGACTTTAGGTTTATGGGACATGTTTAAGGCATTTATTAGGGGATTCCTTTTTTTGCTTCAGCAAAAAAGAGCCTTAAAGATTCCAACTTTAAACAGTTGGAACAGATGGTTAGGTATTTATTGTTGTTTTATGCTAGACCTCACAGATGAATCATATCAAGCATGATTTTAATAGCAAAATTTTAATTGGGGCTGTTATATTCAGAATAATTTGAATATTCTTTGTCATATATGAGACAGAAATATTGGGAGATAGAGAGAAAGGTGGCAAGCTGGCCAGTCACCCCAATCCAAGTAATTCAAGGCTTGGCCCCCTTCCAACTCTTGGAAGTAAGGGATTGCTTCCAACTCCTCATACCTGCTATCTTCCCGTCCCTCTGCACTTTTGGCCACCCTTCATCCTTCCTTGGGGGCCAGAAAGACACAACAGAATCATGTGGCTTTGCAGCTGCTTGCCATTCTGCAGCTCAGGAACTTCTTGGCATGCTATAACTCTGAGGTTGCAACAAGTCTCTGTGTTACAGTTGGAAGCCATGGGTACCCTAGACCCCTTATGGTAGTATAGTACAAAACCATCAAACCCCAAGAAGCCCCAATAGTGCAATACAAATGTCCCAGTTGCCCAAGAAGCCCTAGCAGAACAGAGTGAAGCTGCAGAAAGAAACAGTTGTAAAATTTGCTGTTGTTAATCACGAAGTCGTGTCTGATCCATTGCGACCCCATGGACAACCTTCCTCCAGGCCTTTTTATCCTCTACCATCCTCCATAGTCCGTTTAAGCTCACACCGACTGCTTTGGTGACTCCATCTAGCCTCATTCTCCGTCATCTCATTATTCTATTGCCCTCAATTGTTCCCACATTAGACTCTTCGCTAGTGAGTCTGCCCTTCACATTAGGTGGCCAAAGTATTTGAGTTTCATCTTCAGAATCTGGCCTTCTAAAGAGCAGTCAGGGTTGATCTCCTCTAGGACTGACTGGTTTGATTACCTTGCAGTCCAAGGAGCTTTTTCAGCACCATAGTTCAATTTTTTGGCGCTCAGCCTTCCTTATGGTCCAACTTTCGCAGCCATACATTTCAATTGGGAAAACCATAGCCTCGACTGTATACACTTTTGCTGGCAGGGTGATGTCTCTGCTTTTTAGTATGCTGTCTAGATTTGCCATAGCTTTCCTCCCTAGGAGCAAGCATCTTTTATTTTCTTGGCTGTAGTCCTCATCTGCGGCGATCTTGGAACCCAGTAAGATAAAATCTGTCACTACTTCCATTTCTTCTCCATCTATTTGCCAGGAATTGAGAGGGTGGATGTCATGGTCTTAGTTTTCTTAATGTTGAGTTTCAAGTCAACTTTTGCACTCTCCTGCTTTACCCGCGTCAAGAGGCTGTAACTCCAGTATGAAGTCTGAAGAACTCGTGATGCCTAATATAGCAAAGATTTCATGCCAGAGCTTTTTAGTAATGGTAAAGCCTAACACTGAAACAGGATAGTTAAGATTTCCTCCAATAAAGTTAAGCTTAAAGTAGAAGCTATTTCTATGCAATTCATAAAGTCAAAACAGTATTTGTCTTACCACTGAAATCACGTGAAACAGGTAATTGAAAATATTGGGGCAAAAAGTGACTCATTTAATAAATCTGTAGACTAGTTCTTTCAATCAACTATGTAAAAAAGAGGTGCATTCTTCCCACTATAGATTATATTTTTCCACAACTTGCTGCTACTCAAGTATTTCCATTGCCCAATGCTGATACTGGGTTACTAGATCTAATGAACTATGTTTGTCACATTGATAGATTTTTCTTCAAAAGGTTGCTTATGAGGATTTCTAATATTTCTAAGTTGCCTCAAAGATCTGTTTCCCAACAGCACGTGAACGATATTTCAGTATTCATGGATATCTTTTATTATAGCCTTATTGAAGAAGAACAAAGCCAGAAACTATGTTCCAGAAAATCAGTCATAAAAATTGAGCAGAGCAATTAGATCCTATATTTGACATATTTTGGACACATATTTCACATACTTTGGAGCTCAGAATCAAAGTAGAAACATAGTCATTCTATTTTTAAAATATAATGTTCTTGATTTAAGTAGTATTTAAGTAATTCATACAAATAGTATTTTATGTTTATTTTCAAAGCTTCCCTATTGTCCATAAAAGCCTTATATTACCTGTATTGCAATTTTAATATTTGCTATCATGTACAATACCGTAACAGCATAATACTTTTGTTAAGCCTGGAATAGAAAGTTGTAGAACCTACTAAAATGATCTGGGTAGAAGCTGAGAATATCCCCCCATTTTTTTCAAGTAATTTTTGAAGAAATATATGGTTCTGAGAGGACAGGTTAGAGAAGGTATAAAAGGTAACATTTTAGATATTTTTGCTTTCCTCTGGGCTATATTGAGAGAACTGATATCTCTTTTTTTAAACATTGATGTGACTTCCAGTTAAGGCAGAATGTCCAATAAAAGTCAGTAATGGCTGCATTTATTAGGTAGGCATAAGCTTTTGTTTTCCTTCAGGAGGATCATTGTGACAGTTCAGAGAACATCCTGTGCACTCCATCCTTTGAAGATGTTAATCTGTTTTGCTTTTATCATGCCAAAAATATTTTTTGTACAAATTAAAGATGAACCATGTACTAGCTCATTATCGGAGGAAAAGATGTGACTGTTAAGAAAAAGCAAACAAGCTCTGTCTCTTCCACTTTTTGGAAATGAATCCGAAGAACTGCACTTCACTATCTAATACATAATTGTGAGAATGAAATCTTTTTGGACATATAATAAGATTTTAAACTGAACAGTAGAAAACCAATTTCTGCTGGAAATTAGAAGTAGAATTCTGCTGCGGCTATGAGTTTGGCGATGTCCTGATGCACCCTGATATTAGCAGGGGGTTTAGTCTCCCTCAGGTGATGGATGATCTGGTAAAAAAAGACACGGCCATGGCCGCTCTTATGGCGCACGCATCTGACTGATGTGCTCTACGGAGAGCTAACTCAGCCCTCTTATCCTCTGGCTTAAGTGCCTCCTCTGCCTCACTGGGAATAGTTGAGGATGATGCTAAGGCAACTACAGGATCGTCAACCTCTGGTGTATTTAAGGAGGTTGAAAATTCCGATGCCAGATTATAAAACTTCCTATCGTAGCCTGTGAGGGCAGGGTACACAGCTGCGGAGCCCCATTGCTTTTGAATTAGGTCAGAGAACATTTGCGGGACTGGAATTACGTCCGCCTCAGGCACTGGTTGGGAAAAAAATCAAATCCTCTGACTCCTCCTGTAAGACAACTGGTTGGTCACAGGAGTTTGGTTTGTTCAAGCGAGTGGTGTTTTTAGCCTTGAACAAGAGAGATTTAAATAATTGAGGGTGGAACAGACCCATAAATGTTGGTTGATCGGGGATAAAGCCTTCATCATCCAACATGCCCCTTTCTAGGGGATCCATATCTGACAGGGCTGGGTCGCTGTCATGTGCTGACCCTGACTTGTCCTGTTCCACCTGGTCAATCTGGCCTTGCTCATTCTGTAAGCTCTGCAGGGGTATATCTGGAACCATTGAAATCTCCTGTTGGAGAGGTACCTGAGGGTAAATATGTTCCGTCCTGCTTAGAGACTGAACTGATAGAGAATCACAATCAGAAGGAGCGGTCTGCTGTCTGGCCAGAGCAGTCTGCTGCACCCCATCACTATAATTTGACGTATTGCCAGTTCCATCCACGCTCTCATCTTTGCAGGGATCTCTTCCGGTAAGGCCTCATCTTGACGGTGTCCGGCCGCTGTTGGAGTAAATGTGGCCTCAGGGGCCCTTCGTGTTACTGGTACTACCCTCGATGAGCTACTATGGGCTTGAGTAGCCACGTTGCATCTGGATGATCCAGGGGGGTTTGCAGAGGGGGACATGGGTCCTGAGTAGGCCTGGCGGGAGACAAAGTCTGAGAGTTTTTTTCAGCCTTCCGCATGCACTTCTTCATGTGCTTTTCCAGTGCCTTCTGGCACCTATTGGCGTCTTTTTCTGCGGCCTTGGAAGTCCCCTTAGAATGCTTTGACTTGCTCTGAGATTTTGACATGGCTCTTGAGGTTGCGGCTCTGGAGCTACTGCCGCTTGCCATTGCGACCTTGTATTAAATTTTCTGCTAATGAGGCTGCAACATTGGGCAGTCGGCACGCCCTGGGGCTTGTTCCAGGAATGGACAGGGAACCCACAATACAATTGCTCTCCCTGTTTTGTATGTATTATGTTGATGATGATGATGATGATGATGATGATGATGATGATAATAATAAATAATAAATAAATAAATAATAATAATAATAATAATAATAATAATAATAATAATAATAATAATAATAATAATAATAATAATTTGTTCCAAATTGGCCAAATTTGAGAACATCTAACAGGCCTAGAAAGAAGGAATTGTCCTTGGTGCTCGCAGTTGTGCTGCTGATCAATGTTGTGAGGGCCAAGCCAACAGTTTCCTCCTTAAGAAATAGGGTCTATATAACTGTATAAAGAATAAGTTCCCTGGATTCCTGGAGGGAGAACCCTGCTTAGGGAAAAAAAGCCTCTCACAAGTTAGTAAATAATTTGCAGATCACCACCATGCGGCTAGTGAGGGTGCAATGGCACCGGCTATTATTTTATTTGGCGTGTAATGAAATTTCGGCTCAGCAGCAATTCTGCGCCTTGTGGGGAGCTGTTGCTGAAGACTTTCCCCCGTTGACTAGAAGGTGAGGAGGAGTAAAACAGGCGCTGATGCCCCCATCCCTGATGATGTTCTCTGGGGGAGAGAAAAAAAGCCTCAGATCCTTTGAAATGGTGCCGCGCTCGTCGATCGCAATGGTGTGGCTCAAGAAAGTCACAATGGCAAGGGCTGAGTGTTATGGGGTGGAAGAACTTCACTGAGGCATTGTCACCTCCAATCGCCCTGGGGGCGAGGAGATCGCTCCCCAATGTTATGGCGAGCTCCCATAGTCCAATGTTACATGCCATCAGGAGTTGCCTGGCTTGTTGGTGACATGAGGAGCTTTGAGAAGAAATATAAGATCAAACCATTTTTTGGAGTTTTTGCTATTCCGGCCAAGGGAAACGAAACAAAAACTGCCTATACCAATGAAGGCTGAGCAAAAACTGGGGACACTAGGGAGGAGCCCTGTGGAGGAGGAGGAAAATCCTCGCAATTAAAGCCCAGCCTATCAGACGAGCAACAGAGGCATCTCCCAATCAATGGATGTTCTGAAACGCTCATCTGGAGAAGATGCTTTATGTTACAGAGGCCATTTGTGCCTGAAAAATCAACAATCCTTTTTTTTTGTTATTGGGCTTTTTATTATTGGATTTTTCAATTTTGGATTATAATTGGCTATTCTACCAGTTGGATTAAAAGCTAAAAAGAATTTGAAGGTCTTGAAGCATCAAAATGAGCAGAAAACCCATATCTTCTGGCGTTTCTACTTCTACCTCTGCCTCCCCACCAGCTGGACAACGCTTGATTCAGACAATGTTGAAGCAAGATAAAGAACAAGAAAAAGTGACTTTACAGATGATTATGCAAGGAATCCAAGATCTCAAGACAAAATCAGACGCCATTGAACAAAGAATAGAGAATATTGAACAAAGAACAGGGAAGACTGATGAAAAAATTGAAAATATTCAACAAATGATGGCGAAGTATGATGAGAGATTCCAAAAAATTGAGGAAGAAGGTGAACAAAGAGAGGAGAGGATTGGAAATATTGACAGCAGATTAACAGTGGTTGAACAAGATAAAAGTGGGATGTTGAGGTGGGAGATGGAGAGGTCAGAATGCTATCTCAGATTTCAAAATATAGAAGAAGAAAAAGGACAAAACTTGGCTGCGATAATGATAGAAATTTTGGCGGATGCGTTGGAAATTACAGAGGAAAAGATGATGGATGGAATAGATGAGGTATACCGAGTTTTTACAAGATATGCGATGAGAAATAAATTACCAAGGGAAGTCCATATTAGATTTACCAAAAATCCATCAAAACACAAATACTACAAGTTGTAAGAGAGAAGATATTGAAATACAAAGGTAAAGAGATTGTGGTTTTAAAACAAATACCCAGAAGAGTGAGAGAGATGAGAAGAGAATATCGATTCCTGACCAAAATGTTATTGAATAAGGAAGTGAATTATAGATGGCTGATTCCAGAAGGATTAATGTTTACGTGGCAAGAACAGAGGCATAGAATTGATTCAATTGAGAAAGCAAAACTTTTCCACGCAGAATTTTTAGGAAGGAGAGAAGCAGAGGCAGAGAAAGAGGTCTCATTAATTGAGTTTCAAGAGGAACAATTGGAGATTGAAGAAGAGGAAGGTGCAGTAGGTGGACAGGTGGATAGTAAAGAACAGCGTGAAGTGAGATCCACAAGAGCTGTTAGACCTAAATATAAAGCATAATCATGGAAGAAAAAAAATTTGATTACAATGAATATAAATGGACTCAATTCAGCTGTTAAAAGAAGGAAAACTTTTCATAAATTAGAGAAATTAAAATTTGATATAATTTGTTTACAAGAAGTACATATCAAAAAACAACATGAACAATTGTTAGTACAACCAAAATTAGGGAAAATATTTACTTCTTTGACTCAATGTAAGAAAAGAGGAGTGGTTTTATACATTAAAGAGGTCATCCCAGCAAAATTGATTTATATGGATGAAGACGGAAGAGTATTAATGGTGGAAATAATGGACAATAATATAAAAATACTCTTGATTGCAATTTATGCTCCGAATGATAAACAAGAAGAATTTTATAAAAAATTACACATGAAAATAACTGGAGTGGACTATGTTAATATAATTATGATGGGAGACTTTAATGGAATTGTGGACAATAAACTGGATTATATAGCAACAACAACAAAGCAAAATAGAAAGACTCTCCCTAAATCTTTTTTAAAAATGACAGATGAATTAATCTTAAAAGACATTTGGAGAGAAAGAAATGTTAAAGCTAAACAATATACTTTTTTATTCAAATAGACATTTATCATGGTCCAGATTGGATATGATTTGGATCTCATCAGAATTAATATCTAATATTCAAGAAACAAATATTGAAACAAGTACTTGGGCAGATCATAGCCCAATGACAATTAAATGGAAGGGACAAAAAAAAGATCGAGATGGACGTTAAACAATACTATTTTAAAGGAAAAGATTTTACACAATGGATGGAGAAAGAATTGGTTTTTTTCTTTAGGAAAATAAAAAGAAGATACTTCATCACAGAATGTTTGGGATACAATGAAGGCATATGTTAGAGGTTTGATAATAGATTATATAAGAAGAAAGAATATTAGGAAAAGGCAAGCCACTAAGATCTTGGAAGATGAGTATAAAAGACTTGAAAAAGAATTACAGAAAATGCCACAGAAAAGGAAATTAAATTGAAGTTGGATATAACTAAACATAAAATGGAATTAATAGAGAAAGAAGAATTGGCACAGAAAATTAGAAATGCTAAACAGAATTATTTTGAAGATGCAAACAAACCAGGTAGATGGCTAGCATATAAATTGAGAAAAGAGAAAGAATCAAGAAAAATATTGAAGTTAATAGATGATCAAGGCCAAGTTTGTTATGGTAACAAGGAGAAAAAGGAAATTATTCGAGATTTTTATGGGCAACTATATAAACAAGAGAATATTGATGAAGAAAAAGTTAAACAGTATTTACAGAATGCTAACCTACCGAAGATGCCTAAAGAGATTGAAGAAATGCTAGAAAGCAACATAACAATGATGGAATTAACTGAAGCACTTAAGAAACAAAATAATGGGAAAGCACCGGGTCCAGATGGGCTTCCGGCAGAATTCTATAAAACATCTCAAGAATCATTGAGCATTCCATTGCTTGAAGTTATGAATGAAGTTATGTCAAAGAAGATGATACCTAAAACATGGTCAGAGGCTTATATTACACTTATTCCAAAAGAAGAGGCTGATCCACTGCAAATTAAGAACTATAGACCTATTTCTCTATTAAATGCAGACTATAAAATTTTTGCTTCAATTTTAGCAGAAAGACTTAAAAAATACTTAAATAATTTCATCCACTCAGATCAAAATGGATTTCTGCCAAAGAGACAAATTAGAGATAATATGAGAGTAATCTTGGATACTTTGGAATATTATGAGGCACATCCTGAAAAACAAATGGCTTTGATATTTCTAGATGCTCAAAAGGCATTTGACAACGTGAACTGGAGATTTATGTTATTACTATTGGAACAGATGGGTTTTGCCAGAAAATTTGTCCAAGCAATAGAAGCCATATACAATAAACAGATAGCAAAGGTAATGATGGAGGGAGAACTTACAGATTTTATTAATATAAGAAAAGGCACAAGACAAGGATGTCCCCTATCTCCTTTGCTATTTGTATTGACTTTGGAAGTGTTGAATAGAAATATTAGAGATGATAAAAGCATAAAAGGAATGAAAATTAAAAAGGAAGAATTTAAACTGCAAGCTTTTGCTGACGACTTAGTCTTTATTTTGGAAGATCCGTTAGAAACAGCTCCAAAGTTATTGGAAAAGATAGAGATATATGGTGAGGTGGCTGGTTTGAAAATAAATAAAGACAAAACAAAGATTTTGACAAAGAACATGCTACTGAGACAAAGAGAAGAACTGGCAGACCTGTTGAAAATCCAAGTTACGAATAAGGTTAAGTATCTGGGGATACATTTGACAGCAAGATGTAGCACATTAAAAGAGAATAATTATATTAAACTTAAACAACAGATAGCTATAGACTTGAAGAAATGGGAAAACTTGCAATTGTCATTAATAGGGAGAATTTCAACAATTAAGATGAATGTTTTACCCAGAATCCTATTTCTCTTTCAAACAATACCAATTAGGCTTGGAAAAGACTATTTTGATGATTTAAATAAAATTATGTTGAAGTATATATGGCAAGGTAAGAAAGCGAGAATAAAGCTAAAGCTTTTGCAAGATGCTAGAATTAGAGGAGTTTTGGCCTGCCCAATTGGGAATTGTACTATCAAGCTGCAAGTTTGATGTGGGTTAAGGAATGGATAACATTAAGAAAGACTAGATTGTTGACATTAGAAGGTCATGACTTGCTGTTGGGTTGGCATGCTTTTTTATGGTATAAGGCAGTGGTCCCCAACCTTTTTTGTACCAGGGACCAGTTTCAAGCACAAACACTTTTTCAAGGACCGGGGGGAAGAATCTGAGTTTGGTGGTTTGCTTGCAGACGTTTCATTACCCGACTAGGTAACATCTGATGTTGTTACCTAGTTGGGTAATAAAACGTCTGCCAGCAAACCACCAAGTCAGGAGCGCCTCGGCCCTGCCTCCCTCAGCCCCATCCCTCAGGTGTCTCCCTCCCTCCCTCAGGTGTCTGCCTCGTTTCCTCTCTCAGTCGCTCTCGCTGCTCCACCAGCCCAGGAAGAAACTGATTCAAAGAAGCGGGGGTGGCTTTTCCTGTCGCCGCAGCTCCTCTGAAGCGCCCGTTACTCCCACCCCACCCCGCCCGCCCGCCACGCGGTTCAATCCACAGTGCTCCGTTCTGCCTGCCTGCCTGCCTTCTTCGTTTCGGAGCATCTTCGGCTGATAAAAAGAGGCGAATAGTTATTATTCTCAGCCGAAGCTGCTCCCAAACAACCAAACAGGCAGGCAGGCAGAACGGGCACTGAATTGAACCGCGGGCGGGCGGGTGGGGTGGGGGTGAACGGCGCTCGGAGGCGCTGCGGCGACAGGAAAAGCCACCCCTGGCTTCTTTGAAGCAGTTTCTTCCTGGGCTGGTGGAGGAGCGAGAGAGCGACTGAGAGAGGAACGAGGCGGGAGGAAACCGAAGCTGCTGAGCCAGAGAGCAGGACAGGCTTTGGTTGCTTCCTCCCTCCCCTTCTCTCATTTGTGTCCTTGATCCCCGATCCCAGCAGCATTCACCGAAGGTGAAGAAAGCCGCCATTTTTTAATATTTTTTTTATTTGCGGCCCGGTACAGAGTGCTCCACGGACCGGGACCGGTCCGCGGCCTGGTGGTTGAGGACCCCTGGTATAAGGGAACTAAAACACAGGGTTATTTTAGAAGACATTATATACGGGAGTCTTTGTGGTTAAACTGGGAGAAGATAAAAAGACAATATTATTTGAAAATTCCAGTTTGGTTATCGACTATTGAAGCATTTTCCTATCCTATAATTTATAAGAAGGAACAAACAGTTAGATATGGGGAACTATTGGATGAAAAGGGTGAACTTAAATCGATACAAAATTTAGAGGAACAAGGTATAAAGATGAATTGGTTTTCATATGCGCAAATACATTCAAGGTATGATGAAGATTCTAAAACAGAGGGATTCTATGATAAACAGACTGATCTAGATAAGATCTTGATGGGTACTGATGAGAAGGTGATTAAAAAATTATATGGTTATTTATTGGGAATTAAATTAGAAGAAGAACAAGTTAAAGAAACTATGATTGTTTGGGGGAAGAATTTTGGATATGGGATTGATTTAGAGAAATGGCAAAATTATGGTCTCAAAATTATAAAATGACAATGTCAACAGCATATAAGGAAAATTTGTATAAGATGTTTTACAGGTGGCACTTTCCTCTGACAAGAATAGCAAGAATGTTCAAGGACAAATCTGAAAAATGCTGGAAATGTCATCAGATACCTGGCTCATATTACCATATGTGGTGGACTTGTGAGGACGCTAAAAAATATTGGACTAAAATTCGCATGTGGTTGGAAAAAATGACAAAGAAACGTATAGATTTGAAACCGGAGTTCTTTTTTATTGGGAATTTTACCAGATACATACAGTAAAGATTTGAAATATCTGATTGTAAATGTGTTAACAGCGGCTAGGATTGTATTTGCTAAAATTGGAAGAATGAGAAAATACCATCACAGGAAGAAATTATTAAGAAAATATTGGAATGTGCTGAGATGAGTAGATTGACATTTGAAATTAGAGAGCAAGAGGATAAACAATTTTATGAAATTTGGGATCTTTTTTATCAGTGGCTAGATGACAAAATACGATAATAGAATATTTAGAAAGTTAGATAGCAAGGAATTTCTTTTGCCTATGTTATTTGACATTATAACTATAAAGTGTTTTTAGGATAGATTTGGTATGATTATATGATTTGTTATAGAATAAACTGTTTAAAGTATTGTTATCTCATAAAGCATGAATGATTAAAAGTATAGTCAAATGATTTATTAATAGCGATATTAGGATATATGTTTGGATTGACAATATGAGTTGTTATGTAATATAACTGTAATTGAGACTACGAAATGAATGCATAAAACTGATGAACCAACCGACACACTGTACGTACATAAGAGAGTTGATGTTTTAATGTTTTGTTTGTCTTGTTTGTTTGTAGAAAATCAATAAAATTGTTTTCAAAAAAAAAAAGGAGTAACTCCAAGCTCTAAGTATGATCCTTTATGAGGAATACAGTACTGTCCAGAGTAGGTTGAATTCCATTCACCTGGGCATATGCCATTCACTGTCAGAACCTCTCCTTGTCTGAATTGAGCTTCAATGTTTGGGGTCTTATCTAGTCCACTACTGCAATGGCTCAATAATTGCACCCAAGCCAATGGAAAGAAGAAATAGAACTTGGTGTCATCAGCCCATTGATGCCATTTTATTCTATATCTGTGAATAATCTCTCTTGTAGGGAGGAATTTAGAAACTTCCCACTTAATGTGATCAACCATGAGATAAAAAGACTGGGCAAATATATGGTTGGCTGAACATGATCAGCCACCTATTCAGTTAATCAAATATTAAAAACTGAAGTCTGGACTTGCAATATTTCCACAGACTGAATTGCCAAAACTTAACATTGTAACTCACAAGAAATGTGATAGATTTTACCTTCAGAGCATCTAGTAAATATAGATAGTCCTCAGTTAGTGACTGTTTGAAATTACAGCGGATCTCAAAGAATCTAGATTCAAAGTTCCAGTGCTGCTCCTTCCTTACCTGTGGTCATGTGATTACAGTTTAGGCACTCAGCAACCGGCCTATATTTATGACCATTTGTAGTGTTACCCAATCACAATTTATGATGCTTTTTGTGGGGAAAAACATCCATTGTGAATGATTGCCAAATGTATATGTATATGTATAAAAGCCTCCAATACAGGAAACACAATGTTGCCAGCCAATCAAGACAAAAAAACGCTACAAAACAGACAGAAGATATTAGAAACACCAATCAAGCAGAACACAGCAAACTCCA
Organism: Notechis scutatus; assembly: GCF_049901735.1. NCBI lineage: Eukaryota > Metazoa > Chordata > Lepidosauria > Squamata > Elapidae > Notechis > Notechis scutatus. The sequence goes on along the minus strand of NC_142025.1, from coordinate 41,845,241 downwards.
AGACCAATAAACACAGACCAAGACTCCCAACCAATCAGGATGAAGAAAAAACCATTTTAACACAGCAGTAGGCTAGCACCAAATTTAAAACAGAAATGGCTGTGAAAGTCTGACTCACAGATGAACACAATACAGAAGCCTGATGATGGCAGATGAGATTCTGCCGAAACGTCGCTACAACTTTAAAAGCACAACTATAATGACGTGGGAAAATACCCGAACAAAGCTGAATGCCATACATATAGATACCCACAAAAACTTGGGCTCAATTATAACTCTTTAAGTTGAAGGCATCTTTAAAGACTAATAAAGTTTTTTTTTTAATGAATAGATTGCTACTTTGATAGGCAACAAGTTGTGAGAGAAAAAGAATAAATTGCAGCAATTTTCCCTTCCTGATTATATGAATGACATTGGGAGCTACAGATTCTCAGAGCAGGAATATCAATTACATCAACACATAATAGTCTCAGCTCTAAAGTCACAAAATAAAATGTCCAGGCCTAAAAGAAATGCAGAATATAGCAAAACTATTTACAGCACAAAAAATAGCAGCAGTAGTGCTGCTTCTTTTCCTCCATAACAACAATATATTTCATTTGTTTGCTTGCATGTATGTGATGGAGGTTGAGAGATTTTTAAATTCTTCAGAAATATATTCTTCTTTGTGAAATGTAAAATTGCTTGATCTATCCTGACAGGAACAGTTTGATTCATTTAGTTAACTTTTGTGATCTTCCATTGAACCATTGAAGGATATTACCAAATCTTTTGAATGATATGTAGGGAATAGAGGAACCTTTTATGATTATTATGGTTAAAACGTGCATAGGCATTATAGATGAACTTGTGAGGGATAAAAGTTCAGTTAAACTAGGTTATCTTCCATTACTTTTAAGGTTTTGTTTTGACTAAGAATTGGTGGGAGGATAAGGAAGAAAGGGTTTACAAATTAATGTGTAAAGAAAATTATATTCATGAGTGTGATACTGCATGTATATATTATTGCATTGTATCTTCTAGGCAATACAATTAATGAAGAAAGAAATAATTTGGAAAATAAACCTCCACTATGTGTGACAGGAGCTCAGTTTGATCTTACTCAGGTCAGAAATCCCTTATCTGTTGTTTTGAAAAATATGAGATTGAATTAGGGATAACAGGTCTGGTTTGCAAAATTACAGACAGCCATAAATATGGCAGCAAAGAGGCATTGAAAAATAATTCTTTGCTGTAGTCTAGATATTGCAGCCCAGATAACTTGCTGAATAGCAACATTTGCTTTTTTACTTAGTTACAGTTTTAAATATGTTTCTGTCATAAACAGAATTATAATTAGATTCTCTCAGAATTAGAGGATCAACAGGCACTCCAGCTAATATTTGGTAAGTGAACCAGTTCTGCCTGTAATACAAAGTGTTGTACTGCTATTGTATGATTTTATTAAGTAATGTTATTAATGGTGTTGTGGTATTTATCTTAAAATTGTGCATTTATTGCTATCACTATCATTTGTAATGCTTTAAAATGTTATTACCGCAGGTAACATTTAATATGTAAATTCATATTTATAGATAATGTATTTATCTGCATATTAAAATTTGTAACAGTGTAAAGTATAAAACAATATGCAAACAGTTCAATTACTGCTAGGTTAAAAGAATTTAAACTTGCTTTAAAGACTTCAAAATTTAATATGAATGGAAAGGAAAAGAAGGCACTGATATATTAATTATTCAGTGGTATTATGATTGGTTAACTGTACTGATAATCAATACAAATGTAATGGCAAGATTCATAGTAATAATTTATCTGATTAATATATCCAATCTATTAGGGTAAAGGCAATATGTTTAACAATGACTTACCCTGATATTTTCACTGCAGTAATTTCTAACTAAAGTATGCTAACTATATTGCTAACTGGAAATAACCAGATTATTTCTGTTTCCAATTATCTCTGCTTATCCTATGAATTCTGATAAAGTAGACACGCTTAAGATCCCTTCGGTAAAGCAGTGTCACCTAGCAGCAGATATACTTCTTTTGCAGCATCTGCCCTGTAGAACAACATCCCACCTGACATTAAGATGGCTGACCCTGTTGGGTCTCTATAAGGCCCCAAAACCTGGTTCTTTTCCTGGCCATTGGACTAGAACATAGAGATGATCCTATCCCAAAATGAAAGATCTTCAGTAAAATATACAATAGTTGGTCTCTGTTATTCTGTTTTCTGCTTAATTTGTTAATGTTTTCTTTTTGTGCCTTCATTTTTTTTGCTTCTATCCAAGTAAAGCCTAGAGTCATATTTGTGAAAGTGATTTACATAAATATGAAATAAATACATAATGTAGGATTAGAACTCAAAGTCTTCTGATTTCTAGTCAAGGGCTTTTAACCACCATGTCAAACTAGTTGTAGAAATATGTAGACATAAATATAATATATATTGGATAATGAGCTTTTGTTATTTAAACTGATTAAATTTAATAAATAAAATTGATTTTGGTTATTCATGATTGACATGAACTTACCAGCAGTTCAAAATATGTAAACATTCAAGTCAAAATATTATTTTATTGTATGCTATATGTTAGTGAGGAAATACAGAGGGAACAGATATAAGCAACCAATGCCTGAATAATATTTTTCAGTCAATACAGTACAAGAATTTTTATAGACACAATTGCATAGACATAATTATTCTGTTTATTAGGACAATAGGCATGATAAACCTTCTCAGAAATTGTGAGATTAGGGTTAATGTGTCCATTACACAGTAAACAAATTTACAAAAGACTAGTTGCTTGGATAAAATTATCAGAGACATTATTCTTAATTTATGTAGGCATTAAACGGCTGTGAAATATTGTTAAAATTAAGAGTGGTCCCATATCATTAGAATCCAATTTGACTCAAAGAATATTTACTTTTTAATTTTTAATTTATCATTTTATTTAGTGTAGAAAGTAGTCCCACAATAATTGGGTCAAACACATTATCAAATAATTAATAAGTCTTTGACAAAATATATCTGCTTGCCTGATCCTGCAGTTCCTCCTTGAGAGCACTTTGTATATGCCTAGAATAAGTATTTTTCTTATTTGTTAACTAATTATAAAAAGAACCATTATCATGATTAATCAGAATTCAAGGACATTCATATTTTAAATTGTTTCCTGCCAGGTAATTTTTTTAAAATGAAAGAATAATCTTGTCACTTCCAGTTCCTTTCATTCAGTCTACCTCTCACAAATTTCTTGTCCTCTTATTTCAAGCAACTTATTCTTTTTTTTATTAAACAAATTTTATTGATTTTAAAGACAAACAAAACATAAGACATCAAAGTATAAAACCTCCTTTCTCAAAAATTACTTATAAGTTTTAACAAGGCAAATAAGGCATTATTTTTTAAAGCATAGTTCCACATTATCACATTTCCATTTAGACACATATATATCTTTTCCAAATTTCTCATTATTTCTCCCTTCAAGCAACTTATTCTTATTATTCCTGACTTACCACTTCCTATTTTCTCTCCCCCTAACTTCAGACATTAGCTCTCATACTGTCCAATCTTTTACAATCCTGTTAAACTGCCATGACCAAGTTTCTAATCGCTAATTGAAACTGAAAAATAAGCCACTGATTTTTCTACTCTACTTCATTCCACTCACCAAAATGTTCATTGTTCACAGAAGGCAACTATATGCTCCCTGAACCAAATATATATATATATTCCTAGAGAACCCTCAGGCTCAGGAATCTGTCATTAGCTTTAAAAAATGCCAATTGGAAAAATCTTTATAAATGTGCTTTAATGCCAGCATAGAATTGAATCATATTTTATTAGAAATCTTTAGATATTCTGTATCTTTAAATCAGAATCTTCTTAAAATGATGGTTCTGTGTAGATTATTTTAAAAGAAAAATAACAATAGTATCACTTTAAATATCAGTGAAAATTTGTTTTTTAGCTGATGTACTCTGTTCCCCCCCCCCCCAAAGGTATATTGTTCTTTGGTGTTTTTCCTCAATATTCATAGAAAGTGCTCAATCTTTAAGTGAAGTGGATATATGTTAGTATTTAATACTTGCTCTACATAGGGACTAATAATCATAACATGTTTATGAGTATTCTTGTTTTATTTCATTCCATAAAAAACTACTGTATTTGTATCATTTCAAAATTTACTTTAGAAGACAATAGAAACGTTAACAGGGAATATAATTACCAATCATTAATCATGATGACAGTCATACATTACTACTACCATGTAAATATTATAGACCTTTCAATGCTATTTGTCAAAAATTTGAACATGAAGCATACTTGCATTCATGTCCTGTTTGTGGTCTTCTCATAAGTATCTGGTTAGCCATTGTGAAAAAAAATGATAGACAAGAGAACCTGGGAAATGATTCAGTGCAAATCTTTTTGTTCTTTCTCTCATTTTCTTAGGCAAATTCAGAAAACCAGTCAAAGTTGACTGAAGCAGACATTGAACTGGAAGCAAAGAAAAGTCAGAATATGGAAAGCAGTTCTGTGTTGGAATTTCCAAATGATGTACCTTTTGCTCTTGCACCACACATTCTGTCAATACAGGATACCTGTAATGATTTCTCAAGACAATTGATCTCCTGTGATGTTAATGACAATTTAGCACGATTTTGGTATGATTTTACACTTGAAAATTCAGTATTATGTGAATCTTAAACTTGGGGTACTTATTATAAAATGTACCTAAAGCACTTGAAATAAAATATGCTAGTATCATCTGTCTGTATCTACCACTAGTCTGACAGAACATTACCATTTTCCATCATTGTCATGTTTCTTACATGACAATGTAAGAACAGCTAAGCCAAACATTACAAGTCAATTACAGTAAATAGGCTATAATCTGCACTCACTGAAAATAATCATATAAACTTCCAGACATTGATGTTAGCTTAGTCCTTGCTTGATCATAGGAAAACAAATGTTATATTGTATTGTAATTTACAAATAATTAACTTATACTATGATTTTAATAAATTATTTAATTTTATTACAGCATAGCTTTTGTTGGGAAATTCACAACAAAATTTTAAACTAAATTTACACATCATTAGTGCAGAATGAATTGATATCAAATATATGAGGTTGACTTTGGAATTTGATTCATGTTTCTAAGGACTGTAGTTTTTGGTTGGTTATTCAAGTTTTGTATTCTATGTTCAGTTTCTGTATTGAAAGTTTTTGTTGCATCTAACTAGAGTCCAGTCGGGATATATAAATATGCAATACATTGTGTCAGTCTATATGTATACATATGATGGGTGTATAGGTATATATGCAGATAAGTACATAATATCAGGGGTGGGATACGACAGGGTTAACTACTGGTTCGGTGATTTACAAGGGTCGGTGATTTTATGATGTGTTTCCCTGCACGCTGTGAGCACACGCCTGCGTGCAGAGAAGCAGCCTTTGAAACAGCCCTCTTTTCCTGCTTTTTAAACTGCAGCTGTGCCTCGTTCGGCAGCTGAAGTTGAAAAATCAGGAAATAAAGATCAGGTAAGAGCCCGGGTGGGCAGGTGGGCAAAAACATCAGCAGACATAGAACCCGTCCTATGTCTGCTGCTCTTTAGAGCTACCGGTTCTACAGAGGTGGACAGAACCAGTAGAAACCCACCCCTGCATAATATATATATGCATGTCTATAAATTTATTTAAACCAGTAAAATAGCAATGGATATTTAAAGTACCTTATACCAGTATAGCTTTTCATGAAATACTGTGAGCCATCCTTCTCTAACTTTATCTCCTTCTGTTATTTTATTTTCTTCATTCCTTTATGCAATGAAGAACAATATACAAAACATAAAAGGTAGATAATATTGTGTAAATATAATCGTATTTTAAACAACAAATTAAATCTTAAGCAGAACCATATTGTCCAGTCTTTCTGTTGTATGATAAAGAAGCTAAGAATGCAAACATTTCTTCAAGCTAGCCTTTAGTATTGAGTATATAGTATTCTTTCCAAGCAGATATTGATTTCTCCAGGAGAAGCCTGATATTTTGTTTTTTTTCTCTGGTATGAGAAAGGAAGAAAGTGATGGCCAATGAGGGGGAGAAAATAAAGAATGGCTAAGAGAGAAAATGTTAATATATTGTCAAAATTACAATATTATACCATAATTATTAATCAAATTATAAATGAATTTTCAAAGACTAGGCTTATGAAAAGTGGTAAACTTTATTCCAACCTATACAGGTCTTTATCATTTCTCTTTCTTGAGATCCAGTAGACAGAGCTGGAAAATATCTAGCTTTTTAAATTCTATGTATAAAAATTGATACAATAATATCTAAAAAAAATCCTGCAAAATATTTGACATTATTTACAAATCATTTTTTCTAATTAAATCTGATTTTGAAAAATTGTTTGACTTGCAGCTCATTTTTTTTATTCATGAATCAATAAATCTTTTATAAAACATCATAAAATAAAAATGTAATTATTTTGCAAAAGCCAGATAAGATATGCCTGTGGATTCAATAAAACCATCTTTCTGTACATGGTTAATGATGTTGGGGTTTTGTCTGGTGATGACTTGAAACTGGGCTTTCTCAGACCTGTAGATTGTAGCACATCATACTATAAATATGAGTCTTAGCCTTTATGAAAGCCTCAAAATCTGTCTGTTTCATAATTTTAATAATTGCTAATAGTGTTAAATGGTTTTTAATATGAGCTTTGTGTATATTTTGTTTAAATACATTTAAATTATTTCATTTCTACTGTAAACATCCCTGAGTCATTTTGAAATGTAGGTGTGGAAATAAAATAAATAATTATAACAATAAATTTCATATATATCTTCTTTTTTCTTTGTCCTGTTTTCTTTCACTTTTTTGTTAAAGCATTTTCTATGTGTTCTCTTTTTCTTTCTTTCTCTCTCTCTATTTTTGTATATACAAGTATATATCTCCATATCTATTATTTTTGTGTTGGTTTTTGGTATTAATTAAAAAGCAATAAAAATAAACAATATTTCAGTACTATTAATATAGTAATAATAAACTAGAAATAATAATAAATAACAGATATATTTGTAAATTTGTTCTCAAGGTAAAACAATATTCAACATTATCCAAGACTGTACTGCTTTAGTTAAAGTAAAAACAATTTTGTTTTCAGATTTTTTTCATCTATTTAATCTTATAACTTTAATGTTGTAATCCATGGCCCACCTCTAGATAGAAGACAATTTGTTCATAATTGCTGTTTAAAACAGTTTCAAAAGGTGTAGAAATGTGCCAGTTAATAATTTGATGTACTACGTGGAAATAATATATTTCTTTTTATTATTCATATGGGGCATTTTAAATAGACCAGTTAATTATACATGGAAACAGGGTAAAAGAATGTAGACTTAGCCATGGGATGGGGAAGGAATAAGCAAACTGAATAAATACTGAGAAAGAGGAAAGTATAAGATAAACTAAACCCTCTCTGCCTTGCTTTTATTTAATATTGGGTAGAAAACTCTTAACAGGCTTTCAAGATTCTGTTATTCCAGTCAAAAACAATAAAAGAGTATTCTTAAAATCCATGCTATGGTACTTTCTAGATTTCATCTATTTTCAAGAGCTGGCACTGGAGAATGATAACTTATTTTAGTATGGTTGTTCCTGATTCCTGGTTTATAAAAGGGGAAGATGAAAAAAAAAATAGAACTATATGATTTGAGAATTTGTTAATGCAGCAAAAACCTCATATTCTGATTATATCTAAACCATGACATTCTAAAGTAGCGTTTTTCAACCTTGTTTGCCTGAGGATATGTGAACTTCAACTTTCAGAATTTCCCTGTCAGCCATACACTGAATTGTTTCAGTTAAGTTAATAACACAGTTATTAAAAGATTCTAGCTTTCCCAAAGCTTCTGACAAGCAGTCAGAAGGTTGCAAAAGCTGATCACATGACTTTAGAACACTGCAACTGTCAAAAACATGAGCCAGTTGTCAAGCACCTGAATTTGGATCACATGACCATTTCAACCTGGAAATGTGCTCCCTTACCATCATCAACTCTTGAATAATATGATTGCTATACAAAAATTAAAACTCCTGAGCAGAACTAGAGACTAGCCTTATCAATTGATATCAGGATTGACATTTGATGCATCTGTGAGTCATGTATGTAGCTAGATTGACATTATTGGTGATATAAGTATATAACCTGGGTCTGAAAGATTCAAATATTACTTGTTAACCCCTTATTTAGGGTAGAAGTTTGTTTTGGGATGTTTACATCTCATTTGCCATTGTATCTTGATAAATGGAAAAAATGGGGGACATAAGAGTCAGAATGTAGTACAGTACATGTTCAGTGTTCACTTATAGAGACTTGCTCTCCTAGGACGGGTATGTGTTGATATATAAATACAAAATACAAGACTAGAAATATAGCTACAGAATACTCTTTATGTCAATGGTTGCTAAAAAACAGAAATGATTTTATTCAGAGAGATAATAGAATAATATGAGTAAAGTATGATGGAATATGCTGGGCCAATAGCAGCAGTGGCAATTCTCTTTCCCCATCTTTCTTTGTACTTCAACCAACATTCCAGTGATGACAACACTGTTGGAAGAAAAAAAGGCTGATGCCAAGAATGAATCCTTTGGAGATCCATTCATTTGTAAGTAGTTAGAGTATAGTCAGCTTCCAAGAACAGAAAAGAAAAAAAAACCCTAAAACTTAGCTTTCAATACTTGGACTTAACATATGCAATCTCTCCTCTCCCCCCAAAAAGTCTATTAAATCAGACTTTATAGCATTAGTTGGAGTTTTTAATTATTGGTTGCAAATTAATCTTGTATTTTGCTCTGTTTTATTTATTTATTTTTAAATGGTATCTCAGTTCTCTGCTGTATTAATATTTTCATATGACAGAGCATTCTTATCAGGTTTGCTGGCTGGCATCAGGAACCCCCTTCCACCTCTGTCACTATCTGGTCCCTCCTTCCAAATGCCATTCTAAGAAATTGGATGCCCCTTCCTTGTAACTATAGAGACTAATCATGTAGCCTTTTCACCTACAAATTCCAACCATACAGAAAATGCATAGAGTTTCCCACCATTCCCTTCTGAACCAGGACCATCTACCATCCCTTCTGTAATCTCTGTACTATAATGGGAAGAATGAATCAAAGATGAAATGTATTTTGGATTCTTAGCACTTATTGAAAGGACTTCCAAAGATTCTTGAGCGATAACAGATGGTTGCATGCTTTATAAATATCACAACAGTTCATCTGCAAGAATTTCAAAAGCCTAGCGTGCATGACTGGCCATGCAGCCAAGTTTCTGCATCTGCCCACAGTTCTGTCTCAGGGATAGAACAGACTTGCTAGGGAAAAAAGTACAAAAACTAAAGATGAAAGGGAGAGTTCTAGAGTTCTAGACAAAGATATATAAGAAATGGAAATTCCACCTTCCTCTGTGTCTTTGGACAAGAGAAAGAAGGAATGGAAAGCCTGTAACAAAAGGAGATCGTGTCTGCTCTAAATGAAGAAAAAATAGAAATGGAAGGGGCAATACTCATAATCTGCCAGCTGATAATAAAAAAACAAAAAGGTACAAGAATGTATTTCCAAGGGTACAAGAATCAGATATATTGTTGAAAAATTATAAAGCCATTGCTGTATATCATATGTGAGTCCTATTAGAAATCAAGGTTCAAAATCATATTGCTTCTTTTTCCATGCAACTAATGCAGATGTCCTCTTTTGAACAAGAGGATATTTATTTATTGCTCTCCATGGCAACTCTGGGGTTTTCATCTGTCTCTTTTGTTTTGGTAATAGACAGATCTGGTGTCAGATTGGTTTGTTGTTTTAAATAGGATTAGCTCTCACATAATCAGAAAGAGGGAGGAGAAGAATTATTTAATAACTCCAGGATGAAAGTAATAATTTAATCACTCAGAGAGAGAGAGAAGGGAAGGAGAAAATAGGGAAGGAGATAATAATACAAAGGCTGGACCTGATAAAGTGGAACTAACAGTTTTCAGGTTAGAGAGAAATGTTATCTAAATATATGAACTGCTACCAGGCAAAATGATAAGTATTTGTATTACTGCAATGTGAACTCCTGTTTCAGTTTGCGGTTTCACTATTATTCTCTTTCCTGCACAGTTTTAAGAGCTGTTAACTGAAATTAATTTCCGGATGCAATTCAAGCTGGTGATTGAAATGTTTGATATTCTATCTGGCTCCAGACTTGGTTACCTTAAAGACTACCTTCTGTATCCATTTGCCTGCTTTGATCAGATTCAGCAGATTCCCATGAATTCCATTTTTGTATCAATTTCTACCAAAAAAAATCTATAGTATTTATCACCTAAGACTGAAGCACAAGTAGATTGTTTAGCAATGTAATGATTGCTAACATATAAACAAATACATGAAAGGATAGATGAGAAAGAATAAATTCAGTTCTTTGAAATGGCCAAGTGAAAGTCTAGACCTAAAGGCCACAAAAATGTTATGGTAGGATCTGAAACAAGCAGCTCATGATGGAAAAATAACTCTAATTCACACTATTGGGAATTTGTTTTGGAAGGCTGGGCCAAAATTTCTACAAACAGATCATCACCAATTCCAGTACAGAAAATATTTGGCTATAGTTATTGCAGTAGGGGTAGTGCAATCAATTGCTGATTTTTATTCTTCATACTGGCTAATAATATGTCTATTTTATTATATAAATGAAAAAGCATTAAACTTTGACATTATTTCTTCACTTTAACACCTTTATATAATAGGAGGACATATGAAACCCAATTCAACAGTGCTTGCATATCTTCAGCAGTGAAGATATGCAAGCATTTAAAAATCTAAAAGGAGGCAAACATGTATTCACAGATCTCTGTATGTTGGACATAGCTCGTAAATTTCTTCACCTGGTTTACTACCTTATCTTCTCAGTACATTTATACTTCTTTCCACCAGATTTAGAAAACAGCACCCTCAGACTTCTACATTAATGGAGTGTGCCCAGAAGGTATGACCTTTTTATGTTATGAAGAGATTCATGCTTTATTTATTAACTGGCTAACATTTTCAATGAGATACCAAAGAACAGTGTTTCTGAGTATTCTCTTCAAGGTTTCTGAGAAGTAATTTGCCTTTGCCTCCTTACTAGGGCTCAAATAAAATGATTGTCCCAAGGTCATCCAGCTGCCTTCATGCCCAAGGCAGGACTAGAACTCATGGTTGGGGTTCCAGCCTGATGCCTTAACCACTATACAAAACTGTTTCTGATGAGAGTATATACACTGCCATAAAGACATAGTAAAATTTGCAGCAATGCCATTTTTTAGGGTAAACAACTTTTTAAAATAAACATAAAATGTAAAAATTGAGTGCGAGTTTAACAAATGGAGAAGAGCCTGATGGTAATTTTTGCACATTTTGCCAAAATGTCTTACCAGATGTGTTTTGTTCATTGGATAGTTTTGATACTGCCTTAAATCAAGTTGCAAAGCCACCACCCACTCAAAAGAAGAAGTAGCTGAAACCATCATGACAGATGTCTTCATGTTCATGGTTGCTTGCATTTGCTTGGGGTAATTAGTATGTGCATAAAAAATAAACACTATATTGGTAAGTACTTCCCGTTCAAATACTGTGCTCTTTTGTAGAAATGAAAGCAAATATGAGTTTATCTGAATTTAGAGTATGCAGTGCAATACTTCAGTGTGTGCAAAAAAGGAAGGGGATGGGTTGAAATGTGCTCTTCTCGTAATTTAATATTTTCTGAAGATGTAAAGGAAAAAATGGTGAAAGCATAACTATTTATTTTTCATGTTTATTTGGCATTGCCACATAGAGTATACAAACTGTTTTCTTTGCAGAAAGTTTCAAAAACTGCTAATTGAAAATCACTCTTTTCGTTAAAATATTTAGAGTATGAAAAAATGTCCCAAATATGCCCAAGCATGCTGTATGAAAATTAAACAATTAAAAAAAATCTGCAGTCATTATAAAAAAGCAAAACAAAATAAAACAAAATTGAATGCCAATGGGCTAGAAACTAGAAAAAAAAATCCTAAAATACCCTTTAGAATTATTTCTGTATGTGCAAGTGTATAGTGTGGTTATGAAAAGGAAGTGGGTGGTTTAATGACTAATACATGATTAGAGTTTTGCTCTGTTTTCAATGCTCACAAATAGCTTTTCAGATTTTTTGCTTATATAGATTTTTTTCCAGTTTTGGTTTCATATATTCTTGATTCTGTCCTATGGTATTTAAAAATATTAGTAAGCAACAGAAATTTGCTATCCATGGAGCCAAACAGGAACCTCAGGTAGAAGCAATAAGGAAAGCCCCATTTTTCTTACAGAAACAGCTACTCTTAGTCAAGAAGTCAGTAAGATCACATGTTAGTCTGGATTATTTTTTCCAACACATCTGTACAAGTAAAAGCTGAAATATTTGGTGATCTTTAGCTTTTTAATTTTGAAGTGATTATGGCTATCTTATGATAGAAATACAATATATATATGGTTATATTTTGTATAGCATAGATAAGATTGGAAGATATTTATATTGTTTGTAATACTAGAAGTTAAAGTCATTCAATTAAATGGGTAAGCAGAGGATTCAAAACAGGCAAAGTAAATTCTTCACACCACCATCAGTTCATGATAGAGATTGGTAACATGAAACACCAAGATATTGCAAATCTTTGACATTCTTATGAAATATTTTTGCAAAATCCATCAACCTTGTGAAATTTCTGACTGATCTTCACTAGAATTTTGTTTCGTACTTGATTTATGGAATTTTTTATTACCAGCAGATACAGTGGTGGCTTATAGAGTAGATGGGCTTCAAAAGGCATTAGGCAAATTATTAAAGGTTATGAACATATCTGATAATTATAATGTCTCCAGGATCATAAATAGGGTACCCTAGAGTATTAGGTGGGGTAGTAACTGCTGATGGAGTTCTTTAAGTCAGGTATCTGACTGGTCATTGTGAACTGGGAAGTAGAATTAGATCATCCTTTGTCTGATTGCAGTAGAACACATGGAACCTATCATGATGTGCCATGATACTTAATTAACCAGTTGTTTCTATTTGAAGCTGCTGTTCAGATCTGTCTGTGACCCTAATTGTCTAAATACCCTGATAATAAACGTATTAGGATCTATCCTAATCAGAAACCCTGGATGACCAAGGAAGTCCAGCGCCTCTTGCACGACAGGACCAAGGCCTTTAGGTCTGGTGATGGGGCAAAATACAGTGTTGCCAGAGCTAATCTGAAGAAAGGTATTCGGAAGGCCAAGACTGATTTTAAGAGGAAGATTGAGGATAATTTTATAGCAATAACATGAGGCAGATGTGGCGAGGGATCAACAAATTACAAACCGTCAACCGACCAATGTCATCCCTGCTGAGGGGGATGCTTCATTGGCAGAGGAACTGAATCATTTCTTTGCTCACTTTGAAGTGGAGACATCAGAGACAGATAAAACACAACTACCAGCCAATTGTAGCCCCCACCTCATTGTGGAGGAATAGGCGGTGAGGAGCATTCTGAGGGCTGTGGACCCTAGAAAGGCTGCCGGTCCTGACAGTATCTCTGGCCGAGTGCTTAAAGACTGTGCTGATCAGTTGGCTGGAGTCTTTACCAGGATCTTCAATCGGTCTTTATCCCAGTCCACTATTCCATCTTGTTTGAAGGCTTCCACCATTTTTCCGCTGCCAAAGAAGTTCCCTATCAATAACCTCAATGATTATAGACCAGTGGCACTCACTCCTATCATCATGAAGTGCTTTGAGAAATTGGTCTGCCGGCACATCATTTCTGGTCTTCTGCATACATTTGATAAACACCAGTTTGCATACAGAAAAAATAGATCTACAGAGGACGCTATAGCCATCACTCTTCACACTGCTCTGACTCATCTAGAACAGTGGGAGGGCTATGTGAGGATGCTTTTTGTGGATTTTAGTTCTGCATTTAACACAATTCTCCCACATAGACTAGTGTCTAAACTTCTGGACCTTGGGCTTTCTAATTCAATCTGCCTTTGAATTATGGATTTCCTGTCTGGCTGCTCACAGAGGGTCAGATTAAGTAATCATACCTCTTCAGCCCTTATTCTTAACACTGGTACACCACAGGTTGTGTGTTGAGTCCCTTATTCTATACTCTTTATGTGCATGACTGCATTCCCACTCACGTTAGTAATACTATTGCTAAATTTACAGATGATAGAACAGTGGTGGGACTTATCTCCGGGAGGGATGAGTCTGCCTACCAAGATGAGATGGACCGGTTGCTTTCGTGGTGTGGAGACAACAACTTGGTCCTCAACACCAATAAGACCAAGGAGCTTATAGTGGATTATAGAAGGAACAGATCAGACATCTAGCCCTTGCTTATCAATAGAGACCGAGTGGAGCAAGTGGCTAGTTTTAAGTTTCTGGGTGTTACCCTAAAAGAGGACCTGACCTGGGGTGCCCACATTGTAGCCCTGGTCAAAAGGGCCCAGCAGAGATTATACTACCTGAGGCTTCTCAGAAAACAACAACTGAATGAGAAACTGCTGGTGACCTTCTACCACTGCACCATAGAGAGCATTTTAACATACTGCACCTCTGTATGGTTTGCCAATTGCTCAGTGGCAGATAGGAAAGCACTCCAGAGGGTTAATGTCATTGTGCAGAAGATCATTGGTTGCCCTCTCCCCTCTTTGGAAGAGCTTTATAGCTCCTGCTGCCATAAGAAAGTTCAAAACATTCTCAAAGATCCATCTCATCCTGGGAACCCTTTTTTTGAACTATTACCATCTGGCAGAATAATAAAAACAAGGACAAATAGGCTGAAAAACAGCTTCTATCCCAGGGCAGTAGCACTTTTGAATTCTGCTGTATTGGTGTGGTGTCGGGGGTTTCCGGTTCAATGTGTGAAGGGTGAAGGATGTGTGTTTGTGTTTATTTTCATGGTCATGGTCATGGTCATGATGTGCACTGAAGATGGTGTTTGATTTCATTGTACGAGGTTCAATGACAATAGAGTAAACTAACTAACTAACTAACTAATGTTATTTAGCATTATAGCTACCCTTGGCACAGGGATGAAATTTAACCACTTTGGCCCACCTCGGGAGAGGTGGTAGGGACAATTTGAATTAGTAAAAAATCATCCTTGGTTGCTATTACTATTATACCAGGTATACCAAGCCACGCCCACAGCCACGCCCACAGAGCTGGTAGGAAAAAAAATTGAATTTCACCCCTGCTTTGGCATGATTTTGAAGACAGAAGGTCAGAACAGATAACAGTGGCTTTTGCAAAAAATTAGCAGGCAACAAGCAAGGATTCTAAGATTTCACAAATGAAAATAGGTACCTTAATTTATCAAAGAAAACTAATCTGTTAGTTCCTCTCCTTCATCTATTCTATATGCTTTGTCATCTGTCCTATATACTATTGCAAAATCAGTCCCATATTTAAAATATTATGATGTCACTTTTGTCTATATTATGAATCATTTCCCCCTTTCATCAATTTATATAATCTTCCCCAGACAGACCCCAGGAGTCAACATTTTATGTATTATAATGCCTGGATCATATGAAAATTATATTCCAATGCAGCTAAAATATTTAGGTTGAGGGCAGAAATATAAAAGACTGTTAAAAAATTGATGTTAAAAAGAAATGGTGAGATGAACTGCACATGCTCTTTTAAAACTATGTGCATATGTCAGGCGGATTTGTGCTACTGGGCATTTAGCATATACACATAGTAAATATGTGTATATGCTAAATGCCCAGTAGCACAAACTAGAACTGGTCCTTATGTACCTTTTTCCAAATTTTTATCAAATATATAGGTTTGCCTCAATGGTGGGATTCATTTTTTTTTACTACCGGTTCTGTGGGCGTGACTTGGTGGGCATAGCTAAGTAGATATGGCCATGTGACTGGGTGGGCGTGGCTTTTTTGTTTTTGCTTTTTTTGCAGCCACCCCCCCCACCTGTTTTTTGGGCCTTCTGGGCCTCAGGCAAGCCTCCGAGAGGGGTGTTTTTGCTCCCAGAAGGTTCCCCCAGGGCTCAGGAAGGAAAAAAAAACAGCATAGGAGGGGCTCACAGCACCCCCCTCTCGCTTCATTTTGGGGCCTTCTGGGCCTCAGGGGAGCTCTGGGGGAGGCATTTTTGCTCCCAGAAGGCTCCCCTGGGGCTTAGGAAGGCAAAAAATGGAGGCATGGCTAAATTTTAAGGCTTTTCCTGGAGGCTGGGAGAGAGAGGGTACATCTTACTTTATTTGGCAAGATGTTCCAAAATATGGAGGCCATGGGTGCAATGTAATATCTACATACATTAAACACACAGCCAGGCCAGTTGTATAGATTTAATCCAATCCTTTTCATTATATTGTTGTGATAAGGGGAATCTTAGTGATCAGCTTTTAATTTTTAAGAACAGTAGTTTAGAAAAAAAGAAAGAAAACAAAATGACTCTGATATCACACCTTGTAATTCTCAGTCAAGGTCTGTTTTTATATATCATGCTAAGTCATAATGAGATTTCCTTCCTTTGGACAAAGAATATTGCGTAAAGTGAGCTATTGTGGTTTGTGTAAACTACCCATTGTGGTTTAAATGCATAGCCTATGGCTTATCACTTCTGATATCTCCTCTGCTATTGGTACGTATATAGACTAGTCTTGGTGGTTTAATATGGTTTAACATCTTTTGTGAACCTAGCTGTTCTGATTTTTGTAAACCAGCCATTGTAATTTATAAAACATAGTTTTATAACATAGAAAATTAATATAAATGCAGACAGTTTCAATTCAGTCAAGAAACCATATGCTCAGATACTAATAGCAATGATTAAAATGTAAATTTAATGAAAATTAACTGCCCTGGAAAACTGAAAAATGGTTATAATATTATAGTAAATTTCCACTACAATGGCCTATTGAGTCTCTATCATAGATTTCTGTTACAGGGACATTCTGTTTATCACAATGTAAAAGAAAGTGTGGAAATAGAGAGCTGATGCAACAGTGGTGGACAAATATGTGCTAGCAATCTTGCCTTCAACAGCATACTGGAATAATACTTGTGTGGTTTCAGCAAAAATGTTGATCTCTGCAATAACCCCTGTATTTATCCTTAAAGTGAGCACTTTTCTACATTTTTGTCTTTCAGATTTCAGCTAAACACACTTTTATTCTTTTAAATGTAGAGTAACACAAAATCCAAATCTACAATATTCAATGCTTACAAATTAATCACCTCTTATACAATTCTGGGGTACACTTAAAACTTCAAATCTCAACCAACAAATGCTCTGTCTTACATGTTGAAAAAAAATCAGAACATAAAATACAAGCTGGATGGACACAACCTTGTAGACAATCCTCACTCTGTCAAGGACCTTGGAGTACTCATCTAAGTGCCAGAGCCCACTGTAACATTGCCAAAAAGCATTAAGAGTTGTTTACCTAATCTGGCGTAGCGTCTTCTCTGGTAATATTGTACTGCTAACCAGAGCATACAAAACATTCGTTAGACCAATTCTTGAATACAGCTCATCTGTCTTGAACCTGCACTGCATATCAGACATTAATGCAATTGAGAGAATTCAGAGATATTTCACGAGAAGAGTCCTCCACTCTTCTGCTCGCAACAGAATACCTTATACCACCAGACTTGAAATTTTGGGCTTAGACAACTTAGAACTATGCCGCCTTCAGTCTGACCTAAGCATAGTACATGAAATTATCTGCTACAATGTCCAACCTGTCAACGACTACTTCAGCTTCAACCACAATAGATACAAACTTAAGGTAAACCGCTCCAAACTGAATTGCAGAAAATACGACTTCAGCAACAGAGTTGTCAATGCATGGAATGCACTACCTGATTCTGTGGTTTCTTCCCCAAGTCCCAAAAACTTTAACTTTAGACTGTCTACTGTTGACCTCACCCCATTCCTAAGAGGTCTGTAAGGGGCGGGCATAAGCACACCAATGTGCCTACCGTCCCTGTCCTAATGTCCCCTTTTATTCGTACCCATTTCATGTAATCGTAATCATGTTCTAATTATATCTGTTATTTAATACATGCTTGACAAATCAATAAAATAAAAAATAAAAAAGTATATCACAATTCATTATAGCTTAGGTTTCCTGATGACTATTCACTCTATCAACATCTTAAGAGATGGGGCCAGTTGAAAAGCTTTGTTTTACATTTTGAAAATGAAAGACTAGTCATAATTAATATTAAAAATATTACGTATTTTTTTAAAAAAATAATTCTTGATTTTTTTAGGTTCTCATAGTTGTGAAGAAAATCCTCCTAAATGTTTTGAACATGTCTATCCTTTTTCAGGATACATTATGTCTCCTGTATGCATATGAGAATTCTTTATAATTCCATAGATGGCTTCACTGACAAATGAGATCTCTCTTATAATTTGCCCTAGCATTTATGCATACACAAAGCCAGATGATTCATTTTGTATTCCATTTTGAACATTCCATTTTACTAATGTTTAAGCTTTTTTTAGCCTAGCACAAATTTTGTGGAGGTTCTTACAAGAATATGATTTCTATCATTCTATCTATGAAGACAGAATGGAACAAATGTTAAGAGAATGTTAACACTTAATTGTACAGTTTATATATAAATTTACTTTGAGTTAAATGGTACTTGATGAATTTAGCTAGTTAATCTTCCTGAAATAATATTAATAGAATGGGGAAGTCACCATTTTTCCTTCTACATTTTCATTTCTGAGGACAATTTGTGTGCTACAAGAAGGGTGAGTTGCCTTTTCTATATCACTGATAGAAAAGCAATTGAGACACATTATTACCATGTAACATAAATGTATTCTTATATAATGTCCATACAAATACCATGTATGGTACTTGAACACTGATATTAGCTTATTTAGCCATCCTATTTGTCACTTTCTGCAGCATTCTAGTTAGGAAGATCAGCAATTTCCAGATATTTTCAATCTCCCTCTTCACCCAGTGTATCCAAATATGTTGACCTTGACACTAATATGCTTCCAAATTATTTGCTTTACTTTGAGAAAATTGATATATTTTGTCCCTGGGGTTTATCTGTCTGTCTGTCTACCTAATTTCTATAACCAGGTAATGACTCTGGACAGTATATATCATATATAAGACATATATAGGAAAATGTTGGAGGTGGAAATTACTTTAGTGATAATAGCAAAGACATCATAATTTCATACTGTGGGGACATTGTAATGATAAACTATTCTTGTATGTTTTTCAAGGTAACTACATGAACAGACAATACAAAATGATTAATAATACAATGCTGGATAATGACCCTCTCAAGTTGGATGACACTCAACCCTATTGAGAAAGAGCTATCTTGCCATGTAGAAAGAGCCATCTTGCCATGCAGGAAAAGATTTGCAAAGACAGAATAACATTAAGAACATGGAATGTACAGTAGAAAGTACTAACATGGAAAAGCTCAATAGTGAAAGATAAAATGAATCAAATACATATTGGCAACTTAAGCATAATTGAAGTAGATTGAAATTCAACATTTCACTCTGAAAATCATTTTATTACTCCTCTTATTTCTTTCATAGCAAGGCAATACTATCCAGAAGCAAACTAAAAAATAATGGAAATTGCCAAATGAAATGAAGTTACAGCTAAGAAAGATAAATATCTAGGGAAGGAGCTTAACAAAGAATATCAAAGGGCGGTTAGAAGAAATGTGAACTAGTAGTACAATAAAACCTAATACTGTACAATAGACATGTTAGCAATAGTCTCTGATACAGAGATGGTGTTACATTCCAATTTCAGACCCAGCTGATCTATTATTTTACATTTGTTTATATTAAATATAAATATATATTTGTATCTGCTACTCTTGTACCAAATAGCTCCCCCAAAATAAATTAATATGAAATATTAAGATGCCTGATTTTCAGTTATACTTTCAAAATAAGAATGTAGACAAAAATCTGAATGGCTGAAAGAAACATTTATTTTTAAAAACTTATAGTCTTCTCTGGAAGGATTTGCACTTTAAATGTAGGCCCTGCTCTGATTTAAAAAATAAATCAGTATTTTCTTAGAATTCAGAGGCCTCAGATTGCTGTTGCTCCAACCATCTGAAGGTTTCTAAAATTCCTAACTAGAGTTAGCACATTAGGACGCTAGTATTTGTTTATAATTTTCAGCCTCTTGGGCATATATAGTACATTAAGAAGTCGTGGAAGCAAATAGTAATAATTATCAAGAGACAGCCCTTTATCATGAGCTGCCTATATTAACTTTACTAAATCTGCCCTACCCCCAGCTAGAAGTCCCTACACAAAGCGGCTTTCAGCTACTACTCTTTCCCTCTCGCCCTCTTCTCCACCTACAGGTAAAGTAGAAGCCAGTGGTTGGTTAGGTACGCTGCCTTTCGGAGATTCTGACCAATCAGACATGAATTAACGGCGGCCGAGTGCCCAATTGGCGTATGGCTGGGCGCCCCCTGGCCACCACAGACAGTGTAGTGGAGCCCGCGGTGGGTATTTAGAAGGAGGACGGTGAGCTCTGTGTGTGTGGGGGGCTGGGTGGGGGTAGAAATAGGTGGTGGTCGTATGTGCGGTGGTGGTTTTTAGTCAGGTAGGAGCTCGAGTCTTATGCTCCCCGCCCACTTCGCCGTCGCCGCTGCTCCTCCTCCTTATCTCCAGTAGTGGCCGCCTCGTCCATGGACGATGTAAGCCGCGAGGGGCTAAGCTGCCTAGGCAGGCAGTCATGGTCACATACCGGCGATAAACGCGTCGCTGAACGCTCTAGAGTCTCCCTATCTCGCCCTCTTCCCGTCCCTTTTTGCAGGGGGCGTGTTCGCGCGTGAGGGAGTCAGGAGAGAAGCCTTCCTTGTTTTCTTTTGCCTTCGGAGCGCCGCCATGTCCAGCTCCTCCTCGCAGACTCCTCCTCACCACCAGCCCCCGCAGCGGATGCGCCGTGGCGCCGCCGGGTCCCCAACCAGCGGTAACGCCGGGGTTTCGGTCGGTAGTAATGGGTCTGGCGGCGGAGGAAACGGCGTTGGAAGCGCCCCCGGTGGCGGCGCTGGGACTAGCCGGCTGCTCCAACCGATCCGCGCCACCGTCCCTTTTCAGCTCCTGAGGGGAAATCAGCAGAGCCCGACTCGCTTGCCGATCTCCTTAGCCTCCGTGGGGAGTAATACCGGCCCTGGAGGGCCGCGAGGCGGAGGGGGAGGAGGCGGGGGGAACGGTGGCAGTCCGCCTCCACCAAACTCTACTTCACCGTTGGCTCTGGCGGCCGCTGCTGCCGGCGCCGCCGTTGTTGCTGCCCCGCCGGGAGCAGGCGGGGCAGTAGAACCGAGCAGGGTGAAGGTAAGGCAGAAGCGCTCGCCTGACAGCAGCAGCAGCACCACCACCGCTACCACCACCACAACCAACGGCGGCAGGCGGAGGAGCAGCTCACCTGAGAGAAGGAGCCCCAGTTCGCCCATATATAAAGGTAAAGCAGAGACAGGGTAGAGGTGTAACCCACCCCACTTCCATAAAAGCCTCCCTTGTCGTATTCCCTCCCTCCCAAAGATCTAACACGATTCATTTAGGGAAAATATTAGGCATAAATTTACGATACTCCACAAACGTCCGCCCTCTACATTGCTAAGTGATTCATTTGTAAATTCTAGTGTGTCAGTGAAGCTTCAGTTGAGCTCAAAAGGAGAAGCAGCAGATTTCTAAACCCAAGCTTTTCCTCAGCTGAAACCGAAAAAGATTTGGCCCTTCACTTATTCGTTGATTAATTGCTCCTTTAACATTGTTTATTTCTCTAGAATAGGGCAATTAAAACGTAATAAAAGTATTGTCCCCCATC